>NC_133129.1:25728005-26928005 GCF_048418815.1 Hemitrygon akajei | reverse complement strand
AAATAAGAATGCCACACCCAAATTTTACAAAGCCCATCCAGTTCCTTATACCATCCATGACAAACACTTCAGCAAAGTGGACTTAGCTAGTTGTTACATGCTATTATAGAAATAGAAATTATAGAAATCTACAGCACATGACAGGCCCTTCGGCCCACAATGTTGTGCCGACCATGTAACCTACATATTCTGCATTCCGTTATTGTTTTACTTTGTACTTCCTCAATCTGAGATCTGTATGAACAGTACGCAAGACGAGCTTTCCACTGTAATTTGGTGCATGTGACAATAATAAGCCAAGTTCATTTCTATCCACCTGCGTGTGATCCTGATGTTCTCTATGTGGAGTCTGCATCTTGTCCCTGTCAACAAATATCCTTCTCTGGATTCTCCAGTTTCCTCCGATGTCCCATGCTAGATTGAATGGTTGCTATAAATTGCCCATAATGTGGCAAACTGGTAATTGGAAATTGATTTATTACTGTTACACATAACAAGATACAGTGGAAAGTTAGTTTCACATGACATCCAGGCAGATATTCCCATACATAAGTACATGGGGGCAAAAGCAATAACAGAATGGAGAATGTACTGTAGTGTTACAGTTCAGAGAAAATGCAGTGCATGTAGTTAAATAAGACAATAAGAAATAGGAGCAGAGTTAGGCCATTTGACCCATTGAGTCTGCTCCACTATTCAATCATTGCTAATTTATTTTCCCCTCACAATCCCATTCTCTCCATAACATTTGATGCCCTTACTAAGTACCTATCAACTCCATGTTAAACTTACCCGATGACTTGGCCTCCACATCCATATGTAAAAATGAATTCCACAAATTCGCCACCTTCTAACTAAAGAAATTCCTCCTCAGTCACAAGGTAAACTGATAAATCAGGATCTCTTTGTTGCACAAGAGGTCGATTCACCAGTCTTTAACAAGTTGTCCTTGAGCTTAGAGGTACATGATCTTAAGCTTTTGTTCCTTCTCCCCATTGGAAAGGAGGAGAAGAGGGAATGATCAGGATTGGATGGGTCTGTGATGATATTGGCTGCTTTCCCAGAGCAGCAGAAAGCAAAGACTGAGTCCATAGCTGGTTTTTGTGATAGACTGAGCTGTGTCCACAACTTTCTGCAACTTCTTGCAGTCTTGGACAGAGCAATTCCCATACCAACCCGTGATGTTTCTATATACTGTAATTTCTATGGTGCATCTGAAAAGATTGGTGAGATTCATCAGGACCATGCCAAATTTCCTTAGACTTTGAAGGAAGTGGAGGCACCGGTATGCTTTCTTGGTTGTAATGTCATTGTGACTTAAAGCTCTCAACCATGTCCACATGGGCACTATAGATACTGATGGGATGTGTGAGAGACTGGATTAGGGGAATGGGACCAAGAGCCAGTGGATACTCGATGGCCTGAATGGCCACCTAATTATAAGGAAGTATGAGATATTACAATATGAGTTAAATTCTGGCAATTTGTGCCAGCCTTGCCAGTCTTGCCTACAACCTGCAAACAACAGAAAAGCTCTGTTATTATAAAAAGCTTTGAAATTATATTCATAAACACGAGAAATTCTACAGATGCTGAAAATAGAAAACAACACACACAAAATGCTGGAGGAACTCGGCAGGTCAGGCAGCATCTATGGAAATGAATAAACAGTCAGCATTTTGGGCCGAGAACGTCCCTCAGGACTGGAAAGGAAGGGGGAAGACGTCACAATAACAGGTGGGAGGAGAGGGGAAGGTGAATAGCTAAAAGATGATGGGTGATAGATGGGTAGAAAGTGTAAAGGGCTGCAGAAGGAAGGAATCTGATATGAAAAAGATGGTGGCAGAGATAGTTCCAGGAAGGATACATGGTCGTGGTAACAAAGCTTGGTTAATACATGGTCAAAGAGTCGGAAGGCAGCCCAGATCACAGAGGGGAAGCAGTGAGAGAGGGTCTTATCAAAGAGAAGATTTATCCTGATTGAGGAGTTTGATATTTTTGTGTGCACATTTATTTCCATAAGTTCAGTAACAGGAGAGAGCAGCTGAAGCTTTATTAGCGTGACACAAGGAGAAAAGGTTCCTATTTGATACGATCTCATGGCGTAACAAAGCAATTCACAGGCATTAAGGTATTCTTGTAGTCTCTCACCAGAGGACACTGGGAGCTAAAGTTCATTTTCTTTTTCAGTGTTGTCAATTGAGAAACTAATGTTCAGGCAACCAATGAAAAATTTCCTGTTACAGGAGCATTTTATAAGTCAGACATTACTTACTTAATTCTATTTTTTACTTAGCACAGTAACAGGCCTTTCCAGTCCCAAAAGCTCATGCTGCCCAACTATACCCATGTGATCAACTAGCCTACATCTATATCTTTATATACCCTATATCTTTGGAATGTGGGAGGAATTCAAAGTATCTAGAGGTGAGCCATGTGGTCATGGGGAGAACATACAAGCTCCTTACATACAGCCGTGGGAACTGAACCTTGGTGACCGGTGCTGTAAAGCAAGGCACACTTACCTACATGGAGTTGCCCCCTGCACACCCCCCACCCCCTAGTTTTTCCATTCACTTCCCTGGAGTGAGAGTTGAACCTACAATTGTATGACTCAGAACCAAGACTACTAACAGCCATAACACAGCCAGCACTGTAAATACAATGGACACTTTGTCTGCAAAACCCCAAATCAATACAAAGAATATTGAATCAAGATGGTTGAAATGAATCAAGGCATTGATCTCCCATGCTGTAGTTGAACAGAATATGTTTGTGAGGCTCAGAGGCTTATTTCCAATTCACATTGCTATTTTTCTCATGTTTCTCTATTCCAAATAACTGAAATATATTCAATATGAGATCACAGCTGAACTGTAGAACAGTAGTAAAGATGTTTTATTTGGTTCATACCTCCTCCATATATTTCAAATTTACATGTATATCTTCCAAAGTTCAAACATTTTCTAACAGGTATTTACAAAAGCATTATTGGAAGTGATGCAACTCTGATTGTCTGTTTAGTTTTCAATAAGGTCTCATCTTAGCACAGTCATTCTTCTCTCTTTCTTCTCTATCTTGTATAACATATGAATGATTTATATCTGTACCTGCATACCTGTGATGTTCAAAGTTCAAAGTACATTTATTATCAAAATATTAGCAAGAGAGAAATTCTGCAGGTGCTGGAAATCCAAAGCAACACACACAAAATGCTGAAGGAACTCAGCAGGTCAGTCAGCATCTATGGAAAAGCATACAGGCGATGTTTCAGGCCGAGACCCTCCAGCAGGACTAGAGAAAAGAGAGATGAGGAGTCAGTATTAGAAGGTGGGGGGAAGGGAGGAAGAAACACAAGGTGATATGTGAAACTCGCAGGGGGAAGGGGTGAAGTAAAGAGTTGGGAAGCTGATTGGTGAAAGAGATACATGGCTGGAGAAGGGAGAATCTGATAGGAGAGGACAGAAGGCCATGTAAGAAAGATTAAGGGGAAGAGCACCAGAGGGAGGTGATGAGCAGGCAAGGAGATAAGGTGAGGGGGCAAAGGGAAATGGTGAAGAAAGAAGGGGGGAGTACTAGAAGTTTGAGAAATTGATGTTCATGCCATCGGGTTGGAGGAATATAAATAATATCTTCCACCATCAACTCTGCCCTCAACCGCATCTCTTTCATTTCGCACCCGTCTGCCCTCACCTGATCTTTCCACCACCCCACCAGGGATAGGGTTCCTCTTGTCCTCACCTACCACCCCACCAGCCTCCGCATCCAGCAGATAATTCTCCGTAACTTCCTTCCCCCCCACCACCACTTTCTGCATTCTGTATGGAATACTCCTTATACGATTCCCTTCACCATTCATCCCTCCCCACCGATCTCCCTCCTGGCACTTATCCTTGCAAGCGGAACAAGTGCTACACCTGCCCCTACACCTCCTCCTCTCAGGGCAGTGCTTCCTGGTGAGGTGACACTTCACCTGTGAGTTTGTTGGGGTTATCTGTTGTATATAGGCCTCCTGTATATCAGTGAGGCCCAATGTAGATTGGGAGACTGCTTTTCTGAGCACTACAGCCTCCTCACCAGAAAATTGGTGAGAAATTGGTGAAAAATCAGTGGACATCAATTTTAATCCCACTTCCCATTCCCATTTTGACATTCCTGGTGCGGTGTCAGATCTCTCAGTGGGAGAGGATTTTGGAGGCAGTGATCACAATTCTACCTCCTTCACCATGGCACTGGAGAGGGATAGGAGCAGACAATTTGGAAACACATTTAATTGCGGTAGGGGGAAATATGATGCTATTAGGCAGAAACTTGGTAACATAAATTGGGAGCAGATGTTCTCATGGAAATGCACAGCAGAAATGTGGCAATTGTTCAGGGAACATTTGCATGGCATTCTGCATAGGTATGTTCCACTGAGGCAGGGGAAGGTTGGTAGGGTTAAAGAACCATGGTGTACAAAGGATGTACAAAATCTAGTTAAGAAGTAAAGAAAAGCTTACTAAAGGTTCAAGAAACTAAGTACTGTTAGAGCTCTAGAAAATTACAAGGGTGCCAGGAAAAAGCTCAAGAATGAAACTAGGAGAGCTAGAAGGGGCCATGAGAAGGTTTTGGTGAGCAGGCTTAAGGACAACCCCCAAGGTTTACTACAAGTGCATTAAGAGCAAGAGGATGAGCTGTGTGAGAATAGGACAAATCAGGAGCAAGAGTGGAAACATGTGCATGGGGTCAGAGGAGGTAGCAGGGGTATTTAGTGAATACTTTGCTTCAGTATTCACCAGGGAAAAGGACTTTTGTGGGGATGACTTACAGCTGATTGAAATGCTTGAGCATATAGACATTAGGAAAGAGGATGTGCTGGAACTTTTTGAAAGGTTTTAAGTTAGAAAAGTTGCTGGGACTGAATGAGATATACTCCAGGCCACTGTGGGAAGTGAGGGAGGAGAGTACTGACACACTGGTGATGATCTTTGCACCATCAATAGGGATGGGAGAAGTTTGCAAATTTGGAAGGTTGCAAATGTTCCCTTGTTCAGGAAAGGGAGTATAGCTAACCCAGGAAATTATAGACCAGTGTGCCTTACTTCAGTGGTGGGCAAGTTGTTGGAGAAGATCCTGCGAGGCAGGATTTATGAGCATTTGGAGAGACATAATCTGATTAGGGATAGTCATCGTGGCTTTGTCAAGGGCAGGTCATGCCTTACGAACCTGAATGAATTCTTGGAGGATGAAATAAAGCACATTGATGAAGGTAGAGCAGTGGATATAGTGTATATGGATTTCAGTAAGGCGTTTGATAAGGTTCCCCATGTGAGGCTCATTCAAAATGTATTGAGGCATTGGATCCAAGGAGACCTTGTTTTGGGGATCCAGAATTGGCTTGACCACAGAAGGCAAAGAGTGGTGTAGAAGGTTCGTATTCTGCATGGAGGACAGTGACCAATGGTGTTCTGCAGGGATCTGTTCTGGGACTCCCCTCTTTGTGATTTTTATAAATGACCTGGATGAGGAAGTAGAATGGTGTGTTAGTAAGTTTTCTGATAACACAAAGGTTGGGGGTGTTAATGTTAATGGCAAGACTCTTGACAGTGTGGAGAATCAGAGGGATCAGGGTCTGTATCCATAGATCACTCAAAGCAGATGCGCAGGTTGACAGCATTGTTAAGAAGATATATAGTGTGTTGGCCTTCTTCAACCATGGGACTGAGTTCAAGAACCGTAAGGTAATGTTACAGCTATATAAGACCTTAGTTAGATCTCATTTGGAATACTGTGTTCAGTTCTGGTCACCTCATTGCAGGAAGGATGTGGATACTGTAGAGAGAGTGCAGAGGAGATTTACAAGAATGTTGCCTGAATTGAAAAGCATGCCTTATAAGAATGATTTAGTGAACTTGGCCTTTTCTCCTTGGAGCGACGGAGGATAAGAGGTAACCTGATAGAGGTGTATAAGATGATGAGAGGCATTGATCATGTGGATACCAGAGGCTTTTTCCTAGGGCTGAAAAGGCTATTAAGAGGAGTCATAGCTTTAAGGTGCTTGTAGGTAAAAGGGAGATGTCAGAGGTAAGGTTTTCACACAGAGAGTAGTGGGTGCATGGAATGCACCGCCTGCGAAGGTGGTAGAGGTGGATACAATAAGAATTTTTAAGAGACTCTTAGATAGATACATGGAGCTTAGAAAAATAGAGGACTATGTGGTAGGGAAATTCTAGGCAGTTTCTAGAGTAGATGGCACAACATTGTGGCCGAAGGGCCTGTAATGTGCTGTAGATTTCTGTTTCTATGTTCCTCCTTGGTTTTCTCTACCTTCACGATAAGGCCACACTCAGGTTAGAGGAGCAATACCTTACATTCCCAGCAACACACACAAAATGCTGGAGAAACTCAGCAGGCCAGACAGCATCTATGGAAAAAATAGTATAGTCAGCATTTCAGGCCAAGACCCTTAATTATCTAAATAATTCTCTTAATAATTTCTCCTTTGGCTCCTCCCACTTCCTTCAAACAAAAGGTGTAGCCTTGGGCGCCCACATACGGTAGGTATCAGCTATGCCTGCCTTTTTGTCAGCTACGTGGAACAGTCTAAGTTCCAAGCTTACACTAGTGTCCGTCCCTCACTTTTCAGGAAGGGTCTCGCCCCGAAATGTTGATTCCATAAATTCTGCCTGGCCTGCTGTGTTCCTCCAGCATTGTGTGTGTGTTGCTTGGATTTCCAGCATCTGCAGATATTCTCTTATTTGTGACCTTATATTCTGTCTGAGTAACTTCCAGCCTGATGGCATGAACATTGATTTCTCGAACTTCCGGTAATGGATACCTCTCCCCTTCTCTATTCCCAATCCCCTTTTCCCTCTCTCACCTTTATGTCCTTGCCTGCCAATCGCCTCCCTCTGGTGCTCCTCCCCCTTTTTCTTTCTTCCATGGCCTCTGTCCCTTCCTATTAGATCCCCGCTTTTCCGGCCCTGCACCTCTTTCACCAATCAACTTCCCAGCTCTTTACTTCACCCCTCCCCCCTCCCAGTTTCACCTATCACTTTGTGTTTCTTCCTTCCCTCTCCCACCTTCTAACTCTGACTCCAGTCCTGCTGAAGGGTCTCAGCCTGAAACGTCGACTGTACTCTTCCATAGATGCTGCCTGGCCTGCTGAGCTCCTCCAGCATTTTGTGTGCGCTGCTATTATCAAAGTATGTATAAATTATACAAACTTGAGATTTGCCTCCTTACCGGCAGCCATAGAACAAAGAAACTCAAAAGAACCCATGTAAAAAAGATGGTCAAAAATCCAATGTGCAGAGAGAAGAAAGAAACAATCATGCGAACAATAAAAGCAAGCAAATATCGTTCTGAACTGCAGTCCGCAGACACTTGCCTTGGGCCCCAACACCGTGACCTTTTCAATCTGGACCGGTGCTTAAATTGTCATCCAAACCTTGGGTTCTGTCGCTTCGATGAACTCTGGGACCTGGGACCTTTCCAACTCAGGCCAGCGCTTAAATCGATTTAACCTCGGGAGTTTCCTCACTTCCAGCAACGCGCCTGCTGGTTCGCCTTGCCTTGGTGCTGCCACATGGAATTGCCTCCAAATCCAAAGGGAAGTTAAAGGCTATTTGTGGTGATCAGTCGCCAGAAAAGGTGTGATTAGCAAAGCATTTCACTTTTTTTCTTTGTTTCATTGGCCTCCAACAAGCAGTTATTCAGCGCCATCTTAAACCGGAATGATGTGTCTACAAGTATGTTTTCCATTGCACCTCGACATGTGTGAAGAACTACATATACCTGTCTGGACTGCTCCTGTGGCTCCTCCCACAGACCCCTGTATAAAGGCGATTGACGCCTGAGCCCGGCCTCATTCTCCAGGATGTAGTGTTGTTCATTCTTCCAGTCAATAAAAGCCGATATCTCGCTTCTTACGTCTCAGAGTGAGTTATTGATGGTGCATCAACATGTCTGTACAAATGACAATAAAATTGACTTAATTTGTAATGTTGTTTACTGACAAAAGATGCCTTGGATTTCAGTGTCATTCAAGTCAGTGTTTGAATATCATTTTAGGAGCTGTAGACCTGCACTCCAAGAGCCCTCCGTACAGCAATGGAGGAGTCATAGTCACAGAGCACCACAGCACAGAAACAGGCCCTTCATCCCATCTAGTCCATGCTGAACTATTGTTCTGCCTGGTTCCATTAACCTGCAGCTGGACCATAGCCCTCCATACCTCTGCTGATCATGTACTTATCCAAACTTCTCTTGAATGTTGAATTCGAACTTGAATCCATCATGTCCACTGGCAGTTTGTTCCACACCCTGGCCACCCTTTGTTGAAGAAGTTTGCCTGCAAGTATTTCACCTTTCGCCCTTAACGTATGACCTCTTGTGCTAGTCTCACCCAAACTCCCACCCAGTTCAACGCAGTTACAAAGAATACAAAGAGTGCTACTGATCTATACCACAGCTAAAAGTTCATTGTTGATAAAGGCGTTTAAAGATCTGGTGTTATAATGGAGTTAGCCATCTTTCAAGTGTCTTGAACATAATTCCATTCTCTGTTTCTGATGCTGAAAGTTTGGGAATCCTATTCCCGATGCAGGATTCATTCCTTTCTGCTTACAGTTGCTGCTTGGCCCACTGGCTGCCCCACACAGTTTGTTCCTGTGGGAAGAAATCACTAATATTTTGAAGCTTACTTTTAACACTTGTTAACAGTACCACCATCCTAACTGCCAGATTTTCAATTTTTCCAGCATTACTAATAGTGTTAATACTTTGAAAAGTGTTTTGGCATATTCATTGTTCTTGGAAAGAACTGCTTCCTTCACCCTCCCAAGCATTTAGATTAAAATGTGAAAATAAGAGGAAGTGAGAACTATCAAATTTGTTTTCCAGTGGTTAAGTAGCATCTGGCTACCAGAAATCATGAAGGGTTTTTATTAGCCTGAGCACTAGCACAGCCTGCTGCTGTTCACGACTGTGTCACAGTATTCAGCTCAAACGTGACATCAGGTTTTCAGGCGGAACAACGGCCACATCAACAACGATGACGAGACTGAGTACAGAGAGGAAGTGGAGCGGCTGGTGGATTGGTGTGAGAAGAACAACCTAAGCTTGAATGTGAAGGAGATCAAGGAAATCATTGTGAACTTCAGGAAGGTGCAAATGAACCATCCCCCTCTGTGAGTGCATGGCTACTCGGTAGAGAGAGTTACCGTAAGTGCAGCAAATTCCTGGGAGTTCACGTCACAGATTACCTCACCTGGTCCCTTAATATCACCTCCCCGAATAAGAAGGCACAGCAGTCCCTCCACTTCCTAAGAAGATTGAGGCAAGCAAGGCTCCCACCCCCCACCAGCTTAACTGTATTTTACAGGAGCACCATCGAGAGCATCCTGACAAGTTGTATCTCCATCTGGTATGGAATCAGCCAAACATTGGACCTGAAGTCCCACAAAGGACTGTGAGAACAGCTGAGGGGCTCATAGGGGTTTCCTTATCATCCACATTTATCAGGAGTGCTGTGTACACAGATCCCACCCGTCCATCCAGCATCCTCTTTGACTTCCTACCATCCGGCAGGAGACTCCGATTCATAAAACAAGAACGGTCAGGATGAGAAACAAGGTCTTCACTCAGGCCATTAGGCTTCTGAACTCCCAGCCACATCGTATTTGAAGTGTCACTGGTTAATCTGTTCCAAACCTTACAGTATCAGATTTATGTGCTTTAGCTTGTTATTTTTGTGTGACTCATCTGTAGATTTTATCTTACCTTCACAGGTTAGCCTGTGTTATGTGTACTACTGTGCTTCACACCCTGGTTTTGAGAAACATCTCGTTTCCATGGGCATGATATGATTATATAGTTTATATACATGTATATGATTAAATGATAATAAACTTGACTTGTTTATATTCAAGCATATAGTAGCAGAATTTGACTACTTAGTCCCTCAAATCACTTATTATGATCCGGAATGTAATCTCTGCTTCACAGTAACCAACTTCCCAGGAGAACGTTACTGGCAAGTTCCCTCGAGGGTCTGTTTTAGGGCCTCTTATGATTTATTAAGCATTTGGAGATGGTGCCATAGAGTCACAGAGTAACGTAACACAAATAGACCCTACAGTCCAGCTTGTTCATGCCAAACATTGTGTCCACCAAGCTTGATCCATTTGATTAAGTTTGGTCCATCTCCCTCTGAACCTTTCCTATCCATGTACCAGTCCAAATTTCCTTTTAATGTCATTATATTCCCTGCCTCAACCACTCTCTCCAGCAGCTCATTCCATTTACACACCACCCACTTAGGACCTTACTTCCTAAGACCTTTTCAAATATTTTCCCTCTCACCTTGGGCCTATGCTCTCTAGTTTTTCATTCCCTTTCCCAAGAAAATGACTATTTGTGTTCACCTTATCTATGCTCATTGTTTTTATAACCCTCCATAAGGTCACCCCTCAATCTCCTAATCTCCTGTGTATAATGTCCCAGCCTATCCAATCTCCCGCTATAACTCAAGCCTTCAAGTCCTGGAAAAGTTCTTTGAACTTGTAAACTTTCTTTGCACTTTTTCCAGCTTACGGATGTCCTTCCTATAACAGGAAAGCATAAGATCAGATAAGATTAACAAGAATTGATGAGAATATAAGGAATTGGACAGACTCCAGTGCTACAGGCGGTATGGGAGTACTTGGGACTTCAGCAGATATGTAGTTAGAACAGCTCTAAATAAATCAAATAAAGTAATTCCATGTGGGGAAAAGTAGTCTACGGCGTTACACCGACAAGATGCTGGAGGAACTCAGCAGGCCAGGCAGCATCTGTGGAAAAGAGTGAACAGTTGATGTTTCAGGGCAAGACCCTTATCAGGACTGGAGAAAAAGATAAGGTCAGAGTGAGAAGGTGAGGGGAGGAGAGGGAAAAATACAAGGTGATAAGTGAAACTAGGGGAGGGGAGGGGTGAAGTAAAGAGCTGGGAAGTTGATTGATGAAAAAGATAAGTGGGAGTCTGATCAGAGAGGATAGAAAGCCATGGAAGAAGGGACAGGGGGAAGAACACCAGAGGGAGATGATGGGCAGGTAAGGAGATAAGGAGAGAGAGAGAGAAATGGAAGTGGAGAATGGTGAAGGGGGGGGGGGTGCATTACCAGAAGTTCAAGAGATCGATGTTCATGCCATCAGGTTGGAGGCTACCCAGGCAGAATACAAAGCATTGCTCCTCCAACCTGAGTGTGGCCTCATCACAGCAGTAGAGGAAGCCATGGATTGACATGTCGGAATGGGAATGGGAAGTAGAATTAAATTGAGAGGCCACTGGGAGATCATGAGTGGGTCTCCCAATCTACATCAGATCTCATTGATATACAGGAGGCAACACCAAAAGCACCAGCTACAGTAGATGACCCCAACAGACTCACGTGAAGTGTCATCTCACCCAGAAGGACTGTTTGGGGCTCTGAATGGTCATGAGGGAGCATAATTAAAACAGGTTAACAAATGGATGCAAAATGGGTAATTCATGTTCTGAATTTGCATAATGCACTCTTGACCATAGGAAGTCCAAATTATTGAACAGATCTTTTGTACAATAAGATAAACTCTGAACCTCACAGTCTATCTCATCACAGCCCTACACCTTTTTGTCTGCACTTTCTCTGTAATTGTTACAGTCTATCCTGCATTCTGTAATTGTTTTTCCCTTGTACTACCTCAGCTTCCTGATACGATGAGATGATTGTATGGACGGAATGCAAAACAAAGAAAGTCAAACTAATGACACAGGATCACGCAGCATCTTATTGAATAACAGGCTAACTTGAAGGGCTGAGTGGACAACATTACTATTTCTCCTGCTCTTATAATCTGAAAGAAATCCTAATTTACCAGGAGGTTAAAGTAGAGTGAACAATAACTTCATGGCATTTTAAAAGTTTCTTCCCCCCCCCCCCCCACCAGGCAGTTAATCTGATCAATGATTCTAGTTAGCCCCACGCCCCACCCTGCTCATCTATTACCACAGTCTTTGCACTGCACCATAAACACTTTAAACCACCCGCTTACATTGCAAATACATACCCATAATTTTATATAAATATATATATACACACACACACACACACACACACACACACACACACACACACACACACACACACACACACACACACACACACACACACACACACACACACACACACACACACACACATATTTTATTCCATATCTGTATTTTAAACTCTAACTTTCTCTGGAATTGTTGAATATTGTTTTACGTTGCATGTCATGCCAATATATAGTACCACAGCAAATTCCTAATACACATAAATGTACATAGTAAATGAAATTGTTCCTTCATCCTTGATCTTAATTTTTCCTTGTTCTACTGTAGCTCATTTAATTGCCTATTTAACGTAGAATGCTACAGGGACAATGTATTCTCTCAATCAGGTCAATTAATTAAAATTCTTACATCATATCTTCCAGATCTTTTTAATAAAACCGTGGAGAAGTTTGGAAAACTAGATATACTGTGCAATAATGCAGGAATAAATAATGAAAATTATTGGGAAAAAACTATTTCTGTCAACCTGGTAAGTACCATGCAGTGAAATTCCACTTACTCATCAAGCCTGCCCTAACAATTCAGAAGTAATTTCTTAACAGATAAAGGAATGGGTCATTTGTATCTTCAACCTTGGTGGTTTCCACACTACTTTCCCTACGTCTCTCCAGTACGGGCTCTGAGATGGTTAAATAGACCTGTTTAGGATCTTCAGGCTCTGCACAGGTTCAGCAGGTGATGTTTAACAGGTCAGCAGAGTGGTAACTGAGCATGGTTTATTCCTTCCACTCTTAGTGCACAGTTTCCACAAGCTCCCTTCGCAGAAATCCAAGGTGCTCGATAACTTCCCAGATATTTCTTCTCCATTGGAGGTCAATGGGATCCATGAGTTAGTCTACCCAAAATCTCCATCTGCAGAGAGTTTGCACATGATACTGTAATAAAATACCTTGGGTGGTTCAGAGCTTGCTAAAGAATAACAGTGGGACGCACAGTCTAAATGATAAAATGACACATCAACAGCTAAGGGTAAACATTCAATGCGAATGCCTGATCACCTTTAGAACACCTCACCAGCTTTGGGCATTTTCAGTACCTTGAATATCATCACAATCCCAAACAGCTACACAAGAATGTCACACACAAAATGCTGGTGGAACACAGCAGGCCAGGCAACATCTATAGGGAGAAGCACTGTCGACGTTTCGGGCCGAGACCCTTCAACAGTGCTTCTCCTTATAGATGCTGCCTGGCCTGTTGTGTTCCTCCAGCATTTTGTGTGTGTTGTTTGAATTTCCAGCATCTGCAGATTTCCTCGTGTTTACACAAGAATGTCATCAAGCAAACTTTGGCACCAAAGCCATCTATGGAGATAATAGGACAAATCAAGTCAAAGAGAGATATTGGATGGAAATAAACCCCTTGGTCTGAGTCCATGACAACCACTGATCACCCATTTTTACACTAAATCTAACCTAATCTATTTTATTCTTGCCACACAAACGCAGGGTTGTATATGGTGACAAATATGTACTTTGAACTTTGAACATTCCACCATCACCTTCCACCAGGTTCTACCACTCATAGGGAGCATTTGGAGGCAAATTACGGTAGCCAATTTACATAGCAACCCCTGCCATCTTTGGGATGTATAAAACTAGAAAACCATGCAGTCACAGAAAATGTTCAAAGTAAATCCAAGCTCAAAGTAAACACCCTCCTATTAAAGTCAATGGAGCAACTGATCATTAAATCTATTCACTATCAACTGCTTATTTTAAAATTTATTGATAGTAATGTATTGAATGAAATGTTTAAAATTTCATTTTATGTTCAAAGTAAATTTTATTATCAAAGTACATATACATCATCATACACAACCCTGAGATTTATTTTCTTGCAGGTGTACTTAATAACTCTGTAAGAATAATAACAATAACAGAAGACTGTCCAACTTGAGCATTCAACCAGTGTCCAAAAGGCAAAAAACTGTACAAATATAAAAAAAACAAGGAAATAGTAATAATAAATAAATAAGCAACAAGTATCAAGAACATGAGATGAAGGGTCCTTGAAAGTGAGTCCGCTGGTCGTGGGAACAGTTCAGTGATGGCGCAAGTTGAGTGCAAACCCCACACAGACAGCAATGGAGGTCAGGATTGGGCCCGGCTCTCCAGTGCTGTGAGGCCCTGTCTCTACTGACAGCTCCACTCTGCCACCCCAACTCAATCACCTGTCTCTAACTCATTCGATTGACTTTAGCTTCAAATGATTTTCTTCTAATTATGCTTACTCTTTTATGCAGGTGGCATTGGTCCAAGCAAGTTATCTGGCTTTGGAACACATGAGGTGTGATCACGGAGGGAAGGGCGGTTGCATTGTGAATGTGGCCTCCATGTCAAGTAAGATGTGAAAATTTTACAGAAATGTAGATGCTTAAAAAGTAAATAACTACCATTTTCCATGAAGGGAAACTTAAAACAGTATCAGTTCTGTGCAAGAAGCAGAGAAGACACACACAAAATGCTAAAGGAGTTCAAGCAGATCAGGAAGCATCTCTGGAGAGGAATAAGCACTTGACATTTTGGGTGGAGGCCTTTCATTCCTGATGAAGGGTCTTGACTCAGAACATCAATTGTTTATTCCTCAGCATGTCAGACAATTCTGTGGGGAGGGAAATGGAGTTAGTGTTTCATTTTCTCTGAGTTAAAAATCAAATGCCATAAAGCCTTACAGGAGGAGGATGGGAGTGGGAGAAGGAAATTGGGAATGTCTCTGATAAGGCAAACATTGGGCAGGAAGTACAAGAGCCTTAGCTCTCACCACCAGATTCAGAAGCAGTTCTTACCCTTCAACAATCAGGCTCCTGAACCAGCGTGGTTAATTTCACTCACCTCAACACTGAACTGATTCCACAACCTACAGACTTACTTTCAATGACTCTACAACTCATGTTCTCCATAGTGTTTATTTTTATTTGCTCAATTTGTCTTCCATTAAATATCAGTTATTGTCAGTCTTGTTTATTCACAGGTGTAAAGGAGAACAAAATAATTATTATTCCGGAACCAATGCAACACAAAAGATAAAGAACACAATAAATATAAATATATAAGATAGATTACATACATAGATTGATTGTACATCCATAAAGTGGCACCAGGCTGCACATAAAATGACAAGAGATGATAAAGTAGTGGTGATGTTAATTGGTGAGAATGTTGATCAGCCTGATTGCTTGGGGAGAGTAACTGTTTAGAGTTCCTACCCACCTGACTTCACCTATCAACTTGTAGCTATCCTTCTTTCCCTTACCCTACTTTTTTATTCTGTCATTTCTGCCTTCCTTTCCAGTCCTGAAGAAGGGTCTTGGCCTGAAACATCAACTGTTTATTCATTTCCATAGATGCTACCTGACCTACAGAACCATAGAACACTACAGCACAGTACAGGCCCTTCAGCCCTCCATGTTGTGCTGACCCATATAATCCTTAAGAAAAAGTACTAAACTCACACTACCCCATAACCCTCCATTGTTCTTTCATCCATGTCCCTGTCCAAGAGGCTCTTAAATACCCCTAATGTTTTAGCCTCCACCACCATCGCTGGCAAGTCATTCCAGGCACTCACAACCCTCTGTGTAAAAGATTTACCCCTGATGTCTCCCCTAAACTTCCCTCCCTTAATTTTGTACATATCCCCTCTGATGTTTGCTATTGGTGCCCTGGGAAACAGGTACTGACTATCCACCCTATCTATGCCTCTCATAATCTTGTAGACCTCTATCAAGTCCCCTCTCATTCTTCTACGCTCCAACGAGAAAAGTCCCAGCTCTGCTAACCTTGCTTCATATGACTTGTTCTCCAAACCAGTCAACATCCTGGTAAATCTCCTCTGCACCCTCTCCATAGCTTCCACATCCTTCCTATAATGAGGTAACCAGAATTAAACACAATACTCTAAGTGCGGTCTCACCAGAGATTTGTAGAGTTGCAACATGACCTCTCCACTCTGGATCTACTGTGTTCCTCTCGCATTCTGGGTGTGTTGATTTAAATTTGCAGCATTTGCAGAATCTGCAGTTTGTTTTTGAGTCTGGTGGTCCTGGCCTGAATGCTATATAGTCTCTTCCCTTATGGGAGTGGGACAAACTGTCCATGAACAGGGTGGGTGGGATCCTTCCTGATGTTACTGGCCATTTTCTGGCACCTTTCTGTGTTTATGGAGGTAGTGATCACAATATTATTGAGTTCAACTTTAAATTTGAAAGGGGGAAAGTAAAGTAACAGTATTTCAGTGGAGTAAAGGAAGATACAGTGGTATGAGAGAGGAGTTGGCCAGAGTAAATTGGAAGGAGATGCTGGCAGGGATGTCAGCAGAGCAGCAATGGGGTGAGTTTCTGGGGAAAATGAGGAAGATGCAGGACAGATGTATTCCAAACACAAAGAAATGCTCAGGTGGCAAAATATTACAACCATTGCTGACAAGGAAAGTCAAAGCTAATGTAAAAACAAAAGAGAGAACATACAACAATGCAAAAATTTGTGGTAAGACAGAGGATTAGGAAGCTTTTAAAACATAAGGAGAGCAACTAAAAGAAGCATTAGGAAGGAAAAGAGGATATATGAAAGCAAGCTGGCGAAAAATATCAAAGTGGATAGTAAAAGCTTCTTCAAGTATGCAAAAACTAAAAGAGAGATGAGATTGGAAATAGAACCACTAGAAAATGAGGCTGGAGAAATTATAGCAGGGGACAAGGAGGTGGCAGGTGAACTAAATGAGTTTTTAGAATCAGTCACAAAATACTGGAGGAACTCAGCAGGCCAAACAGCATATGTGGAAAAGAGTACAATTGATATTTTGGGCCAAGACATCAGCTGTGCTCTTTTCCATAGATACTGCCTGGCCTGCTGAGTTCCTCCAGCGTTTTGTCTGTATTGCTTTTGATTTCCAGCATCTGCAGATTTTCTCTTGTTTTTGATTTTCATCAGTCTTCACTGTGGAAGACACTAGCAGTGTGCCAGGTTTAGAAGGGTGCGAGGGAAGAGAAGTGAGTGCAGTTATTATTACAAGGGAGAAGGTGCTGAAAAAGCTGAAAGATCTAAGGGTACATAAGTCACCCGGAACAGATGAACTGCACCCCTTAGGGTTCTGAAAGAGGTAGTGGGAGAGATTGTAGAGGCATTAGTAAATATCTTACAAAAATTATTGGACTCTGATATGGTGCCAGGGATTGGAAAATTGCAAATGTTACTCCACTCTTTAAGAAAGGAGAAAGCAGCAGAAAGGAAATTGTAGATCAGTTAGCCTGACCTCAGTGGCTGGGATAAGTTTGGGGTCAATTGTTAAGGATGAGGTTAACTTGGTGACACAGGACAAGATAGGACAAAGTCAGCATGATTTCCTTAAGGGAAAATCTTGCCTGATGAACCTGTTGGAATTCTTTGATGAGATTACAAGTAGGATAGATAAAGGAGATGCAGTGGATGTTTCTCAGAGCTACCTGGATTATTCCTCTTCCCACCCTGTCTCTTGCAAAAATGCTATCCCCTTCTCACAATTCCTCCGTCTCTGACGCATCTGCTCTCAGGATGAGGCTTTTCATTCCAGGACAAAGGAGATGTCTTCCTTTTTTAAACAAAGGGGCTTCCCTTTGTCCACCATCAACTCTGCTCTCAAACAAATCTCTCCCATTTCCCGCACATCTGCCTTCACCCCATCAACCCGCCACCCCACTCGGGATAGGGTTTCCGTTGTCCTTACCTACCACCCCACCACCCTCCAGGTCCAACGTATAATTCTCCGTAACTTCCGCCACCTCCAACGGGATCCCACTACCAAGCACATTTTTCCCTCCCCCCCTTCTGCTTTTCGCAGGGATCGCTCACTATGCGACTCCCTTGTCCACTCGTCCTCCCCATCCCTTCCCACCGATCTCCGTCCTGACACTTACACTTGTAAACGGAACAAGTACTACACCTGCCCTTACACTTCCTCCCTCACCACCATTCAGGGCCCCAGACAGTCTTTCCAGGTGAGGCGACACTTCACCTGTGAGTCGGCTGGTGTGGTATACTGTGTCCGGTGCTCCCAGTGCGGCCTTTTATATATTGGTGAGACCCGACGCAGACTGGGAGACCGCTTCGCTGAACACCTATGCTCGGTCTGCCAGAAAAAGCAGGATCTCCCAGTGGCCACACATTTTAATTCCACATCCCATTCCCATTCTGATATGTCTATCCATGGCCTCCTCTACTGTCAAAATGAATCCAAACTCAGGTTGGAGGAACACTTTATATACCGGCTGGGTAGCCTCCAACCTGATGGCATGAACATTGACTTCTCTAACTTCCGTTAATGCCCCTCCTTCCCTTCTTACCCCATCCCTGACATATTTAGTTGTTTGCCTGTTCTCCATCTCCCTCTGGTGCTTCCCCCCCCCCCCTTTCTTTCTCCCGAGGCCTCCCGTCCCATGATCCTTTCCCTTCTCTGTATCACTTTCGCCAATCACCTTTCCAGCTCTTAGCTTCATCCCACCCCCTCCGGTCTTCTCCTATCATTTCGCATTTCCCCCTCCCCCCACTACTTTCAAATCTCTTACTATCTTTCCCTTCGGTTAGTCCTGACGAAAGGTCTCGGCCCGAAAAGTCGACAGCGCTTCTCCCTATAGATGCTGCCTGGCCTGCTGTGTTCCACCAGCATTTTGTGTGTTGTTGTTGTTTGAATTTCCAGCATCTACAGATTTCCTCGTGTTTGCAGTGGATGTTGTATATTTGGACTTTCAGAAGGCCTTTGACAAGGTGCCACACATGAGGCTGCTTACCAAGTTAAGAGCCCATGGGATTACAGAAAAGTTATTGGCATGCTTAGTTAGAGCATTGGCTGGGTAGGAGGCTGTGAGTGGGAATAAAAGGATCCTTTTCTGATTGGCTGCAAGTCACTGGTGGTGTTCCGCAGGGATTGGTGTTGGGACCACTTCTTTTTATGCTGCATATAAGTGATTTAGATGATCGAATAGAGGGGAGGGGACAAAAATTGTCATGTTTGCAGATGATAGTGAGGCTGGTGGAAGGGCAGGTAGTGCTGGAGATACAAGTAGGCTTCAGAAGCACCTAATCTGGAGCGGAATTTGTTGAGCAGTGGGGCTGAAGAGGAGGAAAAGGGATCAGCTGTGATTAAATGGTGGAACAGCCTCGATGGCCTAATTCTACTCCTATATCTTATATGTCCTTGATGGTGAGAGGGCTGGGTTGCCAGTGAGGTATTGAGCAGTTTTGACTACCCGCTGTAGAACTTTCCTATCTGCCACTGTGCAGCTTCCATGTTAAGCAGTGATGCAGCTTGTCAGGTTTTTCTCTTCTGTAGAATGAGGTGGGTATGGATGTGCAAGGTCCAGCTCTCTTCAGCCTCCTCAGAAAGCAGAGACATCGATGAGCTTTCTTGACTGTGGGGGATGTGTTCTGGGACCACAAGAGATTGTGTGTGTGATGTGCACTCCCAGGAGTCTGAAACTGCTCACGGTTTCCACTGCTGTGCCATCGATGTAAAATGGGGTGTCAGTGGTGCGAGATCTCCTGAAGTTGATAACCATCTTGTTGACATTCAAGCAGAGGCTATTGCCTTGCACCAGGCCTTGAGATCTCCCGCCTCCTCTCTGTAGACCACCCCATCATTGGTGATAAGCCCCACCACTGTCGTGCCGGCATCTGTGGGACAATAGAGTTGAAAGCCAAGCTGAAATCCAGAAATGGCACTCAGACATGTGTCCTCATTTTCCAGGTGTATCAGGGCCAGGTGCGTGACGGATGCTGTGGCATCGGTCATAGAGCAGTTCTATCGATAAGCATATTGGTTAGAGTCCAGAATGGCGAGAATGGAGTTTGTGATCTGTGCCATTACCAGCCTTTCGGATGATTGGTGTCAGTGCCACAGGGCAGTGGCTCACTTAGGGGTGGAGTTCTTTCCTACAGGGATGATGGTGGCTGATTTGAAGCACGTGGGGACAGCAGCCTGGATGACTGAACTTTCAAGTGAGCTGGTGTGCACACTCTGAATACTTGGCCTAGGATATTATCTGACTCAGCTGCCTTACGGGATTTGACCCTGCAGAATACTGCTCAAGTCCACTGCTGTTACAGTAGTGGGGGCTCACCTGGGAAGGGAGTGGCTTTCGTGGCTGGCTTTTTGTTGCACGACGAAGCATGCATAGAAGTTGTTTAGAACATCAGGGAGGGCAGCATTGCTGGTAAAGTTGATGCTCTTTTCCCTTGCACAGTCGGTAATACCCTTAATAGCGAGCCTCATATGCTGGGATTCATTATCAAACAGGTGTTCCTGAATTTTTTGTGCGTAGGCCGCCTTTGCTGTCTCAATGCCTGAGACGAGGTTTCTCCTGGCTGCTCTGAGACCTGTTCTGTCACCAGACTTGACGGCAGTGTCTCGGGCTTTTAATAGCGAGCACACTTCTGCATTCAGACAAATTAGGAGAATGGGCAAGAAAATGGCAAATGAAATACAATGTTGAAAAAATACATGGTCATGTGCTTTGGTAGTTGAAATAAATGTACAGACTATTTTCTAAATGGGGGGGGGGGAATCCAAAAATCTGAGATGCAAAGGGGCTTGGGAGTCCTTGTGCAGAACACCCTAAAAGTTAATTTGCAGGTAGAGTTGGTGGTGAGGGAGGCAGATGCCATGTTAGCATTCATTTCAAGAAGTCTAGAACACAAGAGCAAGGATGAGATGCTGAGGCTCTATAAGGCATGGGTGAGGCCTCACCTTGAGTATTGTGAACAGTTTTGGGGCCCTCATCTTAAAAAAGATGTGCTGGCATTGGAGAGGGTCCAGAGGAGGTTCACAAGGATGATTCCGGGAGTGAAAAGGTCATCATATGAGGAATGTTTGATAGCTCTGGGTCTGTACTTGCTGGAATTGGGGGGATCTCAGTGAATCATTTTGAATGTTGAAAATCCTAGACAGAGAAGATGTGGAAAGGATGTTTCCCTTGGTAGGGCAGACTAGGACAAGATTGCACAGCCTCAGGATAGAGGGGTGTCCATTTAAAACAGAGATGCAGAGAATTTTCTTTCACTAGAGGGTGGTGAATTTGCAGAATTTGTTTCCATAGACAGCTGTGGAAGCCAGGTCATTGGGTGTATTTAAGGCAAAGATTGATAGGTTCCTGATTGGACCAAAGGTTTCGGGGAGAAGGCCATGAAATGGGGTTGAGGAGGTGTAAAAAGGATAGCCATGATTGAATGGCACAGCAGACTCTATAGGCCAAATGGCCTAAATCTGCTCCTATGTGTTATGGTCTGATGGCTTCTGGTTGGGCTTTAGGACATCCGTTCTTGAGGTACCAACATCATCTACACACTTACTGATGTAGCTAATGACAAATGAGGAAGAATCAAGATTGCATCTGTTCCATTTGTGGCAGCCTCCTTAACATCTACCAGATAGTCTTTTCAAAAAGGTCCTGGAGCATAGAGATTTCCTCATTAGGCCATACGGTGATAGTCTCCTTGAATGGTTTCTCTAGTTCTAGTTTATGTACAGTTTTTCATGAATTCTATTATAATCCTTTATTTTTCTGTCATTGCTTGCAAGAAAATGAATCTGAGGGTGCTATATGGTGACATATAAATGCTTTGATAATAAATTTACTTTGACTTTGAGACCAAGAAAGATGCAGCACCTCAAAAGAAGGTGGTGCCAGTGAAGAGAGGGTGATGGAAGTCTGCCAGTCACTCACTGAAAGAACTGAAACAGCCCGAGCGAAGGAGAAAGCAAAATCACTGTGAAACTTTGAGATACAAAACACTAAAATTATTGAACATCTGAAATAAAAGAGAATGCCATAAATACTTTACAGACCAGGCAGCATCTGTGGTGAGAGAAACAGAATTGATGCTAACCTTTCATCAGAACTCTCCATTTCTGTTGCAAACGAGAAAAGCACTTCTGTAAATCACTGCTGTGCCCAATGAAACTGAAGGTGAGACATCTGCCTACCTGGTTACCTCATTGAAAAATTGATTTGAGTTAAAGGATCTAGGCTGGGATTCATCTTAGGATCCCATGTCACAGCCGTCACTGTCTTCATCAAGAACTTTGTGGATGAGTGTGTGCCTTTGAAAATGTACGGAGTTTTCCCAAACCAGAAGCCCTGTATGAACCAGAAGTTTTGCAATCCACTGAGGGCCAGGTCAGTGACATTCCAGACCGATGATCCACAATCCTACAGGAGGTCTGGGTGTGACATACAAAAGACTAGCGTGGGAGCAAAAAGGCAATTCTGAGTGAAACTAGACACAGAATGAAATGTACAGTACTGTGCGAAAAGACTGAGATACATAAATATAGCTAGGGTGCCTAAGGCTATTGCACAGTACTGTATGACAACTGTGGCAAAGTTTTCATGCCATTAGTTTCTTAAAGGCAAAACTAACCACATAAAAGCTAGCGACACTTGCAGGCTGCCTAGCACAAATCTTGCAGATTTGATTTGACAGAAATGACACATTTCACAGTATGTTTCAATATTTTCATGTACATGTGACAAATAAAGCTAATCTGTTTTAATCTTCTGAAATATTTGTCACTGCATATTATTTTACTTCTAATTAGCTGAGTTGTATGCACAGCCACATAGGAAGGCCACAGTTCCCAGGGGTAACTCGTGGAACTCGTGTCCATGTCCTCTCATGAGATGGAATTTTCCCATGTGCTTTCTGTTGAAAGACCACTGTTTATTCGAATGGCCTGTGAAAAGATCGCAGGCAAGCGAACTCACCCTGTAGATAACAATACGAAAATATTCTTCCTGTCACTCAGAAAAATAAGTATTTCTTTTACCTTGATATCTATTGAAAATATTCAAGAACCATTGACACATGTACGTTAAAAAAAACTACCCGAGGAATGCAGTCAATGCTAGGCGGTAGCATTGGGGAACAATGTGCACATTGTACCTGAGCAAAGGAGTGTCTACTCTCTGCTCCTTGTTCCATTCCCCACAGTACGCCCGTTAGCTACAAGGATCAGCTCAGCAAAGGTCTGTGCACATTCATCCATAACCTTGCATTTTTGAGAAACCTTATTGTGTATTTCCTCTGACATTCAGGTTTCCTACCAGCGGCCCACGCTCCGGTGTACACAGCCTCAAAGCACGGAGTGCTAGGCTTCACGAGATCCCTCGCTGTGAGTATTGTCAGCTATGATGGTGATTGCCCCAAACGACCAGGTTGGCCGTCGTTTTCTAATAGGTGCTAGAGCTACTTTTATTACAGAAGTAATGAATATATCGAACCGACAATTGGATGGAGTCATTCAGACTACCTCTTCATAGCAGTGCTGATTCTGGTTCCATTGACCCTAAGTAGAATTAGACCAATCCATTGGGTCTGCCTGCCATTCAGCTATGGCCTATTTACTTTCCCTTTCAACCCCATTCTCCTACCCTTTCCCTGGAACTATTGACAACCTTGCTCATCAAGAACCTATCAACCCCCACTTTCAATATACCCAAAGACATGGCCTCCAGAGCCATCTGTGGCAATCACAAATTCACCATCCTCTGGCTAAAGAAATTCCTCCTCAACTCTGTTCTGAAGGGATGTCCTATTCTGAGTTGGTGCTTTCTGGTCCTAGTGTCTCCAACTATTGGAAATATTCTCTCCATGTCTACTCAGTCTAGACCTTTCACTATTCAGCAGGTTTCACTGAAATCCTCCCTCGTTTTTCTAATCTCCAGCCAGTGCATGCCCAGAGCTATGAAATGCTTCTCAGACATTAACATTTTCATTCCCAGGATCATTCTCATGAACCTCCCCTGGAACCCTCTCAGATGTCAGCACACCTTTTCTTACATATGGGGGCCAAAACTGCTCAAAGTACTCCAAGTGTGGTCTGTCCAATGCCATAGAAAGCCTCAGCATTACATCCTTACTTTTATATTCTAATCCTCTCAAAATAAATGACAACACTGCATTTGCCTTTCTTACTACCAACTCAACCTTTAGGGAATCCTGCACAAGGACTTCTTGGTCTGTTTGCATCTCCAATTTCTGAATTTGTTTCCTCGGAGTTCTCTAATTTTTCCTGAAATCCATCCAGGACTATTTTGCATGCTTCCTCACTCCCATAATAATTCCATGTGGTAGGATGCAAGGTGGGGGTAAACGGGGCTAGACTACTCATCAAAGGTGAATAAATGAATTAGATCTGAAAAAAATATCCAAAGGGCAAATTTAAATAATTTGAATTGGGAATCCAGGAGGAAATTCGTTATGTGAAGACATAGCAGCATGGATTAATGATTAAGTTTATGCCATTCAAGGTCAAAAATACGAGCACATTCAGATGATATGTCTGACCCTAGCTAAGATATAACATGTTGCTTGCTGGGTATCAGCACGTTGGAGGAGCTATCCCACAAAACAATAAATTTCGTGACATATGTCAGGGACAATAAATCTGATTCAGATTCTGACCCGAGTCAGAAGCTTATAGGCCCACACCAGGAATTATGCCTTGACTTTCCCAGATGCTGTTACTGGAGTAGTCTGCGTGAAAACTCACTGACATCCCGTTCATAATTGGCTATTATCCTACATTCTGACTTCGGTCAGAACCCATCAGGGTGGGATAAAGGAACACACACAAAATGCTGGAGGAACTCAGCAGGTCAAGCAGCATCTGTGAAGAGGGATAAAGTATTGACATTTGGGGCCGAAACCCTTCATCAGGACTCATGCAGAATCGCTTGTGTATCGGATAGGACAAAACTGGTTAAGGCTTACAGAGCAGCAGAATCCAACCCTTGCTAAAGTTTATTAAGACTGAGTAAACAAACAAATAAAATAAATACTAGAGATTCTCTATAATCAAATGAAGCTGCTCTCTCTGATCAAACTACATCGAAGAGCTGCTGGGAAAGGGAAGGACCATTGACCTAATAACCAACCTTTCTTTCCTCCAGGAAGCTTCTAGACTTGGAAACTATGGAATTCGTGTCAATGCCCTGTGCCCAGGTTTTGTCAATACGCATATTCTGGACACCGTAAACCACAAGGAAAACCTTGGAACATTTTTTCAATTTAAGGATGCGGTCAAGCAATTGATGGAAGTCTCGGGAGTACTGGAGTAAGTTTGTACCTGTAGTTCTTCTGATTCCCATAAGAACATGAGAAATAGGGGCAAGAGATGACCATAAAGTCCCTCAAGCTTGCTGCATTATTCAATATGATCAAAGCTGCTCCCGTGTCGCTTATCCCTTGATTCAATCAGTGTCCCAAAATATATCTGCCTCAGTCTCAACAAACAGGCATCAAGATCCTTCAATAGATCATTCCAAAGATACATGACCCTCTGCACAAACAGATTTAAATAATCGATCACTTATTCAAAGTCAAAGTGGCTCGGCACAGTAGCATCGTGGCTAGCACAATTGCTTTACAGCGCCTGCGATCACTGAATGGTGGTTAATTCCTGCAGTGTCAGTGCTTCCTTTAATTTGTAATGACCAGTGTGTGCAAAAATCTTGTGCTGTGCAACTTTTGGTCAGTGACAACAACATGCACGCACTGAATTTTTAAGTGGAAGTAAACCTGAAGCTAAACTAAGGATAATAAGCCTTTCTGCTTTAAATGAACTAGCAGTTCTTTTGCAGTTCACACCCCTTGCTTCTTTGGAATTTGACATAGCGAATCACTAATTTCTTCAATAAAAGCAGAATAAAGAAGTCAGTTCTAAAATATGCAGACAAATCATCACAAACTCCACATTGACAACACCATCCACAGAAACCAGAAAAGGTAATATGATCGTGTACAATTGTGAAATGTACTTGACATGCCAACTTTTTGGGCGCAGTTTAAATTCCTTTGTGTGCTAGTAACAAAAGATGTGTGTGTCGGCAATGTGCACACCTTAGAGGAATCATTGCTTACAGCTGCCCCCAGTACAGTCCTAGCTGATTTGATTTGATGTAAACAACACATTTCACTGTATGTTTTGACGTACATGTGACAACTAAAAGCTAATCTAATCTTTAAGAAGCATACACGAGGAAATCTGCAGATGCTGGAAATTCAAACAACACACACAAAATGCTGGTGGAACACAGCAGGCCAGGCAGCATCTATAGGGAGAAGTGCTGTCGAAGTTTCGGGCCAAGACCATTCGTCAGGAGTCCTCCCTATCGCCAGCGCTTCGCCCTATAGATGTTGCCTGGCCTGCTGTGTTCCACCAGCATTTTGTGTGTGTGGCTAATCTTTAAGAAGTCGAGTTTATTGTCATGTGCACAAACACACGTATGCACAGGTGAAATGAAAGAATTAATTGCAGCAGTATCAAATGCAACTAGCATCAGATTAGCAGCATCCACAAGAAAGGTATTAAATAAACATATCATACACCATTTTTATGAGAAACAGCACAATTAGAGCAAAAAAAAGGCAATTTTCGTGTTAAGTGTTCAAAGTAGTCATTGTGTTGCTAAGCTGTAGTTCTTGTGTTGTGCCAGTTGGTTCAACACTGAATGGTTGAAGGAACATTGTTGTGTAGGTCTTCAGGCTTCTGTACCTCCTGCCCAAAGGTAGATGCAAGAAAATGGCATGGCCCAGATGGTAGGGGTCCTTAATGATGAATATTGATGGATGATGGATGAATACTGAACTTATTTAGGATTCTTCAACCAGAAAAAAATAACTTCACTGCATCAACTCCTGCCCAACCTTCTTTGATTATAATATGATCATATACCATTGTTACACACTCCAGTCAGTAGAAGCCAATTAGGATCAGACACTTGGACAGCGCAGGAACAAGCTCAACAAGCAATCTACTGAAGGGATTCATTGCATTGAGCAGTACCATCCTGATACATTGTTCTAAGATTAAAAATTGTTTATTGTCATTCTTCAGTACATAAGGTAAAGGAAAATGAAATGATTGTTACTCCAGATCTGATGCAGCATAAAAAGCACACAATAAGCATAAAAACACAATTAAAATAAAACAATAAATATAATTACATAAGATTTGGCTTATAGTAATAGACTGATTGTATGTCCTTAAAGTGACACTAGGTACAGGTGTATCTGTAAAATGGTGCTGCTGACAGGAAATGATAAAGTAGTGGTGGTGGTGGGGTGAGGGGTGTGGTGGCATGGGTTAATGGGCGAGGGTGTTGACCAACCTCATGGCTTGGGGGAAGTGACTGTTTTTCAGTCTGGTCGTCCTGACATGGGTGCTGTAGAGCTTCATCCCTGATGGGAGTGGGACAAACAATTCATGAGTGTGGGTGGGATCCTCATTGATACTGCTGGCCTCTTCCAGCACATTTCTGCATACGTCCTAGATGGCGGGTACACTGGTGCCAGTGATACATTGGATAGTTTAATTGTAGAGCCTTCAGTAGAGTTTGCACACCAGGCCATGATGCAACCAACAAGCATACATTTATACAGATCCTACACTAATCCCATTTTAGTTCTCCCGACATAACTCTCCCCGGACTCCATCACTCTAGGGAGCACCTCGAGGAAAGTCGTGTGGTCGGGGAGGAACGTGCAAGCTTCAGAAAGACAGCATTGGAGATCAGGATTGAGCCTGGGTTATTGACAGTGTAGTCAAAGTCAAAATCAAAGTAAATTTATTATGAAGTACATAAATGTCACCATATACTACCTCGAAATTCAGTTTCTTTTATCAGCATGCTGAAACTATGTGAACTTCTCAAAAAGTAGAGGGGCTGTCATGCCTTCTTTGTGACGGCACTTCCATGCTGGTCCCGCAGCAGCTCCTCTGATATGATAACACCAAGGAATTGAAAGTTACTGACCCTCTATACCTCCGATGCCCTCATGAGGACTGGCTCATTGATCTCGGGCTTCTTCCTCCTGTACTCAATAATCAGCTCTTTGGTTTTGCTGACGTTGAGTGAGAGGTTGTTGTGATGCTATTTGACAAGATTTTTAATCTCACTGCTAGGTAGGGTAACAGCTCTACCAGCTGTGCCTAACTCTACTCAATCTCTCCTCAGAGAGCATTGAGGATCAAAGACCAGTGTGTTAAAATAATTTCTCTCCAGCACCTCCTTGTTAGGACACAGTAGCACCAAATGCCTCAGTAAGGGTATGGGCCACCGAAAACAGCTCGCCAGAGTCCTCTGTCCGAGACCAGTCTTTCAAACTGGATAATGGAAGGTTTGTCGGCCCTGTGGCCTTCACAATTACATATCTTTTCTAGGAGAAGATCCTTCCTTTCCCAGGAATGGGGTCTTTGGACCTCCTGTAAGCGTTTCTGGAGCTCTGTGTTTGCTGGCCTCATGCCTACCCTCCTCCTTTCACAGCCTTGCTTGGGACCATTCATGGCGGGGCTTACTAAATCATTGCACCTGTAAAATTGCATCAATTCAACAACCTCATGTTGACCAGATGAAATGTATAGGTAGGGCCATAGCAACAGCCATTTTCCACTGAGCTTGGGTGAGAATAGAACTAGAGGTCACAGGTTAAGGGTGAAAGGTGAAATATTTAAAGGGAACCTGAAGGGGAAATTTCTTCACTCAGAGGGTGCTGTGAATGTGGAATGAGGCACCATGGTAGATGACAGTCTGATTTCAATTTTAAATAGTAATTTTGATAATTACATATGGATGGAAGGGGTTTGGAGGTCTAGGGTCCAGGTATGGAACGATGGGACTATCCAAAGTAATAGTTTGGCATGGGCTGGATGGGCCAAAGGTCTTGTTTCTGTACCATGGTGCCCTATGACTCTATAACCATGCAGTAAATATCAGCTGTTTGCTTTCAAGGCCTTTGTGCTCTCCTTGAAAATGATGAACAGATAGAATCTAACTGACTCATCAAATCTGCACCACACTCATGATAAGTGCCATGGTGGCATAGTGGCATCTGCGCTGGACTTCGGAGCGAAGGCTCCCGAGTTCGATTCCAGCCGGCTCCCTAGCACATTTTCCATCCGTGCTGGGTTGAGCGTTGAGCTAGCAAGTCGGCCTCATAAAAATAAGAAAGACTGCTAAAAAAAAACGCCGTCACGATGGTGTCCTGATGACTCCACTCGGAGTTAAGGGCTTATTATTATTATTAAAGCAAAAGTTGCAGACAGTAGGATAAATGAAGATAAGGATGTTATTAATTGCAATTACATAGGGCTTCAGTGAGAATGTTTTGTGTGTAGTGTGCAGTTTTATTGTAGTGTGCTTTTGTTGAATAAAGAGCATTCTTGCCATAAAGGCAGTAAGGCAAATAATCACCAGACTTGTTTCTGGGAAAGTGGGTTTGTCAAATGAGAAGAGAATGAATAGACTGGGCTTGAATTCTCCAGAGTTCAGAAGAAACTAATCACATTGGAACTTGCAAAGTTTTTGTAGAGCTCGGATGTAGGCGGTATGTTTCTCCTGGGTGAGTAACCTAGAAATTTGAGTCACAGTGTCAGAATAATAGAAGGTGAAGAAATCCCTTCACTTAGAGGCTGGTGAATCAAGGAACATGTGGTAACATAGGAAAAGGGAGTTAATGTAAACTATTTATAAACTTGATAAAGGGCAAAGCATCTGCTACTGTTATATTCTTCTTTAAAAATACTCTGGAGAATTCCTACACCATCTCTTTCAGAGAAACAAATTCTTTACAGGAAATATTAGGCATTGCATACCTTCTGAGAGTGCACATCATTTACCATGGATATTTGAAGAGCAGGAGGAATTTATTCCATGGATTGTGTCCAGAGTGAGTGAAACATCTTCCCACTTCCCACTCCCCACCTCCTGGTTCATGGAGTGGTAGTCCATGAAAAATGCATTTGGATGAACATCTGAAGTGGCAGACGGAGTTCAATCTGGAAAAAATATCAGCTTTATTTGTCACGTGTACATCAAAACATACAGAGAGATGAGGCATTTGCGTCAAATCAAATCAGTGAGGATTGTCACGAGCAGCCCGCAAATGCCACTACACTTGCAGCACCGTATATCTTTGGACTGTGGGAGGAAACCAGGACATCCAGAGGAAACCTGAGTGGTCATGGCGAGAACATCTAAGCTCTTCACAGACAGCAGAGGGAATTAAACCCCAATCTTACAGCTGGTGCTGTAAAGTGATTGCGCTAATCGCTGAGCTGCTGTACCGCCCAAAGTGTGAAGTGATCCATTCTGAAACTTCGAACTTGAAGGCAAAGTACAGGATTGGCGGCAGGATTCTTAGCAGAGTGGAGGAACCGAGGGATCTTGGGGTCTATGTTCATAGATCCTTCAAGGTTGCTGCACAGATAGATGGGGTGATTAAGAAGGCATATGGTGTGCTCGCCTGCATCAGTCGGGGGGTTGAGTTCAAGATCTGCAAGGTGACCACACTTAGAATATTGTCCTCATTATAGGAAGGATGTGGAGTCTTTAGAGAAGGTGCAGAGATTTACCAGGATGCTATAAGAGGGCAAGAATATAGGTTGAGCAAGCTAGGGCTATTCTCTTTGGAGCGAAGGAGGATGAGAGGTGACTTAATAGAGAGGTGACAAATTGATAAGAGGCATAGATCTGGTGGACAGCCAGGGACTCTTTCCCAGGATAGAAATGGCTAATATGAGCTGGGGGTAATCTCAAGGTGATTGGAAGAAAAGTATGGGGGTGATATTAGAGGTAGGGTTTTACACAGAGAGTGGTGGCTGTGCAGAATGCACTCTGGAGGTGGTGATAGAGACAGACACATTAGAAACATTTAAGAGACCCTTAGATAATTGATGCAAGAGAAGTGGAGGGCTATGTAGGAGGGAACATTAGATTGATCTTGGAATAGGTTAAAATTTTCTATTCTATGCTCTGTGAATACTTTTGGCTCTATTACACTTACAGCAGTTTCTCTTTCACCAATCAGCTTCCCAGCTCTTTAATTCACCTTTCTGCAACTCCCCCCCAATATCACCTTGTGCTTCTTCCTCCCCTCTCCCCACATTCTGACTCTGACTCCTCATCTTTTTCTCTCCAGTGCTGATGAAGGGTCTTAGCCAAAAACATCATCTATAGCCCTTTTCCGTAGATGCTGCCTGGCCTGTGGAGTTCCTCTGGCATTTTGCGTGTGTCGTTTGTAGGTGTTTGAAAGGGTGGATATGGAGAAGGTGTTTCCTTGTAGTGAAGGGTCTGGACCCAAAGGGCACAGTTTCGGAATACAAGGACATCACTTTAGAATAGAGATTAGGAGGAATTTCTTCAGCTAGAGGATGGAGGAATCTGTCAAATTCATTGCCATGGTGCCTGTGGAGACCAGGTCATTGAGTACATTTAAAGCAAAGTTTGACAGGTTCTTGATTAGTAAAGTTGTCAAAGGTTCCTTTGACAACAGGGAAAAGGCAAAAGAATGGAGTTGAGGAATAAATCGGGCATGGTGGAATGCAGGAGCAGACTCAGTGGGCTGAATGGCCTAATTTTGCTGCTATGTCTTATGGTCCTAGACCAAAGTATCAAACATAGAATGAGCTCATGGTCCAAGAGGGCCAATGACTCCTGTATACTTGGACGCCCTACACAAACCTCTCAGGGTACCGGATGCATATCCCCAATGCTATTACTATAAACTCAAGCTCACAGCAACAGAACTCTACAATGCATGGAAATAACAATGTAAGAGGTCATTTCCGTTAAATAAGCTCATCTAGGGTAAACATGATTTGGATATAAGCAAACATAAAAGATTGAATGTTCCTTCCAAGACAAACAAAGGCAGGTACTCTGACACACCAATGAAAATTTACCATTCGCCAGGGAAAATAATTTATCTCACACCGGAATAAACTTAGATCTAAAATGTATTGTCAAAAATTCTTAAACTATATTATACAAAATACAGAAAAAAAGCATCATATATATATATATAAATAATAGTCTATATTTCTCATGTAATTGTTGGAGCCCCTTGTAGCGTAATCAATCCAGTTTACTTCACTTCATTTCCTCACAACATGAAACTGTCTTGCACTAAAGAACCTGTCCCAGGAAAAAAATATTCATACGACATCCAAGTGAAAAACATCGAATTTTCTTCAATGTCATATGGTAACTAGCTAACTAAAAGATATCTGGACATTCTCTGTGAGACCATTGTCTGCACAGGAATTCCCCAGCATTAGTATCTGCCCTTCCAAATGGGATCTGTGAGCATTTCACCATGTTCTCCTCCGATGTTCATTGTCCATTTCCATTCTCCTTCTTCAATTCCCTGCTCTCAAGAAGATGCCTCCCGATCTCCTTTTACCGCTCTTTCTAGAATGTTCCCAAGACAAATCCTATTGGCTAATGCAACAACCCTAACTTATCAATCAACTATATTTTTATTTTAAACAGCAAAAATTGTATATCGTAATCAAAGGAACACATTGCACTTTGAGAAAATCTGCAGAAGATAAAAGACCCAATAGGATAACTGTATTAATAAAATAAAGCATGGTGTTAAACAAGGGGATTACACTTACCTATTTATGTAACTTTATAAATGTCGTTTAGATATTGTAATTGTACCCATCTCAATCACTTCCTCTGGCAGAATTAGAGATCAAATTAGATGGACACAGGGCAAGCCAAAGAATATTAATTATCCCAAAATTAAAACAAAACTCTGCTCTATTAGACATCTCCAGTCACCCTCTTGCCACCCATTGTGTGTTGCTTCTCAGAGTCACCACCCTATCACAACGGAGAAGCATGTAAGTTCCTGAGATCCCAAGAGCAATGCCATCTAGATTTTAGCTCCTGGTAGGGTCATCCATGGTGGTAAGGCCAAGGGGGAGGTTCCAGACTAACAGTGATCAACCAAGACTTCATCTGTGGAGCAGGCAGAAGATAATGAAACACCTGTGTAGCGCCAGTCTTATCGTGTGTGACCAGTCGTCGCACTCTTTTGAGAAAACCAAATTTATATTGGGTGCTAGAAGGCCATCAGAAGAATCTAGGTATCAGAAGGAGGCAGTGAATAGAAACCACACACTTCTGGGGATAAGGTTTTTTTTATAAGAAAACAATATGTACAAAATATTTACATGAGCAAGAACAATTCAAAATCCAACATTCTGTTTAGGTTCCAAATCTTAAATATCAAACCAAAACAAATTCCTTTTTAAATAGAATCTGTGAGATTCCTTTATTACTCTAATTTCTCTAACTAATTAGATCTAGTGTTATTTGCTATTTAAAAATTAACAGACTAAACTTTCCTTTTTACTTAGCCCTAGTTAGTGGCCAAGTGGTTAAGGCATTGGTCTAGTGATTTGAAGGTCGCTAGTTCGAGCTTTAGTTAAGGCAGACTGTTGTGTCCTAGAGCAAGGCACTTAACCACACGTTGCTCTGCGATGACACTGGTGCCAAGTTGTATCGGCCCTTGCCCTTCCCTTGGCAACATAGGTGGCATGGAGAGGGGAGACTTGCAGCATGGGCAACTGCCAGTCTCCCATACAACCCTGCCCAGGCCTGCGCTCCGGAAACTTTCCAAGGCACAAATCCATGGTCTCTCAAGACTAATGGATGCCTATCATTAGTTAATTAGAAACCAAATATTATTCCTATTCTCAAGTATTATAGTTAAAACAACAACACACACAAAATGCTGGTGGAACACAGCAGGCCAGGCAGCATCTATAGGGAGAAGCGCTGTCGACGTTTCGGGCTGAGACCCTTCGTCAAGACTAACCAATCCTTTCGGTTAGTCTTGACGAAGGGTCTCGGCCCGAAACGTCGACAGCGCTTCTCCCTATAGATGCTGCCTGGCCTGCTGTGTTCCACCAGCATTTTGTGTGTGTTGTTCTTTGAATTTCCAGCATCTGCAGATTTCCTCATGTTTGCGTATTATAGTTAACTTCAGTTTCAGTTCCAGGCAGTATATCTATAAGTTTAAATTCAAATTCAAAAATTATATATACACAGTTTAACACCTTTCACGCCAATTCTCCAACATCACAACTCTTAAACAAAGTAAATCTCATTCAGTAACTAATCAGTCTTCGCAAAAATAATAGTTCTTGCCGAAAAATAATTTGGATTCTTTGAAAGAAAACAACTTGCACATCCAACCGTATTAAATCCTCTGGGTCATTACACATTCTGTTCCCGCGCTGGTTCTTCCTCTTGGGTGGCTCGCCATCTTGTTTCTTGGTTCGTTGATCATAATTCTATCTCCTTTACCATAACATTGGAGATGGATAGGAACAGATAAGTTAGGGAAACGTTTAATTGGAGTAAGGGGAAATATGAGGCTATCAGGCAGGAACTTGGAAGCATAAATTGGAAATAGATGTTCTCAGGGAAATACACGGAAGAAATGTGGCAAATGTTCAGGGGATATTTGCATGGGGTTCTGTGTAGGTACTTTCCAATGAGACAGGGAAACGCTGGGAGGGTACTGGAACCGTGGTGTACAAAGGCTGTTGTAAATCCAGTCAAGAAAAGAAAAAGAGCTTACAAACGGTTCAAAAAACTAGGTAATGATATAGATCTAGAGATCTAGAAGATTATAAGGCTAGCAGGAAGGAGCTTAAGAATGAAATTAGGAGACCCCCTTCTGGGGAAGGCCTTGGTGGAAAAGATTAAGGAAAACCCCAAGGCATTCTACAAGTATGTGAAGAGCAAGAGAATAAGAAGTCAGGATAGGACCAATCGAGTGTGACAGTGGAAAAGTATGCATTGAACCAGAGGAGATGGCAGAGGTACATAATGAATACTATTCACTATGGAAAAGGATCTTGGCAATTGTAGGGATGACTTGCAGCAGACTGAAAAGCTTGAGCATGTAGGTATTAAGGAAGAGGATGTGCTGGAGCTTTTGGAAAGCATCAAGTTAGATAAGTCACCCGGACCCGACGGGATGTACCCTAGGCTACTGTGGGAAGCTAGGGTGGAGATTGCTGAGCCTCTGGCAATGATCTTTGCATCATCAATGAGGATGGGAGAGGTTCCGGAGGATTGGGGGGTTGTGGATGTTGTTTCCTTATTCAAGAAAGGAAGCAGGGATAGCCCAGGAAATTATAGATCAGTGAGTCTTATTTCAGTGGTTGGTAAGATGATAGAGCAGCTCTTGAGAGGCAGGATTTATGAACGTTTGGAGAGGCATAATATGATTAGGAATAGTCAGCATGGCTTTGTTAAGGGCAGGTCGTGCCTTACATACCTGATTGAATTTTTTGAGGATGTGACTAAACACTAAACACGTATATGGATTTTAGCAAGGCATTTGATAAGGTAACCCATGCAAGGCTTATTGAGAAAGTAGGGAGTCATGGGATCCAAGGGGACATTGCTTTGTGGATCCAGAACTGGCTTGCTCACAGAAGGCAAAGAGTGGTTGTAGACGGGTCATATTCTGCATGGAGGCTGGTGACCAGTGGTGTGCCTCAGGGATCTGTTCTGGGACCCCTATTCTTTGTGATTTTTATAAATGACCTAGACGAGGAAGTGGAGGGATGGGTTAGTAAATTTGCTGATGACACAAAGGTTGGGGGTGTTGTGGATAGTGTGGAGGGTCGTCAGAGGTGACAGCGGGACATTGATAGGATGTAAAACTAGGCTAAGAAGTGGCAGATGGATTTCAACCTAGATAATTGTGAAGTGGTTCATTTTGGTAGGTCTAATATGATGGCAGAATACAGCATTACTGGCAAGACTCTTGGCAGTGTGGAGGATCAGAGGGATCTTGAAGTCCAAGTCCATAGGACACTCAAAGCAGCTGCGCAGGTTGACTCTGTGGTTAAGAAGGTGTATGGTGCATTGGCCTTAATCAACCATGGGATTGAGTTTAAGAGCCGAGAGGTAATGTTGCAGCTATATAGGACCCTGGTCAGACCCCACTTGGAGTACTGTGCTCAATTCTGGTCGCCTCACTACAGGAAGGATGTGGAAACCATAGAAAGAGTGTAGAGGAGATTGACAAAGGATGTTGCCTGGATTGGGGAGCATGCCTTATGAGAATAGGTTGAGTGAACTTGGCCTTTTCTCCTTGGAGTGACGGAGGATGAGAGGTGGCCTGATAGAGGTGTATAAGATGATGAGAGGCATTGATCGTGTGGATAGTCAGAGGCTTTTTCCCAGGGCTGAAATGGCTAGCACAAGAGGGCATAGTTTTAAGGTGCTTGGAAGTAGGTACAGAGGAGAGGTCAGGGGTAAGTTTTTTACACAGATAGTGGTGAGTGTGTGGAATGAGCTGCTGGTGGTGGTGGTGGAGGCGGAAACGATAGGTTCTTTTAAGAGACTCCTGGATGGATACATGGAGCTTAGAAAAATAGAGGACTATGGGTAAACCTAGGTAATTCTAAGGTAAGGACATGTTCGGCACAACTTTGAGGGCCGAAGGGCCTGTATTGTGCTGTAGGTTTTCTATGTTTCAATGAAATAGTTTATCATCCATGGAAAGTCAATTCACAAACTTGTACAAAAACTTGACCAAATCCTTGGTATGATTTTGCAGAACTAATTGTCGACTACACGGTAGGGATTTTGAACACTGGTCTCAGCTGGTATTTTCTCATTAAAGCTGTTATAGCTGGAGCTTCAATAAATCTTTTATCGCTATCATCTCTCCTCCAAGGGTTTCACCCTGAGGGTTTCAAGTTAGTAGCGTAAAGATGTTCACTACTAATTCCACTCTTAACAGTTCATGACTTCAGCTTCTAATCATTGCTGTGTTTCTCTCCTTGTCCGTCCTGTGTCCAGCCTGCCCTGCCCTCACTTGGCATTATTTCAAATACTCATTTTGTTAAATCGGTAAATCTTGTTTTCATCCTGCTGCGGGGATAACATAACATAACAACTTTGGGTTTAATTAACCTGGGTTACAATCACGACACATCACAACGGCAATGAAGGTGGAGGAAGTGTCCCCAAACATATTCTATGCCACGCTACTAGACCCTTATGCCAATCTGTCGGAGACCACATAAGCCTCCCTATGTTAAACAAAGTCATGTACAGATGTCCCCCATCACAGGAATGATCCCTTGGCAGAACATTAGGCTCAACTTTAGTGATTGAACTATGGCTGGTTTTTGGTTATAATCACGTTAATTTATCTTGTCAAAGTCCTTATGATAAAGTCATTTCATGAACTGTCTGGCTTTGCTAACATTATCTTTCTTACCAATATCATGTGTTACAGGCCATCGCTCGTGGCTGATGGCTTTATACAACTGGTTGAAGATGACAGCTTAAACGGAGCAGCAATGAGAATTACAAAATCCAGGGGCATTCACTTTGAAAATTTTTAGAACTCCAGGCAGCAGGAAAGTTCAGCACAGGGCTAACAACCCTGAATAGTGAAACAAAACTGTTACAGAAACAGCAATGAAGAATCCTACCTCTGTATTTGACAGTATTCCTAAGTCTCCAACCGGAACTTGCATGATTGTCAGTAAACCAAGAGAAAGCTACTGACACGATGAAGGAAACTGTGAATGCTGCCAGAGATGGAGAAATTCATTGCTGCCCCAAACGCCAGAGGCATAATGGACAAAAGAAAAAGCAGGAGAACTTTGATCTCATTCACTCATTGGCAACATATGTCTGTTTGCAAAGTTTTCTTTACAGGTCCCAAATTCACATTCCTCACTATTGCAGCCAAGTACAGACAAAATGGGGAAACTTGAAATCCACAATAAGGCCATTTGTCTAATCAAGGCTCAACCAATCCAGAATGAGAGAAAGATAATGTGGCTTTATTTTTCTATAAAGAAAGGCTTCCCTGCGGTCGCTTAATCCATAACTTCCTCATGCTTTTAAACTATTTAAGACTTCCTACACTATAATTATGCCAAAGATACTGTTTTATAAAAACATTTCTTAAAGATAAGCACAAGGGACTCGGCAGGTGCTGGAAATAGGAACACAGATGCCTGACCTGCTGTGTACTCAGTTACCTCAGGTTATATTGATCGGTTAGACTGCTGTGCAATGTTGCAGTTCTGATCTGAAGTGTTTCTCAAACCTAGTATGTTGCCAGATCTGCTGGCTAGAAATTCCTAATTTTGTTTTAGATTCCAAGAAACTGCAGTATTTAAAATATTTTTTGGCGTGAATGTGCTCGCTGCACCTAGAGAGTCCTAATTGGTATGGGCTTTCAATGAATGAACAATAGCGTAGCAATTAGCACAACGCCTTACAACACCGGCAACCCAGGTTCAATTCCCGCTGCTGCCTGTAAGGAATTTGTAAGTTCTCCCCGTGACCGCATGGGTTTCCTCCCAGAGTCCAAAGATGTACCGGTTAGTAGGTTAATTGATCATTGTAAATTGTCCTGTGATTAGGCTAGGATTAAATCTGGGGGCTGTTGGGTGGCACGGCTCGAAAGGCCAGTAGGACCTACTCCTTGCTGTATCTCAATAAAAATAAATAACTAAAACAAGATGCATTCAATGCATATTTAGAAAGAATTGTCCCATACTCTCTATCCCTCATGTTTTAAAATATATTATCTGGTGGGAGATGCTGAGGACGTGGGATGATGTAGGATTACACTAAATGGTGCAGACTCGGTGGAAAAGCCTGATTCTGTGCTGTATCTCTCTATGGCTCTACGATTGTGGCCCTACACTCAGTGGCCACTTCATTAGGTACACCTGCTCATTAATGCAAATATCTAATCAGACTATCATGTGGCAGCAACTCAATGTATAAAAGCATGCAGACATGGCCAAGAGGTTCAGCTGCTGTTCAGACCAAACACCAGAATAAGGAAAAAAAATGTGATCTAAGTGACTTTGACCATGGAATGATTGTTGGTGCCTGGCAGGGTCATTTGAGTAAACACGGAAACTGCTGATCTCCTGGGATTTTCACATTCAGCAGTCCCTAGAGATGACAGGGAATGGTGCAATAAAATACATCCAGTGAGCAGCAGTTCTGTGGCCAAAAACACCTTGTTAATGAGAGGGGTCAGAGGAGAAGGGTCACACTGGTTCTAGCTGACAGTAACTCAAATAAACACATGTTACAACAAAAGTGTGTTGAAGAGCAACTCTGAATACACAGCATGTCAAACTTTGAAATGGATGGGCTATATCAGCAGAAGACCACACTGGGTCTCACTCCTGTACCTAACAAAATGGCCTCTGAGTGTATGTGCTTGCTGTTCAGGAAGCCTGTCAGTGTATATTAGGGAACAATATTGACTCATTCTCCAAATAGAAGCTCCTGGATAATCTATGAGTTATTGCTGAACGTTTCCATTTGCAGGTATGGAATTTTATAATTAAAATGTACTCTGAATTCAAAGGCAAAGCTATTGTAACATCTTGTTATACAATTATTAAAAGCTACAACATCTCCAATGTCTAGACGTCTTTTGTAGTCAATTTCCATTTTATATTCTGCCCCAGCTGCATCTTAACATCTTACAAGGCGTTGATATTATTATTTTTCTGGGATCAATGAAGACCATAAGAATATAAGACACTGGAGAGAAATAGGCCATTCGGCCCATCAAGTTTACTCCACCATTCCATCATGGCTAATTTACAGTACCTTGGGGAAGGATTCAGCCCCCAATCCTTTGTTCACATAATATTACAAGCAGGGATCAATTTAACTGAGATTTTTGATTTGTGAATCACATGCTCCTTTTTTTACAGTACAGCCTAAAACCAGAAAATTGTAAAACATGAAAAACTAAAAATTTGAAACCTGAAATGTCAGCAGTTCAAAAGTATTCACCCCCTTTGCTCAGTGTATAGTTGAACCACCTCTCACAGCTATTACAGCCAGAAGTCTTTTTGGATAAGTCTCTATTAGCTTTACACAATGTGATGGAGCAAGATTTGTCCATTCCTCCTTGCAAAATTGCTCAAGCTGTGCCAAGTTGTTTGGGGCATGGTGGTGGACAGCTACCTTGAGTTCTTGCCAGAGATGTTCGATCGGGTTAAGGTCAGGACTCTGACTGGGCCACTCAAGGACATCAATTTTCTTCATTTGAAACAACTCCCTGGTTGCTCTGGCAGTGTGCTTTGGGTCCTGCTGAAAGATGAACTTCCTCCCCAGCTTAAGCTTCCTGGCAGAGGCTAGCAGAGATCTCTCTGCGTTTAGCAGCATTCACCTTCCCATCAATCCTGACCAGATTTTCAGTCCCTTCTGTTGAAAAGCATCCCCATAGCATGGTGCTATCTCCACCACACTTTATAGCAGAGATAGTATTACCTGGCCAATGCGCAGTATTAGATTTACACCTCACATACCATTAAAGGTTGAGGCCAAGAAGTTCCACTTTAGTCTCATCTGACCACAAGACCTTCTTCCACATCGTTACAGTATCTTTTAAGTGATGCTTTGCAAAGTCCTTACGGACAAGGCTTCTTCCTTGCCACTTTTCCATAAATACCCTTTTTTGTGCAAGGCCTTAGAGCAATGAGTTTCACCTCCAGTTGCAGCCACTGTATGTAACTCATTCAGAGTGGCTTGAGGTCACAGTGGCCTCTCTTACAAATACTATTCTTCTCCAGCAGCTAAGTTTAGAGGGGCTGCTGGGCCTACGCAGTGTGACCGTGACTCCAGGATGGCCTGCACTAAGCTCTGAATTGTGTTCAGTGCCTTTAAGATGCTCTTTGACCCTTCTCCAGATTGTCACTTCTCTATTGGAATTTTCCTGACTTGTATAGAATGACCTTTGGTCTTAATTTGTGATTTGATCTGTTGAAAATCTGCCATACTGTTGGGCCTTACAGAGACAGGGTATGCTTGTTCTTATGAATTCATTAAAAACAGGTGATCCTCAATTTTCTACATCAACAAATTGGGTGAGTTGGTTAGGTAATAATGTATACTGTACATGAGGAAAGTTAGTGTAATAATTACAAAGGATGAATGTTTTTTCAGCCTCATAATTTTGGACTTTAATTTTTAGTGAATTGTTGACAGGTTTTGGAATTTTACTTTTGATTTGACATCTGTACAATGTATTTAAATTCTCCAAAAAATCCTATTTCAAAATTTTTTAATTTCACAAAATGAGAAGGTAAAATGTGAAAATGGAATACTTTTTCAAGGTACTGTATGATTCCTCTCAACTTCATTCTCCTGTCTTCTCCCCATAATGTTTAATGCCCTTACTATCAACAGCCTACCAAATTACACTTTAAATATACCCAATGGCCTGAGGAAGCATCCTCTCCACATCTACTCTAAATAGGTTTCAGTGAGATTGCCCCTCAGTCTTCTAAACGCCAGTGAGTACAGGCCCAGAGACATCAAACCCTCCTCGTATGTTAACCTGTTCATTCCTGGAACCATTACCGTCTCGGATGCTGCACATCATTTCTTAGATAAAGGGCCAAAACTTGGCCACCACAACCATCTGTGGCAATGAATTCACCACCCTTTGGCTAAAGAAATTCCTCCTTGTCTCTTGTCTCTGTTCTAAAGGGACTGTGTTCTCTCTGGTCCTAGACTCCCCCACTGTAGGAAACATCCTCTCCACATCCACTCTATCTGTGCCCTCTGGTCCTAGACTCCCCCACTATAGGAAACATCCTCTCCACATCCACTCTATCTGTGCCCTCTGGTCCTAGACTCTCCCACTGTAGGAAACATCCTCTCCACATCCACTCTATTTTGGCCAAACAATATTGGATAGGTTTCAGTAAACTCCAACCCCATTCTTCTAAACACCAGCGAGTACAGGCCCAGAGCCATCAAACTCCACAAATGTTAATCTTTTCATTCCTGGAATCATTCTCATGAACCTGCTCTAGGTCCTCTCCAATACCAACATATTGTTTCTGAAAAATGGGGCCCAAAACTGCTCATGATCAATGCCTTATAAAGCCTCAGCATTACATCCTGGCTCCTATGTTCTAGTCCTCTCAAAATGAATGCTAAGATTACATTCTTTACCACTGACTCATCCTGCAAGCTAACCTTTAGGGAATCCTTCACGAGGACTCCCAAGAACCTTTGCACTTCCGATTTCTGAATTTTCTCTGTTTAGGAAATAGGCTGTGGTTTTACTCCTTATATCAAAGTGCATGACCATACACTTTTCAACCCTATGTTCTGTCTGGCAATACTCTGCATTCTGCAGTTTTTTTTTGCCCTTTGTGCTACCTTGATGATTAGAATGATCCGTCTGGATGGTAGACAGACAAAATCTTTCCACCCTATCTCAACACACATAACAATCAGCAACCAATGACGATTTTTCAGTGCTCCCAGCCAGCAGGTTATCAGCAGTGTTTCAGACAGAGCAGAGAATGGGCCACTGATGACGCTGGAGTCTCTGTGGAAGAGGCAGAACAGGTCTAGAGAGGAAAACAGAGAGGTTTCGACAGCTTGCAATAGCGGACACACCAGCAGGAGGCTGAATACTCCTGACCAACTTACCCTCGGGACCATGGTACTGGCCTGGAAGAGACGCTATTATTGAGAGATGTATATTGTAGCCACAGATTTACCACATCTTTGGTGACTCTAATCATTCCACTGCTGGCTGTTAGAGTGACAGTGCCCATTAATAAAGTGATTACTCAGCCACTCCAGTCACCAAGTGGTGATTTCTCTGACAGTGAGCAGGCAGATAAGAGCTCCTGGGCGTGGGGAGAGGCTGCTACACTGTCATTCCTCATCACGCCTAACCAGTTTCTCAATAAACCCCTTCATTCCTTATCTCTGCAAAACACAGTCGCTTCTTTCTTGAGCTCATGTTGATGGGCTGCTTCAGCAAACACCCTCTCTCGCTCCCCCGCCCCACTCCAAACCCTGGCAATTTGTTCTTTGTTGGGAAAAAGCTAAAAGCTGCGGAGGGTGGCAAACTCAGCCAGCTCTATCAGAGGCGCTAGCTTCCCCAGCATTGAGGACACCTTCAAAAAGCGATGCATCTAAAAGGCGGCATCCTTCGTTGAAGACCTCCATCACCCAGCAAATGCCCTCTCCTCATTGCTTCAGCCTCCCGTACCATCAGAGAGGAGGTACAGGAGAGTGAAGACACACAATCTTTTAGAATCTTTTGTGAATGGACAATGAACTCACCCATAAATACTACCACACTATTTTTGGCTCTCTTTTTGAGCTATTTATTGAATTCAAAATATCTAACTATATCTATATATACAGTACTGTGCAAAACTCTCTCTCTCTCTCTCTCTCCCCCGCTACTGCACTTCTAATGACCAGCACTGTTTATTGTTCTTGTGTTAAAGTGCTTTTGTGGGATTATGGTGGGAAGTTCCAGTTCATTTATAGTTACATTTTAGGCTGGGTTATACAATTATTCACCTGTGTATTTGTGGGTGTGTGTGATGGTCACCTCTCCTGTCTGTATGAGACTTAGTGGGTTCTCTCTCCGGGTCCTGGTGCGCTGTCTATTTTGCGTTTATCACAATAAAATGGTTGTTGAGCTATTGAGCTTCCTTGTCTGTCATTATGGACCAAATGCTTGCCACGATATAGGGTGCATTATACATCCGAATCAGGTTTAGTACCACCAGCATGTGGCATGGAACTTGTTAAAATAGCAGCAGCAGTTCAATGCAATACATAATATAGAAGAGAAAAAATAAATACAATAATAATACATAAGTAAATCAATTACAGTATACATATATTGAATAGATAAAAGCATGCATAAAGCAGAAATACTAAAAGCAGAAATATTTAAAAAGTGAGGTAGTGTTCATGGGTTCAATGTCCTTTCAGGAATCGGATGGTAGAGGGTGTTCCTGAATCGCTGAGTGTGTGCCTTCAGGCTTCTGTATCTCCTACCTGATGGTAACAGTGAGAAAAGGGCCTGCCCTGGGTGCTGGACGTCCTTAATAATGGACACTGCCTTTCTGAGACACCGCTCCCTGAAGATGTCACAGTACATTTGCACAGTACTGTAGTAATTTTATGTATTGTACTGTACTGCTGCAAAAAAGTACTAATTTCATGGCATATGTAAGTGATGATAAACCTGATTATGATATGGGTCCCACTTGTGAACTGAGAGTGGAAGGAATCAGGGAGAGGGGAATCATGGTTGGGAAAAGGGGAAAGGAAAGGGGAGAGAGTAGGAAGCACCAGAGACATTCTGTAATGATCAATAAACCAATTGTTTGGAATCAAATAATCTTGCCTGATGTCTTAGGGCCAGGTGTGTTTGCACCCCCACCAACCCCTGCCCGCACTCCTGGCACTCTTTCTCTGCCACCTGGCTCACACTCCTCCCATGGCGTTCCACTCACATCATTTCCAACATCCTTTGCTCCTAGCAGATTTACAAACTCACCCTCCACTCCAGGTTGACAAATACGGTCCTATGCAAACCACTGTTTCATATTGCACTGTACTGCTGCTGCAAAGCAATACATTTCGCCGCATACCGTATGCCCGTGGTATTAAACTTGATTCTGATTCTGTTCAGTTATCATTGGAGAGAGTGATCCTTTTCATTCCGCAACCATTTCATTCCAGCTTTTAAAGTGAAGAGCACCACAGCATGCCTTCAGCATACACACTGACCATCAGCTGTTCAGTTACATTCACTAATCTACTTTTTATTAGAACACAAAGCATTGAAGAATACAGAACAGAACAACGCTGTACTGACCTATATAAACCTATTCCTCAATCAATCTAACCCTTCACTCCTACACAGCTCATAACCCTCCAGTTCTCTTATACCCATGTGCCTATTTGAGAGTTCCAAGTGCCCCTATTGTATCAGCCTCTACCTCTATCCCCAGACAGTGTATTCCAGGCATATATCATCAGGTTACTGAACCAGCATATATAATGTCTTCTACCTTTAAGCTTGTGATTTGCAGTTTGGAGATCTTTTAGCTGTTTCAATTCTCCACAGTCTCCAAGAGGATCTCAGCAGGCAGAGGCAGCATGAGCGAATTTCGTAATGAGAAGGGTGCAGGACGCGAGCCGAAGTCCATTTCACCGATTGAAGCTTCCATTGTTCACCAACTAAAGTGACAAGGGAGATTGAAGCATCGAGGCAAGTGGAGAAGATGAGCCCTGGCTGCCTGCCTTTTGATCGATGGTGGGATCGCTCTGCTATGGAAAGGTGAGACTGCCTTTTGATCACAGGTGGGAATGCTCTTCTACGGAGAGGGGTGAATGCCTTTTCGTCGCTGCTGGTATCGCTCTGCTACAGAGAGGGAAAGGTCTGATGTTGGGCCTGGAGAATGTTACCTAAGTTTTTTGCATTTTTTGGATATGGATTTTTTTCCAGTCTTATAGTTTTTGTATTCTGTGTTTTTTACCCGATCTTTCTTGTTTCCTTTATGTGCTTGGGAGGGGGATTTGGGGGTTGATGTACCTGCTTCATTTATGTTCATTTTTTATGGGGAGGAGGGATTGGGGGGGGGATGATTGTGTTGCTGTTTTTTCTCTTTCTTGGTTTTGTGGCTGTCTGGAGAAGAAGAATTTCAGAGTTGTATACTTCGATAATAAATGAACCTCTGAATCGTTGAACCTTTGAACCTCAACACTGAGTTGACTCTACAACCTACAGAATCACTTTCAAAGACTCTACAACTCATGTTCTCAATATTATTTATTTATGATGATTTGTCTTCTTTCTCACACTAGTTGTTACTCTGACGGGTTGGGTGAATGCGATCTACAGTGAGATCCAATGGCCAGGAAGGCAGCTCTGCCGATGCTCACGGGACAGCCAAGGGTATGACAGAGCATAGAAGACGTCATGATCATTCCACTGCAACCAAGGAAGACCCCAGTCGTTACGCTTTTTCATACCACTGGACCCAGGCTTCCAAGGTTGAGAGAGTGGAACTGTCCCTGTGCAATGGCTTTTCCAAGTTAAAATCTCTCCGGCACAGGTTTCCTGTCATGACGGAAACCCACCACCATTTATTGTTGTTATTTTGTTTTATCTCTTTCTGTATTTGAAGTTTGTTGTCCTTGGTTAAAGTGGATGACCATGATGTTGTCTGTGCCTTGTCATGCCCTTCACCGTCCACAAAGCTTTCCATCCTCCATCCTGGCTGTTGGACCTCACTGTAGACCTCACCCACCCAGCTTGTTGGAGCAGACTTCACGTGCTAGGACAGGCTTGTCTCTATCTCAACTGGATATGAGGTCCGCCGGCTACATTCACTTGTTTAGCCTGCCTGTTGAAGAAGCTGTTTGTCTGTCTTTGCTGTGTGCACTTTTTCGTTGCTTCTATTATGTGTCTTTGTACTCACTGTGAATGCCCACAAGAAAATGAATCTCAGGGTAGTATAAAGTGCCATATATGCACTTTGATAATAAATTTACTTTGAACTTTGATGTACCATGATATGCACGGTCTGACTTTTCTAAGTCAATGCTCTGCCCGAGACTGCAAGGAATTGCAGAGAGTTGTGGAAACAGCTCAGTCCACGACGCAAACCAGCCTCTGAGTGCATCTACACGCTCTGCTGCCTCAGGAAAGCAACAAGCATGATCAAGGACCCCTCACACCCTAGACATTCTCTCTTCTCCCCCTCCCTCTGGGCAGGGGGTATTAAATCCTGAGACCCTCAACTAACAGGCTCAAGAGTCGTTTCTATCCCACTGATATCAGGCTCCTGAATGCACCAAAAGATGAATTGTTCAAAACTTGATTTCTCAGCCAACCTCTCCCAGGCCTTTGTACCTCACTTGTCTGCCTGGACTGTATTTTCTCTCTGACTCCAGTAGGTTGGAAGCCATGACACATGAGGGTCTGTACTCGGTGGAGTTTATTAGGATGAACACAGGACTGACACTTTCTGAGCACAGAAAGACATGGATAGAGCGGACGCGGAAAGGGTGTCTCCTTCAGGATCCAAGGGCACACCCTCAGAATAAAGGGAGCTGAGGAAGAATTTCTTCAGCGAGAGAAAACCTTTTGTTAGGTAAATCTGTGGAATTTGTTGTCACATGGGGAAGTGGAGGCTGTCATTGGATGTATCTAAGGCAGAGATTGATAGGTTCTTGATTGGTACGTGGGTTGTTATGGGAAGAAGGCAGGAGATTGGGGTTGAGAAAAAAAAGTCAGCGATGATTAATTAACAGAGCAGACTTTATGGGTTAAATGACTTAATTCCATTTTTGCATCTTATAGAATTTGGCTTTATTGGCAAATCTATTCTGCATTTTGTTTTCTTTTAACTACTTCCATGTAGTTATATAAGGTATGTTGTGCCTGGATAGCACGCATACCAAAAGCTTTTGGCTCTAAAGTGGTACACATATCAATACCAACACCAATACCAAATAGGGGATTTGCGTCCAAACATGGTTCTGAGGTCAAAGGTCTGTCATGATCTTGTTAAACCATGGAAGGGCCCAAATGGTCTATTCCTAAGTCTACACTGTAAATTCTTGTTTAGTTCAATTCAAATTCCTCAGTTGCTGTGCTGGGATTTGAACTCATGTCCCTGGATTGCCATTCTTGTAACGCCAACATCCATTGGACTGCTCTCAAATTAAAACTTTCTAAATTTTTGTGCTGGGGGTCTTCAGACATTGAGATGAGATCATAACTAGCAATGCCTGCTTTCCCGTCCCTAAAAAGACGAATTTCATTGTGACAGAATAAAGCAGATCTGCGGACTGGATGTTGTCATGAAACATTGAGCCTGTGCTGCCATCTCCTGGTGAACTGATTAATTTCAGCCAATGCGCTGAAAATTCAAATCAACACACTTAAAATGCTGGAGGAACTCAACAGGTTAATCAGCGTCTATGAAGAGGGATAAAGGTACAGCGTTTCAGGCCGAGAAACTTCATCAGGTCTGGTCTAGACCAGAATCTTCATCAGGATCTGATCTGTGGAAGGTCTCGGTCGGAAGTGTTGAATTTTATTCCTCACTGCAGATGTGGCATGCCTGACCTGTTGAGTTCCTACAGCATTTTGTATATTACTCTGGATATCCAGCATTTGCAGAATCTCTTGTGCTTGTGATTTGCTGAGAAATGCAATAAATGTTTGCTTAATAATTTTCGTTTGTTTTTTCAGAGCCAGTATTCCTGACAGACCTAAAAGCTGCATTTAACATTTAAACAAACAAGGACTGTTGTCCTTTCAGATAGAATGAAAGTGAAGACAGGCGATTCCTGGTTTGCAGATCAGAATCGGGTTTAATATCACTGGCATACGTTGTGAAATTTGTTGTTTTGCAGCAGTAGTACACTAAATACATAATAATAATTTTAGCTATAAATTACAGTAAGAAATATATACAATGTTTGGATACAGTTAAATTATGTGTGTAGTGTAAAAGAGAGCAAAAATATATAGTGCAATAGTGTACAGAGGTTCATTGTCCATACAGAAATTTGAAGGCAGAGGGGAAGAAGCTCTTCCTGAAATGATGAGTGTGTAGATTCTAGCTCCTGTTCCTTCTCACAGTTGGTAGTGATGAGAAGGGGACAAGTCCTGGGTGTCCGTAAGTGAGCTTGAATCCTGATCTTACAGCCAGCCTGTAAAGCATTGCAGTAGCTGCTACGTTACTGTGCGATCCAAGTCAGAGGAAATATAAATATAAGAAGAAGATAACATCAGACTAAGTTTTTTTTTTGAAAAGGTGAAAACAGATCAATCAGCTTCAGTGCACCTTACTGATCCAGGCAGAAGCTGTAATGAATCATTTACATCCCTGTCAGCATTAAGTTCTGGCAAAGATAGAGAGGCCGACTGGCGACGATCCAGCAGGTCGTTGCCCCTGCCTATCCCTTCCGAAGCAGCTGTGCTAACCTGAGCAGCATTAAAATAGTGTTGTCTGTCAGCTACCTTTCACTGATGGATGTGGGGTGCACCATGCATGGCCTCCCCCATAACTCAGTAAGAACAACCTCAGTGGCTCTTAGAGTATAACAATATTGTCGTGAAATGCCAGAGGCTGATAATGCAGCCATTAAACTGCTGGACTGGCAAGGGGCCTGAAGATCTAAGCAAGCTCTTTAAAATGTCGTTACAGTAGCTGGTGAACTTACGCTTCAGATTCAGACTTATTTATCACATGTACTTCAAAACAGTGCAATGAGTGTTAACGGCCAAGGACGTGCTGAGGACAGCCCAGAAGTCTCGCCACATATTCCAGTGCCAACACAACGTTCAGCAGAACAGCACAAACAACGACAACAAGCATAGCAGCTAGCGTGATACTATTACAGATTGGGGCACTGGAGTTCAGAGTTCAATTCCCACGACCTCTCTAAGAAACCTCTCTTACATCCTTCCCGTGTGCACATAGGATACCTACCAAAATGAACCTCTTCACTCTTTGCTGGGTTGAACTCCATTGGCCACTTCTCAGCCCAGTTCTGTGTCCTGTCGATGTCCCACTGTAACCTCTGACAACCCTCCAGAATATCTACAGTACCCGCAACTTTTGTGTGATCATCAAACTTACTAACCCACCCTTCTACCTCCTCATCCAGGACATTTATAAAAATCACAAGGAGGAGGAGTCCCAGAACATGGGTCACCATCCTCCATGCAGAATACAAAGCATCCACAACCACCCTTTGTAATCTGTGGTCAAGCCAATTCTGGATCCACAATGCAATAGTGTCGCACTAGCTGCTGTGTTTGTTGTTGTCGTCCCATGCCTCATTACTTTCTGAATGAGCCTCACATGGGGAACCTGATAAATGCCTTACTGAAATCCATATACACTACATCCACTGCTCTACCTTCATCGATGTGTTTTGTTACATCCTCAAAGAATTCAGTCAGGTCCGTAAGGCACGACCTGCCCTCGACAAAGCCATGCTGACTATCCCTACCAAAATGAACCAAAATGATTCATCTGTTGTCGGCCCCCAACCAACACATACTCCACTCTTCCCTCCAAGCCCCCTCACAGCCCCCCACCCTGCTCTCGTGACTACACCCCTCCCCCACCTGAAACCACCACAGTGGGATTCACAGCTGAACAGGTGGAAGACAGCTGAAACGTCTCCACCCAAGCAAGGCTGCAGGCCCGGACGGTGTCAGCCCCAGGGTGCTCAAAGCCTGTGGCCCCCAGCTATGTGGAGTACTTCACCATGTCTTCAACCTGAGCCTGAGTCTCCAGAGGGTTCCTGTGTTGTGGAAGATGTCCTGCCTTGTTCCTGCACCGAAGATGCCGTGCCCCAATGGCTCCAATGACTACAGACCGGTGGCATTGACCTCCCACATCATGAAGACCCTGGAGAGACTTGTTCTGGAGCAGCTCCGGCCTATGGTTAGGCCACACTTAGACCCTCTCCAGTTTGCCTACCAGCCCCGACTAAGAGTTGAGGATGCCATCGTCTACCTGCTGAACCGTGTCTACACCCACCTGGACAAGCCGACGAGCACTGTGAGGGTCATGTTTTTTGACTGCTCCAGTGTGTTCAACACCATCCGCCCTGCTCTGCTGGGTGAGAAGCTGACAGTGACGCAGGTGGATGCTTCCCTGGTGTCATGGATTATTGATTACCTGACTGGCAGACCACAGTACGTGCGCTTGCAACACTGTGTGTCAGACAGAGTGGTCAGCAGCACTGGGGCTCCACAGGGGACTGTCCTGTCTCCCTTTCTCTTCACCATCTACACCTCGGACTTCAACTACTGCACAGAGTCTTGCCATCTTCAGAAGTTTTATGATGACTCTGCCATAGTTGGATGCATCAGCAAGGGAGATGAGGCTGAGTACAGGGCTACGGTGGGAAACTTTGTCACATGGTGCGAACAGAATCATCTGCAGCTTAATGTGAAAAAGACTAAGGAGCTGGTGGTGGACCTGAGGAGGGCTAAGGCATCGGTGACCCCTGTTTCCATCCAAGGGGTCAGTGTGGACATGGTGGAGGATTACAAATACCTGGGGATAAGAATTGAGAAAAAACTGGACTGGTCAAAGAACACTGAGGCTGTCTACAAGAAGGGTCAGAGCCGTCTCTACTTCCTGAGGAGACTGAGGTCCTTTAACATCTGCCGGACGATGCTGAGGATGTTCTACGAGTCTGTGGTGGCCAGTGCTAACATGTTTGCTGTTGTGTGCTGGGGCAGCAGGCTGAGGGTAGCAGACACCAACAGAATCAACAAACTTATTCGTAAGGCCAGTGATGTTGTGAGGGTGGAACTGGACTTTCTGACGATGGTGTCTGAAAAGAGGATGCTGTCCAAGTTGCATGCCATCTTGGACAATGACTCCTATCCACTCATAATGTACTGGTTAGGCACAGGAGTACATTCAGCCAGAGACTCATTCCACCGAGATTTAACACTGAGCGTCATAGGAACTCATTCCTGCCTGTGGCCATCAAATTTTACAACTCCTCCCTCGGAGTGTCAGACACCCTGAGCCAATAGGCTGGTCCTGGACTTATTTCCACTTGGCATGATTAACTTATTATTATTTAATTATTTATGTTTTTATCTTGCTATATTTCTATACTAAACTTGGTTGGCGCGGCTGTAACGAAACCCAATTTCCCTCAGGATCAATAAAGTTTGTCGGTCTGTCTGTCTAATCAGATTATGTTACTCCAAATGTTCATAAATCCTGCCTCTCAGGATCTTCTCCAACAACTAGCCCACCACCGAAGTAAGACTCACTGGTTTATAATTTCCTGAATTATCTCTACTCCCTTTCTTGAACAAGGGAACAACATTTGAAACCTTCCAATCCTCTGGTACTTCTCCCATCCCTATTGATGATGCAAGTATCTCTCGTCTGTTCCCGGCGACTTGTCAAACTTAACACCTTTCAAAAGCTGCAGCACATCCTCTTTCTTAAATTCTATATGTAGCGTAGAAGGTTGGGGGGGGACTTGATAGAGGTATTTAAAATAATGAGGGGGATAGATCGAGTTGATGTGGATAGGCTTTTTCCATTGAGAGTAGGGAAGATTCAAACAAGAGGACATGATTTAAGAGGTAGGGGGCAAAAGTTTAAGGGTAACACGAGGGGGTGTTTTTTTTACTGAGAGAGTGGTAGCTGTGTGGAATGAGCTTCCAGTAGAAGTGGTAGAGGCAGGTTTTGTATTGTCATTTAAATTAAAATTGGATGTGTATATGGATAGGAAAGGAATGGAGGGTTATGGGCTGAGTACGGGCCCTAGGGACTAGGTGAGAGTAAGCGTTGGCACGGACTAGAAGGGCCGAGATGGCCTGTTTCCGTGCTGTAATTGTTATATGCTATATGTTATACAGTCAAGCATTTCAGTCCACTGTAGGACATCCCCACAATTGCCAAGGACCTTTTCACTGGTGAATACTGAAGCAAAGTATTGGTTAGGTTCCTCCACTACCTCCTCCAGCTCCATGTACGTTTCCACTCTCACTCATGATTAGTCCTATTCTCACACAGCTCATCCTCTTACTCTTCACATACTTGTAGAATGCTTTGGAGTTTTCCTTAACCCTGCTCACCAGGACCTTTTCATAACCCCTTCTAGCTCTCCTAACTTCACTTAAGCTCCTTCTTGGCATCCTGCTCATCAAAACATTCTCATGGCCCCTTCTAGCTCTCCCGGTCTCATTCTTCAGCTCCTTCCCGGCACCCTTGTAGTTTTCTAGAGCTCTAACAGTACCTAGTTTCTTCAACCTTTTGTAATCTTTTCTTCGTAACTAAATTTTCTACATCCTTTGTACACCATGGTTTTTTTACTCTACAATCCTTTCCCTGCCTCAATGGAACATACCTATGCAGAACACCATGCAGATGTTCCCTGAACATTTGCCACATTTCTGCTGTGCATTTCCCTGAGAACATCTGTTCCCAATTTATGTTCCCAAGTTCCTACCTAATAGCACCATAATTTCCCCCTTATCCCAATTAAACATTTTCCCAAATTGTCTGCTCCTATTCCTCTCCAATGCTATGGTAAAGGAGACAGAGTTGTGATCACTATCCAATACGCTCCCCTACTGAGACCTCTGGTTTATTTCCCTAACCAGATCAAGTACTGCCTCTCCTCTAGTTGGCTTATCTACATATTGCATCAAGAAACCTTCTTGAATACTCATAACAAACTCCACCCCATCTAAACCCCTTGCTGCTTAAGGAGATGCCAGTCAATATCAGGAAAGTTAAAATCACCCATCACAACATCCCTATTATTGTTGCACCGTTCCAGAATCTGCCTCACTACCTCCTCCTCGATGTCTCTACTATTGGGGTGTCTATAAAAATACCCATTAGAGTCATTGCCCCCTTCCTGTTTCTGACTTCCACCCATAGTGACTCCGTAGACAATCCCTCCATGACTTCCTCCTTTTCTGCAGCCGTGATACTATCCCTGATTAGCAGTGCCACTCCCCCACCTCTTTCGCCTCCCTCCCTGTCCTTTTTGAAACATCTAAAGCCATTCCTGCCCCTGAGTCACCCAAGTCTCTGTAAAGGTCACAACATCATAGTTCCACGTATTGATCCACACTCTAAGTTCATTCGCCTTGCTCATGATACTACTCGTAGTAAACACATCTCAAACCATCTGGCCGAGTGCATTTTTACTCTGTCATCTGCCTATCCTCCCTCATAAACTCCCTACAAGCTGCCACTACTTGTGTGCCAGCCACCCCATCCTCTGCCTCTTCACTTCGCTTCCCACCCTCCTGCAAATCTAGTTTAAATTCTCCCCAACAGCATTAGCAAACCTCCCTCACAGGATATCAGTTCCCCTCCAATTCAGGTGCAGCCCATCCTACTTGTACAGGTCACTCCTTCCCCAGAAAAGGTTCCAACTTGAAACCCTGCCCCCTGCACCATCTCCTCAGCCACACATTCATCTGCGCTGTCTTCCTGTCCTGACCTTCACTAGCTCGTGGCTCTAGGAGTAATCCGGAGATTACCACCTTGGAGGTCCTGCTCTTCGGCCTCCTTCCTAACTCCCTAAATTTACTGCGCAAGACCTCTACCCCTCTCCAGCCTATGTCATTGGCACCAAGATCTACCACGACCTCTGAATGCTCACACTCCCCTTCAAGAATATTCTGCAACCACTCAGAGACATCCTGGACCCTGGCACCCGAGAGGAAGCACACTATGCTGGTGTCTCTTTTGCTGCCACAGAATCTCCTATCTGTCCCCCTAACTATTGAGTCCCCGATGACTATTGCTCCGCCTGATTTCATCCTACCCTTTGAGGCTCAGAGCCGACCACAGTGCTATTTATTAGACTGGCTGCTGCTGCCTTGCCCAGATCGGTCATCACATAACCACACATTACAACAGTGGTGTGCAGAAGATTATTGCTGAATGCAGTATCCAAATGGGGTATACCTCTTGCTGAGGGGAATGGCCACAGGGGGACCCTGCACTGACTTCTTTCTCCTTTTACCTCTCTCGGTGTTCACCATATACCCCCTGAATTCTGCACTCTGGGTGTAACTATCTGCTCATAAGTCTTATCTATCAATTGCTCTGCCTCGTGGATGATTCTTAGTTCATTCAACTCTAGCTCCAGCTCCTTAATGCGGTCTTTCATGAGCTGGATTTGGCTGCACTTCCCACAGGTGTAGCCATCCGGAAGACTATCCCACATCCTAAAGGAGGAGCATTCCACTGCCATATCTGCCATCTTGCCTGCACTGTACTGCGGGCAACCAAGACCACATCCTCTAACCTGTTTCTTTGGCCTCATTCTCTTCTTGTCAGAGCCTCTTGAGTCAAAGTCTGATGCTCCTAATCTCACCGCTGTCCTACCCCCAACAATGGCCACCCTGCTTGCCCCTTCTTTACTTTTATTTAATTTGTAGTGCTCTGCTCCCACCGCTGATTGGACCTCTGGAACGCCCAAACACCCACAAAGCTCTCCTTTCATACTAGCTTCGCTGACCTGCGAGTAAACTCTGAAGTGCTCTGCTCCCGACGCTGATTGGCTTCTTCTGTGCTTTATTTCTAAATATAATAAAAGCAAGAATAGAACAACGGCAACAAAACCCACCCACGCGCACAGGCAGATAGCCATCCAACCCCAGGACAGGCCACCTTCAACCCCCAGCTTCCCTAGACTCAGATTTGCAGACATCGGGTCTCCAACTTCCCAATAGGATTGCAAGGTCTCAGCTGTCAGGCCTCGACTTCCAGCCTGGCTGAATTCGGTCTTTAACCTCTGGGCTCCAGTCTTTGGCATCAACTTTTCTACTCACCAATGATAGGACCCAGAACTCCTTCTTACCAATGGCAGGAGCCTGAGCCTAAGGCCTTTAATTTCAGACTCACTGAGATGCCGACCTAGGGCGTCACTGACCCACTTGCCGCCTGTCTGCACGAACCTCCCGTACCAGAACCCACTGACCTGTGTGGAACGCGTCGACCTGGAGGGTCACTAGCCCTCACCCACGCTGGTCTTCATACACACCGCTGCTGTCCACGAGTGTCCATTGTTGCATGCCCATGCTGCTGGCCTTCGACCTCAGAGGATGGACCCGAGGCCTAAGCTCTGGCCTGACATCTAACTACCCTGCATCTGTGTTCCCAAACCTCCTAACTCTCCTCTCCATCCAGCAGGTCGTTGCCCCTGCCTATCCCTTCCGAAGCAGCTGTGCTAACCTGAGCAGCATTAAAATAGTGTTGTCTGTCAGCTACCTTTCACTGATGGATGTGGGGTGCACCATGCATGGCCTCCCCCATAACTCAGTAAGAACAACCTCTGTGGCTCTTAGAGTATAACAATATTGTCGTGAAATGCCAGAGGCTGATAATGCAGCCATTAAACTGCTGGACTGGCATGGGGCCTGAAGATCTAAGAAAACTATTTAAAATTTCATCACAATAGCTGATTCAGATTTACACTCGATGGACACGTAATTAGGTACAGGTGTGGTCTTCTGCTGATGTAGCCCATCCACTTCCAGGTTCACCATGTTGTGCATTCAGCAATAATCTTCTGCACACCACTGTTGTGACGTGTGGTTATCTGAGTTACCGTCACCTTCTTGTCAACTTCAACCAGTCTGGCCAGTCTCCTCTGACCTCTCTCATTAACAAGGCATTTTTGCTCAAAGAACTGCCATTCACTGAATTTTTTGTGTTCCACACCATTCTCTAGAGTCAGTTGTGTGTGAAAATCGCAGGGTGATCAACAGTTTCTGAGATACTCAAACCATCCCGTCTGGCACCAGCAATCATTCCACTGTTAAAGTCACTTAGATCACATTGCTTCCCCATTTTGATGTTTGGTCTGCACAAATAATGCACCACTTGGCCATGTATGCATGCTTTTATGCGTTGAGTTGCTCCCATGATTGAGTTGCATTAACAAGTAGGTGTACAATGTAGCTAATAAAGTAGCTACTGATTGGATTTAATACATGTACATCAAAACTATTGCTCCATTTCTTCCCATCTCCCCTTTATGCTAGCTGTCTCCCTTCCACCTTTCAGACTAGATGAAGAGACTCAACAAGAAAGGTCACCTACCCATTTCCCTTTACACATGCTGCGAGCTATCACTGGCGGATTGACTCCATGCACTTTCTCCAGAAAACCTCCGAGCTGTGACTGAATCTCTTGTGCTTGTCATTGTAGCTGTGATCTTTTCAAAGATATTAAAGTCCATTCTGCTTTCTCTCCTTCAAATAATCAACTGTCATCTCACAATCAATATCCCAACCATGTTCCATTGCTTCCGCCAGCAGAAGCTGATGCTCAGTTTGATAAACATTTTCTGTTCATATAAAAGCTCAATTTTTAAACAATTGGTTGTTTAAAAGAAGGCACAACTGTGCCTCAACATTCTTAGAAGTACACAATGATTTGGCATACCACTTAAAACTGACAGACTTCTATAGATGCACAGTGGAGAGTATATTGACTGGGTGCATCATGGCCTAGTATGGGAACACCAATGCCCTTGAATGGAAATGCCTAAAAACTGTTGTGGATATGACCTAGTCCATTATTGGAATATGTCTCCCCACCACCGAACACATCTGCAAGGAGCACTGTTGCAGGAAAGCAGCTTCCATCTTTAAAGACCCCCACCATCCAGGCTACGCTCTCTTCTTGCTGCTGCCATCAGGAAGGAGGTACAGGAGCCTGATGTCCCACAGCCACCAGATTCAGGAACAGTTTTTGCCCCTCAACAATCAGGCTCCTGAACTAGAGGGAATGACTTCACTCACCCCAACACTGAATTGATTTCACAGCCTAAGGACTCACCTCAGAGACACTACAACTCACGTTCTCAATCTGATTTATTAGTTATTTATCTAACATTATGATTTTGTTTTTCATTTTGTATTTGCATAATATGCTATCTTTTGCTAATTGGTTATTTGTTCATCCTTGATTGTGTGTAGTTTTCATTGATTCAATTATATTTACTGCAAATGCCCACAAGAAAATTAATTTCAGGGTAGTATATGGTGACATATACAGTAGGTATTTTGATAATAAATTTACTTTGATGTTTGAACTTTGAAATTACAATGTAGTAATGACATTGCAATGGTCATTCCTCATTCCAATGATGTCTACCATTGCCTGCAGCCACTTAGTGTTCTCTTTAGAAGCTATCCAGAAAATGTCCAATTATTTATTTTCTTCCATTAATGTCATTTTTATGCTTCATACATATTACAATTTATTATATTTATACAGAAATCTTAAGGAAGCAAATAGCACTATTATTTAAAAACACAGAACATTACAGCACAGTACAGGCCCTTTGGCCTACAATATGCCGAACTTTTAACCTACTCCAAGATCAATCTAACCCTTCCCTCCCATATAGCCCTCCACTTTCCTTTCATCTATATGCCCATCTAAGAGTTTCTCAAATGTCCCTAATGTATCTGCATCTACCACTGGCCCTGCAGGGTGTTTCATGCACTCACCACTCACTGTGTAAAATTAAACTAACTCTGATATCTTCCCGAGACTTCCTTCCCAACAGCTTAAAACGTATGCCTCCTTGTATTAGCCATTTCCCCTCTACGAAAAAGTCTCTGGAAGCAAGAAGAGAGCATGGCCAGGGTGGTGAGGATCTTTGATGATGGACGTTGCTTTTCTACAACAATATTTCATGTAGATGTGCTCAGTGGTTGGGAGGGTTTTACCCATGCTGCACTGGGCTGAAACCACTGCCTTTTATGGAATTTCTGCTCAAAGGCTTTGTTGTTCCCATACCAGGCCATAATGGAGTAGCATTTACATTTTCCACCACACAAAAACCTATAGAAGGTTTTTGATGACTTGCCAAATATCCTCAAACTCCTGAGGAAGTAGAGGCGCTATTGTGCTTTCTTTACACTTATATTAATGTGATGGGTCCAGGACAGGTTCTCTGAGATAGTGACATCCAGGAATTTAAAGTTACTGACTCTCTCTGATCTTCCAATGATTACTGGCTCATGGACCCCTGGTTTTCCTCTCCTGAAGCCTGCGATCAGTTCTTTGGTATTGTTGATATCGGATGAGAGAGAGGCTGTTGCTCTGACACCACACAACTGAATTTTCAATCTCACTCCTTTATGCTGATTCTTCGCAACCTTTGATATGGGCCACAACAGTGGTGTCATCAGCAAACTCGATTATGGTGTTGGAGCTGAGCTTAGCCGCACAATCATCGGCGTAACGTGAGTAGAGCAGGGGGTTAAGCACACATCCCTGTGGTGCTCCTGAGTTGATGCAGATGGTGGAGGAGATGTTTTTCCCTAAGCATCCTAACCTATTAAACATTTCCTTATCACTCAGGTCTTCAAGTACCCGCAATATCCTTGTGAATTTTATCTATGTAGACAGAAATTCCAAGGGCAGGCTTAAAAAACATGCAGCAGAATAGCAGCGGAACTTTGAAATAGTCAATTTATTTTTTTTCAGAACTAAATGACACAAATTTCATTCCGTCTAACTCCTGCTGTAGCTTTTAATAAGACATTTAATAAGAAACATAATTACATACCGGAGACATGGTTCCTTAAGTTTGTTATAGCCGGTGGGGGCCTAGTGGAGATAAGATCCTCCTACCTATTAAATACTCCCAAAGGCGTAAGCTTCAAATATCCTCTGACAACCAAGCGCAGCTCCTTGCCTTCAAATGTGGTTTATGTACTAAGCCTGGTGGAGCCACGTCTACTGACAGGACAAGAGGAAATGGCAGATTACTGGCACCTTACATCCAGTCACTTCAGTCAGATGGGGCTCGTCATCTGTGGTTGGCAACTCATCTAGGAGAAGGAAAGCTCTGGTCTCAGGCCTCAGCTGCCTTGCAGCTATACCCACTTATGGGGCAGGCTTCGGGAGTAAGGAAATGTTTGGGGAAGAAATCCAGAGCTGGGTCCTCATGGCAGTCCTACGTTGAGTTCAACGCTGACTGGCAACCCCTGCAGCGCTGCTGGTGCCATACTGTATTGGTCTCTGCCGTTCCTTTGGGTTCATGGAGAGGGGGTACCTGCTGCACGGACAACAGCTTGCTCCTCTTATCATACTGCCCAGGCTTGCGTGTCATGACGAAGGGTCTCGACCCGAAATGTTGACTGCTCCTTTCAATGGATGCTGCCCGACCTGCTGAGTTCATCCAGCTTTTTTGTATGTCTTGATTTGACCACAGCATCTGCAGTGTACTTTGTGTTTGCTTGTCATGTAGACAACTGAGACACAACGTTAATGGTTGATCCTAACCAAAAGAGGGCCATGATTAGAAACATGAAAATCTCTGACATCTTTCAGCCCTTCCAGCTAAAATAAATATCATCGAATGAAATACCACCTTGTATTTGTCAATTAAGTTCCAACGATGCAAGTTCTTAATGCATGCTTCCTTAAGAGAGATTAGGGATGGGTTTGCTCCCATGCTTGGCTAGGGTGGCCATTCATGGGTCCAGATGAAGGCAGTCGAGGGTTCTCCCTGATGTGATTGACTGCCTCTCTTCTGTATCCATGTGTCATTGGAGAAGGAGCATGCTGTACCCATGGGTACATTGGGGGATTTCTGGGACTGTTGAGCACCACCAAGGCTCAAGTGCATTCTGGATAGAGATGTTTTTGCTACAATTTGAAACTATTGATTGTAAACAGTGTGAATCATGGGATATTGGAATATAGGTACAATGTGATGCTGTAGTGATTGAATGAACAGCCTTTGGAAATGATTTTAAAAGATGGAAAGATTGATCTGGGATCATCGTTATGTGCCATATTGTATGACATGGATGATCATGGGCTCTGTGATCACGACTGTCCTTGGCAAATTACTCTACAGAAGTGGTTTGTCATTGCCTTCTTCTGGGCAGTGCCTTTACAAGATGGGTGACACCAGCCATCGTAAATATTCTTCAGAGATTGTCTGCCTGGCATCAGTGGTCGCATAACCAGAACTTGTGATACGCATCAGCTGCTCATGCGACTATCCACCAGCTGTTCCCCTAGCTTTGTGTGACCTTTATCGGAGGGGCTAAGCCTTGCCCAAGGGTGAGCTGCAGGCTAGCGGAGGGAAGGAGTTCCTTACAACTCCTTTGGTAGAGACATATCTCCACCCTACCACCCATCCGAGATAGGGAATCATATAAAACTGTCATGACAAATATTGTGCTCTTCATGTTTCTGCCATCAGGTACAGAAGCCTGAAGACCCACCCTCAACAATTTAGGGATACCCTCTTCCCCTCTGCCATCAGATTTCCAAACGGTCCATGAACCCAGAACATTACCTCATTATTCCTTTTTAGCACCTTCTTTTTGTAGCAGTAACACACACAAAGTGCTGGGGAACTCAGCAGGCCAGGCAGCATCTATGGAAAAAAGTACAGTCGGTGTTTCGGCCCACAAAATTTCCTCCAGCATTTTGTGTGTGTCACTCGGATTTCCGGCATCTGCAGATTTCCTCTTGTTTGTGCTTTTGTAACGGTAGTAATTTCTATGCCTGGCACTCGAAGGAGAGAGTCAGGCCGATTTCACTCGGTCTCCCACGATGTTCACGCCACTCTCCGTGACGCTGTGTGACTGCCCTGGCTGCTGTGCTTTGTGTCTGTGACCTTTGCAGCGAATTGCCCCGCTAATATGTTGAGCTGAGACCGAAGCTTTGGGCCTACTCCGGATGCCCTGGGGATTCGGATCTAAGGACCCAATTTGGGTTGGAATGCTTTTATTGTTCGCATGATTTGTGTTTTTTCTTTTTCTCTCTGCTTTGGGAGTTGGTCTTTTTATTATAATTGGGTTCTTTCAGGTTTCTTGCTTTGTGCCTGCCTGTAAGCAGACGAGTCTCAAGGATGTATAATTTATACATTCTTTGATAATAAATGTACTTTGAATCTTTAATGCTGCTGCAAAACAGCAAATTTCATGAGGTAGGTGAGTCAGTAATTATAAACCTGTTTCTTTGCGTATTTTGTAGATTGTATATCATCAGTTGAAACATGTCTAATCTGCCAGTAAACATATCAAAATAGGATTGGAAAATACAAAGGAATCATTCCGCTGAAAATGTGTTTAGCAGCCCACTGAAATCTCATCTCCTTTTTAACTTCAATGTTACCTCTGCTGTATTTCTGCAAAGTCATGTCTAAGGTGCCCACCAGAGAGAGTAGACAGGGGCTTGATGTCACGTTCATTGTGAAAGACAACACCAGTTCAAGGCAAATCTGCTGCTATTATTCATATGTCAATCATTGCACCACAGCCTGTACAAACCATGAATATCATGCAATTCCTTCTGGTGTCAAGCTGCTCACTCCGTGCTCCCAATAATTACTTTCAAGACGTCGTTCCACTGGAGCTGAGACCTGAAATTGATGCAAACAGTTTGTAATAGGAGAAACAACAAGCCAATGTTTTACAGGAAGCACATTTATTTGCTTGACGGCTTTAAATTTGCTGCATTATTTGCTCTCCTGCCGAGCTTTGAAGCTGTCACAGTCTAATTCAACCAGACAACTGCCAGGTGCAATGCTCCTGTCCCCTGGGACGTATCTTTTCTCTTTGGGCTGGAGAAATATACACTGTGATGCAATGTGGGATTGATGTTTCATATTTATTTTCATTTAGAGATACAACACAGTAAAAGGCTCTTCCAGTTCAACGAGCATGTGTCAGCCAACCACACCCAAATGACCAATTAACTTACTAACCCGTACGGCTTTGGAATGTGGGGGGGAAACAGAACACCCAGAGGAAACTCACACGGACATGGGGTGAATGTGCAAACTCCTTACAGAGAGCGGCAGGAATTGAACCTGGGTCACTGCCGTTCTGTAATGTTGTTACACTAGCCGCCACACAACCATGCTGCCATCGAAATGATGTCCCATGAACAAAGTCGCCGAAGATGCACTGAAGCTAGTGGATATAAAGGAGTTTTATTCAACAAAAATGAGCAGCAGACATCATATTGAGACCCTTTCAAAGGAAGAGGCCTGTTCGACCCAATGTTACATGACATTTTATATGCTAAAGATCAAAAAGCTCTATATTTACAATGTACCTACAATGCTTCCTTTGAATTACATATAATTTTCACATCTCCTTCGCACCCACACTCCAGAACAGAAAATGAATATAAATCAGTATTATCTGGTTTTTCAATTAACTGCTGTCCACAGCTCCAGGAAACAGGGCTGCATTTTAAATTTAATCTATGACCCACATTCAGGTCTAAAGATTGGTTGCTGAAGTTAATGTTTGCTATAGATCCAAATTCCAGAATATGCCCTGACAGTCACATCCATATTTTTATTTATTTGGATATTGGAAGAAATTTGATTTACAACTGCTTCAGCTTTTGACGTTTAGCCTTTCACTCCAACATTTCCATACCAAACAAGATTCCAACCTAATCTAGTTGCAATGGCCTGCATTTGACCCATATCTTTCAAAACACTTCCTATCCATGCACCTGTCCAAATGCCTTTTAAGTGTTGTTAATATACCTGCCTCAACCCCTTCCTCTGTCAACTCATTCCATATATTGGTCTCCCTCTGGATGAAAAGGCTACTCCTCAGTTTCCTACAAAATTTCCTCCCTCTCCCCCAAACCTACATCCACTATATACAACCCTGAGATTTATTTCTTTGCGGGCATGCACAAGAAACACAATGGTGGTGGGGGTCCTTACTGATGGATGCTGCTTTCCTACGACAGAACTCCATGCAGATGTGCACTGGAGTTACATCCAGCCAACTTCCAGAGCACCGCCCAACCTTGCAATCCCCTCCACCTAGAAGGACATGTGTATCAGGCATCAGCATATCATTGCCACAGGCGAATGTGGAGGCCAAGTCATTGGGTACATTTAAGGCAGAGGTTGATAGATTATTGGTTGGTCAGGGAATGATGAGATTCAAGGAGAAGGCAGGAGACTGGGGCTGAGTGGGCAACAGATCAGCCATGATTAAATTGCAGAGCAGACTCAATGGGCCAAATGGCCTAAGTATGTTTCAATATATTATGGTCTTAATGCAACACCACCACCTGCAAGATCTCTTACAGGTCACACACCATCTTGTCCTGGAATTATTACTTCATTCCTTAATTATTGTATGTTCTAGGTCCAGAAACTCCCACTCTGGACATTCTCCCTTCTCCCTTCTTCCAGCAGGCAGAAGATCCAAAAGCCTGAAAGTATATACCACTAGATTTAAGGAGAGCTTCAACCCCACTGTTATAAGACTATTAAATAGATCCTTCATGTAATAAGTTGGACACTTGACCTCACCAACTACCTTGCTATGACCTTGCATATTATTGTCTACCTGCACTACACTTCCCCTGGAGCTGTAACTCTATATTCTGCATTCTGTTATTGTATTGGTTCTACCACAACACACTGTGCAGTGGTCTGGTCTGTCTGAACAGATCTGTGTGGAATGAGCTGTCAGCCGATGTGGTGGATATAGGTTTGATTTCAACATTTAAGAGAAATTTGGATGGTACATGGATGGAAAGGGTATGGATGGTTATGGTCCGAGTGCAGGGCGATGGCACCAGGTGGGAGAATATTTCATCACAGACTAGATGGGCCAAGGAGCCTGTTTCTGTGCTGTAGTGTTCCACAACTCTATAACAGTGTGCAAGACAAGATTTTCACTGGATTTCAGTACATGTGACAATAATCCAATACAGAGCAACGCTCTGGGAATAGTTTTCACCAGCAGGACTAGAATGGCTCAACAAGATGCCCCTAACCACCAAACATCTCAAAGACTGGACAGCAAAATCTGACATTGCCCAAATTCAGAGAATGGGGATGAGACTAATATACAGTAATACACACAAAGTGCTGCAGAAGCTCGGCAGGCGGAGGAAGGAAATCCCCTTTCTTTGAAGAAGGAGGACTTCTCAGATATCTAGATGTTCTTGCTCTGATACAAGTGTTGGTGCTAGTCCCATTTGATTGTCTCAGAATGAAACTTGTCAATTGATTCTGGGGAAGGCAAACAAGATATCAGATGATGGACAATGTCTACAGTGCAAACTCTTGCCACACTGTCACCTCCATTTAACTAAACGGCAAACAGAAATCAATGGAAATTCAGTTAAGATCTTTTGCCAAACTTAATTTTCTTACATTTTTCTTGTTGTCTGGAACACATCTAATAAGTGGGTATGACAAATGGTGTTTGCGCACCATTTTAGTCCAACTTCACTCTAAATCAGTAACGGTATTTGGAACTGGCCTCAGTGTGGCCAGATGGTTTACATGGGGAGATTAAGAGCATTTAAAGAATCTGGACAGATTAAATGAATGGGAACAGGAATTGGAGATGATGATAAATGATGATAGTGCAAGCAACTGACACAAGAATATGGACATTCAGTTTCACATAGGGAGAACTTGAGGCTGCCCTTCAGTAACAGTGGGAGAGAAAAACTACTTGCATTACTCCCTGCAAGTTCTTCACAGGTAGTTCCCCCAAAATCATGGACAGCTCACTGCCATTCCACCTTTTTGGACATTGAGGTAACTAATCAAACCAACTTCCACACACCTCCACAGGTAGGTGGGAGGCGGGCTGGTGGAGTGGCACTTGGACACTTTTTGCGATGGTGTGGTCCTCCTGCTGCTTGCCTCCATTTGACCCGGTGCCTTGACGTACACAATAGATCCCTTCTCCACTTTGAATGGCATTAGTCAGAGGATCCCAGGAGGTGTGTTTGACGTCTCTGGAGTTGTACTAGATGGCACTCAGAAGCCATCTAGTACAACACAGCAACACAGATGGCAACACAGCAGTGTCACATTTAGAGTAATACTCGGACAGTGTCAGCAACCCAGGTTCATCTCTGCGGCTGTCTCTAAGGAGTTTGTTTGTTCTCCCAGTGACCATGTGGGTTTCCGCCCAGTGCTCTGGTTTCCTCACACATTCCAAAGACATATGAGTTAGCAGGTTAATTGGTCACATGGGTGTAATTGGGTGGTGTGGGCTCAGTAATTGGAGGGGCCTGTTACTGTGTCGTATCTCTAAGTAAATTAAATACTATTGTAACCTGCCAAATTCTAAAAGGCCTGAATAGAGTGAACATGGAGAGGATGTTTCCATTTGTAGGAGAGTCTAGATTTCACAGAATAAAGAGACGTCCATTTAGAATTGGGGTGAGGAGAATTATTTTCAGCCAAAGAATGGTGAATCTGTGGAATTCATTGCCACAGATGGCTGTGGAGGCCAAGTCATAGGGTGCATTTAAGGCTAGGTTCTTGGGCAGTAAAAAAGGTACAGGGAGAAGGCAAGAGAGTGGGTTTGAAGAAAATCACACAAAAATGCTGGAGGGGCTGAGTAGGTCAGGCAGCACCTATGGAAGTGAATAAGCAGTCGATGTTTCGAGCTGAGATCCTTCTTCAGGACTCGAAATATAAATTCTAATTTTCCATAGAATGCCGAACCTGCTGATTTTCTCCAGAAGTTGTGTGTGTTGCTTTGGATTTCCATTATCTCCAGACTTCCTCGTGTTTTTGAAGAAATTCAACTATGACTGAATGTCTGGGCAGATTCCATGGTCCAATTCTGCTCCTAATATGGTCTCATAGAGACATAGTCACACAGAACAGAAAGGGGACCAACTTGCTCATGCTGACCAGTTGCCAACATGACCTTTGTTTGCTTCAGTCCATCCAAACCAGAGTGGATGTTGCATGTCTTCATAGAGATTTTGACGATACCCTTGACACTTTACGTCTGTCCTGCTGGTAGTCACTTCCTATGACGGAGTAGAATGATTGTTAACAATAAGCTTAATCAAAGATGGAAATAATTTCAAGTATTTTTGAGCCATTGTGTAATCTGACGCTAAACTTCTAACTGCCGCTTGCATTGGGAAGGTATCCGTCCATGTGATGAAGGTCTTTGTGGACAAAGATTGAGGCAGCATGGTAGTGTAGTGGTTAGCATAATGCTTTACAGCACCAGTGATTGGGGTTCAACTTCCACCACTGTTTGTAAGGAGTCTGTACATTCTCCCTGCGGCTGTGTGGGTTTTCTGCAGGTGCTGTTTCCTCCCACGCTCCAGAGATTTACGAGTTGGGGCATGCTATGATGGTACCAGAAACATGGCAACACTTGCGCCTGCCCCCAGCACATCCATGTATTGTGTTGGTTGTTAACACAAATGACACATTTCACTGAGTGTGGCTTCATCTTGACAGTAGAGGAGACCACACTCAAGATGAAGCCACCTCAGGTTGGAGGAACAACACCTTATATACCGGCTGGGTAGCCTCCAACCTGATGGCATGAACATTGACTTATCTAACTTCTGTTAATGCCCCTCCTCCCCTTCTTACCCCATCCCTGATATATTTTTTTCTCCTTTATTTTCTCTCTCTCTGTCCATCACTTTGCCTGTTCTCCATCTCCCTCTGGTGCTCCCCCCTCCCCCTTTCTTTCTCCCAAGGCCTCCCGTCCCATGATGTTTTCCCTTCTCCAGCTCTGTATCCCTTTTGCCAATCACCTTTCCAGCTCTTAGCTTCACCCCACCACCTCCGGTCTTCTCCTATCATTTCACATTTCCCACTCCCCCTCCTACTTTCAAATCTCTTACTATCTTTCCTTTTGGTTAGTCCTGACGAAGGGTCTCGGCCCGAAATGTCGACAATGCTTCTCCCTATAAATGCTGCCTGGCCTGCTGTGTTCCACCAGCACTTTGTGTGTATTGCTTGAATTTTCAGCATCTGCAGATTTCCTCATGTTGACTTTGTACTATCTTGTCCTGTGTCACCAAGTACTCCATCACTTCATCCTTAATAATTGACTCTAATATCTTCCCAACCACCATGGTCAGGCTAACTGGTCTATAATTTCCTTTCTGCTGCCTTCCTCCTTTCTTAAAGAGTGGAGTGACATTTGTAATTTTCCAGTCCTCTGGCACCATGCCAGAGTCCAATGATTTTGGAAAGATCATTTCTAATGCCACCACAATCTCTAACGCTATCTCTTTCAGAACCCTAGGTTGCAGTTCCTCTGGTCTGGATGACTTATGTACCTTTAGGTCTTTCAGCTTTTTGAGCACCTTCTCTCTTGCATCCATTTCTCTTCCTTCACACACTGCAACATCAGGCATACTGCTAGTGTCTTCCATAATGAAGACTGATGCAAAATTCTCATTTATTTCATCAGCCGTCTCCTTGTCCCCTGTTATTATTTCTCCTGTCGCATTTTCTAGCGGTCCTATATCCACACTTATTTCTCTCTTATTTTTAACATACTTGAAAAAAAATTTACTATTCACTTTGATATTATTTGCTAGCTTGCTTTCATATTTCAACTTTTCCCTTCTAATGATTTTTTTAGTTGCTCTCTGTAGGTTTTTAAAAACTTTCCAGTCCTCTGTCTTCCCACTAATTTTTGCTTTGTTGTTATGCTCTTTCTTTTGATTTTACAATTGCTTTGACTTTCCTTATCAGCCTAGGTTGTGCTATTTTATCATTTGAGCATGTCTTTATTTTTGGAATACACATGTCCTGCACATTCTTCCTTTTTCCTAGAAACATACACCATTGCTGCTTTGCTGACATCCCTGCCAGCATCTCCTTCCAATTTACTTTAGTCAACTCCTCTCTTATACCTTTGTAATTTTCCTTTCTCCACTGAAATACTGTTACATCAGACTTTACTTTCTCCCTATCAAATTTCAAGTTGAACACTATCATATTGTGATCACTGTGTCATAAGGGTTCTTTTACCTTAAGCTCCCCAATCGCCTCCAGTTCATTACATAACACTCAATCCGGTATAGCTGATCCCCCAGTAAGCTCAACAACAAACCACTCTAAAAAGCCAAGTCTTAGGCATTCAACAAACTCACTCTCTTAAGATTCTTTACCAACCTGATTTTCCCAATCAACCTGCATGTTAAAATCTCCCATAACTACCATAACATTGGCCTTTTGACTCAGCTTTTCTATTTTCTGTTGTAATCTGTGGTTCACCTCCCAGCCACTGTTGGGAGTCCTGTATATAACTGCCATCAATGTCCTTCTACTGTTACAGTTTCTTAACTCAACCCACAAGGATTCAACATCTTCTGATCCTATGTCACCACTTTCTATTGATTTAATGCCATTCTTTACCAGCAGAGCTACACCACTCTCTCTGCCTACCTTCCTATCTCTCCGATATAACCTGCAACCTTGGACATTCAACTCTCAACTACAACCACCCTTCAGCCACGATTCAGTGATGGCTGCAACATCATACCTAGTAAACATCTCTTCCTAGGGGTGTGTGCTTAGCCCACTGCTCTACTCTCTCTATACCTATAACTGTGTGGCTAGGACTAACTCAAACACCATCTTTAAATTTGCTGATGATACAACCATTGTTGGTAGATTCTCAGATGGTGACGAGTCGGTGGAAAGGAGCGAGATATGCCATTTAGTGGAGTGGTGTTGCAGCAACAACCTGGCACTCAGTGTCAGTAAGACGAAAGAACTAATTGTGGACTTTAGGAAGAGTAAGACGAAGGAACACATTCCCAACCTCATAGAGGGATCAGAAATGGAGAGAGTTACCAGTTTCAAGTTCCTGTGTGTCAAGATCTCTAAGGACCTAACCTGGTCCCAACACATCAATACTGTTATAAAGAAGACAACACAGGAACTATAATTCATTAGGAGTTTGAAGAGATTTTGTATGTCAATAAATACACTCAGAAACTTCTGTAGATATATTGTGGAGAGCATTTTGTCAGGCTGCATCACTGTCTGGTACGGAGGGGCCACTGCACAGGACCAAAAGGAGCTGCACCAGGTTGGAAGTGTTGTGGATAGTGAGGAGGGTTGTCAGAGGTTACAGCAGGATATCGATAGGATGCAAAACTGGGCTGAGAAGTGGCAGATGGAGTTCAACCCAGATAAATGGGAAGCGGTTCATTTTGGTAGGTCAAATATGATGGCAGGATATAGTATTAATGATAAGACTCTTGACAGTGTGGAGGATCAGAGGGATCGTGGGGTCTGTGTCCATAGGACGCTCAAAGCAGCTGTGCAGGTTGACTCCGTGGTTAAGAAGGTGTACGGTGTATTGGCCTTCATCAATAGTGGAATTGAATTTAGGAGCCGAGAGGTAATGTTGCAGCTATATAGGACCCTGGTCAGACCCCACTTGGAGTACTGTGTTCAGTTCTGTTCGCCTCACTACAGGAAGGATGTGGAAACCATAGTAAGGGTGCAGAGGAGATTTACAAGGATGTTACCTGGATTGGGGAGCATGCCTTATAAGAATAGGTTGAGTGAACTCAGCCTTTTCTCCTTGGAGCAACGGAGGATGAGAGGTGACCTGATAGAGGTGTATAAGATGATGAGAGGCATTGATTATGTGGATAGTCAGAGGCTTTTTCACAGGGCTGAAATGTTTGCCACTAGAAGGCACAACTTTAAGGTGCTGGGGAGTAGGTACAGAGGAGATGCCAGGGGTAAGTTTTTTACTCAGAGAGTGGTGAGTGTGTGGAATGGGCTGCTGGCAACGGTGGTGGAGGCGGATACGATAGGGTCTTTTAAGAGACTTTTAGATAGGTACATGGAGCTTAGAAAAATAGAGGGCTATAGGTAAGCCTAGTAATTTCTAAGGTAGGGACATGTTCAGCACAACTTTTTAGGCCGAAGGGCCTGTATTGTGCTGTAGGTTTTCTATGTAAATTTAGTCAGCTCTATCTTAGATACTAGCCTTCAAAGTACCCAGGACATCTTCAAGGAGCGGTGTCTCAGAAAGGCAGTGTCCATTATTAAGGACCTCCAGCACCCAGGGCATGCCCTGTTCTCACTGTTACCATCAGGTAGGAGGTACAGAAGCCTGAAGGCACACACTCGGCGATTCAGGAACAGCTTCTTCCCCTCTGCTACACGATTCCTAAATGGACATTGAACTCTTGAACTTTTTAAATCTATATTATTTTTGTTTTTTGCACGATTATTAATCTGTTCAATATATGTAACTGATTTACCTATTTTTTTATTTTTTTATTATTTTTTCTTCTATATTATGTATTGCATTGAACTGCAGCTGCTAAGTTAACAAATTTCACATCACATGCCAGTGATAATAAACCTGATTCTGATTCTGATTCAGTAGCAAATCAGCAAGTCACAAGCGCACTGCAGTTGTCATGCAAGGCTTCAACTTGGAATATTCACTGTTTGTAAGATTTTGTGAATAAAACTTGGGAGAGTCATTTTATGTGCATAACAAAAGCCTCAGCCTTTCCTTCCATTACGAACAACCCAAAAGCAACCAACGTGTTTCAAGGCCGCCACCATCGTCCCCATACCGAAGAAGTCTTCAGTGTCCTGCCTAAATGACTACCGTCCTGTTGCACTTACATCCATCATCATGAAGTGTTTCGAGAGGCTCGTCATGAGGCATATCAAGACCCTGCTGCCCCCCTCACTGGACCCCCTGCAGTTTGCGTACCGTCCCAACCGCTCAACAGACGACGCCATTGCCATCACCCTCCACCTGGCCCTATCCCACCTGGACAAAAAAGACACATACGTTCGGATGCTGTTCATAGACTTCAGTTCAACATTCAACACAATCATCCCTCAGAAACTGATTGGAAAGCTGAGCCTATTGGGCCTGAACACCTCCCTCTGCAACTGGATCCTAGACTTCCTGACTGGGAGAGCTCAGTCAGTCCGGATCGGGAGCAGCATCTCCAACACCATCACAGAGCAGGGGGGCCCCCCAAGGCTGTGTGCTCAGTCCACTGCTGTTCACTCTGCTGACCCACGACTGTGCTGCAACACACAGCTTGAAACACATCATCAAGTTCGCCAATGACACGACCGTGGTGGGTCTCATCAGCAAGAACGACGAGTCAGCTTACAGAGAGGAGCTGCAGCGGCTAACGGATTGGTGCAGAGCCAACAACCTGTCTGTTAATGTGAACAAACCAAAAGAGATGGTTGTTGACTTCAGGAGAGCACGGAGCAACCACTCCCTGCTGAATATCGATGGCTCCTCGGTAGAGATCGTTAAGAACACCAAATTTCTTGGTGTTTACCTGACGGAGAATCTCACCTGGTCCCTAGACACCAGCTCCATAGCAAAGAAAGCCCAGCAGCATCTCTACTTTCTGCGAAGGCTGAGGAAAGTCCATCTCCCATCCCCCATCCTCATCACATTCTACAGGGGTTGTATTGAGAGCATCCTGAGCAGCTGCATCACTGCCTGGTTCGGAAATTGCACCATCTCCGATCGCAAGACCCTGCAGCAGATAGTGAGGTCAGTTGAGAAGATCATCGGGGTCTCTCTTCCTGCCATCACGGACATTTACACTACACGCTGCATCCGCAAAGCAAACAGCATTATGAAGGACCCCAAGCACCCCTCATACAATCTCTTCTCCCTCCTGCTGTCTGGGAAAAGGCACCAAAGCACTCGGGTTCTCACGACCAGACTATGTAACAGTTTCTTCCCCCAAGCTATCAGACTCCTCAATTCCCAGAGCCTGGACTGACACCTTGCCCTATTGTCCTGTTTATTATTTATTGTAATGCCTGCACTGTTTTGTGCACTTTATGCAGTCCTGGGTAGGTCTGTAGTCTGGTGTAGTTTTTTTTCTGTGTTTTTTTTAATGTAGTTCAGTCTAGTTTTTGTACTGTGTCATGTAACACCATGGTCCTGAAAACAACGGTGTCTCATTTTTATTATGTACTGTACCAGCAGTTATGGTCGAAATGACAATAAAAGTGACTTGACTTGACTTGACTTGAGCAGTTTCCTTACACTGATGTCATCATGCCAGATGCTGTCTCTTAAAGTGCCCTCAGTGACGGTGTTTGTGAATTATATAGAACAGTTTCTATTATGAACAATATGTGGCACTTGTCACCCACTATTACCCTACAAGTTCATTTATCTGGCCATGGTGTAGTGGCATTAACAGCGGACTTCGATGTGAGTGGTCCTGGGTTCAAATCCAGCCAGCTCCTCGCGCGCTCTTCATCCATGCTGAGTTGAGTTGGCAAATCAGCCTTGTAAAAAAAAACAGATGAATGCTAAAGAAACAGCAAGCTTGTCGATCAATGTGCCATAAGGCACGAAGAGGTACAACACATTCCTTTCCGTGTGCACCCCCCCCCCCCGCACCACCACAGCTGCTACTTGCCCCACTGAGTTCCTCCAACAGATTGTACGTTGCTCCAGATTCCAATGGCTGCCTCTAGAACCCTACTGTTTGGCATGAGTCCATCTGTGCTGTATAAGGCATAAGAATCGTACTGAAGGAACTCAAGGAGCCTCATAGGGATGCCATCAAAAACAAATCTGGCACTTTGCTACATAGGTTAGGGAAGGTAAACAAAACTAGCTCAAAAAAGTGGGATTTAAGGATTGTCTTAAAGTAGAGGCTGGTAGAGATGTAGTGAGACAAACGAAGATCTTAAGGTTGAAAATTCAGAATTACTGAATTGCAGTATGCTAGATAATTTAACTTGATGGACAGACAGATCGATGCTGAATCAAGATCTCTATTAAGCTCAGAATTACTGACTTTACCATAGGATTATAGGCTATCTTCTAACTCTAATGACCGCAGGCTGCTGGTTAATTAACTCGACTGTGCTCTTCTAATGGATCATCGTTGTGTTTATATAAATATCTCTGTACAGCTTTCCCTCGGATTTGTTCTGAAGCCAGAAGAAAGAAAACAAAGATTATTTCTGTCTTCAGCATAACATGTAACCCTGAGGTGGCAGTTGGAGGATTTCTCATTAAAAGCAATTAATTGCAAATTGTGAGATAAAGTTGCCCTACGCTAAAATAGGGAAGAAATATGACCCAGTGCAAATGACTGAAATTTCAAAGTCATGAATGGGATGTGAGGGACTTGGAAAAGTACATGCTGCCAAGACATTTCTGGTCATCTTATTTTGTTTATTTCTTACTTTATTTTCCTGTAAATGCCTGCAAGAAAATAGATTTCAAGTCAATAGCAGCGTGATCACTCGAGTTGTGTTTGATCTTCTCCTAAGGGTGTAGTCCAGGTGGATTCCTTTAATGGAGAATGCTTGTGAGTGACTTTGTTTAACATGGCGAGGCTGATGAATGGACAGCCATCACACATAACAGATTGGGGTCAGACTTCTGTGACATAGAATGCAAGATGACTAGGGACCCTTCACTGCTGCAGCCTTCCTCTGTCTTCACTGCTGTTGTGATGTGTCATTATCTTCCACCGGCTCCATCACTGAGGTAATGTTTGGATCATTCTTTGTCTGGAACCTCACCCTTGACCTTACCACCATGGGTGACCCTACCATGAGCCAAGCTCCACTTTGCATTATTCTCGAGATCTCAGGAACTCACAAGCCTCTCCACTGTGAAAAGGAGACAATCCTCAGAGAAGATAGTGAACTCTACATACTCTAAATACTCTGTATTTAGATTTAAAAAATTACTTCGCCTTTGACTTTAACTGTCCTTTTTTTTAGTAGATACACGACTGTGACACCATGGCACTGTCTCACAGCTGCAGTGATTCTCCAGGGTCATCTGTGTGGAGCTCTCTGCCTATAACTCATAGGTATATCCTGCTGGCTCGGATTTCCTCTCACAAATGAGGAAGGAGGATGAAAGTTGACTTGATAGAAGTGTACAAGATCTAATGATAGAGTGAACAGCCAAAATCTTTTTTTTCAGGATGGAAATGGCTAATATGAGGAGGCGTGGCTTTCAGGAAATTACGGAATTTGGAGGAAAGTTATGGGGGAGTGTTATCAAATATTCAAGTTTTAATTAAGTAACTAATCTTAAAGTCCCCAGCTGTGCAAAAATCTTAGAAGCATATAAAAAATCTGTAAAGTGAAAGAAAATATTCTGTCAGATAAAATGAATTGAAAACTTTCTAAACACTAAATATTTACTATAACAAGCCATAAACTGTAAAAGAACTCAATCAAATCAATATTTGATGTGACCACCTCTAAAACTGCATCAATTCTCTTAGGTACACTGTTGTGCAGTTTTATAAGAAAATAGGCTGGTCAGTTGTTCCATGTACCTTCTGCAGACTGTGGCTGCCTCACTGGCTTCTGTCTCTCCAGGTAATCTCAGACAGCCTCAATAATGTTGAGATCAAGGCTCTGTGGAAGCCATACCATCTGAAACCATATGAAAAATCGCAGGTCCCAAAGACTTATGCACAGTACTGCAGGATTTAAACTCATGCCTTCTGGATCAATAATCCAGAACTCTGGTGATTTAACTCTTATGTATACTCCTAATTAAAAAGGGGAGATCTGATAGAGATTTGCAAAATTATGAGGGAAATAGATAGAATAAGTGCAAGCAGGCTTTTTCCACTGAGGCTGACTACAACTAGAGGTCATGGGTTAAGGGTGAAAGGTGAAAAGTTTAAGGGGAAAATAAAGGGAAACTTCTTCCCTCAGAGTGTGGAACAAGCTGCCAGTGCACGTGGTGGATACGAGTGCAATTTCAACGCTTAAGGGAAATTTGGATAGGTACATCAATGGTAGGGGCATGGAAGGCTAAAGACCAGGTGAAAGTTGATGGGAGTGGGCAGTTTAAATGGCTTAGCACTAACAAGATGGGCTGAAGGACCTATTTTTGTGCTGTACTTTTCTATGACTCTATGATTCTAAATGATTCTATGAGTTAACACCAAGGAAAATTTGAAAGTGACACTTTAAGTCAGAAGGGTATGCCCCTAGTGCACTAAATATATAATTTGTATTTTTATATTATCTTTAAAATTGTAAAACATCCCTAAACACATCACAGAGTGGATGAGCAGGTGAAAACTGACAATGTCAGAAGGAAATTTTCTTTGGTTGGGAGGTTTATGAAATCATGAGACCATAAGATATAGGAGCACACCCTTTGATAACCTGTCTCATCAAGAATCTCTGCCTTAAATGTACTCAATGACTTAGCCTGCACAGCTCCTCGTGGAAATAAATTCCACAGATTTACCACCCTCTGACTAAAACAATTTCCCTGCATCTCTGTTCTAAATGGACATTCTTCAATCCTGAAGTCGTGCCCTCTTGTCCTGGACTCCCCTAGCATGGGAAATAACTTTGCCACAACTAATCTGTTTAGGCCTTTTAGCATATGGAATGTTTCTATAAGATTCCCCCCTCATTCTCCTGAACTCCAGGCAATACAGCCCAAGAGCTGACAGAAGTTAACCCTTTCATTCCTGGAATCATTCTCATGAATCGTCTCTGAGCCGTCTCCAATGTCAGTATATCCTTTCTAAACTAAGGAGCTCAAAACAGCACACAATACTCCAAGTGTGGTCTCACGAGTGCCTTATAGAGCCTCAACATCACAACCTGCTCTTATATTCTATACCTCCAGAAATGAATGCCAACATTGCATTCGCCTTCTTCACCACTAACTCAACCTGGAAGTTAACCTTTAGGGTATCCTGCACAAGGACTCCCAAGTCCCTTTGCATCTCTGCATTTTGAATTCTCTCCCCATTTAAATAATAGTCTGCCTGTTTACTTCCTCCATCAAAGTGCATGACCATATACTTTCCAATATTGTACTTCATTTGCCACTTCTTTGCCTATTCCCCTAAACTACCTAAGTTTCTCTGTAGGCTTTCTGTTTCCTCAACACTACCTGCTCTTCCACCTATCTTTGTATCATCGGCAAATTTTTTTCCATAAATCCATTAACCCATAGTCCAAGTCATTGACATACATCGTAAAAAGCAGCGGGTCCCAACACCGACCCCTGTGAAACTCCACTGGTAACCGACAGCCAGCCAGAATAGGATCCCTTTATTCCCACTCTCTGCTGTCTGTTGATCAGCCAAAGAAGAGTCATACAACATGGAAAGGAACCTTTGGCCCAACAAATTTGCACTGATCATCGAACACCCCTTCACATAAATCCGATTTTATCAAACGAGAGTTTGTTCAGTAGGATTTTAGGTGATTAAAAGTAAAGATTAGCAGTATTTGTCACAAGTAAGTAAAACTTGAAATGTGTCATCCTGCATCAACAGCCAACACAGTCCTAAGATTGTGGCAGGGGTAACCCACAAGTGTCACCACGCTTCCAGTGCCAATAACTGACTAACCCTAATGCTAATCGTACATCTTTGGAATTTGGGAGGAAACCCAGAAAAAAATCCATGCGGTCACGGGGAAACATACAAACTTGTGGTGGAAATTGAACCCCTAATGGCGATTGCTGGTGTTGAGAAGTGTTGTGCTAACCACAGTGCTACCATGCCACCCCTTGGGATAAAGAGAGAGAGAGAGAGAGAGAGAGAGAGAGAGAGAGAGACAGAGAGAGACAGAGAGAGAGAGAGAGAGAGAGAAAGAGAGAGAGAAAGAGAGAAAGAGAGAAAGAGAGAGAGAGAGAAAGAGAGAAAGAGAGAAAGAGAGAGAGAGAGGGGGAGGAGAGGGGGAGGGAGGGGGAGGGAGAGGGGAGGGAGAGGGAGGGAGAGGGAGGGAGAGGAGAGGGAGAGAGAGGGAGAGAGAGGGAGAGAGAGGGAGGGAGAGAGAGAGGGAGAGGGAGAGGGAGAGGGAGAGGGAGAGGGAGAGGGAGAGGGAGAGGGAGAGGGAGAGGGAGAGGGAGAGGGAGAGAGAGAGAGAGAGAGAGAGAGAGAGAGAGAGAGAGAGAGAGAGAGAGAGAGAGAGAGAGAGAGAGAGAGAGAGAGAGAGAGAGAGAGAGGACCCTAAAAGATCTGAAAGAGGAGAGAAGGCTCACTAGCTAGCAAAAAATTTCCTGTGGGTGTGCACGCACAATGATTTATGATACTTTCTCACGTGATGCCATTCTGTAATGGAGCTCCTGATTAAACCCTCACTTTTGTCATCATCAGTAAGATGGGTCCGGCATCAGTAGAAAAGCCATTTGAATGATGATCAATCTCCAAGCTATGTTCCAAACCTGCATTAGAGCAGACAAGACAGAAAGTACATTGTACAAAAGCACGTTCCACCACACTATCATTCCTCATGACAGTCTGTGATTGGGAACGAGGGTAAAAGTGTTTTGGAGACCACAGTGTTCAGTTGCATTTACTCAGTCATTAATTAGACCACACAAACAGCATAACTTGTAAAAATAAACGTTTTTGTACGGACTTTTCTGCAGATAGTAATATGGGATGTCAACCCAACTAATCACCACAACTGCAAAATTGACTGAGACTTCCACTTGGTTATGAAAGACCTGGCCTTTTGTACAAAGGTCATCCTGTCTCTGACAAGCTAATTCATCTCCCATTTCTCTTGCCAGTGTCAGCCTTAATTTTTATAGTGTTATTACTATTGAATGCTTTCCCCCACCTATCAAATTAACCGTGAACTTGCTTGAGAGATAATTGTTGGTTGTTAAGCATAATTTCCAATTAGTAATGTCAATAGCATGGAAGGTAGGACAGAACTTCTATTCCACACATTTAAACTTTGATTAATGGGACCCTTCCAGAGACCAGATATTTCATTTGGTGAGGGGTCAGTGGGATTCTATTTCAATATTTGTTTCATTAAACAGAATCTTTATTGCCAGCCAGCCTCAGGATCAGAGTTTTAACATCCCACATTGCACCCTGAATATCTGAAAGCAATAAAACTATCTTAAATTATGAAGGAGAATTTCTGTGGACCCCAGCAAAAGGGAAATAAACTAGGATTATTTTTCTTAGAGCTCAGAAAGTCTTAGGGGTAGATTTAATCCAGGTTTTAAAAGTCAGGTGAGGTTTTAGTAGATTGTTTGCTTATTTAGCATATGCAATATAACTGAGACCCTTCTTGGATTCATTCTTCTGGTTGGATGGTTTGTTTCCCTGGGCAACAAGCCCTCTGCACCTGCCGCTTGTAGGTGGTCTCCCATACAAGAGCTGATGGGCTGAAACTGCTCAGCTGGGCACTCAAGAGGGAGCAAGCTGAGAGGGCTGGCCCTCGCTAGAGTAAATAATTTAGCCTATGAATCCAGCAAACCACTATACCAAGCCATGGGAGAGACTTGAAGCTTTAAACTATTCCTCATGCTTCTTTTTGCTTAAGCAACCTTTTGTCATCTTACCCCTCACCCTGTCTGGTGTTGACTCAGAAGCAGATGGTTCTTGCTAACATCAGCTCTATTACAACATTTTGGCAACATTATATCTTTATTTGAAACACATACATCAAAATATACAGTGATAGGTGTCATTTGTGTCCAATCAGGTCAGCGAGCATTGTGCTGGGGACAGTTCGCAAGTGTTGCCACACTTCTGGGGTCAACATGGCATACTTACGACTCACTAAGCCTAGCCTGTACATCTTTGGAATGAGGGAGGAAACTGGAGCACCTGGAGGAAACCCGTCACGTGGAGAACGTACAAACTCCTTGCAGGCAGTAGTGGAATCAAGCCTTCTTTCAAAGAAGGGTTAGTGCAATTCGATGCTCAAAGTTGGCATGCGACCATAAGACATAAGACAAAGAGAAGAATTTGGCCATTCAGCCCATCTAGACTGCTCTGCCATTCCATCATGGCTGATTTAGTATCCTGCTCAATCTCATTCTCATTCCTTCTCCCTGTAATCTTTGACACCCTGATTGATCAAGAACCTATCAACCTCCACTTTAAATATACCCAATAACTTGGCTCCACAGCCAGCTATGGCAAAGAATTCCACAGATTTACTACCCTCTGGCTGAAGAAATTCCTCCTCATCTCTGTTCTAAATGACTTCTGAGGCTGTGCCCCGGTCCTAGACTCAATTGGCTGAAAGGCCTTTCTTCCATTTTTTATGAAACTATGACTTCACTTTGGCAATTATCTTTTACTGCTAATTAATATCATTATTAATATTTATATCCTAAAATATGATTCTTCTGTTAATGAAAATTGTTAGTTTATGATTCTGTCGCCTTGCTCTTAGTTTTATAATTAAGCAGCATGCAATTAATAATCACCCTGACTGTGCTAAGGTTAGTAAATGCTAAAAATTGTGTGAATTTATTGAAATTAAAAAGTGTTTTGACATCATATTTGTAGCACTTGTACAGGGATTTCACTTTTGTGGAGAGAGAGCAGCTAAGGTCATTCATAACAGAGAAGGTTAAGTGGAAATTTTATTGGTGAGTTCTGGTCACAAATGGGTTTAACAGAATAAACAGGAAGTCCAGTTAAAGAGTCTCAATGCAAAACATCGACTGTCCGTTTCATGTCTGATTTCACCTCAAAGTCCCTTGCATTTTATTTGTCCACTATACTCTGCATTCTGTTTTTTTTCATTTGTACTACTTTAATTGGGTGGCAGGGTGGAGATACGTTTCTACCAAAGAGACATAAGGCGCTTCTTCCCTCCACGAATCTGCAGGTCACCCTTGGGCAAGGTGTAGCACCTGACCCTTGGGCAAGGTGTAGCACTGCTTAGCCCCGGTCAGGGTCATGTGAAACCACGGGAGCAGGTGGTGGATGGTCGTCTGAGCAGCTGGTGCATATCACAAGTCCTGGTTGTGTGACCACTGATGCCCAGCGGACAATCTCTGAAGGGTATTGATAATGGCTAAGGTCACCTGTCTTGTAAAGACACTGCCCATAGGAAGGCAAAAACAAACCGCTTCTGTAGATAAATTTGCTGAGAACAATCATAGTCATGGAAAAACCACAATTGCCCATGTCATAAGTGTGTCTACTTTAACGTACTTATGATGGGATGATCTGTCTGGACAGCATGTACAGCTTTTCACTGTATAGAACATAGCATGTAGAACATTACAGCACACTACAACCCTTTGGCCCAAGATGTTACGCTGACATTTTAAACCTGCTCTAAGATCAATATAATTCTTACCTCCTACATAGCTCTCCATATTTCTATCATCCATGCACCTATCCAAGAGCCCCTAATGCATCTACCTTTACCACCCCCCCCCCAGGCAAGGCATATCTTTGTACATTTGACAATAATAAACCAATTACCCTCCACATCTGCTGCCTGTCCTGTTACGTTCCTCCCTCTATTTTTTTCTTGCCCTAAACAGTAACAACTGGTTCAAATAGGAGAAAGGTCTTATCAGAGTAGTAGTTAAAGGGAAAAGAACACGAGAAAACTATTCATTTCCGCAACAAATAGTTTAGAGACTAATTCAAAAGTAGCCTTGAAAGAAAAGTGGCGAAGAGATTTGAAGGGGAAATTGGTGGCAGAGCTGTAGGGAAAGTGTGGGTCAGCTCTTTCAAAAGACCAGTGCAGCAGATAATATTTGTCAAAGTTCAAAATGAACTTATTATCTAAGCAAGTACTGTATATCATTATCAACCTTGAGGTTCATTTTCTTGCGGGCACCCACACGAAAACAAAGAGATACAATAGAAAGCATGAAAAGCCAAAGACTAAGAAACATCCAATAGTGCAAATAAGAATATAAAAGAGAACTAATAATAGTTGATAACATGAGCTGCAGAGTCCCCGAAATTGAGCCCACAGGCCACAGGGTAGTTCAGCACTGAGGTGGGTGAAGCCAGTCCATGTGCCCGATAGCTGCAGGGCAATAGCTGTCCCTGAACCTAGAGTCATAGGACCCAAACCTCCCGCACCTCCTGCCCGATGGGAGTAGCGAGGAGGGAGGGAGACGGCTCAAACGCAGGTAGACGGGACAGGCTCAGATGAGGGATCTTGGCTGGCACGGAGTCGTGGTGCTCGCAAGCCTCAGCGTTTTAACCTGGCTTGAAGTCCACCCTGGCCCTCTCTCTTCCGGCAATGGCCAATCTTCATTCACTTCAAGGTGCCATGCCTGCATTCTTCAGAGCCAAGTTCACCAAATCTTTCTGGAGATCATAAAATCACTAGTTCATTCAGACTAGTGGTTCCCAAACTTTTTGGAGTTACCGCCTTCTTGGCTCTCAAACTACAACCCCAGCACACCCCTTTCTTGCTGGCCATTACATAAAAACTGTAAAGAATTTTGATGTCTCCCACTTTCAAATCTCTTACTATCTTTTCTTTCGGTTAGTCCTGACGAAGGATCTCGGCCCAAAACATCGACTGTGCTTCTTCCTATAGATGCTGCCTGGCCTGCTGCGTTCCACCAGCATTTTGTGTGTGTTGCCTGTTGAAAGAATTTTGATGTACAGAATTATACAGGAACTATAAAGAATTTTGGTTATTGATAAGTTTGTGGCCTAAGGTAGAAGGAGTCAATTTTAGAAAATCTAGCACATTTATTTTTCAACATAGTCGTACATACAACATACTCATCAAGGGTGATTGATAAGTTCATGGCCGAAGGTAGAAGGATATGAGTTATTAAGTTTAAACTTTCTGCATAATCACTCAAAGAGTTGACCTGCATGTGCATGTAACAAGAGCTGTATAACTTATCATCTTCTACCTTAGGCCATGAAATTATCAATCACCCCGGCTGTGGACACTTTCTGGAGGTCCTAGATCCGTATGCCCCACGACCACGGGACTAAGTGTGTAAATGTAGGAGGGGACTCTGTTGAAAAATAAATGCACTAGGTTTTCTAAAAATTGAATCCTTCTACCTTAGGCACGAACTTGTCAATCACCCCTGATATGATGCACTATGAAAGTTAATAGGAACTGCAAATCCAAATAATTGCAAAAAAACAATTCAAATCTATTTAAAACTACAAATAAATTAACTCTTTATTTAATTACTAGTAAAAACCATTTTCCTCAACAATTTTAAAGCATGGAGTATATGAGTCATCCAGCTATCACTACTTCATTGCTTTTTCACCTTTCAGTGAGATGGACGGGCTTGGTGCGGTGATATCAGCTTCTCAACATCAGAAGGAGTCTCAGATCCCCACATTCAATAATGAAGAACATCTTGACATTTTTCCACAGTGCAGAGATTTCTTTCTGCAACCAGAAGTCTTAATACGATTTCTTGAACCCGAGTCATTTTGCAGTGATATCAGTTCTTCCTGTATCCTTCCCGGTAATTCTCATTACAGCTATTCAGGAATAGATTTGCTACCCAATCTGGAATTTGGATCAAGAGAACATCCTGAAATCATGCAGCTCACCCAGCTGAGCACAGTATAGTTGAAGATCATCATCCGGTATTCTTCTTCCCTCTTCCAACTCAGAGGCTCAGAAACTGGAAAAGGTTGTGGCAGCCAGTTAAATCGGGTTAACTTGGACAGAAATGTGGAGACATTTGATTTGACTTTGGTATGATTCACATTATTTCCTTGCAATGAAGATAGATTTCATCAAACTTTGCAAAAAATTCTGACAAATAAGCAAAATTGGGCCTAATGTTCCTCAGTTAATTACTGAATGAAGCATTTGAGTATTCTAAGAACTTTCTCACAATTTCAAAAAGTGCATAAAAGCATCGCAGTTTCATTTTGAGATCCATCTGACTTCTGTGTGCAACAGCAAGCATTCAAACTGTTCATCACGCTCAATAAAAAACTCTTGAGTTTTTTGAGAAATGAAAGCATGGGACCTGATCTTATTTACCACTGTGACAACAGTACTTAATGATTTGTGCAGCTGATCACTTAGTTTTTTTTTTGCGACAAGTCGCTGTCTGTGGATTACACAGTGAATGGTAAATATGTTCGGTACAGCTTTTTTCAAGGAAGTAATAACCCCGCGATGACATCCTGACATTGATGATGCCCATCAGTTGCACAAGGAAGAATGTTGGTGAGCGGAATGTCCTTCTCTTAAAACATTTCTCAACAAGCTAAAATATTGACTTCCCCTTCATATCTAATCCCCTTTCCAGTAACAGCTCTTGTACCATGCTTTCATCTTTTACGAAGTGAACATAACCAAGGAGCAAACATTCATTGCTGGCAAAGTTGACTGATCCAACTGCAGAACAAATTCTGGTGTCCAAGTATGTTGCACAATGTCACTTCCACATTCCCAGACATGTCATCTATTCGTCTTTGAACAGAGTTTTCGCTGAGCAGAATTGAATTAATTAATTAATTAATCTGGTGATTTATGCAAAACCATACTTAGAACCTCCCTTACTGCAGGCAGAATTGCTCTTCTTCAGTTGTATTGGGTTTTCCAAATTTAGCAATGAGGGATGAAATGTTGTATAAAGCACACAAACCATCAGTGCTTTGTTGCGAACTAGTGGCAGGCATGTTTTGAAGTGTTTTCCATTTCAGAAAGTTTTCACGGTGACTGAAAATAAGCCAAGTTACTTTTTGTCTTATCAATGTGTATTCTCTTCAAATTACAGTTTCATTGCCTCATTTGAAAAATACTTTTTCACTCAACAGACTCAGTGGCTTCTGTCAGTTGCCGATGCAGGTATAAATCCATATTCAGATATTCCACTCTATACTGACCACACTTCTTTTTCATTTGGTCTGTTTCTGCCATTTTCGTTTATGGGTTCATGTCCACGGCTAATCTACGATTTTTAAAATCTAGCCATAAGCGTTGCAATCAATAAAGGGGAAAGTTACGACATCATCATAGATCAGACAAAACCTGATTCTCTGCCTGAAGATATATAAAGTGGGGCAGCGATATCTCGGTTGCGCCATGGGCTAGAGAAATGCAGTCAAGACCATTCAAAAGAGCAGATTCTGAACTTTATCCTATTGAACGCCATTCCCAAATTCATATGAATTCCATCACTCATCATTAGTGTATGCGAGTCGTACTACTTAATACTGTACTACAGTAGTGAATAGAAAAAACGCAGGGGCCAGATCCAGAAATAATACGATTTCTTCAGTGATTTGCCAAATACAGAAATGTCACGTTGCTTTTTCAAAAACTATAATGCACTTCGAACAAAGTCTAAGAGAATGGTAGGTTAGCAAGAAATGAGATGATTACATGATTATTCTCATCAATTATGAGGCATTGAGGATCAAATGATTATAATAGGTAATTCATTTCTTAAATTAAGCCTGTAATCCCTCAGCGTCCTGCCTTGCTACCGAGCAACACCACCCTGCCCTCCCCCACTGCCCCCTTTATCTTTATAGCCCCCTTAGAAACTCACACCATTCCCAGAGGGTGATATCACCCTCTTTGGGAACCATTGGTTTAGACACTTCAGCAGTACATTTCTTAAAGGGAAATTACAAACTACAGATTGCAAAGACCATATTTCAGAAGAAGTGTACCCAGTAGTTTTGTCAGACATCACTGTATATCACCAGCATGATCTTGTCACTCTTGGAGTTTGCGTTTAAAATCATACATCATCCCCCAAGGTTTTTGGAACAAAATCCTCAAACTCCTCAAACACCAACACAAAGATCCTTTAAAGCACAACTCCCCCAACATCAACGCAGAGGTCCTTCAAAGTACAAACTGAGGCAATTCAATAATCAATGTAAACTGCAGCATTTCAAGTAAGAAACTAACATTTTGTTTCCTGCATTTGTTTTGGATTCTGTAGAAGTATTAGATGGGTGGCAGCATGCAGTTACCTCTTCACCACTCTACCAAAGGACTGATAAGGTGCTCCTCGTTGTTCAATTTCTGGATCTAGTCTAGACTGTCAAACATTGTGGGGACCATTTTTGAACTATTTTTAAAACCTTTGATTTGCCATTGAAGTTGTACAGATGTTGGCTAATAGCATATTTCACTATATGATAAGGATTTTTCCTTTTTTCTTTCTTTACCAAACAGCTTCGATCTTGGTAGTGGGCTTAGATTCTTTTTGTATAATAAAATTATCACATTTTGATATTACGATTTAATTTAATTTACATGAATATAGGGTAATGAGATTGCAAGTGTGATTCAAATATAATGTATTTGGTATTATTTTATCTTTTTTGACTTATAATATATCTTCTTGTACTCTTTATTCTTCTATGTAGAAATTAATAAAAATATTGAAAGAGGTACTCCTTCCCTCCACTAACGTGCAGGTCACCCTTGGGCAAGGTGTAGTGCCTGCTTAGCCCCCCTCAGCCCCCACCGATTAGGGTCACGTGAAGCACGCAGGGGATGGTCGTATGAGCAGCTGGTGCATATCACAAGTCCTGGTTATGTGACCACTGACACCAGGCTGGCAATCTGTGAATAGTATTGATAATGACTGGGGTCACTCGCCTTGTAAGGGCACTGCCCAGAAGAAGGCAGTGGCAAACCACTTCTGGCGAGAAATTTGCCGAGAACAATCGTGGTCCTGGGACCATGATCGCTCATGTCATACAACACAGTACATAATGATAGCGATGATGATAAGTGATAGAGAAAGATATAATTCATGTTGTTAGGGTGATCCTTTGATTTCATTTTAATTATAAAACTCAAAATAAGAAAGGGCCTATGGTTCAGTGGTTTCATCATGACAGAGAAGTTAAACGCAGGTAATTACATTAGTTAGTGGTAGAGGAGCAGTCGAGGTGGTGATTACAATCAGGAGTAGGAAATTGATCACTTCATTTTGTCATGGTTGATTGCACATAATGAAGCACCCTTGTATTGAGGCTGTAGGCCCATGATTAAAAATAATTTTGTTGCTGTTTGCTGTAAACATTTGCCATTTAGATCAAAGTTTTTTTTATGATGCTGATGTGGAAGACCTCAGTAATCAGAAATAATTTGAATAATGATAGAAGCATTTCTCAGCTGAACTGAAATTTCTAATCAATGGATATAAACATTGAACGAAGTACGATACAGCACAGGGACAGCCCCTTTGGCCCACAATGTCTGCAGCAAACAAAATGAGTGAATTAAACTAAATCTCTTCCACCTACACACATACTGCATATCCCTCCATTCCCTTCATATCCATGAGTGTTTCTAAGAGCCCCTAATCACCACGGTCGCATCTATTGCACAATCCCCAATAGTCTGTTTCAGTCGCCAATCTCTGTGCAAAAGTAAATGCCCTGCTCGTCTCTTTTAAACTTTCCCCCTCTTGCCTTAAATGCCTGTCCTTTAATACACAGAACATACAACATAAACACAAGAAATTCTGCAGACGCTAGAGATGCAGAGCAATACGCACAAAATGCTGGAGGAAACTCTGCAGGTCAGGCAGAATCTGTGGTAATGAGAAAACAGTTGATGTTTTGGGAGAAGAACATAATACATAGAACTTAGAAAAGTATAGCACAGGCACAGGCCTTAAGGCCCACAGTGTTGTACCGAGCCAATTTAATTTGTAATCAAATTTGATCAGTATTTGGCATTTCAACCCTACCAGAAGCAGATTACATATTTTAACTTTTAAACTTCATGAAAGTACTTAAGCTGAATGATAAGGTGAATTGTAAGGAAATGGGTAATTAATCGCAGATTCTTTAAGAGGCATCACAGTCAGACTGGGTTGAATAGCCATGACCATAAGACTTAAGAGCAGAATTAGGCCATTCTGCCCATTGAGTCTGCTCCCCCATTCCATCATGGCTGATCCAGGATCCCACTTAACCCAATATACCCACCTTACCCTGACCAATCAGGAAACTCTCAACTTCCGCTTTAAATATACCTATGGACTTGGCCTTCACCGAAGTCTGTGGCAGAGCATTCCACAGATTCACTACTCTCTGGCTAAAAAAATTCATCCTACCTCTGTTCTAAAAGGTCGCCCCTCAGTTTTGAGATTGTGCCCTGGATCTTGCTCTGGATACCCCCACCATAGAAACATAGAAAACCTAGAGCACAATTTAGGCCCTTCGGCCCACAAAGTTGTGCTGAACATGTCCCTACCTTAGAGATTACTAGGCTTACCTATAGCCCTCTATTTTTCTAAGTTCCATGTACCTATCTAAAAGTCTCTTAAAAGACCCTATTGTAACCACCTCCACCACCGTTGCCTGCAGCCCATTCCATGCACTCACCACTCTCTGAGTAAAGAACTTACCCGACATCTCCTCTGTACCTACTCCCTCGTACCTTAAACTTGTGTCTTCTTGTGGCAACCATTTCAGCCCTAGGAAAAAACCTCTGACTATCCACACAATCAATGCCTCTCATCATCTTATACACCTCATCCTTAATTTCCAGAGGAAACATCCATCCACATCTAGTCAAGTCCTTATCTAGTCCTTTCAACATTTGGAAGGTTTCAATGAGATCACCACACACTCTTCTAAATTCCAGTGAGCAGAGACCCAAAGCTGCCAAACGCTCCTCATATTCCGGCCTTCATTCCCAGAATCATCCTTGTGAGATATAGGATCTGCAGCAAATAAAATAAGTGAATTAAACTCCTCTGGACTCTCTCTAATAATAACACATTTATCTGAGATACGGGGTCTGAAACTGTTGACAATATTCTAAGTGCAGCCTGACTAGTGTCTTACTAAGCCTCAGCATTATCTCCTTGCTTTTATATTCTATTCCCCTTGAAATAAATGCCAACATTGCATTTGCCTTCTTTACCATAGACTCAACCTGTGAATTAACCTCCTGGGAGTCTTGCACGAGGACTCCTAAGTCCCTCTGTGCCTCTGATGTTTGAACTTTCTCCCCATTTAGATAATAGTCTGCACTATTGTTTCTTTTACTAAAATGCATTATCATACATTTCCCAACGCTGTATTCCATCTGCCATTTTTTTTGCCCATTCTTTCATTTTGTCTGAGTCCTGCTGCAATCACATTGCTTCCTCAGCACTACCTACCCCTCCACCTGTTTCTGTATCATCTGCAAACCTTTCCACAAAGCCATCAATTCCATTATCCAAATCATTGACAAACAATGTGAAAAGTTGTGGTGCTAATACTGGCCCCTGAGGAACACCATTAGTCACTGGCAGCCAACCAGAAAAGGCCCCTTTTATTCCCACTCACTGCCTCCTGCCTGTCAGCCATTCCTCTATCCATGCCAGTATCTTTCCTGTAAAGCTATCAGAATCTATCTTGCAAAGCAGCCTCAGGTGTGGCACCTTATCAAATGCCTTCTGAAAATCCAAGTAAATGATATCCACTGCCTCTCCTTTGTTCACCCTGCTTATTACTTCCTTAAAGATTTGTCAAGCAAGATTTCCCTTTCAGAAACCAAGCTGGCTTCGACTTATTTTATCTTTAGTCTCCAAGTACCCTGAAACCTCAAACTTAATAATAGACTCCAACACTTACCCAGCCACTGAAGTTAGGCTAACTGGCCTATAATTTTCTTTCTTTTGCCTTCCTCCCCTGTTAAAGAATGGAGCGATATTTGCAATCTTCCAGTCCTCCGGGACCATGCCAGAGTCAAGTCATTCTTGAAAGACCATGACACAACATAAACACAAGAAATTCTGCAGACACTGGATGTGGTAACTTCTACTTTACGAAAAGACAACTCAATAATTTGATGGCCAAAAGAATACCTTTATCTGGGTCCAGAGGTGACCAAAACTGGACAAGGTACTCCAAGTGTGGCCTAACCAGAGTTTTATAGAGCTGCATCATTACCTCGCGACTCTGAAACTCTATCCCTCGACTTATGAAAGCTAACACCCCATAAGATTTCTTAACTACCCTATCTACCTGTGAGGCAACTTTCAGGGATCTGTGGACATGAACCCCCAGATCCCTCTGCTCCTTCACACTTCCAAGTATCCTGCCATTTACTTTGTAATCTGCCTTGGAGTTTGTCCTTCCAAAGTGTACCACCTCACACTTCTCCAGTTTGAACTCCATCTGCCACTTCTCAGCCCACTACTGCATCCTATCAATGTCTCTCTGCAATCCTCGAAAATCCTCAACACTATCTACAACACCACCAACCTTTGTGTCACCTGCAAACTTGCCAGCCCACCCTTCTACCCCCACATCCGTGCCGTTAATAAAAATCACGAAAAGTAGAGGTCCCAGAACCGATCCTTGTGGGGCACCACTAGTCACAACCTTCCAATCCGAATGTTCTCCCTCCACCATGACCCTCTGCTTTCTGCAGGCAAGCCAAATTGGAACAAATACTGGACTGAAACTTTATATTTGAATGCACATAGCATAAGGAATAAAATGGACAATCTTGAAATTCAGCTATAGATTGGCAAATATGATGCTGTAGCCATAGAGCCATAGAACCATAGAACACTACAGCACAGTACAGGCCCTTTAGCCCTCCATGTTGTGCCGACCCATATAATCCTTAGAAAAAAGTACTAAACCCACACTACCCCATAACCCTCCATTTTACTTTCATCCATCTCTGAAACTTGGCTAAAGGATGGCTGCCATTGAGAGCTGAACGTCCAAGGATATATGGGGTATCGGAAAGATAGGTTAGTAGGCAGAAGGGGTGGTGTGGCCCTGTGTATAAGAAATAATATTAAATCATTAGAATACGATCAAAATACGTAGACATACGATCTAGAATACGTAGACATACGATCAAAAGGTGTAGAGTCTCTATGGGTTGAGTTAAGAAATGTGAAGGGTAAAAGGACCCTAATGGCAGTTGCATACAGACCTCTAAACAGTAGCTGGGATGTGGATTACAAATTACAGCAGGATTTAGAAAGGGCCTGTCAGAAGGGCAATATCATGATAATCTTTGGGGATTTGAACAAGAATGTGGATTGGGAAAACCAGGCCCATACTGGAGAGAGAATTTGCAGTATGTCTACGGGATGGCTTTTTACAACAGCTTGTTGTTGAGCCCACCAGGGGATTGGGTGTTGTGCAATGATCCGGAGGTGATATGAGAGCTTAAGGTTAAGAACCCTTAGGGAACAGTGATTACAATATGATTGAGTTCACTTTGAAATTTGAGAAGGAGAAACTAAATTTCAATGTGTCAATATTTCAGTGGAATAAAAGAAATTACAATAGCATGAGAGGGGAACTGGCCAAAGTTGACTGGAAAGGGACACTAGCAGGAAGCATAGCAGAGCAGCAATGGCTGGATTTTCTGCAAAAAATGAGGGAAATGCAAGACAGATATATTCCAAATAAGAAGAAATTTTCGAAGGGAAGAAGGACACTACCATGGCTGACAAGGAAGCCAGAGCTAGTGGGAAGATAGAGAATTAGGAAACTTTTAAATATTTGTAGAAGGAAACTAAGAAGATCATTAGAAAGGAAAAGATGAATTATAAAAGGAAGCTGGCGATTAATATCAAAGAAGATACTAAAAGCTTTTTTAAGTATACAAAGGGTAAAAGAGAGTTGAGGACCAATAGAAAATGATGCTGGAGATATTATAATGAGAGACACAGAGATGGCAGAGGAACTGAATGTGTATTTTGCATCAGTCTTCATAGCGGAGACATCTGCAGTATACCAGACGTTCAAGAGTGTCAGGGAAGTGAAGTAGGTGCAGTGAAAATTACGACTGAGAAGGTGCTCAGGAAGCTTAATGGTCTGAGAGTAGATAAATCTCCTGGACCTGATGGAATGCACCCTTGGGTTCTGAAGGAAGAAGCTGGGGATTGCAGAGACATTAACAATTATCTTTCAAGAATTGATGGATTCTGGCATTGTACTGGATGACTGGAAAATTGCAACTATTATTCAGCTATTTAAGAAGGGTGGGAGGCAGCAAAAAGGAAACTATAAACCTGTTAACCTGACATCGGTAGTTGGGAAATTGTTGGAATCAATTGTTAAGGATGAGATTACAGAATATCTGGAGGCACATGACAAGATAGGCCAAAGCCAGCACCATTTCCTGAAAGGAAAATCGTGTCTGACTAGCCTGCTGTAATTTTTTGAGGAAATTACAAGCAGGGTAGACAGAGGAGATGCAGTAGATATGGTGTACTTGGATTTTCAGAAGGCCTTTGACAAGGTGCCACACATGAAGCTGCTTTGTAAGATAGGAGCCCATGGAATTACAGGGAAAGTACTAGCATGGGTGGAGTACTGGCTGGCAGGCAGAAAACAGAGAGTGGGAATAAAGGGATTTTATTCTGGCTGGATACTGGTTACCAGTGGAGTTCCACAGGGGTTGGTGTTGGGACCGCTGCTTTTTATGATGTATGTCAATGATTTGGACTATGGGATTAATGGATTTGTGGATAAATTTGCCAATGATACAAAGAAAGGAGGAGCAGATAGTATTGAGGAAACAGTGAGCCTGCAGAGAGACTTAGATAGTTTAGGGGAATGGGCAAAGAAGTGACAAATGAAATACAATGTTGGAAAATATATGGTCATGCACTTTGGTGGAAGAACTAAATGGCAAACTATTATTTAGATGGGGAGAGAATTCTAAATGCAGAGATACAAAGGGACTTGAGAGACCTTGTGTAAGATACCCTAAGGATTAATCTCCAGGTTGAGACTGTGATGAAGAAGGAGAATGCAATGTTGGCATTCATTTCTAGAGGTATAGAATATAAGAGCAGGGATGTGATGTTGAGGCTTTATACAACACTTGTGAGACCACACTTGGAGTATTGTGTATAGTTTTTGGCTTTAGAAAGGATATACTGGCATTGGATAGGGTTCAGAGAAGATTCACGAGAATGATTCCAGCAATGAAAGGGTTACTGTATGAGGCAGCTCTTGGGCTGTATTCCCTGGAATTCTGCAGAATGAGGTGGGGGGATCTCATAGAAATATTCTGAATGTTAAAAGGCCTGAACAGATTGGATATGCCAAAGTTATTTCCCATGGTTGGGGAGTCTAGGACAAGAGGGCAAGACTTCAAGATTGAAGGACGTCCTTTTAGAACAGAGATGCGGAGAAATTACTTTAGTCAGAGGGTGGTAAATCTGTGGAATTTGTTGCCACGAGCAGCTGTGGAGACCAAGTCATTGGGTGCATTTAAGGCAGAGATAGATAGGTTCTTGATTAGCCAGGGCATCAAAGGGTATAGGGAGAAGGCAGAGGAGTGGGGATGACTGGAAGAATTGGATCAGCCCATGATTGAATGGAAGAACAGGCTCGATGGACCGAATGGCCTGCCTCTGTTCCTATATCTTATGGTCTCAGGAGGGAGGGCGAGCAGCCAGAAGTCATGGTGCACGTTGCCTCCATTGGCATAGATAGATAGGGGGGAAGAGGTCCCGCACAGTGATTTTAGGGAGTTAGGGAAGAGGCGGAAGAACAGGTCCTCTAAGTAAGTAATCTTTGGATTACTACCAGTGCCACATGCTAGTCAGGGCAGGAATAGGATGAGTTGAATGAGTTGAATACAGTTGAATGAGTGGTTGAGGAACTGGTTCAGGGGGCAACATTTCAGATTTCTGGATCATTGGGATCTCTTCTCAGGAATGTATGACCTATACAAAAAGAGTGGGTTACACCTGAACCCAAGGGGGACCAAAATCATTGTGGGCAGATTTGCTATAGCTGTTGGGGAGGGTTTAAACTAATTTGGCAGAGGGATAGGAACCGGAAGGAGAGGGCAAAGGAAGGCACAGTTGGTATTCAGGTTGACGCAGTGTGCAGTTGAGACTGTGAGGAAGGATAAGCAGATGTTAGTGCAAAATTGCAGTCAGTGGGATGAGTTGAAGTGTAACATGGAGGCAAAATCAAAAAGGATGATGAATACAGGACTGAAGGTGTTATATCTGAATGCAAGCAGTACACAGAACAAGTTAGATAATGTGGAAGTGCAGTAAGAGATTGGCAGGTATGATGTTGTGGGCATCACCGAGTTGCAGCTGAAAGAAGATCACAGGAGCTTAACATTGTATCAAAATACATTGGTTGTGCTCCCAATGGGTTTTTTTTTTGGGGGGGGGGTTCCAGTTATTAGGGGTTTTTTTTTAGTTAGTAAGGGTTTTTTTTCCTTCTTTTTCTTACAAAAAAATATTCTTAACACTTTGTTTTTTTCTTCTTATTATTGATATATTGCTTAGTTTTGTTAATCAGTTATTTGCTAATTTAATTCCTTATTGTACATAATGACATATTGATATAATGTATCTTTTTTTTGTTAATCTTCAATAATAATTTATAAAAAAGATTTTTAAATGAAAAGGAAAAAAAAAAATGACAGCCAGGTAGGCAGCGGAGGCGGGGTGTCTGTTGGTAAAAAATGAAATCAAATCCTTAGAAAGATGTGACATAGAATCAGAAGATGTAGAATCCATGTTGGTAGAGTTAAGAAACTGCAATGGCAAAAAGACCCTGATGAGAGTTATCACAAACAAGAAAATCAGGGGATGCTGGAAATCCAAGCAACACACACAAAATGCTGGAAGAGCTCAGCAGGTCAGGGAGCATCTATGGAAAAGAGTAAACAGTCAACATTTTGGGAAGAAGTCCATAACAGGACTTCCTTTTCCAGTACTAATGAAGGGTCTCAGCCTGAAACATCAATTGTTTACTCTTTTCGATAGATGCCGCCTGGCCTGAGTTCCTCCAGCATTTTGTGTGTTGCTGATGGGAATTATATACAGGCTTCTGAACAGTAGAAACATAGAAAACGTACAGCACAATACAGGCCCTTCGGCCCACAATGCTGTGCCGAACATGTACTTACTTTAGAAATTATCTCGGGTTACCCATAGCCCTCTATTTTTCTAACCTCCATGTACCTATCCAGAAGGCTCTTAAAAGACCCGATTGTATCCACCTGCACCACTGTCGCTGGCAGCCCATTCCATACACTCACCACTCTCTGCATAAAAAACCTACCCCGACATCTCCTCTGTACCTACTTCCAAGCACCTTAAAACTGTGTCCTCCCATGTTAGCCATTTTGGCCCTGGCAAAAAGCCTCTGACTATCCACACGATCAATGACTCTCATCATCTTATACACCTCTATCAGGTCACCTCTCTTATCCTCCACAGCTCCAAGAAGAAGAGGCCAAGTTCACTCAACCTTTTCTCATAAGGCATGCTCGCACAGTAGCTAGAATGTGGAACATAAATTTCAATGGGAAGTAGAAAGGTTCAACGTTCAGATTTCAAAGTAAATTCTTTGTGGTGGCGTGTTGGGGAGGAAGCATTAAGAAGAGGGACGCCTCACGTCTTAATAAGCTGGTAAGGAAGGCGGGCTCTGTTGTGGGCAAAGTACTGGAGAGTTTAACATCGGTAGCTGAGCAAAGGGCGCTGAGTAGGCTATGGTCAATTATGGATAACTCTGAACATCCTCTACATAGCACCATCCAGAGACAGAGAAGCAGTTTCAGCGACAGGTTACTATCGATGCAATGCTCCTCAGACAGGATGAAGAGGTCAATACTCCCCAATGCCATTAGGCTTTACAATTCTACCGCCAGGACTTAAGAACTTTTTAAAAGCTATTATTAATGCTTTTTGAGATAGTGATTTAGATGCATATCATATTTTTTTTTACTGAGTTAAGTATTGTATGTAATTAGTTTTGCTACAACAAGTGTATGGGACATTGGAAAAAAGTTGAATTTCCCCACGGGGATGAATAAAGTATCTATCTATCTATCTATCTATCTATCATATTACCAAAGTACATATATATCACCATATACAACCTTGAGATTCATTTTCTTGCAGGCATACTCAATGAATCCATTACTAAGGATGAGGTTTTGGGGTACTTAGAGGTCAATGATAAATTAGGCCATAGTAAGCATGGCTTCTTTGAGGGGAAATCTTGCCTGACAATTATGTTGGAATCCTTTGAGGAAATAACAGGCCGGTTAGACAAAGGAGAGTCAGTGGATGTTGTTTACTTGGATTTCAGAAGGCCCTTGACAAGGTACCATACATGAGACTTCTTAACAAGAAGCGCCCATGGTATTACAGGAAAGATACTAGCATGGATAGAAGGTTGGCTGACTGGCAGAAGCCAAGGGGTGGGAATGAAAGTAGCCCTTGCTGGTTAGCTGCTCATGACTAGTGGTGTTCTGCGGGGATAGGTGTTGGGACTGCTTCTTTATACATTATATGTCAACAATTTGGATGATGGAATAGATGACTTTGTGGTCATATTTGCAGATGATACAAAGACAGGTGGAGGTGCAGCTAGTGTTGAGGAAGCAGAGAGTCTGCAGAAGGACTTGGACAGATTGGGAGAATGGGCAAAGAGATGGCAGGTGGAATATAGTGTTGAGAAGATGATGGTCATGTACTTTGATAGAAGAAACAACAGTGTAGACTTTGTTAAATGATGTGAAAATTCAAAAAATCAGTGTTGCAAAGGGACTTGGGAATCCTTGTATAGCCACGAAATAGAGAGAAGTCCATTTAGAACAGAGATGAGAAGGAATTTCTTTAGCCAGAGTGTGTATCTGTGGAATTCATTGCCACAGACAGCTGTGGAGGCCAAGTCATCGAGTATATTTAAAGCAGAGTTTGATAGGTTCTTGGTTAGTCAGAGCATCAAAGTTTACAGAAAGAAGGCAGGAGAATGGGGTTAAGAAGGATAATAAATCAGCCATAATTCTGCTCCTATGAATAATGATGTATAGTTTTATGGTCTAATTGAGGTGAAAATTAATTTTAAGGCCTATGGCTCACATGTACAATTTAACATAGAACAGTATTACCAAAGGAACAGGCCATTCAGCCACAATGACTGTGCAGACCACAACGGCATTGTAAATAGTACTATCTGACTGCACATGGTCCATATCCTTCTATACTCTGCCTGTTCATGTGTCTGTCTGAATGCCTCTTACATGCCTCATCAAGAGTCTGTGGGCATGTTAAAGCTGGTGGGAGGTGAAGGCTGATGTATTGGCTTGATCTAGTTTCAGTCTCTCAATTGCTAGAGTTTTCTGATTCAAAAAATGATACCAGTTTAAATAAATATGCTTTAAGTTAGAACTTTAACTGTTTTTATGCTCCTGAAACAAAAGATAACATCTATATAAAATGTAATACAGTTTTGCCAATGTCAGTTGTGTATCTAATTGAATAGATAGATGGCTTTCTGCAGATCATGTTCAGCTGGTGCAGAGCAAGGCTTCGTTTGTTTTTTTATTGCATTATTGCTTAAATTATGATATATGAAGAATTTGATCTATTTTGGAAGGTTTTCTTAATTGCCAAGGAAAATACTCCCTCGATCTTTTTTTAATGCAATGGAAATGGAAGTAGTAATTTAATCTTTTACAGCTGTATCACCAGCAGGAATGATGATGCAACTTGGCTGTGATTCTTTTTAAAATGTTTCTTCCAGTCTTCTTTTATAAGACTTTTGAATAGACCTCTTATATGTTAAAGATGAACTCCGGTCCTCACAACCTACCTTGTCATGGCCTTTGAACCTTATTGTCTACCTGCATGGCACTTTCTCTGTAACTGTACACAATATTATTATTATTGCTATATTTTTTTCTCGGCTCACGCTGGTAAAACCTGAGGTGTGGGCATAGCCAAGCATGCTTACTTCTCAGCTGCTAGTAACTTTGTTTATTTTAGTGGTAAAAAATTATCTAGTGCTTTCCCGGTGTAAATGACGAATAAACACTTCTCAGTCTTCCAGCTGTGTACAGGTATCCATTATAACCGATGTTTTGATGACAAACTCCTATTGTAACTGGAATTCAATTGTAAACAAGGTGGGAGAGCCGAAACCTGATTTTATGAGGACTAACCAATCAGGAGGGATGGACTATGGGGGTATAAATACTACGGGACTGGACAAGAAGATGTCAGAGTTTGTCATCAAAATGTCGGTTATAATCGATACCTGTACCCAGCAGGAGAAGAGTTTATTCAATATTCTTGTAGTGTTTAGTATTGTGGCTTTCTGAAAATTTACATAGATATTGCTGTGTAGCCCTCCTTGTTTAATGCTACTGTGCAGTTGGTTCAATGTATACCCTGTTCATAATCCATAGTCTTTCAATTTACTCTATTATTATTGTTATTATTCCAAGATACAGCGTAATAACAGGCCCTTCTGGCCCTATAAGCCACACCTCTCAATTACATCACACCAATGAGACAAATTAACCCACTAACCTCTACAATTCAGTATGTGGGAAGAAACTGGAGCATCCAGAGGAAACTCACATGGTCACGGGGAGAACATACAAAATCCTTACAGACAGCAGCTGAATTGAACCCCAGTTGCTGGCATTGTAATAGTATTATCATATCTGCAATGCTTGCTTTTCTCTTGTCCTATCTCAAGTAGCTGATGGGAAAATAGGAAAAGGTGATTAATGAAGGATTAGTGTAAATGTGTGATTGATGGTCAGCATGGACACAATGGGCTGCTTTCCATGGTGTTTGTCTCTATGATTTCACATTGGAGTGAAAAAATCGGCTGCAGAGTGTCTTCTGGAAGGAATCTCAGGAAAGTCGACATGAATCATCCACTCAACACCATTAAAGCTTCCAATAGCTTTGATAGTTGTGCCAGAAATGAGATATAGTGTGAGATATCAATTGTGCAGATCATTAAAGCCAGATACAAGCAATGACCCCTCCGGCAGCCTATGTCTGTGTGTTCATGCTCAGTTGCTCTTGTCACTGCAAAAGAGGTTGTCCTTATGGGTTTTGAGCAATCTAATAATCCCAAGAGCTTTGCAGCACTGGACAACTCTTGTCAGATAAATCTTTGAAGCAGCTCCAGTTTTTATCTGCCTTCGGAACTCTGCCTCAAAGTTGGCTGTAAATGCAGGATCTTGAAACTAATTCCCTCTTCCCTTTCCAAAGCCCACCTCCTCTTGAGGGAGAAGACCATCTATCTAATAATTCAAATCGCCTGTCTAATTGCTAAATATTTTTTAAAAGTTAAGCATTTAACACGCTTGTTATCATTATCTAATCTCAGGGCTCTGTACTTTTGTACATTCTCAAAGCATTGTCCCATTCCACACTGATGCCATTACAGCCACGGCTTTGTCTTACACGTTTTCACACATATCAAGGAGGAACCAAATACAATTTCTGGAAACCTTAATTCTCTCTTTGCAAACAACTCCCATATCCCGGGAATACAGATAAATAAGAGAAGAAAGATTAAGTTCCTCGATGTTTTATTTCTTCATTTTCTGACTCACACCATCATATCTAGTGGTTGCATTGACCCTCTGCATTGCCGTACTGTCTGTACAGTGTTTTTTTTTCCAGATTTTTTATCTCTCACATCTGGTTTGTTCCTTATTTCCAAATAAGGGATTTACACTGCATCCCTCCAGTTCTCTCACACAACTAGCAAGTTTAATCAGAATCAGGTTTATCATCACTGGCATATGTCATGAAATTAGTTTTGTGGCAGCACTACAGTGCAATATATAAACTACTATAAGTTACAATAAAGAATATTAAAAAATAAATAAGTTGTTCAAAAAAGAGCAAAAAATGAGGGAGTATTCATGGACTATTCAGAAATCTGATGGTGGAGGGGAAGAAGCTATTTCTAAAACATTGTGTAGGTCTTCAAGCTCCTGTACCTCCTCCCTAATGGTAGCAATGTGAAGAGGGCATGTACTGCACGGTCAGAGTCCTTCATGATGGATGTGGCTTTCTTGAGGCAGCGCCTTTTGATGATGGTGGGAGGCTAGTGACCATGATGGTTGAGCTTGCAACTTGCTGCAACTTCTGATCCTGTGCATTGGTGCCTATCAGTGATGCAACCAGTTAGAATGCTCTCCACAGTACATCTGTAGAAATTTACTAGAGTCTTCGGTGACATACCAAATCTCCTCAAATCCTTAATGAAATATAACTGTTTGTGTCAACTCAAAAAGGTGCTGAAGGAATTTAATAGGTCAGGCAGCACCTATGTACAGGAATGGAGTCACTAGTTCGGGTTGAATACATAAATGCTGCCTGACCCGTTGAGGTTTCCCAGCACCTTAGTGTGTGGCTTCAGGTTTCCAGAATCTGCAGTCTCTCGTGTCAAATTAGCTATTTGCATGACTACAATCAGAATATGTTATTAAGTTTTCTGACTTGCCTCCTGAATCATTAGCAACTTCACAATGTAAGCAAAAGAAGGAATCGATTATGGATTTCAGGAAGGGGCAAGTCAGGAGAACAAGCATAGTCTTCACTGAGGGGTTAGTGGTGGAAAGGGTGAGCAGTTCAAGTTCCTGGGAGTCACCATCTCAGAGGATAGATCCTAGGCACAACATATTAATGTAATCATGAAAATAGCACACCATTGACTCTTCTTTGTTAGGAGTTTGAGAAAATTTGGTCTGCTGCCAAAAAATTCTTCAAAATTTCTATAGATGTACAATGATGAAAGTTTTCACTGGTTGCATCTGTAATTGGTAAGGAGATTCCAATGCAGGGATCCCAAGGTACTGCAGGAAGTTGCGGACCCAGCCAGCTCTATCACAGGCACAACCCTCTCTAATATCGAGGTCACTTTCAAGAGTTGGTGCCTCAAGATGATATCCATCACAAATACCATCCCTATTTGGTACATGCTCTTTTCCCCTGACCATTGGGGGGGGGGGGGGGGGGTACAGGAACCTGAAGGCCACACTCAATTGTTTGCAAAGTTTCTTCCCCTCTGCCAGCAGATTGTGAACAGTCAATGTACCCATAAACCTCTACCTCAACATTCTATATTTGTAACTTACAGCAATTTTTAAGTTTTTGCACTGAACTGTTACTGCAAAGCAAATACCATCTCATTAAGTAAATACAGTAATAAACTTGATTCTGACATTTATCACTGCTTTGTATGCTGCTCACATGTTGCACCATCCCTTATATTTGTAAGTGCTATCTAAATATTTCACCCCCACCACCTTGTAATCTCACCTTTCCATTGCCAGATGCATTTCTGAAATGCAAAGTCTTCATACTTTATTTCTGCTTCTCTGTCATCATGGCTTCCATTTGCTGTCTAATTGGCCTGCCTGTTCTTAACAAGTTGTTTATTTTTTGTTTGGAAAATGAGTCTTAATTATTTATCCATAATGCAATTTTTTGAAGTTATATTGTAGCTTACAGGAGTAAGAGCAAATCAGTTGATGTGGTGTCTTTGGGTCATCAGAAGGCCTTCAATAAGGTGCCACACAAGATGAATGAAAACATTTAGAGTGCAACGGAGTATCAGAAGTGGAGCGAGTCAGCAACTTTAAAATTCACTGGTGTTATCATTTTAGAGGCCCAGCACGTAAGTGCAATTATGAAGAAACCATGGCAGAGTCTCTACTTCCTTAGGAGTTTATGAAGATTCAACATGTCATCTACAACTTTGACAAACTTGTGTAGATTTGTGGTGGAGAGTATATTGACTGGCTGCATCACAGCCTGGTATGGAAACACCAATGTCCTTGAATGGAAAATTCTACAAAAAGTAATGGATATGGCCCAGTCCATCACAGATAGAGCCCACCACACCATTGAGCACGTCTGCATGGAGTGCTGTTGCAAGAAAGCAGCATCCATTATCAGGGTCTCCCTGCACCCAGGCCATTCTCTCTTCTTGCTGCTACCATAAGGAAGAAGGTACAGAAACCTCGGGACTCACACCACCAAGTACAGAAACTTATTACCTCTCAACCATTAGGCTCTTGAATCAAAGGGGTTAATGTCACTCAACTTCACTTTCCCCTTCATTGAAATGTTCCCACAACCTGTAGATTCTCTCTTTTCATCTCACGTTTTTGATATTTATTGCTTATTTATTATAATTATTATTTCTTTCTTCTTGTATTTGCAGTCTTTTGTTGGTGCAGTCTTTCATTGAGTTTATTATGGTTATTATTTTATTATGGAATCTCAGGGTTGTATACGGACTAATACCTATTTACTTTGATAATAAATTCACTTTTAACTTAGTTTTCAGGTACTACTCTAGCATGGATTAATGACTAGTTAATAGATCGGAAATAGAAAGTACATGTAGAAATACTTTTGGCTTGGGAAGTTGTAAGTGGTGTGGTGTCTTGAGGGATTAATGTTGGAGGTCCAGCTTTCTACATTCTTCACATTTGTCCCTTCATTGCCTCACTATATTTTCCAAATTCCTTTCCCTTAACACCATGCCTGCCAGTTAGACCTTCTGACCCTAACAAATTGACCTTTCTTTTTACAATACACTTCTTAAAATCCATTCCTCAGCTAGGTTCATGGACATCTCTTTCTCTTTGGATCAACCTCCATTTAAATCTACCAGTGATGTCCTTCTGCATTAAAAGTGCTCTGTGGAAAACATTATTGCAAAGGCTGCTCTTTACTGTATTATTAACCTTGTCCTTACATTGATTCTAATCTTGATCTTTACCACCTCAAGAGTCAATACCAGACTTCAGAAAATTCCTGCTCTTCGCTAACATTAATCCAGAATCTTTTCTTATGATGGAACAGAATGTAAGAATTCAATCTTTAATTAGCAATAAAACCAAAAATCTGGACTTTGAATACATCTATTAATTTTGAAATAATAAATTATCATCTACTCAATCATTAACTTTGTTTAGTTAAATCAAATAAACAAGGTCACACTCTCTGTGCCCTTGGGACAAGTTAAAGGATTTTGCAACCAGAGTTCCATTTAAAGATTCATCATTTTTGCAACATTGGAGAATGCAGCAGACAGTTCTGCAAAACGAACTGAAGTAAGGTGAAGTGGGTTAAGACAAAGAGGTTAACTTTATTTGTCACATGTACATCAAACATAGTGAAATGTGTCAAATCAAATTAGACAGCAAGTGTTGCCACGCTTCTGACGCCAACCTATACATCTTGGAATGTGGGAGGAAACCCACATGGTCACAGGGAGAACTCCAATTGGTGATCGCTGGCATGGAAATGATTGCACTCACCACTCCACTACCATGCCACCCTAAGAGATAACTACCCGCCAGAATATTAGAAAACCTCATTGTTTCGATAGTGCTGTGGGACCCTTTGCATGCAATATAAGAATAAGACATGATTACACCAGAATTTCACATAAATGATGCTTGTGAAGAAGTTGAATATTTACAGCACAGCATAGTTGTTGTAATGAATGGCATATAAACAGTAGTTGGGAGAGGAGATGGTTGTGGTGAGGGGGGAATACCTAGGCAAGGGGATTAGACAGTTGTGAGATTGACAGGTGTGGTTGGAATCTGGGCAATGGAACTTCCAAGGGAGTCTTCCAAGTGGGGGGGGGGGGGGGGAAGAGAGGAACAGCAAGGTAGTGTAGCCGTTAGCACAACACTTCACAGTGCCAGCTGTGAGATAAGGGTTCAATTCCTCCCACATTCCAAAGCTGTACAGTTAGGGTTAATGAGCTATGGGCTTGCTATGTTGGTGTTGGAAGCATGGTGATACTTATTGGCTGCCCAGCACAATCCTAGCTGATTTGATATAAAACAGCACATTTTTACTATTTCAATGTACAAGTGGTAAGTAAATATAATCTTTGATCTTTAAATATGTTACTTTAGGGGACCTAGACTTAACTGAAGGGGAATATTGGGAGAAGAAAGAGTTGATTTCCTATCACTGGCCTTTTGACTATGTTCCTTTTTAAGTAATATTCAACTAAAGCAATGGCATGGTCCTTCCTTTGCAGACCATGGATTTCACAAGCTTTGTACAAGACGATCAAAAACCTACAAGTGAACTCCATGAATGTGTTGCATTCCATAAAAATCATTATCCATGGATTAACTCCTTTGAGACAGTGAAGGAAATTTTCAGAGCAACCTTAAGCCTCAATTACCATGTTCTATGTTTAGAACACAAAATATGAATCTGATCCATTTTCTAGGCAACTATTTTCAAATGACCTGGTTCAGTAAAGAATTGGAAGTCATGACTGAAATGAGACTGAAATCGTTCAGTGTGAAATAAAATTAACTTAAAATTCTGAATTTAATGATGGGGTCATGGTCGACTTTTCATTTGTGTTCATCTTATGCCTCATGATTAGAGAAAGAAGAAATTTCACTGACCAAAAATTAACAAGAAACTCTATGGCAAACATGAGGAAAAAATATTCTAATTTAAATAATTTCATGGAGATTTATTATTGTAACTTCCAATGTTATAAATCTTCATAATCTGAAGTTTAGGTGCTGGTGAATAAGTTAAACTTATTATAAATTAAATATCTTCAAAAAATATATAGTTGTACTTTTATCAACAGTGATACATGCAAATTTCAAAGCATTGCAATGAAGCAATTAGCTGTATCAACCAACAGGCATCAACTTGAAAGGTTAGTTCTGCATGTTTCTGCACAGTTACTGCCTAAAGTGCTGAGAATTTCCATTATTTTCTGTTTTTGTTAGATTTTCGGCATCTATGGAATTTTGCTTGCGAATCAATGACGTGCCTGCATTATTAGTTACAGCTGAGCTATCTCTACACTTCAGCAGTTCTGATGTATCTTCAATCCTGGAGAAGAAATAATAAAAACACATTAATGCAACCCCACCCTCCTGGTTTGAGATTCAGCTTGTATTGGGAATATGATTAAATTAACTTTATTCTCACAACACTGTAATCTAAATGTTAAGCATCTAAACATGATGGCATAATGATTTTTTTTCCAAATAAATACTTGCTGAGCCACATCAGATTCTGCAATGCAGAAAACTGTTGTCTTGAAGTTTTAATTTAATTTTAAGGCCCTTTAAATTTTATTACAAGCCTGTCTAGTAAAGTACCAGATGTTTCATAAATGATGTAGTATTTAATACAGATTACAGCATCTTAGAAACATAGAAAAACTACAGCACAATATAGGCCCTTCAGCCCACAATGCTGTGCCAAACATGTACTTACTTTAGAAATTACCTAGGGTTACCCATAGCCCGCTATTTTTCTAAGCTCCATCTACCTATCCAGGAGTCTCTTAAAAGACCCTGTCGTATCCTCCTCCACCACCGTCACCAGTAGCCCATTCCACATACTCAAAACTCTGTGTAAAAAAACTAACCCCTAACATCTCCTCTGTACCTACTTCCAAGCACCTTAAAATCTTGCCCTCTTGTGTTGTTGCCATTTCAGCCCTGTGAAAAAGCCTCTGACTATCCACACGATCAATGCCTCTCATCATCTTATACACATCTATCAGATCACCTCTCATCCTCTGTCGCTCCATGGAGAAAAGGACTAGTTCACTTAACCTATCCTATTCTCATAAGGCATGCTAAAAATCCAGGCAACATACTTGTAAATCTCCTCTGCACCCTTACTATAGTTTCCACATCCTTCCTGTACTGAGGTGACCGGAACTGAACACAGTACTCCAAGTGGGGTCTGACCAGGGTCCTATATAGCTGCAACATTACCTCTCGGCTCTTAAACTCAATCCCACAATTGATGAAGGCCAATGCACCGTATGCCTTCTTAACCACAGAGTCAACCTGCGCAGCTGCTTTGAGCGTCCTATGGACTCGGACCCCAAGATCCCTCTGATCCTCCACACTACCAAGAGTCTTACCATTAATACTATATTCTGCCATCATATTTGACCTACCAAAATGATCCACCTCACACTTACCTAGGTTAAATTCCATCTGCCACTTCTCAGCCCAGTTTTGCAACCTGTCGATGTCCCGCTGTAACCTCTGACAGCCCTCCACACTATCCACAACACCCCCAATCTTTGTGTCGTCAGAAAATTTACTAACCCATCCCTCCACTTACTCATCCAGGTCATTTATAAAAATCATGAAGAGAAGGGGTCCCAGAACAGATCCCTAATGCACACCACTAGTCACCGACCTCCATGCAGAATATGATCTGTCTACAACCTCTCTTTACCTTCTGTGGGAAAAGCAATTCTGGATCCACAAAGCAAGGTCCCTTGGATCCCATGCCTCCTTATTTTCTCAATAAACCTCGCATGGGGTACCTTATCAAATGTCTTGATGAAACCCATATACACTACACTTACTGCTCTACTTTCATCAACGTGGTAAGTCACATCCTCAAAAAATTCAATCAAGCTTGTATGGCATGACTGACAAAGCCATGCTGACTATTCCTAATCATATTATGTCTCTCCAAATGTACATAAATCCTGCCTCTCAGGATCTTTTCCATCAAGTTATCAACCACTGAAGAAAGACTCACTGGTCTATAATTTCCTGAGCTATCTCTACTCCCTTTCTTGAATAAGGGAACAACATCTGCAACCCTCCAATCCTCTGGAACCTCTTCCGTCCCCATTGATGATACAAAGATCATTGCCAGAGGCTCAGCAATCTCCTCTCCTCTTGCCTCCCACAGTAGCCTGGGGTACATCTCATCCGGTCCCGGAGACTTATCCAATTTGGTGTTTTCCAAAAGCTCCAGCACATCTTCTTTCTTAATATCTATGTGTGCAAGCTTTTCAGTCCGCTGTGTCAAACCTACGACTGCCAAGATCCTTTTCCGTAGTGAATACTAAGTATTCATTAAGTACCTCTGCTATCTCCTCCGGTTCCACACACACTTTTCCACTGTCACACTTGATTCATCCTATTCTCTCATGTCTTATCCTCTTGCTCTTCACATACTTGTTTCATATCTTACCACTCAATGCTTCATCCACACATTTCAGCATTTCCATGACCTGCTAATTATCTACCCCACTTACCAAATAAGAATCAGACGGAGGTGTTTTCAAGTTGGAAGCCCAATACACTCTTACACAAGTTTAACAAGATCGTAACAGTGTTGATGAGCAGAGGGATATTGGAATCCAAGTTCATAGCTTCTTGACAGTGGCTACACAGACTGATGGGATGGTTAAGAAAGCATATGGCATGCTTGCCTTGATTAGTCAAAGCACGGAGTTCAATAGTCAGGAAGTTACGTGACAGCTTCATAAAACTGTAGTCAGGCCACATCTGGATGGGGGAGGGGGGTGGTGGTGAAGGAGAAGGAGGAGAAGAAGAAGAAGGCGGCGGCTCTTAACTCCAAGTGGGGTCATCGGGACGCCGTTGTGATGGCGTTTTTTTTAGCAGGCTTTCTTACTTTTACGAGACCAAGTTGCTAGCTCAACACTCAACCCAGCACAGATGGAAAGTGTGCAACGGAGCTGGCTGGATTCGAACTCGTGGGCCTTCACTCCGAAGTCCGGCGCAGATGCTACCGGCTGGCCAGCTACAATGAGAGGTTAGACAAACTTGGTTTGGTTTTTTTTGGCATAGTAGACAGACAGTATCTAATAGCAGAGGGCATGCACTTAAGATGAGAGGGCAAGTTCAAAGAAGATGTGAGAGGCAAGTTTATTTGTCTCAGAGTTGTGGGTACCTGGAATCGTGGCAGAGGCAGATACATTCAGGACTTTTAAGAGATGTTTAGGTAGGCACATAAATGAGAGGGAAATGCAAGGACATGGACATTGTGAAGGCAAAAGGAATTAGTTCAGTTGTACTAACTTAACTGGTTTGGCACAATATTAAGGGCTGAGGGGCCTCCTCTTGCACTGTCCTGTTCTATGTTCTAATAATCTTGGTAAAATGGTGTAGCTGGTTTCATATTGCCTTTACTTGATTTCTCCCACAGGGTGGTGCTGTGCTGAAACTCATCTGTCACAATCACCAGTGTGTGTACAATGCTATCTATCAGTGCAGAAATCTGTGCTACCCAGTGGCTATTATCAAATACTGCCAAAAAAAATACATTATTTTTCAGTGGGCTTCAACATTTCTAAAAGTGCAGAGAGAAATCGTGGAATCAGGGCAGACTGTCATCAAGTGGAATGGTCAGTGACAATCCCACACTCACTGTGCTAAGCAGGATGCACCCTGGACCCCACATCTCAGCACTGAGTAAACACGAGGAAATCTGCAGATGCTGGAAATTCAAACAACACACACAAAATGCTGGTGGAACACAGCAGGCCAGACAGCATCTATAAAGAGAAGCACTGTCGACATTTCAGTCCGAGACATCAACAGTGATTCTCCTTATAGATGCTGCCTGGCCTGCTGTGTTCCACCAGCATTTTGTGTGTGTTCTCAGCAATGAGTGACTGTTTTTTTCAGTCAAGTCCATTCAATGCCAGCTCTCACAGGCAGCCTCTTCCAATTGCCTCAGTGACTCACCCCACACTAAATCAGGCAATGTTGAGATTACGGCTTACTGCAGCAGATGTACCCTAGCGGTCCCTGGCACATAACCGTGCAGCTTGAGTGGTCTTCCCCCACCCCTCAAATACAGAGATATGTACCTGTGAAAAATTGGATCCTGGAACCAAGAATCAATGCTTTCCAAGTGGAAGTGCCAAAAGAACAAGCATAAAAGGACATTGCATTCACATATTTGTAACTAATCTTAGAACAAATCAAAAGATATCCTGTTTGGTTATACAGTGTTTATAACTAATCATAGTTGTTGTAGTAACAGGAAAACATAGCAATTAATTATAATTCTATGAGATCTCCTAATATCAAATCATTAACAAAAATACAATTGTACTGCTGGTTGGAATACAAATGCAAAAGTAGCACCTCTGCTTCAAGACAAGAAGAAATACTTACATTTTGTTTATCCTTTCCACTTTATGCTTCGTCTCTGACTGTAAAATACAAGACTTGGCTTTAAATGGAGAAGCATGCTGACTTTTATATAACAAGGATAAACTTTATTCATATTATACATTTACACTTATTAGGAATTTGTTGTGACATGCTGCAATAAAAAACATTTAAAAATTATAAAGAATAAAGAATTACATAAAAATGTTAGAAGTACAGATCAGTAATACAATGTACATAAATATATAAATACCCGCATGTATTTACAATATAAACAGCATTATAAAAAGTGGCTTAAAGTGTTTACAGTGCAGTGTAGTGACTGAAGTAACGGATGGGCGGTGGGGGAATGGTTAATCAGATTAACCGCTTGGGGAAAGAAACTTTTAAGATGCTGTGACACTTTTCTTTTAATAGCCTTACAACATTTCCCAAAAAGTAGTGTCCACAATGATTTCTTTCCTGCCTGCATTTCTGGCCTGGATACATACAAGTCCTGCAGTGATGGTAGAATGCAACCAATGACATGCAGGAAAAGATTAGCTTGTACATCAAGATCAACACTTAATTGTTTTCTAATATCTGCTGATATAATTTGTCATCTTCAGCAGAATACATGGTCCAACCACAGGCAGAGGAAAGATGAAATACACGAGGAATTACTTCTTAAGTTGTCATGTTAGGAATCTATCAGCATTTTCCAAAGGAAAGTATAACCCAGAGACAACACACACACTCATTATGATCCAAACTTGCACGTGTCATGGGTGGTTTTGGTAGCAGACAGGAAAATATTGTATTTGAGATTAGAGACAAAGGACAAAGATAAATAACAATTAAAGCAAAATCCACTTACTTAAGCTTAAGTTTTATTCCCTACTGAAAAACAGGAGGACTCTGTACTCTGGAATTTCATGGAATAATGTACTTCGGTCATTAAAAAAACTTACTCAGATGAATTTTTAACTACCATCTCCAAAGTTTGTATCTGAGCTTGCAGTCAATAGATGAACTGGCTCTAATAACAAGCATCCAAATTAATTTTCTAATTAAAAAAGTAGGGTATCTCAGATAACTTTCCATAAAAACATCAGCTAACATTCCTTGTGAATAAATCCAATATGTTTATCCTAGATGGTATTCTCTTTAAACATCTCCCACTGATGTTAAATGAACAAATTTGAAACACAGTGAATACTGATCTCTCTGTTGGGCACTTGGGATGAAGGCCATACATTAACTCCTGATATCTTAGATAAATTGCTTTATTGTATAAACTTCAAATATGTTATATGTGAAGCATCAAAAAGTGTCCTATGGTCTTCTGACAGTGTTTTCCATGATTTATTGAGAACAGCCTTCCTGAACTCACGCCGTCTAGAAAATCCGGAGATGCATAAATGCTAATTCCATTCTATTTTCATCACATTGCCAACTACTCTCCCCAGATTCTACCACACACACTGTTCCCTCGTATTAGGTCAGTGCAGTGATCTGATGATCTGTATGAATGGCATGCATAACAAGGTTTTTACTGTACCTCAGTACATGACAATAGTAAACCAAAAAAACAAGTCGGTCTGCAGATGCTGGAAATCCAAAGCAACAGACACAGAACACTGGAGGAACTCAGCAGCAACAAACAAAGAGAAAATTGCAGATGCTGGAAATCCAAGCAACACACACAAAATGCTGGAGGAACTTAGGAGGATGTTGGCGTCTAACAGCGACTCCTTTGCTTGTATCTTCCGAAACAGCTCTATTTCTATCTTTAATATCTCTATTTTTCCCTTTCAGGGTTCTTTTGAAGACTTCAGTTCTTTGCGGGAATAGAACCCACTCTCAGGCTCTCACGACTGGCCGCTATTTGATATGCCAAGGACGCAGCCTAGAAGACCAGTGCACCTTCAGGGTTCCAGGATTTCGTAGCTCTGGAGGCGGACAGACTCAAGGTCAGTGCATCCGCAGGAAACTGGTGTGTCGGGGGAGATGGAAGATTGAAAGCAACAAGCTGGCTGCTGGCTGTGTGCACAGAGACCTGAATTCTTTGAGCACAGAGCTTGGAAAAAGCAACGCAACAGACTTTTAACATCGTAAATGCGCGAGTTGTTTATGTTTCCCCTCTTGCTGTGAAACAGGGACACCTCTTTTTCCCTTATTAGGGGGAAAGAGAGAGCCTGTGGCATGTCGAATTATCAGGTGAACGAGTAGTCTTTGGGGTACTGCAAGTCTGTGTCTTTATTGTCCCTTATTAGGGGGAGGGAGAGAGCCCGTGTTATCTCGAATTATCGGGTGAACGAGTAGTCTTTGGGGTACTTCGTCTGTGTCTTTATTGATGCTTTGCTGCATGCTTGAGTGCTCATGGTGGGGAGAGCACCGATGTTAGTTTTTTTTTGCTGGTGGGGGGGTCATTGCTTTGCTGCTGCTTATGCATGGGTGGGGGGAGCTGGAGGGGCTTTAACATTCTAACATTTAACTTTCATTCATTTTTTGAGGCACTCCTGTTTACGCGGATGTTTGCGAAGAAAAAGAATTTCAGGATGTATATTGTATTCATTTCTCTGACATTAAATGTACCTTGAACTCAGCAGGTCAGACAGTATCTATGGAAATGAATAAACAGTCGACATTTCAGGCCAAGACCCTTCGTCAGGACCATAAAAATTGTTTTCAGGGTGTGGATAATGCCAGCAAGGTCAGCATTTAATATCCTGCCCTAATTGCCCAAGAACTAAGTAGTTCACCAGGGAATGCTTCAGAAGGCAGTGCCTGTTCCAACATGTCATTAAGTCTGTGGTCGCAGTTAGGCAAGGATGGCAGAATTCTTTCCCTGAAGGATATCAGTGAACCAGTTAATCTGTCAGTTTTCATAGTCATTAATTCTAGATTTGTAGTTCAATTTGTTAATTTCCTTAATTTAAATTCCCCAGCTATGTAGTAGAAACTTAAGACATGTACCTAAGTAAACAAAAATCCAGCCCTCCGGATCTCAGTAGTTTAATTACTATTTAAGTAATTTGCTATTATATCCTGTATTATATTATGTATATTGATTTGCTAATTTTTGGGACTTGTGCCAAACTGGCCTGACTGCCTCAGATTTACTGTATCTCAGTGTTCAGCTGAGAAAAGAAACTTGCATGCTTAATGGTAGCCTTCTTTATGCTTTGGAAAAAAGTGTTCTTTATGTACTGTGGCAGTAACATTTTCTGCAGGAGCATTGTTTTCGCCATATCCATTCAGTACTCAGCTGATCAGGTAGCATCGATGGAGAAACTGAGTTAACGTTTCAAGCAAAGACCTTTCAGAAGAACTCAAGTCATCACCCTGAAACATTAACTGAGATATTATTTTTTACTATTTTTAATCCTATTCACTGCTCCCTCAATCACTCTAACTTCTTTTTCTTGTTCTACAGGTCTCCATTTTTTAGACATTGCCAAATCATCTTACAATCTTTAAATTGTTCTAAAATGCTGAGCTTTGAAGCTTGGTGAGGTCTAATTTGGAGTATTCAAAGATTCAAAGTAGATTTATTATCAAAGAATGTATAAATTATACAACCTTGAGATTTATCTGCTCACAGGCAGCCACAAAATAAGAAAGCTGTAAGAACCCAATTAAACAAAGAAAGACCAACACTCAAGGTGCAGAGAAAGAGGAAAAACACAAATCTTAAAAACAATAGAAGCAAGCAAGAGCATTCCGAACCAAATTGAGTCCACAGATCCAACTCACCCGAAGCAGCCAGAGTACGCCCAAAGTCTTGGTGTTAGTTCATCAGTTAGCAGGGCAAATCACTGCAAAACTCACAAACACAAAACCCAGCAACTAGAGCAGTCTCACAGCCTCAGGGCCACAGAGAGAGGAGCGCACATTACATGAGAGCAAGTGAAATCGGCTGAACTCTCGCCTCCGGTCTCGATACCCTGTCTTTCTAGTCCATCAGGGACGGCATTTAAATTGTACAAACATCGTGTTGTCTCCCACACCAGGACCCAGGCCCTGGTGCAGTGATGTGCTCTGGGCCTAGACCTTGCTGCCCAGCCTGAAGCCCTTCTTGACCTGCCCGAATCAGCTCGGTGCTGAGTGATCCAACCTTGCACCCAGACAGTCTGATGCCGTTTGCAACCTCTCCAACTGGCTCAGTGTTTAGTTTCATCCAACCTCACTCTCTGTTTAGGTAGATGGGCATCAAAACTCCTCCACCACGGCTCCTCTCCGAATCTCTCACTCCAATCTCTATCTGTGACCCCATCGCAAACACATTACACTTCAACTTTGCAACACACCAGCACAATTCATCCCTCAAATCGGCTTTGCCTTCCCTTGCCTCTTCATTGCTTGTGATGATAGTTTACCACAATTTACATCAGGAAGGTTGTATTTAATAATTTTTTCAGTTGAATTTCTTGTCTTTTGAAATACCAGTTAGCTGTCGCTCGATTTCAGTATACCATCTTAAACTGGAATACAGTTCTAGTCACCTACCTACAGGAAAGATATCAATAAGATTCAAAGAGTAGAGAAAAAAATTACAACGATGTTACCATGACGTGAGCTATAGGATAAGGTTGCTTAGGTGGAACAGATAGATAGATAGATAGATAGATACTTTATTCATCCCCATGGGGAAATTCAACTTTTTTTCCAATGTCCCATACACTTCTTGTAGCAAAACTAATTACATACAATACTTAACTCAGTAAAAAAATATGATATGCATCTAAATCACCGTCTCAAAAAGCATTAATAATAGCTTTTAAAAAGTTCTTAAGTCCTGGCGGTAGAATTGTAAAGCCTAATGGCATTGGGGAGTATTGACCTCTTCATCCTGTCTGAGGAGCATTGCATCGATAGTAACCTGTCACTGAAACTGCTTCTCTGTCTCTGGATGGTGCTATGTAGAGGATGTTCAGAGTTATCCATAATTGACCGTAGTATAATTGACCGTAATTGAACATCAGAGAATGACAGGAAATTTGATAGAGTGATACAAAATTATGATAGGTACAGACAGTGTAAATGCAAGCAGGCTTTTTCCATTGAGATTTGGTGAGACTAGAAATAGAGATCATGGATTAAGGGTGAAAGGTGAAATGTTTAAGGGAAATATGAGGGGGAATTTCTCCACTCAGAGGTGGTACGAGGACAGAACAGGCTGCCAATAGAAGTGGTTGATACAAACCTGATTTCAACATTTAAGAGAAATTTGGATAAGTACATGATTGGGAGGAATATAGAGAGCTATTGTCCAGGTACAAATCAATGGGAATAGGGAGAATAATATTTCAGTACGAACTAGATGGGCCAAAGGATCTGTTTCAGTGTTGTAGTACTCTATCACTCACTCATATTAAAATTTTCCAACCTTGGTACACATCTGTGTTAAGATTCCCAATATAAAATCTAGTTTCAATGATTCTTTTGCCACATTGGGCTGCTGGTGCTCTCCTAAGGTCATTTTTCTGGCACCCACTACGCTCCACAAAGCATGGATGTGCACGTTCAGCTCTGGAAATTGCTAACGACTAGGATTCTGTTGCACTGACATGCAACTGTTAATTTTTGTAATACTGATGAGTCAGACACTAAAGAAGTCTTAGTCCCATCGATTCACCAATAGCCTTGACTGAAATAGATCCGCATTCCACTTTAAAGATCGGGTCTATGGCACTGAGCCTGGTTCCGTGGTGCAGAAGGAAAAGAGGAAGATGAAGAATGCGGTAGTCATAGGGGATTCCTTAGTGAGGGGAACAGACAGGAGGTTCTGTCAGCCTGAGAGAGATACCTGCATGGTGTGTTGCCTCCCAGGTGCCAGGGTATGGGATGTCACAGATCTGGTGCAGAATATTCTGAAGGGAGAGGGTGACCAGCCAGAAGTCTTGGTACACACTGGTACCAATGATATAGGTAGAAAAAGGGAGGAGGTCCTGAAGAGAGAATTCAGGGAATTCGGTAGGAAGCTGAAAAGCAGGACCTCTAGGGTAGCAATCTCAGGATTGCTGCCAGTGCCACATGCTAGCGAGTGCAAGAATAGCATGATCAGGCGTATTATGTGTAGCTGAGAGTCTGGTGTAGGGGGCAGAGCCCCAGATTCTTAGATCATTGGGGCCTCTCCTGGGGGTGGTATGACCTGTACAAAAAGGATGGATTACACCTGAACCCAAAGGGGTCCAATATCCTAGTGGGCACATCTAATAGAGCCGTTAGGGAAGGTTTAAACTAATTTGGCAGAGGGATGGAAACTGGACTGATAGGTTTGAGGAATGGGAAAACAGAAATAAATCAAAGATAGTGTGCATCAGAGATCATAGAAAGAACAGGCAGGAGATGAGGCTTAATCACGAGCAGCGGCATGAGTTACAGGGCAATAGAGGCATGATGCAGTTAAAACAGAAGGCAACAAATACTGGACTGAAAGTGGTATATTTGAAAGCACACAGCATAAGGAATAAAATGGACGATCTTGAACTTCAGCTACAGATTGGCAAATATGACGTTGTGGCCATCTCTGAAACTTGGCTAAAGGATGGCCATTAGGAGCTAAACGTCCAAGGATATACAGTATATCAAAAAGATAGGTTAGTAGGCTGAGGGGGTGGTGTGGCTCTGTGTATAAGAAGTAATATTAAATCATTAGAAAAGGATGAATTAGGATTGGAAGGTTGAGTTACAAAATAGCAAGGGTAAATGGACCCTAATGGCAGTTCTATACAGGCCTCCAAACAGCAGCCAGGATGTGGATTACAAATTACAGCAGGATATAGAAAAGGTGTGTCAGAAGGGCAATGTCATGACAATCGTTGGGGATTTTAACATGAAAATGGATTGGGAAAACCAGTACTGGACCTCAAGAGAGAGAATTTGTAGAATGTCTAAGGGATGGTGTTTTAGAACAGCTTGTTGTTGAGCCCACTAGGGGATTGGCTGTGTTGGATTGGGTGCTATGCAATGATCTGGAGGTGATAAGAGAGCTTAAGGTTAAGGAACCCTTCGGGAACAGTGATCACAATATGATTGAGTTCACTTTGAAATTTGAGAGGGAAAAAATAAAATCTAATGTGCCGGTATTTCAGTGGAATAAAGAAAATTACAATGGCTTGGGAGGAAAAATGGCTGAAGTTGACTGGAAAGGAACATTTGCAGGAAGGACGGCAGAGCAGCAATGGCTGGAGTTTCTGCAAAAACTGAGGGAAGCATAAGACAAATATATTACAAATAAGAAGAAATTTTCAAAGGGAAGAAGGACACTATTGTGGCTAACAAGTGAAGTCAGAGCCAAAGTAAAAACAAGAGAGGGCATACAAGGAAGCCGGAGCTAGTGGGAAGATAGAGGATTGGGAAGCTTTTAAAAACTTGCAGAAGGAATCTAAGAAGGAAACTTTCTTCATTAGGAAGGAAAAGATGAATTATGAAAGGAAGCTGGCAACTAATATTGAAGCAGATACTAAAAAATTTTTAAGTATATAAAGGGTAAGAGTCGAGGGTAGATATGGGACCAATGCAAAATGATGCTGGAGATATTATAATGAGAGACGCAGAGATGGTAGAGGAACTGAATGTGTATTTTGCATCAGCCTTCACAGTGGAAGATGGCTGCAGTATACCGGACATTCAAGAGTGTCAGGGAAGTGAAATTTGTGCAGTGAAAATTACAACTGAGAAGGTGCTCAGGAAGCTTAATGGTCTGAGGGTGGATAAACCTCTTAGAGCTGATGGAATGCACCCTTGGGTTCTGAAGGAAGTAGCTGGAGATTGCGGAGGCATTAACAATAATCTTTCAAGAATCGATAGATTCTGACATTGTACCATAGACTAGAAAATTGCAAATGTTACACTGCTATTTAAGAAGAGTGGGAGGTAGCAGAAAGGAAACTATAGACCTATTAGCCTGACATCAGTGGTTGGGAAGTTGTTGGAATTGATTAGAGATGAGATTAAGGAGTACCTGGAGGCACATGACAAGATAGGCCAAAACCAGCATGGTTTCCTGAAAGGAAAATCCTGCCTGACAGTCCTACTGCAATTCTTTGATGAAATTACAAACAGGGTAGACAAAGGAGATGCAGTAGACATGGTGTACTTCGATTTTCAGAAGGCCTTTGACAAGGTGCTGCACATGAGGATGCTTAGCAGGTAAGATCCCATGGAATTACAGGGAAGTTATTAGCATGGGTGGAGCATTGGCTGATCGGAAGAAAACAGAGAGTGGGAATAAAGGGATCCTATTCTGGCTGGCTGCCAGTTACCAGTGGAGTTCCACAGGGGTCGGTGTTGGGACCACTGCTTTTTACAATATATGTCAATGATTTGGACTACGGTATTATGGATTTGTGGCTAAATTTGCTGATGATATAAAGATAGGTGGGGGAGTGGGTAGTGTTGAGGAAACAGAGAGTTTGCAGAGAGACTTAGATTTCTAAGGTAGGGACATGTTCGGCACAACTTTGTGGGCCAAAGGGCCTGTATTGTGCTGTAGGTTTTCTATGTTTCTAGATGGTTTAGGAGAATGAGTAAAGAAGTGGCAAATGAAGTACAATGTTGGAAAGTGTATGGTCATGCACTTTGGTGGAAGAAATAAATGGACAGACTATTATTTAGATGGGGAGAAAATTCAAAATGCAGAGACGTAAAGGGACTTGGGAGTCCTTGTGCAAGATAACCTAAAGGTTAACCTCCAGGTTGAGTCGGTTGTGAAGAAGACGAATGCAATGTTGTCATTCATTTCTAGAGGTATAGAATATAAGACCAGGAGTGTGATGTCGAGGCTCTATAAGGCATTCGTGAAACCACACTTGGAGTATTGTGTGCAGTTTTGGGTTCCCTATTTTAGGAAGTATATTCTGACATTGGAGAGGGTTCAGAGAAGATTCATGAGAATAATTCCAGGAATAACCATATGAGGAACGTCTAACAGCTCTTGGACTGTATTCCCTGGAGTTCAGGAGAACAAGGGGAGATCTCATGGAAACATTCAGAATGTTAAAAGGCCTGAACAGATTAGATATGGCAAAGTTATTTCCCATGGTAGGGGAGTCCAGGACAAGAGGGTATGACTTCAGGATTGAAGGATATCCATTTAGAACTGAGATGCGGAGAAATTACTTTAGTCAGACGGTGATAAATCTGTGGATTTGTTGCTACAGGTAGCCGTGGAAGCCAAGTCATTGGACGTATTTAAGGCAGATACAGATAGCTTCTTGATTAGCCAGGGCATCAAAGGATAAGGGGTGAAGGCAGGGGAGTGGGGATGACTGGAATAATTGGATCAGCCCATGACTGAATGGCGGAGTAGACTTGATTGGCTGAATGGCCTACTTCTGCTCCTATATCTTATGGTCTAAAGTGGTCATAGACCATGATCACATAGGTGGAGCAGGATTAATATGATCTTAATATTTTCTTGTATACTGACTCTTCAAATCTCATCTCCAGCTATACGGCTCCTAAATGCAATGAATGGGAAAATTAGAACACAGAACACTACAACAGAATACAGACCCTTCAGCCCACGATATTGTGCTGATCTATTGTGCCGTACTTTAAGATCAATCTAACCCTTCCCTCCTACATAGACCTCTATTTTTCTATCTCCATGTGCCTATCTAAGAGATTCCTAAATGCCCCTATTGTATTTTCTTCCACCACCACCCCTGGCAGGGCATTCTATGCACCCAACACTCCTGTGTAAAAAGCTTATCTGTGACATCCCCCCCCCTATACCTTCCTCCAGTCCTCTTAAAATTACACCCTTTGGTATCAGCTATTTCCTCCCTAGAGAAAGTCTCTGGCTTTCTACTCAATCCATATCTCTTACCTTCTTGCACATCCCTTTTCAAAATTCAAATATAAATTTTGAAAACTGTAGTTCCATTCATTTTTCAGGTTCCTTGGATCACCCAGAGCTAAATGACCTGGGGCTTTGAGGTTCCAGCAACGGCAGCTCCATCAGTAAGGAACAGGTTGCTTAAGGAACCACATTTATTTTGAATGAGTGCCAAGGATACATGCATCAATTGATCTCTGTAATTGTCAGAGACAATAGATACCAGTTATAAATGCTCAGGCCACAAACAGTGATGGAGTGGTACTCTAAGAATGCAGCTCTACATCGATGGCACAAAGAACTATAAGGAATAAGCTGTTAGTTATTGTTCACGATGTGTTTTATCCCACCTGAATAAACAGTAAGACAACATTCATTGATATGGGTCAAAGTGGAATCACTTGAATTGGAAATTCAGAGTATATTGATACAAAAGTTATTGATGTTAGGAATAAGTTAGCCAAAACCCAACACGGCTCCTCAATTACTATCACACTCCAATATGTATTCATTTACTCAGCTTCTAGAGTTGTTTGTACAGCCTCCAGACACTAATATTATAAATTCCCCTTGCATTTGCCATCTTCCCTCTATCACTTCCAAATAAAACACTTCTCGATAACCCTGCGTAAGATACAAAATATTCTTGATTTTAACAACTATTGTAATACCAGTGGAAATTGTGTGTGCGTGTGCGTGTGCGTGTGCGTGTGCGTGTGTGTGTGTGTGTTTCTTTCCCCTTTTCTTAGAGAAAAATAAGGTTGAAAGAAGGACCACAAGCTGACAATATCTTCAGAACAAATTGTACCTTGAAGGTTCAAGTCTTAATCCTGCATTCTACAGGCAATTCTACTTCAGATATATGTAATCTGAATAAAAGTATATCTAATATCAACAAGTTCCCTGGCTTAAAACAGGACATAAGGAGATCTCTTCCAATTTTACCTACCTTTGTGACTTCTGTCAGACATAATGAATTAATGGTCATTGCTTTGGGCGATTCGTCTGCTGATAACAGTGAGTTGTATCCAGATGACTGATGGCCAAGACTCTCTGGCGTCTCGACTCTCAGTTCTTTATCTGTAAAGAAATATTCAACCTGAGTCAACTCCTGCCTTTCGACATGCCTATGCAAGGTCAGATACCAGACACTGATTTACAGTGAAGAGAAAACGTAGGGCATGCATTGTTTGGAGCTACAGTCATTGCTGCTTGAGCTTCACTATGCAGTCATTTATGACTCTTGCCAATAATTGGTTGATAATTCGATTTTTCAATGTTGGCTGGGAAGTATCTTCAGAATTCCAGTGTTATCATAGTTTTAAGACAAGAATGACATCTTACAGAAGTATAAATATCTAAGATAACTAGATGATGTGCAGACAAACCACAAACTCCACTATTGTGTAATACAGCATAATGATTATCCAAGTTATAGATAGTGATGCCATCTCTGACTCGGATCAAACCATTGTTCCCGCAATGACTTGTTAGTAATAAGTTAGGTATTTCCTTAGTAGTCATATTCAATTTGAAAATACAAAATTGTTAAGCCAAAAAAAAACTTTAAATCATTAAAATTGACAGCAAAGATGTTACTTGGCAACATCCATACCAACCAGAGAAAATTTATCCAGTTCAACTTCTATTTGCTGAGTTTAGTTTCATAATACGGTACAAAGTGAACCTTTGAGTATTTTTTAAATGCAGTGAAAATTTCTGCTTCCAATAATTGCCAAGGCAATGGGATTTATGTCCTCAGGAGACTCTTGATGAAAACTTGCCTATCACCATGCTATCAGTTAGTTTAAAACTATGTCTCAATTACCGAATCTTCTGCTAAGGGAATCTCTTTGAGATCTCTTTGAGTTCCTTTTGAGTCTTAAATAATATCACCTGGTCAAACTTTTTTTGAAGTTAAAGTACTCTAGTCCCCATTACACCCTTGTTCAACTTCACAATAACTTCTCTAGTATAACCATCCTTCCAGTAATGTGTTGAATAAAGCTGTAAAAGCATATATTTTGACCTAGCTAGTTATTTTACATACTTCTAGCATGACATCTCTGCTCTTAAATTACCATATATCTTAACCATGTTATCTGTCCTGGTTGTATTGCATTTGAGACTGGTCTTTCGGTCCTTCTGAAATGCCACTACATTGCTTCAGATTCAATTCCTTTTGCTAATTTTCTGGCCACCCAAACAATCCATCGCTTTCTTCATCACTATCCAACACACAAACAATTTTCATATCATCTGTAAACTTCCTGGTTGTGCCACTAAAGTCTGAATCAGCTGAAACAAAATGCCACTGAAAACAGCCATTCAATCACAAAATACCCAGTCATCACTCAGTGTTCAATTTCTCACTTTCCCCGAGATCCTACTGACATTTACATTTCTGACTAATCTTCCAAGTTTAAAACATTTGTCAACCTTTTAACCCTTTCCAAACACTAGAAAACACCAGCAATCATTTGTCACATTCCTGGATTGAAACATGACAGCTGGAGCTGGCACCACTTCCTCTCTTGCCTCAACCTCAATCCACTTATGGACAGTGAGAGAGGAGACTATTATGCTATCTTCAGTTCCAGTAACTTGTGGAGACCAGAGGAAAAAAATACTAAACTTCTTTTTTATACCTGATTTCATATTTGCTCCCTAGTCAATGTGTCTCAATCACCTTCTCTTGGTCTGTCAAGTAACAGTCTCCCTGTTCACTCCATCACTCCTCTTTTCCTGTATATTTAATTTTACAGGTTTTGAAGTATACACCATTCCCAAGAAAAGTCACTGATCTGAAATAACATGTTTCTCTCTCTGAAGCTACTGCCCAGTCGGCTGAATACTTCCAGCATTTTGCTTTATTCCAGATTTTCAGCTTCTACAATGTTTTGCTTTATAATTACTGATGAATTCGCTGCCACTTTTCTACCAGAAACACCTACTTAGAAGCAGCTCTGCACTCTTCATTGCAAGAAATTCTGCAAGCCTTTTTATCTGTTTATTCTCAATAGATTTTGCTTTTCATTTTGTTTTGAGTTTCAGAAAAATAAAGAACACATTAGCCTTATTTGTCAAATACACATAGAAACATACAGTGAAATGCATCGTTTGCATCAAATCAAATCAGTAAGGATTATGCCCAGCAGCCTGCAAGTGTCACCATGCTTCCAGTGCCAACAAAGCATGCCCACAACCTAGTAACCCAAACACCTTTGAAATGTGGGAGGAAACCAGAGACCCTGGTGCAAACCCACAGGGTCACAGGGAGAATGTACAAAGAACTTACAGGCAGCATTGGGAGTTGAACCCTGATCTTACAGCTGGCTGCTGTAAAGCCTCACTCTAACCAAGACTCACTTCCATAGCGACAATTCTTTCCTTAGGAATTTATTCCAGCTCCAAGTTAATCACATGGATCCCCTTTGTTTACACCTTCTCAAGATAATTTAGCTGCAATTGGCAAACTTTCCACACCCTCTCCTGGGTGCTGCCAACCTGTTTCTTCACCTTATTGCAGGCATTCACTTTCTCACCATGTCTACTTAAATCTGGCTATTTGTTTATATTTATCCACTTCTGATGAAATGCCAGCTCTGTTCCTCTCCCACAGCAGAATATGAGCCCACCCATCCATGGAGACCAACAAGTACTTATCTTTAATAATCCTATTTGTCACTACTTAATTCATTGAATTCTATGCCTTGGTATTTCAAGTACCAAGTACTTTGGTATTTCAAATGCTAAGACACCACCTGGCTCCCCATTCTCCTCAAAGGTAGTACTTTCCAAACATCAATCTTCCTCCAAGTACAAAAAAAATCTTCGGTACATCCCTTCTAAACATCCTGCTCCTCTTGTTAAACTTACATCCTATGGCTAGACACCTCTGCTATGGGGGAAAGCTTACTGCTGTCTACTACTCTGGGACTCATAATTTTGTACACTTCTATCAGATCCCCGAAGCATTCTTAGCTATAAGGTAAACCACCCATGGCAAACACTCCTTCTCAGGCAGCATCCTTGTGAATGTCCTCTGCATTCTCTATAGACTAGTTGCATCCTTTTCCTTTAACTTTATTGCAGAGCAAGTTCACTGGGTTGTTCTTTGGGATTATGTGGTTGATGATTATAGGCTGGGCAGGCTAGGCCTATACTCATTGAAGAAAGGGAATAGAGAGATGTGACCTTACTGTAACAAAGTTTTGAGGGGGTTGCTGAAAATAGGTTTCCTTTAGTGTCGCTTTCTAGAACTAGAATAATAAGTACACATCACAAAATTTTGAAATTGTCTCTCCCAGTATACCATGGAGGAAGTAATTGAATGCATTCAAGTCAGAGATAGACAGACATTTAAACTACAAGAGTGCCAAGTATTATGGGAAGAGAGCACGAAAATGATGTGGAGACCAAGCTTGGATCTGCTATGACTGCACTGATGATGTGAACGATAGAGCAAGCTTTTAGTTTCAATTGGCCTCTTTTTTTTCTAAAACTAACCCACCACTTGTTCTACCAGGCACCTCCTACCCATGAACAAACCTGCAATTTTCAACTGGTCTCATTAGCCACCTCAGAACCCATAAAGAAAGAGTGAAATCATCCTTGATCCTAAAAGAGTGCCTTAAAAGAAGGTAATTTTTTAACTTTTACAAGTTTACCTGAAGAGTTACGACTTGTCAGTTGGCACAGGGTATATTCACTATTCCCACTGATGGAATCAGAAGGCAAATTGTCCTGGAGATAAGAAGACAAGCCATGCAGTGATTTGAAACCAATTACAAACAAATGCTAAATTATGCTTATTTAGTTATTAATTTGTTTAGCAGGAATTTTGCTGAAAAAAATTGACTCAAAAAATTATCAAATGATTCATTTTAATACAGGTTTCCCCTGCTATCCGAAGGTAGAGCGTTCCTATGAAACGGTTTGTAAGCCGGAATGTCGTAAAGTGAATAAGCAATTACCATTTATTTATATGGGAAAAATTTGTGAGCGTTCCTAGACCCAAAAAATAACCTACAAAATCATGCCAAATAACACATAAAACCTAAAATAACAGCAACATATAATAAAGGCAGAAATGATATGATAAATACACAGCCTATATAAAGTAGAAATACTTTTCTGCAATCATTGCAGCACTGTCTAGTGCTGCGTATAATCTCACTACGTCGTGGAAGCAGTCTCTCCAGTAACTTTTAAGCCAGTGGTCCCCAACCTCTGGGCCACAAAGCATGCAGGGGTGCAGCGGTAGCCAACGCGCACCCAGCACATCTTTAAGAAAAAATGCCACTGGGTGCGCTCTGGCTACCACTGCACCCCTGCATGCTTCACGGCCCAGTATCGGTCCACGGGCTGGAGGTTGGGGACCACTGCTTTAAGCTATGAAGCTGCCAAATCACTTTTCTAATTTGTTCTGTATTCATTTAAACGTATAATTTGTTACTCCATTAAATGGTAGCTTGTCTTTATACATTTTTAACTGTTTCTGAGAAACTAGCTAATTGGAGGAGCTGCTAAATTGGGCAAAAATAAATTGTTGTTGATGTGTACAATTAACCAGAATCCATTATAATTGCTGCATAGCTACTACTTGAAAATCTGCTACTCTTACAACTGATTTGTCCATTTCTTCACTTTTGTATCTATTTCATTTTTCCTACAGAATATGCACAGGTGATATTCAACCAAGCCTGCTTATGCCAGTTCTCTGCAAGTGACTTCTCAATGATCTTTCATTTTATTTGATTTACTCTGAATATCACAAACCAAGAAATTAAAAATACAAGAGATTCTGCAGATGCTGGAAATACAAAGTTACACAAACATGTTAGAGGAATTCAAAAGGTCAGGCAGCATCAATGAAAGGAATAAACTGTCAACTTTTTGGGCAGGAGTGGACCGATGAAGGGGCTCAACTCGAGATGTTAATTGTTTATTCCTTTCCACAGATGCTGCCTGACCTGCTGAGTTCCTCCAGCATTCTGTGTGCTTAAGCAAAAAAATTACATTTGGATTGAACTTTTGGTTCTAAAAACTGTACTAAAACATCAAATATAAAGAACTTGTGTTTCTTAACAAGTCTTCTAATAAAATCATTCCGCATGTGTTGCTGTAATTTATATAATTTATATAAATAAATAGTTCTTTTAATACAACTTAAAATTCAAGCTTCCTTTTTCTTTTACTTGGAATATCAAAGGAATTTTTAACAAGAACACATGGAAAACAACAGCAACTACTTCACTGAGTAAGACATGTGCATGGCATACACTGGATGCTTCCATTTCAAGGATAAGCTTGACTCTAAAGGTAGACAATGTAATCTTATTCTTAGCTAATATGTTGGGGAATCTAAATAAGCAAAAGGTGGTAAATAGATACGGGCAATGTTGTCAATAGCAAAAATAAGGATTTAAAGAAGGAACAGCTGCACTACAGCTGGGATTTCTGTTCTTTGCAGTGCTGGCTTCACCTGGTATCAATAGCTGAGGTGGAGGAAATACAGGAGATGGGTTGGGGTTGACAGCAGAGTCAGCCAGAATTCTCACTATCCGGTGAACCATGTTAGAAGTAGTCAAATTGAGTAAGAGCAGTGCCAGGTTTGCTTGTGAGGCTGTCTTTAGTTGAATAGCAAGCCTACAGACATGCTGACGAACAAAGCACATCCAAACTAAAACTCTGACTCACCTTTTTGGAATGTAGCAACAGTTGAGTTTCCAGCAGAACAACACGGCTTAGCAGATTGTTCCAATCCCTCGCATCTATAATCACCTTCCCAGCTGTAGCACACTCTAAAGCTTGCAGTTTACTCTGTATCACATCCAATACTTGAAGCTTCTCCTGACATTTGGCAATCTGCTGCTTAAGCATGGCAATCTCCAGTGCCTGTGACTGTCAAGCAAGAAAAAACAATAAAGGCAGAGTTATACAACATGGAAACAGGTCCTTCAGCCCAACTCATCCATGTCAATCAAGATGCCTGTCTGAGCTAGCCCATTTGCCTGCATTTGGCTCATTTCCCTCCAAACATTTCCTATGCATTTATCTGCCCAGAAGTCTTTTTAAAATTGGAATTTATTTATTTAGAGATGGGGGGGGGGGGTGTAACAGCCCTTTCAGCCCAACATGCCCTCACCACCCAATTATATCCATATGACCAATTAACCGACTAATCTGTACATCTTTGGAATGTGAAAAGGCACTTAAGCAGTTGGAGGAAGCCCACATTGTCACAGGGAGAACATACAAGCTCTTTACAGACAACTATTAAGTAAGTTGTTCTTGCTTGTTTATCCTGTAATATTATATTTGGATGGTTATTATGGATTGTCTTATCTGTAATAACTGATCAATCATAATATAATTCGTGGTATTCCGACTCTAAAACTGTGTCAGGCTTGTATTTATAGCAAGGTGTATTATTATTATTGTGTTCATTATCTATTGTGTTTCTGTGTTGCATCGGATCCAGAGTAACAATTATTTTGTTCTCCTTACACTTGTATACAGGAAATAACATTAAACAATTTCGAATCTTGTAGTAATGGTTTAAGGTTCAACTCCACAATCAGCGCATCTGTAGATGTGAACTTCCTACTATTCCCACATTTACAACAACAGGTGTGTAAAAAGGGCCCAAAGGATCATTAATGACCTGAGTCACCCCAACCACAAACTGTTCCAGCTGCTACCATCCGGGAAATGGTACCACAACATAAAAGCCAAGACCCACAGGCTCTGGGACGGCTTCTTCCACCAGGCCATCAGACTGCTTAAATCATGCAAACGCTACTGTTTTTCTATGTTATGTTGACTATCCTGTTGTACATAATATTTATTATAAATTACTATGATTGCACATTGAGCATTTGAATGGATATGTAATGTAAAGATTTTTACTTCTCATATCTTTAAAGGATGTAAGTAATAAAGTCAATTCAATTCAACTCCAAGACGCATCAACATCAAGTTCCAGAGTCAAAGCTAAACTTGCTTGTGTTCATTTTTTGGACTGGATGACAGTAATTAGAGGTCCAAACTGGTGCCTGCAGTGAGGGAACATGGTGGTCAGGGATGTGGGCATGTGCATACTGTGAACTAGCTGTCCATACAGAATACACAAATGGTACAATTTTGATTGATACTAACACTGCTATTTTGGATCTCAGCATTCAGACTTAAGTCCTCCCAAATACGCATGGTTGGTGGAACACATATTCAGGCAGAGGGAGAGTACAATAAGCAAGGAGAAAGTCAAGTAGTTGAAAAGATTAAAGGTTTCCATGCACATCACTTTGAAGGTGCTAGATGTCGCCTACTGGAAGGAAAAGCTATTTTGCTTGCTACTGGTGTAGCAATGTGATAACAACATAATTTTTTCAGGATAGTTATAGCTTAAAACTCAACTTCACAACTTCTTCAAGACCCAGACCCATCAACATCAAGTTCCATGGTCAAAGCTAGACTTGATTGTGTCCATTTATTGGACTGGATGATATCACTAAGAGGCCCAGACTAGTGTTTCCAGTAAGGGAGCATTGTGGCTATAGATGTAGGCATGTGCATACAGTGGATCTGTATAAGCAAAATGTGCAGTTTTGATTGAGAGTAACACTATCCTGATAGCATCCTGACTGCCACTGCAATGTCTTCATTTCACCACAGCGGGAGAAAAAGGTGACTACTAAATGAACAAGCGCCTCCAGTGATGGCAAGACTCTTGAATTCAGTGAATGACCCAGACCAGCACATACAGTAAAATCCATACTGCCGTACAAAAATGTGATCAACCACTGGCATACTAAAATATTACTGTGGCTGCCTGGAGTTCCTTGTAGCAATCAGCAAAACAGGCATTAAGACATCTGTATCTTGTATACAAGCACATGCAGCTGCAACTAATTGGAAGAGAGCAGGTAAATTTTCTTTTCCTCTGATCATGTAGAATTATTGTAGGTGAAGTGGTGACTAGGTGAAGTCCTTTTTGGAAAACCTGGATGCGCTATTTCCTCCCTCCTTTTCAGCTCATTACATTATGAATGGTGACTTGGGTGAGCTTTATATAAAGAGCTGCAGCTCTTTATATAAAGCTCACCCATGTCACCATTCATAATGTAATGAGCTGAAAATCCTAAATTCTACATTCACCTTCAGACTCACATTTCACTGACACCATCATCTAAAGAAAAACTTGTGCCCAAGGTTGGTGCCAGATTCCTCTACGTTATTTGATACTTCAGGTTGGCACTTTAACAAGAATATCAATGCATTAAACATTTCATCATGCACATCAGTTTTCTTCTGTAAGTTTATAGAAACCATAAACTCAGTGCCTCACAGAATGTTGTAACCCATGTGTGTTTCCACTATTCAGTTTGTAGAAAAGGTGGAATATGAGGAGGATTCAGATATACAAGTTTTAGTCCTCTCCTGGCAACAGATGTCACAATGCCAACTAGCACGGTCTCCTTCATGATCAGAGGAAAAGAAAATTTACCTGCTCTCTTCCAATTAGTTGCAGCTGCCTGTGCTTGTATACTACCTTGTCATGCAAGAAAGATGGATGTGTGTGCCAAACAATGTTTGGGTGGTGTTGCTACAATGCTGAATTACTGCAAATGTGTGCATGTGTGAGTATGTGGGTAACGTCTGCATGCAGCAAAGTCTGAAACAGTGTAGTGAATCACATGATTGTTGGTTTAGAAGTCAAAATCATAAAAGGTTGTTGATAGGTAAGTGAATGGCTGTGGTCAAGGGAGAACATCATTGTATTTGGTAGGATATACCACTTGAGCATTTCATGGGCCTGAATCATTCAAGGGACATCACTGATCTATATGCAGCAAGAGAACCAGATCTTCAGTGCTGGACTCCTGCCAGTGACCGCAACAGTATCGGCTCCCACTAGCACATGAACATGTGCCAGGAGGGCTCTTGCCCCAGGATCCCTGCATAATTACAGGACATCAGTATCCAATTCCACCTCCCACACAAATCTTTGTCTTTTCATTCTGGTCATGGGCTAATTCTATTCATCCAATTCCATCTGATAATTTTAAATTTCTAAATCAAATTGTATTGTAATTTGTTAATGCCAATGAAAACAAGATCCAATTTCTCCAATTTATTTTTTTTGCATTTTATAATTCCTTATAGTGGTGTGCATCTCAGTGAATCTGCATTTTGCATTATCATTGTGTGATATCCATCCCATAATGGACCAATTATATAAAAATATCTCAAAAGAGAAGATAAAATGATGATTGCTGATCCGCAACTGAGTCAATGGTGGATGCTGTGAGAAGGACCAGGAGAAGGAAAATTGAACTGTTGGTGCTGCTGCTACTGTAAAGAAGAACAAATCAATGCTTTAAAAGGTTCCTGGAGATGATTATAGGTTCACGTTGCGTAGCTAAAGGCATGAGCGTAGGAAATTCCTGCTCAATGCATTAGAAGACATTGGGAAGGCAGAATACTTGATAAAATCAGGTTGGGATTTGGCAGGACAAAGGTGTTCAAGATGGGATTAATAATTGTCAACCATTGGGTTTACAAGAAGGAGAGAGAGATAACAAAACAGGATTTTAAAAAAACTCAGAACAAGTTCATCAACAGTATGCAAACTTTCAGCCCAAAGACAAATTTGCACTATCTGGGAATAGTAGAAATTATTCAAATTTATCAGGAAAGAAGCAAATGAATGAATCTAAAATTGTAGTCTGATACATGATGCTAGGATTAAGTCAACATACAATCGGTGTGGAGTCACTTTAGTATGTTCCCAACCCATATTTAGACTTGGACATAACTACATAGAAGTTATTTGTAGACTCATGTCTACATATAAGAAATTATAATGATAATACATAATATACTCATCGTACTCTAACTTAAATAGTTCTGGTCATCTTCCTCTGAAAATCCATCAACTTTCAAAATATAGGTTTCACAAGTGTAATCCGTAACTAATGTTTAGTTTGGCTTACTACCCACCAATTTCCACCTTGAAGTTGTGATAGATTAAATCTCATCTTGTTTAAAGTAAAAAAAGCACTTACTTCATGTGAAGTTGGTGGCTCCACATATTCTCCACGAACAAGAGGCCTGTCTTCAACAATATCATTTTCACGAATGGATGAAATACCAGCTGTTTTAATATCATTACTAGGTAAATGACGCTCCACTAAAGGTCTTATCTAAAAATAAACACAAGTTTATTCTACTTTTCCTCCAATACATCTATACACACATCTACTTGGTTGATGGAACTGTTAGATGCTCCTTCACATGAAGTGTCACTGAGAAATCGTAAGAATACAATGACTGATTTTTATTTCACTAGTTTAAACATACAGAAAGTCAGACACTGATCTCCACAATCATTTCCTTCAAAGCTCCATGATGTAAGTCCTGACAATTTATTGCTTTTTAGCCTCGGTACTTAATCCAATACTAATTTCTTACTATTATTAAGTACTTTTGGCTTCTCATTCACATTGGACTTTAATAATTCTGGAAGATTTTCTGTAACTTCCTCAGTGATGACAAATGCTTTTTTGATCTAAAGCTATCTTTTATTCCTCATGTACTCTTCTATAAGTACTTTCTCAAACCTAGACTTTATTAGATTTAGGTTTAGAGTTTTTTCTCCTGTCCCTGATCATAAAGATGTCCCATTGGAGACTGTCAGAACTACATGCAAAGGAATACAGAGAAAGCTTGGTACAGCTACCACAAAGGATTAACACAGAAAAGCCAGGGATTAGCACCCTCCTGCCACTGAACACACATAATAATATCTTGCACTTGTCACTTTTGGAAAATAAACACAAGAGATTGTGCAGATGCTGGAAATCCAGAGTAGCACACACAAAATGCTGGAGTAGCATCTATGGAGAGGAATAAACAGTCAAAATTTCAGGCCAACACCCTTCTAGAATTTTGTGTGTGTCCCTTATGGAATGGTTGTTTAAAAGTAATTATCATAATACACAGTGGATTCCAGTGAATTAGACCATCAGTTAATCAGAGCAGCCGCTTATTTGGGACAACACTTAAGGAACAAAAACTACGGTAATCAAGAAAATTGTTGGGATTCCCTTTGTTTATTTGGTACACTTTGCCACTTAATTTGGGCAAGAGAATATTGTTGAACAGGTTCTAGATAGCATTAGTCATGCACACTTGTATGGCCATTAAATGCCACAGTTTTTAAATAGCACCAGTTGCATGCTTTTGTTTTCAAAAAGCAGTGATTTTCGTCAGTGATAGTTGGCGAGATATAAGCAGTAAGACAATTCTGAACTGTTTTGCTCACTGCGGTTTCAAGCATTCAGGATTGAAGAAACCAGAAACTGCTGGGAGTGAAAATGAAATGAATTCACTATTTCAACAAGGAACTATGAAGAATTTGAAGGCAGTGATAAATATCTTGAATGGTACAGTGAAAATGAAGATTTGGAGGATGCAATCGTCAACAGCATTGTATGAAGGCAGCCCATTATCTGCTCTAGATGTCTGTGTTGACTTTATTCATTGCGTACACTGAATGAATTCCACTGTCAATAACTATTAGGAACTAATACAGTTTATAGTACTGTAGTACTATTTGCTAGTGTTTTCATTTGTTCAATTTTTCATTTAAATACATAATCTTTTACTAAATCTGTCTTTTTAAATGCCTTTTTAACTATTTCCAAGAAACTTCGGCTAATTGGGACAGTCACTTAACTGGGCCAAAATGTACTGGTCTCAATGTGTCCCAATTAACCATAAGATATAGGGGTAGAAGTAGGCCATTCAGCCGATCAAGTCTGCGCCACCATTCAATCATGGGCTGATCCAATTCTTCCAGTCATCCCCACTCTCCTGCCTTCTCCACATACCCTTTGATGCCCTGGCTAATCAAGAATCTATCTATCTCTGCCTTAAATGCACCTAATGACTTGGCCTCCACAGCTGCTCGTGGCAACAAATTCCACAGATTTACCACCCTCTGACTAAAGTAATTTCTCTACATCTCTGTTCTAAATGGACATTCTTCAATCCTGAAGTTGTGTCCTCTTGTCCTGGACTCCCCTGCCATGGGAAATAACCAGAATCTACAGTAATTAAATTTTATTGCAAGATTTATAATAGGTCCTGTAATATGACTGCTAACATGTATTATATTTTTCCAACTTTAGAAACAATGTATATCTTTGTAAAATAACTCCAACAATATTACTAAAAAGTAAAACTTTTAAAAGGTGAAAAGGCTGAAAAGTCAAAATTTTAAAAAGCACTTGGATCAGGCAGCATCTGTGGAAAGAGAAGCAGAGTTAATGTTTTAGGTGGTTGGCCCTTTGTCCAAATAAGGTCAATCTTTAAACTAAATACCATATAATGCTAAGCGATGTGTGTGACTTGCTTATAATGTTTAGTGATTTTTTACCTGTAATTCAGCATTTGCACCTGTAGATGGCACTGTGATACAAGTTTTCAGTGCTAAAATTATCAGTTTATCACAAGATTTATCCATTCAGCTGCCCAGATGCAGGCATTGTACGTGTGCGGTTCTGGCCAATTTATGGGGCAGTATGGCACAGATATAATGCATAATAAGAGTTTAATGTGACAGCTAATCAGCACATCAGGTGTGCAGAATGCTCCTTCCATAGGAGCTCAGCATTTTGAGTTTTAGCATATTAATCCAAGAATGTTCAAAACATATTGAACACTGGCTCTCACAGTACTGATGGACATAATCAGAACCTGCATGGTAGAACTGCATGAAGTCAGAAATTTATGTTACAGGAAGGAGGCCAATCAACACCACTAGAAATAAAGCTTTAGCTTAATCCCACCTTCAAGCTCTCAGCCCAAAGCCTTGCAAGTTATGGCTTTTCAGGTGTTCATCTAGGCTCTTTTCAATGTGATTACAGTTTCTAACTCCACCACTCTTTCAGGCAGTGAATTCCAGAATATTAGCACTGGAGTGAAATAACTTTTTCCTCAAAACAGTTTCCCATAAATTAAAATTTATGCACTCTTGTTACTGACACCTCTTGTAAGGAAATTAGGTCCTTTCTGTTCAACCTAACTAAGACTTGTAAACTTATCTAAACTTCCATTAAATCTCTCCATAGTATCTCTTTTCCTAAAGAAAACAAACCTTGGCTAGACAATTTTTACTCAGAATAGTAATCAAAAGTCCTGGCACAATGCTTGAAAGTCTCATCTAGTGCTGTCACATCACTCTAGAGCAATGGCAAATTAAGCAGCATACAGTATTCCACAGAATACTACATACCAAACAGTACAGGCGCTCTGGCCCATGATATTGTGACAACCTTTCTGACTTCCTCTAAAATCAATATAACCGTTCCCTGCAACACACCTTCCATTTTTCTACTATTCATGTATCTACCTAAGATTCTCCTAAATGTCCTTAATGTATTTGCACTACCACTACCTTTGAAGCACCAAGCACTCTGTGCAAGAAACCTACCTCTGATACCCCACCCCATACTTTCCTCCAAACATCTTATGCCCCCTTGTGCTTGCCTTTTCTGCACTGGGAAAAAATATTCTTGCTGTTCACTGTATCTATGCATCTTATCATCTTGTGGTGGTGGTTCAATGATAAAAATTGAGTATGCAGGAGCACGAGCAACCCTTCAACCCTGTGCTGCCATCCAGCATGATCACGGTTGATCAGCAAGTACCATGTTCTTTCTTATTCCCAACATCCCTTGATTCCTCTAGTTCCAAGAATATAATCTAATTTCTTCTTGAATGTTTTTAATAATTGGCTTTGATTTGTTTCTCTCTCAGCCATTCAGAAACAGCTTCTTTCCATCCACCATGAGAGCTATGAATGGTCCATGGACACTACATTATTGTTTTTTTGCACTATTTTGCAACTTATAGAAATTGTATACTTTGTACTGCTGCTGCAAAACAACAATGGCCCCTGGGGGCCATGTCAGATTTCATAGGGGCCAGATGTAAAAACAAGAAACTGGGGGCCATAGAAGTTTGAATGGGCTGTGCTTATTACTACAATATACAAATAAATAAAGAAATGAATATTTGTAAATTAGTTGGAACAATGAACAAAAATGGGAAAATATGCTAGATGATGCAAAGGAGGCAGCAAAGCAACTTTGTTTGTGCGTGGGGTGGGGGGAGATGAGCCATCAGCATCAGGCAGCATTGGCAGGTAGCTCGGAGGAAAGTGCAAAAGGCAATACGGGCCATACAAAATGAGTGGTAGACTGAAAAGGCTCATGAAATCCAGTCCTTTGCCGATAATAATGACGTGTATAACTTTTACAATGCTGTCAAAACCATCTACGGCCCAATAAATCGATGCGTTACTCCCCTGAAAACAGCAGATGGTCTAACACTTCTGAAGAATCAGAATACCATTCTGCTAGGGTGGGTTGAGCATTTTAACACCCTGCTTAATCAGGATTCTGACGCAGACCCCACCATCCTGGACAATCTGCCTGAACTTCCTCCTATCCATGACCTCAGGCTACCACCAACCTTCCAGGAGGTTCTATCAGGTGTCCATTCCCTTAAGAACAATAAGTCCCCTGGTACTGTCAATATCCATGCTGAGTTACTGAAGAACGGAGGGTACATGTGTATGCGCATCCTCTACCAGTACATCACCAAGGCCTGGACTGATGAGAACATCCCACAACAATGGAGAAATGCAAACATCGTTGTCATTTATAAGAACAAGGGTGACAAGGACATCTGCGGCAATAGTAGGGGCGTATCACTCCTTTCTGTTGCTGGAAAGGTCCTGGCTAAGGTGATGCTTCAGAGGCTCATCAGCAACATCACCGAGTCAATGCTGCCTGAATCACAGTGCGGATTTAGGAAGAACAGGAGCACGATCGACATGATCTTCACAGCCCAGCAGCTTCAGGAAAAGTGCCGGGAGCAACATCAGGGCACGTTTATGGCCTTTGTCAACCTCTCCAAAGCATTTGACACTGTGCAAAGAGAGCTCTTACGGGATGTCATCCTCAGGTTTGGCTGTCCCAATAAATTTGTTAACATCCTCTGCCAGTTCCACGATAGGATGACTGCTCAGATGACCATAGGAGGACAAGAATCAGAGCCCTTCCTTGTACGCACAGGGGTGAGGCAGGGGTGTGTGCTAGCACCAGTGCTCTTTAACATCTCCCTCTTGTGTGTTACCAAGCTTCTCCACAATGAGACTGAAGACAGCAGCAGTGTGGCAGTGGACGTCAGATTGGATGGCAACCTCTTTGACGTCAGGAGGCTCCACGCAACTACCAAACTCCTTAGAGAGTGGGTCCTGGAGCTGCAGTATGCAGACGACTATGTGAGAGTGTGCAGCAGGATGGGGCTGACTGTCAATACCATCAAGACAGAAGTGGTTTGCCAATGGAGTACCAGTGTCCCAGCCACCCTACCTGCCTTCACTGTTGGTGATGAAAGGCTGTCTGTCGTGCCACCTTTCAAATATCTGGGGAGCATTCTCTCTGAGGATAGCGGCATTGACAATAACATCCAGAGCCGCGTTAAACAGGCATCAGCTGCCTTTGGGAGACTTAGGCGTAGAGACTTTCAGAACAAGAGCCTTCGCCCCTCCATAAAGGTCACCGTATACCAAGCGGTCTGTGTCGCCACCCTCCTTTACAGCTGTGAAGCTTGGATAACCTACAGTCATCGCATCAAGTCCTTGGAGTGCTTCCATATAAGCTGCCTTCAGCGCATCCTGGGAATTACTTGGTATGAAATACTTGTAAAGGCCAACTGCAGAAGTATTGAGGCCATGATCACCCAGCGTCAGTTGCAGTGTCTGGGACACGTGATATGGATTCCCCCATGTCGGCTACCCCGCAGAGTGTTATACGACCAGCTACATCATGGTGGTACGCTCAGCTGGAGGGCCGATGAAATGCTATAAGGATCAGATGAAAAATGCTTTAAGGAAGTGCAAGATCAGACCCGAGGTCCTGGAAGATGTTGCTGCTGACCGTATCACTTGGCGCCAGCTGTGTAGAGAGGGGGTTCATACTCTGGAGATAGAAAGAACAGCCAGAAGACAGCAGAAGAGAGCCAGGAGAAATGCAGCCATGGTTGTCATCACTACTACCACTTCCACATTGATATACATGTCCCACCTGCAATAGAGCTTGTAGCCGTTAAATGAGTGGACATCGTCATCGGATTTCGATGGACAACCGAAGAGGAAGAAGGGGGGGGGGGGGGGGAGGGGAAGGGGTAAGGGAGGGGTTTGCAGCACATCAGTTGTTCTCTTTACTCCACATCCAGCCCCAAATCACAAACTGCAGACCACAGGGGACTGTTGCAGCAAGGCCAATCAGCGAGTATACAGCAGAAGGATTAATTGGATTTCCCACCTCTTATCCAGCTGAATATAATTTTAGTCATGCTCTTCACCTGCTATCAGAAGATTTCAAAAAAAATCATTCAAATTCATAAGACAGCTTTTCCCAAAGTATTATTTCATTGACTGGAAAGTTAACAGAATACACCAACAGTTTCCTGAATACAAGTAGAAATGTACCTCCACTCATTCAGTAACATTTTGTATTCCTGTTTGCTAAATTACTCTATATCAAAAACCATAACCAACCCTTTGACATCTACGTTTTGGATATCATGAAGGTGGATGTAAGATATCTTGGTTATGGAGGTCATGGGATAACTAACTCACTCAATAGGAGATACTCACATTCCAATATGTTCCTTCTGCGTAATGTTGCTCTACCACTGTAAACTGTAGCATCCTGCTTGCAACATTATTGGAAAACAAATAAACTTTTTTTTATTACCAAGGAACTTGGAATTTACTGACAAAGCCAGACACAAATTTCTCACCCACAACTGCCGGCAAGTACACTATGATGATGAGCTGCTCTCTTGAATGGCTGCAATGCCTTTGATGAAGGTACTTTAAGATGTCAGAATCAGAATCAGGTTTCTTATCAGCGGCATATGTTGTGAAATTTGTTAACTTAGCAGTGGTAGTTCAATGCAATACATAATATAGAAGAAGAATAAAATAATAATAATAAATAAATAAATTACAGTATGTATATATTGAATAGATTAAAAATCATGCAGAAAACAGAAATAATACATATTAAAAAAGTGAGGTAGTGTTCAAGGGTTCAATGTCCATTTAGGAATTGGATGGCAGAGGGAAAGAAGCTGTTCCTGAATCACTGAGTATGTGCTTTCAAGCTTCTGTACCTTCTACCTGATGGTAAGTCAGAAAAGGGCATGCCCTTAGTGATTGACATCCTTAATAATGGACGCTGCCTTTCTGAGACACTGCTCCTTGAAGATGTCCTGGATACTTTGCAAGCTAGTAATTAAGATAGAGCTGACTAAATTTACAACCCTGTAGAGCTTCTTTCGGTCTTGTGTAGTAGCCCCCCACCCCCATACCAGACAATGATGCAGCCTGTCAGAATGCTCTCCACAGTACATCTATAGAAGTTTTTGAGTGTATTTGTTGACATAGCAAATCTCTTCAAACTCCTAATGAAGTATAGTCACTGTCTTGCCTTCTTTATAACTGCATCAATCTGTTGGGACCAGGTTGGATCCTCAAGGATCTTGACACCCAGGAACTTGAAATTGCTCACTCTCTCCTCTTCTGATCCCTCTATGAGGATTGGTATGTGTTCCTTTGTCTTACCCTTCTTGAAGTCCACAATCAGCTCTTTTGTCTTACTGTTGTTGAGTGCCAAGTTGTTGCTGCAATACCACTCCACTAGTTGGCATATCTTGCTCCTGTACGCCCTCTCGTCACCATCTGAGCTTCTACCAACAATGGTTGATTCATCATCAAACTTATAGATGGTACTTGAGCTATGTCTAGCCACACAGTCATTTGTATAGAGAGTAGAGCAGTGGGTTAAGCACCCACCCCTGAGGTGTACCAGTGTTGATCGTCAGCGAAGAGGATACGTTATCACCAATCCGCACAGACTGTGGTCGTCCAGTTAGGAAGTCAAGGATCCAGTTGCAGATGGAAGTACAGAGGCCCAGGTTCTGTAGCTTCTCAATCAGGACTGTGGAAATGATGGTATTAAATGCTGAGCTATAGTCAATGAACAGCATCCTGACATAGGTGCTTGTGTTGTCCAGGTGATCTAAAGCTGTGTGGAAAGCCATCGAGATTGCGTCTGCCATTGACCTATTGTGGCGATAGGCAAATTGCAATGGGTCCAGGTCCTTGCTGAGGCAGGAGTTCAGTCTAGTCATGACCAACCTCTCAAAGCATTTCATCAGTGTATATGTGAGCGTTACCGGGCAATAGTCATTAAGGCAGCTCACATTATTCTTCTAAGATGTAAAATTACCTTTACCAAAAGCATGGCAGCCATTCATATTCATAATATAAATGTTTCAACACAAAAATAACAGTAGACTTAAATGAGCTGCTACTCAGCTCTCAAATTCTAATTTAGTTAAACTGAAGGAAAACTTACTGCTTCATTTGTTTCACATGGGAAACTTTCAGAGAGGTGCCTTTCATATTTAAATCGTGATGAAACTTTTACAGCATAATGTGAATTTTTACTTGAGTGTGTCCTATCCTGGAAAAAAACAAGGAAATAGCTTTTTAGCACTCCATTTCAGTTATAGTGACCTTTGGCATTGATGAACTTCTATATATTTTAACAGGATTATTTAACATTATAAAGCTATTATTAGTAAAAAGTAATTTAAGACTAAAATAATGTTGGCTAATGAAGTTTGCAATCCATCAATACCAACACCAAATATCAAAATAATACACCAGCCTAGAAATTAATTTGTGTTTTTATTCAGCATTGTTAAATCACTGCATGTCTTCTTAATGCTATGTTAACAAGCTCCAAAGAGATTGTGAAGTTCAACGGTGTTTTCATAAAACAGCACTGTCCAGTTTCCTCATTTAATGCCAAAATATTTCAAAACGGCAGATGCTGCTGAGAAACTAGTCAAATTTCTAGCAGCTGACAGCACTTCAAGAAACATTTGAAATCCCATAAGTCAACCCTTAAAAACACAAGCATACAACAGCACTAACAGCTACAACAACATATTCAAGGTCAATGGTAAGTATGGCAAGTCCAGTGATTCCTGAGGGCATCGAGCATACTCCCGGGTTTATGGAGAAGAACCTCAAAAGGCTAATAAATCATATCATTTGAAGAAGGCATGTTCGCTCTTCAAGTGAGATAGTGACCTCTCAGGGCCAGAACAGGTTGTTCTAATTTACATCCAGGCAGACAGGTCAGTGTGGGAATGTAAAATGACATACAACTGGAAGCTCAAAGCTGACCACTGCAGATAGAGCACAGGTGCTCTGCAAAATGATTGCTTCATCAATGCTTAGTCTTGCTAACGTAGATGTGGCCATTTCACAAATAACAAATACAAGTGATTAGGTTGGAGGAGGTGCACATGAATCTCTGCCTCACCTAGAAAGGCTGTTTCGGTGAATGGAGATGATGAAAGGACAAGTGATGTCCCTCCAATGGGTGCAGGGGAAAGGTGGGTAGGAAGGAATGAGCAGGGAGTCACAAAGAATGTGGTCTCAGTGGAAAGCAGAAAGGGGAAGTTGTGACAAGTCATGAAGTTTAGTTAGAGCTAACAGAAATAATGAAGGATATGACGCTGGATGTAGAAGCTATTGGGGTGAGTCTTTGTTCTGTATGAGGGTGAGGGTGATGTGAGATCTTACAGTCGCACAGACAAGCACTTTTGGTGGGAACTTACCCAGGAAATGTTTGTAAACACAAAGGATCTGCCCCCAATGGCAACAAGTGATGGTGGATGGCTTCTCCACCCTATAAGTTGATGGAGAAGTAGAAGTTTTATTTCATGGGACACAGCATCAGTGACATCTTTGCCGCAGCAGCTATCAGAAACTATAAAAGGTGGAATGTTTCAGCTGATGCAAGCTCCAATGATCTCTGAAGAAGGAAAATGAAGGCAAAGGAGAACAAGCTCCCACTTGCCTGTTGCTCTTGAGGGGGCTGAAGTGAGGATTACCCTATGAAAGCATTTCCTGTGTATCTTAAACTTCAAACTAAATTTATTATCAAAGTACATATATGTCACCATATACTGTATATCATGCACTTATCAAAGAACAGCAGTTTTTATTTTAACTCTCAGATCAGCTTAGACAGGGTAAAAATGATTAGAAGACCTAACTGAACTCTTTTCCATCCAAACATTCAGTCACAAGCAGTAAGAACATTAAGTCCCAAAATACCTAGACTTCTCTTTAAATCTGCATACCAGCCCTTATTTAAATATAAACTCTGATTAGACATTTTCACTGGACTCCTGAGCCATGGAAAGATGTTGAAGTCCCCTTTAGGCCAAGTTTGCTATGTTTGGCCAACAAACCAAGAAAGACAAGTCTTGGATGGCGGAATTGAACTCCAATGTCCTGAGCTACAATAGAGTCGTGCTAACTGCCAATGCAACCATCTTATTATAGATTGAGTACTCCTTATACAAAATGCTTGGGATCGGAAGTCATAATTTCTGAGCGTGCTACCAGTAAGCACCCTTATCTTACACTTGTAAAGAAAATTGTGCCAACAACGCAGGTGACATCCTACAGATGGTCCACAAAATTGCTTCTTATACTTCTTTTCTTTCAAATATGGTTCTGGTACTGATGGAGCCTGTGATCTAGTTTGATAATGTTTTTTTCGGGCCGACTGAGTGATTGACCTGTCACTTAGCTGTCTCTGAGAGGGTTCTAGGAGGTGAGTGGCCTTCTCGAGGCCAAGAAGTTTGGAAATGGGGCGTGAGTCCATGATCAACTTCATTTCTCACTGATTAAAGCATCAAGAAAGATTGAAATCATCGAGGTGAGTGCAGAAGGCAAGCAAGTGTTCAGTGCTGTCTACCAGCTTCTTGCTTGCTGCTGCCAGAGAAGGTGTCTGCGTATGTTGGTCTCTCTCTCTCTTCCTCCCTCTCATTCACTGCTCCTGAAGGAAAGTCCCTGCTTTTGACTGATCTCTCTCTCTCTCCTTCAATGCTGTTGCAGGATGGTGCAGCAGTTCTGGCTCTGCTGTTTGTGAAATGGATTGTAGTTCACATTATGATGTGTTTTCTGGCTCCGGTCACCACTTTTTCTGTTGTTATTTTAGGCGAATTTGAATCAGGGTGTCCTGCAGATAATGAACACTGAGCTGAACTGAATATGGACATTGTTATGTTTTATATTCAGTGTTTACACTCATTCTTTTTTGTTGCCATTTGCATGACATGTTGTTTGTTTGTGGAGTGGGGGGGGGAGTTGATGATTTTCTTTGAAGTTTTCTTTCATTTGTCTGTGGGGGAAACAAATCACAGTATTGTGTCCTGCACACATACTTGGTTAATAAATGTACTTGGAATCCTTTCATATATACTTAACAGTAAAATTATTACATACCATTAATATAATGAAAATATAATGTGTGCAGGGAAACAAAAGTAGTACAGCAGCATCGGGAGAATATCTGAATCAGCTGTTGTACAACAATGACAGGCTTTCAGTTTCCACCTACAATGCCGTGTTTTGATTAGAAGGTTACAGTACAACTGCCTTTGTATTTTACTATTTTAGGTTTTATGTACAGTACAAAAACAATCAACATTGTAGCTTCGTTCTGGTGTTAGAGTTTCATCAGCGATGATCTTCACAAACTTAATAATAAATTTATCTGCTACTTCATGATTAGCAGAGGCTTTAACTTTAAATTTTAATGCCAGGTCTTTTCTTAAACTTCTGCAACCAACCTCCTGAATATTCAGACATCTTCAGTTTTTCATGATCTTGCTTCATGATCAGCATACCGTTAAAGGACATATGTTCACTATAATGCTGACGAATCCATTCTTTCAATACATGATCACAATCTTCATTTTTTGCTTTATGCAATGTTTTTCTGTTTTTCATCAACTTCTGCTTATTACATATGCAAGGTCACTTCTCAGAACTATCTGTGATGCACAGAGATATGTGCATCACCTGGGAACCTTTGCAGTGCCTTGTGGAATTTTTGATTTACGATTTCATATCAGCTCTCAAAAAAATTGTGGAATTCCGGGGTTTTTGGATTTTGGAAATTCAAATAGCAGATACTCAACCAGTATTTATTTCTTCTTTGTTCAAGAGAAGCCAGGGTGAAGCTCAAATGCTTTAAGGAGAATTAATTGACAACCAAGGTGAGTCACTTGCAAAGTGGCATGCTGCCAATTTGGCACAAAATCTAAACTGAAACTGTAATCTCTGCAGTTATCAGATGCAAATAAAAAATTAACATGCATCAAATTCCAGTTTCTGCATTCATACAAGTATGATATTTAAAATAGAGATGTACTTTGTTAATAGACCATTTGTTTACAAAAGCCTTAGAAACTGAGTTTGATGCACTGTCTCTCTCATTAGCCATTATATGGGGAAAATACTGCAAATGGCTTCAGTGCACCTTATTTCAGAGAATATAATTTAGCCAGAGCATTTGCTCCTACTAGAACTACAGGTCATGGGTCAAGTGTGAAAGATGAAATGTTTAAGGGAACATGAGGGGAACTTCTTTGCACAGAGGGTGGTAAGAGTGTGAAATGAGCTGCCCGTGGTGGATAAGGGCTCAATTTTAACATTTAAGAAAAATTTGGATAGTTACACAGATGGGAAGGGTATGGAGGGCCAAAGTCTGGGTGCAGATCAATGGGACCATGCAGAATAATAGTTCAACATGGACCAGATGGACCAAGAAAGGACCGGTTTCTCTGCTGTAGTATTCTATGACTCTACTCTACCCTTTCTAGATATACAGAAGATATAGTTTTCAAGGGGAATAAATCAGGGAGAAAAAGGAGCAAAGGCACAGTGGCAGGTTGATTTTAAACAGTAAGAGGCATGTGCAGAAGTAATGGATGGGCTGCAGTACTAGGGCTTGTGTTCCAAGCTCAGCATCATAAACTAGGGACACAGTCTTCTATAGCTACCTTCCCTGGCCCAACAATCAGCTGGAAAAATATCAAAAAGACATAAGAAAATAAAGGAGTGACTAACACAGAATCAAATATTAAAGGGAAAACAGCTTATATATAAGGTTGGGAAATAATATACCAGATCACCTGAATTTGCATGAGGTGTTAAGAACCTTTAATTAGTATTTGTTCTCAGAAAATCAGTACCTTGTTGAGGTTGCTTAACTCCTTGTGTTTTTTTGTCACAAGGCTTATTATGTCACATAAAAGCTGTATCTTCCGTTCTGCAAATCCGCAGTGCAGAAATTGTTCCTTTAAAAGCAATGGTTTATACTGGAACTGGTCTCGTAACACCTAGAAAAGTTCATGTTAACAGGAGAAAATAAATGTCACAATGTAAACTACATTATTTTATAGAATATTTACATTAGATTTCATTCAGACATATTTATTCATCCTGAAAGTTTCTGTAACTTAAACTGGCTATTTAGTTATCAACCAAATAATTCACCCTCTCCAAATTTAAGACATAAAAATGCATAGTAGCGCACTATGTAATTCTAAAAGTATAACCTGAGTGATTTCCTATTTAGTATATTTGGTACTATATATTACACTAGGTTTCAAAAAGCTCTACAAATTTACTTTTGCTAATACACCTCATAACCACATCAATAGATATAATCACAAAAAAAAGAATAGAAGAAAAAATGTTTAATGGCAAAGAGGCATTTCTGGATGAAATCACAACAATCGTAACATCTTGGCATGCTGAAAACATACATTAAAAACCGTATGTTAGAAAGATGGATTATGACCTTCAATTTTACCAAAGAAAAAACGGTTGAAGTCGCTTAGCACTTCAGTGCAAGGGTGTTGATCAGGTGCATCAAAAAATCAAACTAGTGAAAAAATGCCAACATTTACAAAAAGATATCTACAAGCAACATGATAATAGCTCCGTACTTATTCTTGTCCAATGGTCAGTTCCTGGCAGCCCCTTTCTCTCTCTCAAACTGAGGGCAATGAACTCCTTTTAATGGCACTATCTTTAATTACCCACAGAGTTAACTTAACACTACACATGAATTAGAATATGACGCACCCCACAATGTAGTTGCAATCAAATTACAAAATAAACAGAATGTCTACATTAAATACAGTATGCAAACAACATATATACATTACTGAAAACTCAAGATATATTGTATAAAAATGTTCGATCAAAAGAAAGTTCAAACATTGAAAAATAATTACTCTTAAAACTTTTTCCAGATAGACAGCAGCATCTTGTTTTCAATTAGGAATACTCAAAGATAACAAATACTGCAAAAAAATAAGAGAAGTATGCACAGACTGCTTTGAATTTAAAGAATGGACTACAATTGGAGAACAGTAACTCAGATGTAGTCTACACACTGATCAACTGTAAATGGAGGAAGAAGTGAAATATATTTAGTTACAACATACATTCAAGAGGATTGTGAAGCAGTGTAGAATAGGTTTATAAGGTTAAGATTCATGGCATGAACTAACGCTGCTGAAAACCCAGTCCAAAAGTACTCAGTGGAAACTTCATGCTCATAATCTCCATTTGGACAAGGGATGCTTAAAAATGAAATATTTACTGAATATGTCACATTCAGAATCAAAGGAAATGTTGAGGCAAAAGTAATACAAATGAAAGTAAAATGGAAGTATATCTCTAAATAGCAGAAAAGATTACAAACTGAGTGAAATAACAGATAAAGTAAGGACTAACATTTATACAGAATCTTAATAATAAGATCGCGCTTCCAAAAAAAAAATTGCTCCAATTGGTCAGGCAGTATCTATGCAAATGAATAAACAGTTGACGTTTTGGGCCTCTACCTGACCTACTGACCTCCTCTAGCATTTTGTGTGCCTTGCTCTGGAATCCCAGCATCTGCAGACTCTCCTGTGTTTATAATATTCCAATTGCTTGGTCTCTTTAAACAACCTAAAATTTACCAAAAGCAAATAAACATCGCTAATAACACTGGACATTTTATTTTGTAAGTGTTGCTTCCCCTGAAATTTATGTTCTTTATGATAGATTCCTTGAAGCTGAACACAAATAATTTCAAACTACTTGTATCATGTAGGAATTTAGAGAAACAAGAAATTAAATTTTATTAAACATAATGCGTTTAATTGCATAACAGGTGTTGACACTTTGCAATAGTTAACTGAGCACAAATTGTTTTGCTGATGACTTTTGTCTGAGGCTTCTCGCTGAAGTGTCCAACAATAATCAGCCAGCATTGATGGATTCCAGTTGCCCCAATACCATTTCTCCATGACTGCAATGTCCTGGTGAAACCTTTTGCTGTGCTCATCACTGACACTGCCAAGATTTGCAGAAAGATGTCTAAATGGGAATGCAGAAAATGAAACTTTAGTGACATGTTGCACTTCATGATTTTGTATGCTTGAACCATGCTGTCAATCAGCTGCATGTAGTTTGGTGCTCTGTTAAGTGCCAAGAAATTTTTCAACAACATCCTTCAATGCCTTCCATGCGATTTTCTTCGTTCCCACTAGAAGTGCTTCAAATTGCCTGCTTGATTCGTGGACCAACAAAACTGTCTTCCTTAATCTTGGCATCAGTTATTCTGACTTGAATTACCAGTTGAAATAACAAATATAGGCAATCTCAAGAACAATGGTGCATGATAGGGAAATTACATGGTGATTTACATGATCAGCAACCCAAAATCCATAAGGTACACACAAAGATACAGGTTTCCCCCGCTATCCGAAGGTAGAGCGTTCCTGTGAAACTGTTTGTAAGCTGAAATGTCGTAAAGCGAAGAAGCAATTACTATTAATTTATATGGGAAAAATTTTTGAGCGTTCCCAGACCCAAAAAATAACCTACCAAATCATACCAAAAAACACATAAAACCTAAAATAACACGAACATATAGTAAAAGCAGGAATTATATAAATATACAGCCTATATAAAGTAGAAATATTGTATGTACGGTGTAACTTCACTTATCAAAATCGGGAAAGCAGCAAGCCAAAATCGATTTGGAGAAAAAAAATCAGCACGTACACGCATACGTACGTATATGCATACCCACGTACACGCATGTGCAAACAATTGCCCACATAAGGCTTCACAGTCATGGTAGTCTTTCTTGGCTAAACACACATATAAAGCGGGCGTCTTTTTTTTCGTAAAAGCGAAAATCCTCTTTGGTTAGCAAAAACAGGTACCAATGTAGGTCTTTCATAACAGTGAGTTGTCGTAAAGTGAACGTTTGAAAAATGGGGGCCACCTGTATTCAGGAAGCAATATCTTTATTGCTCAGTGTAATCTCCTGCAATAGTGAAAAAAGAGAAAAAAAAAGCCAAAGGAAATGGACACTTCACTATTAGATATTCCAACTTGGTGAGCAGAAGCTTGCCAGCACCATCACTTCTTATTGATTTATTGATTAGTGACTTATATGATTATTGACTTCAGGAGGAGAAAACTGGAAGTCCATGAGCCAATCCTCATTGGGGATCAAAGGTGGAGAGGATCAGCAACTTTGAATTCCTTGGTGTTATCATTTTAGAGGATCTGTCTGGGTCTAGCATGTAAGTGTCATTACAATGAAAACAAAGAAGTGCCTCTACTTTCTTAGAAGCTTGAATTGGCATGTCAAACTTTGACAACTTCTACAGATGTGTGGTGGAGAGAACACTGACTGGTTGCATTATGGCTCAGTACGGAAACATCAATGCCCTTGTATAGAAAAGCTGACAAGAAGTAGTGGATATGGCCCAGTCCATCACGGTTAAAGCCCTCTCCACCATTAAGCACATCTACATGGAGCAGCGTTGCAAGTAAGCGATATCCCAAGGACCCCCACCATCTAGGCCATGCTCTCTTCTCACTGCTGCCATCACAAAGGAGGTACAGGAGCCTCAAGACCACCATCACCAGGTTCAGGAACAGTTATTACTCCTCAGCCATCAGGATCTTGAACCAGAGTGAATAACTTCATTCACCCCATCACTGAACAGGACTTACCTTCAAGGACTCTTCATCTCATGTTCTCAATATTTATTGCTTATTTATTATTATTATTATTATTATTACTACTGTAGTTGCTTTTTTTCCCTCTTTCTCTTTACATTTGCAGTCTGTTTTTTTTGTACGTGGTTGGGTATTCTCTTTCACTGATTCTATTATGCTTCTTGTATTTACTGTGATTACTCGCAAGAAAAGGAACCTCTTGGTTAAATGGTGACATACAGTGGCATGCAAAAGTTTGGGCACCCCGATCAAAATTTCTGTTACTGTGAATAGCTAAGCGAGTAAAAGATGACCTGATTTTCAAAAGGCATAAAGTTAAAGATGATACATCTTTAATATTTGAAGCAAGATTACTTTTTTCATTTCCATCTTTTACAGTTTCCAAATAACAAAAAAGGATAAGGGCCCAAAGCAAAAGTTTGAGCACCCTGCATGGTCAGTACTTAGTAACACCCCCTTTAGCAAGTATTACAGCTTGTAAACGCTTTCTGTAGTCAGCTAAGAGTCTTTCAATTCCTGTTTGGGGAATTTTTGCCCATTCTTCCTTGCAAAAGGCTTCCAGTTCTGTGAGATTCTTGGGTCGTCTTGCATGCACTGCCCTTTTGAGGTCTATCCAGAGATTTTCCATGATGTTTAGGTCGGGTGACTGTGAAGGCCATGGCAAAACCTTCAGCTTGCGCCTCTTGAGGAAGTCCATTGTGGATTTTGACGTGTGTTTAGGATCATTATCGTGTTGTAGAAGCCATCCTCTTTACAGCTTCAGCTTTTTTACAGACAGTGTGATGTTTGCTTACAGAACTTGCTGGTATTTAATTGAATTCATTCTTCCCTCCACCAGTGAAATGTTCCCTGTGCCACTGGCTGCAACACAAGCCCAAAGCATGAGCGATCCACCCCCATGTTTAACAGATGGAGAGGTGTTCTTTTCATGAAATTCTGCACCCTTTTTTCTCCAAACACACCTTTGCTCATTGCAGCCAAAAAGTTCTATTTCAACTTCATCAGTCCACAGGACTTGTTTCCAAAATGCATCAGGCTTGTTTAGATGTTCCTTTGCAAACTTCCGATGCTGAATTTTATAGTGAGGACGCAGGAAAAGTTTTCTTCTGATGACTGTTCCATGAAGGTCATATTTGTGCAGGTGTCGCTGCACAGTAGAACAGTGCACCACCACTCCAGAGTCTGCTAAATCTTCCTGAAGGTCTTTTGCAGTCAAACAGGGGTTTTGATTTGCCTTTCTAGCAATCCTACGAGCAGTTCTCTCGGAAAGTTTTCTTGGTCTTCCAGACCTCAACTTGACCTCCACTGTTCCTGTTAACTGCCATTTCTTAATTACATTACGTCCTGAGGAAACGGCTAACTGAAAACATTTTGCTATCTTCTTATAGCCTTCTCCTGCTTTGTGGACATCATTTATTCTAATTTTTCAGAGTGCTAGGCAGCTGCTTAGAGGAGCCCGTGGCTGCTGATTGTTGGTCTAAGGTTTGAGGAGTCAGGGTATTTATAAAGCTTTGAAATTTGCATCTCCTGACCTTTCCTAACGATGATTGTGAACAAGCCATAGCCCTAACAAGCTAATTAAGGTCTGAGACCTTGGTAAAAGTTACCTGAGAGCTCAAATCTCTTGGGGTGCCCAAACTTTTGCATAGTGCTCCTTTCCTTTTTGTTCCACTCTAAAATTGAACAAAACAAAAATAATACACTAATCTTGCTTAAAATGTTGAAAAGAATGTTTCATCTTTAACTTTATGACTTTTGGAGATTCACAGTAACAGAAATTTTGACCAGGGGTGCCCAAACTTTTGCATGCCACTGTATACTATATGCACTTAGATGATAAGTTTACTTTGAACATCTGAGCACCATGAGGAGTTGATATTTCAAGTCATGAACCAACTCAAAGATACTTTCAAGAGAATTACCTATAATTTGTTTATAATTACCCCATTATAACATAGGAGGAAATTATTTGGTCCATGGAGTTCATGCTGTTTCTAATGAGTCCTATTTATATCTGTTAGCAACATATCCTCTCACATAATGAAACTGAGAACCTATTGATCGATCAGCATTATTTTGGGATGTGGAAGGAAACCAGAGCACAGAAGGAAAGAGGAAGAAAATGCAAAAGGCAAGCAGACAGCACCTGAGGTCAGGATCCAATCCAAGCCCCAGAGCTCCAAGGCAGCAGTGGAATTGCTGTGCCACTGTGTCATCCCCAGCCTTGGCGTTTGGCACAACAATATTGCCAGTAATGAAGATTTGATTAAATTGTTGTGTATGGGAATAAATTTTGAAGGAATATAGGGATAAGATGAGTGAATGTAAAAGAGAAGCAGAGTGTAATCTATCTAGATAGTTTGGTCTGAATCAACATAATTACCTATTGTAACTTTATGCTTATCTGTGCATCTGAAAAAAATGGGAAAAAGTTATTTGTCACAGCAAAGGTTTTTAAGTCCCAAATATTGAATTTAATTGTTTAAAGTAATACAAAGTTGCCAGTTACAAAAGCAAGGAGGAAATTATTGGAATTAAAAAACTGAAAATATAATTATAGAGCTGCACGGCACTTGGGCTTAATTTGTCCTTGCCAAACTACATGCTTTCCTGAGTTAGTCCTATTTGCCTGTTTTAAACCCGTATCTCCCTAAACCTTTCCTGTCTATGAATGTGTCCAAGTGTCTTTTAAACATTATAATTGTTCCTGCCTCCATCACTTTCCTCTGGCAGTTCATACCATATACACACTGCCCTCTGTGTATGAAACCTGACATTTAGGTTGACTTTGAATCTTTTCCTTCTCACCTTAAACCTGTGTGCCCTCATGTTTAGACTCTCCTCCCATGGGAAAAAGACAGTGTTATTTTACTATATATATGCCCCTCATAATATTATAAATCTCAACTCCCTTCACTCCTATCCCAGATAATCGACAACTGGATACTAGACTTCCTGACTGGGAGACCTCAGTCAGTCCGGATCCGGAGCAGCAATTCCAACACCATCACACTGAGCACGGGGGCCCCCTAGAGCTGCGTGCTCAGTCCACTGCTGTTCAATTTGCTGACCCACGACTGTGCTGCAACACACAGCTCGAACCACATCATCAAGTTCGCCGATGACACATGTGGTGGGTCTCATCAGCAAGAAGGACAAGTCAGCATACAGAGAGGAGGTGCAGCAGCTAACGGACAGCTGCAGAACCAACAACCTGTCTCTGAATGTGAACAAAACAAAAGAGATGGTTGTTGACTTCAGGAGAGCACGAAGCAACCACTCTCCGCCGAACATCGACAGCTCCTCGGTAGAGATCGTTAAGAGCACCAAATTTCTTGGTGTTCACCTGGCGGAGAATCTCACCTGATCCCTCAACACCAGCTCCATAGCAAAGAAAGCCCAGCAGCATCTCTACTTTCTGCGAAGGCTGAGGAAAGTCAATCTCCCAGCCCCCATCCTCAACACATTCTACCGAAGCTGTATTGAGAGCATCCTGAGCAGCTGAATCACTGCCTGGTTCGGAAATTGCACCATCTCAGATTGCAAAACCCTGCAGTGGATAGTGAGGTCAGCTGAGAAGATCATCGGGGTCTCTCTTCCCACCATTACAGACATTTCACTACACGCTGCATCGGCAAAGCAAACAGCGTTATGAAGGACCTCATGTACCCTTCATACAAACTCTTCTCCCTCCTGCCATCTGGGAAAAGGCACCGGTGCATTCTATATAACAGCTTCTTCCCCCCAAGCCATCAGACTCCTCAATACCCAGAGTCTGGACTGACACCAATTTACTGCCCTCTACTATGACTATTGTCTTGTTTATTATTTATTGTAATGCCTGCACTGTTTTGGGCACTTTATGCAGTCCTGGGTAGGTCTGTAGTCTAGTGTAGTTTTTTCTGTGTTGTTTCAGTGTAGTTTTTGTATTGTTTCATGTAGCACCATGGTCCTGAAAAACGTCGTCTCGTTTTTACTGTGTACTGTACCAGCAGTTATGGTCGAAATGACAATAAAAAGTGACCTGACTTGATAATCCAGTTTCTCGGTCCTGTCAGCATCGTTGTGAATCTTTTCTGCACTCTCTCTCACTCAATCGTATCCTTCCTACTGTATGGCGACCAAAACTACACAGAAAGCAGGAATTCCAGGGTTCTCCAGGCATTTGGAACATACAAGCATGATATGGCACCAGATCCCAGGCAACTGGGAAGGTCAAAAGAAATCTATATCTGATCTTCCTGGACCTCGCCAATGCATTCGGCTCAATTCCCCACGTACTCCTCTGGGAAGCATTTGACTTCTTACAGATACCAGAGCCCATCACATCACTGGTAAAGTAGCACTTTCAAGACCTGCAATTGTGCTTCACAACAGCAGATTTTACCAGAGACTGGAAGTAGGCATTATGGCAGGTTGCACTCTATCACCCCTGGCCTTCACAATGGCAATGGAGGTCATTATCAGGGCTTCAAGATGGGTGGTAGGCAGTGAAAGAATATGTGCTGGACTTTGTCTTCCCTCTATTAGGGCATACACGGACAACATAACAACAATGACCAGTACTGCAGCATGCACCAAGTGACTACTTGGAAAGCTACAGGAAAACATCAAGTGGGCTAGAATGAAAATCAAAACAAGCAAGTCACGAACTATCTCCATAGTAAAAGGAATGCAGAAAGACAAAGCTCTTCATCAGTGATGACCAAATTCCAACAGTGTCTGAACAGCGGGCCAAAAGCCTAGGTAGATGGTACAACACTGGCCTCACAGACAAAGAGCACGTGCAGCAACTAAAGCAACACATTGCCAGAGGCCTGGATAACATCAACCAATAAGACTATGCTACCTGGAAAACTGGAGCTCTGGTGCTTGCAGACTGGACTCCTACCCTAGGTGTTGTGGCCCTTCACTGTCTATGAGGCCCCGCTAACAACCGTGAAGAAGCTCAAGCGAACCATCATGTCGTTCGTAAAGAAGTGGCCTTGTGTCCCAAGGTGTATCAGTAACATCAGTCTCTGTGGTAAAGGAGTCCTTGAATTACCTTTCACAGGCCTTACGTTAGAATTTCAAATGTTCTAAGGTGCATCTACAGATGACACTCAAAGACTCTTATGACAAGTCCATCAGTAAAACTGCATGGAACTTATCAACTGGGTAAAAATGGACCCCAGCTGATATGGTGTAGCAAGCAATGGCAGCCCTTAGGCACAGAGGCCTTGTGGGCCAAGTCCAACAGGGCAGGGGCAGCTTTTGTCTAACAGCAAGTGGACCCACCTTGCACAAGGCCACAATTCCAGAGTGAAGGAAAATGGTTGTCGGCAACAAGAAGAGTCAGACAGAATTGTGAAAGCTATTTCTCTGCCTAAGCAGAGGCAATGGATGCAGTGGGGAAGCACTAAGAGGAGGAAAATGAACTGTAAGGACATATGGGAGATAGAAGCAAAGAGACTAGTTTTCTCATCCGAGCTACATATAATGTGCTTCCCTCACAAAAAAAACTCCATCGGTGGTTCGTTGAGGACCCAACTCGTGCCCTGTGCCTGATTCCGGCAACCCTGAAACAAATCCTGGCAAGCTGCAAAGCCAGCCTCAAACAAGGCAGATACACATGATGTCATGATCAGTTTTTGAAGAGTCCAGCAGCAGCATCAAGACCAAGAGGATAACAACCATCTCCTTGCCCCCTAGAACAACTAACACTCCTACACCAGCAGCATCCATCTGGGATGGAGGGAAAAGACCAATTAACCTCTCTACTAAGCCAGAAACAGGACAGAACATGGCCAGTAACTGGAAAATGTTGGTGGATGTCAATAAACAATTCATTTTTCCACCGGAAATTGCTACCACCAACCTTAGGCTAGACTTGGTTCTCTGGTCCAATTCATTACAAATTGTCTACATCGTGGAACTCACAGTCCCGTGAGAGGATTCAGTGGCTGAAGCATATAAGTGCAAGAGGCTACACTATGCAGATCTAGGAGCTGAAAGACCAAAGTTTGTCCTGTGGAACTGGGTTGTAGGGGATTTATAGCCACATTCACCATCAAATTGCTGAAAGAGCCATATCAGAGGCGGTGGAAGGAAGTAATCGAAGGCTTTGGATCAAGCGAAAAGACCTTTCCTGGGCTCCTAGATATCATCAAGAGAGTGGGAAAACACAAGGGGAGGGGGTGGTAACTCTGGGATGCCAGAAGTCATTGTCAAGCCCTCTGGAGATGTAGTGGGCTAATCGATGAAACATCGAGGAAGGAGGATGCCCACTTGAAAGCCCCTATGTGTCAATCCTGTGCCACTCCCAACATCAAGGCAGTCTCGAGCAAGTGCTCACGACCCATCGGCACAGTGGATATTAACACCTGTTTTTTGATTTTCAAATGCAATCTCACCAAGGTTGTACACATTGTCATATGATGTCCCAACTCTTACCCTGCCTGGATAAAGGCCAGTGTGCCAAATGCCTCTTTCACCACCTTATCTACCTACTTTACAAACTTTCAGGGAACTACGTACTGCAGCCCAATGTCTCTCCGTTCCACAATAACCGTACCCCACCCAGCCCAGTTCTTGTCCTTCAGTGTCTGTTATCCTTTCCAAGTTTAACTTCCCAAAATTATAATTAAATTCCAACTACCATTTTCCCAATTGATCTAAATCCTGTTGTGACCTTAGACAACCATCTGCAGTCGACCTTACCACCAAGTTTGATATTATCAGCAAATTGGTGCAGGTAATTCCAATATAGGCTATTTAGTTAAACTGGATGGGATGACAGGTTCATTTTCTATTCAATTTCTGTTTCTACATGACAGCACAGTAGCACAGCAGTTAATGTAATGCTATTACAGTGCCAGTGATCCAGGTTCAATTCCATCAATTCAGCATGTAAGGAGTTTATATGTTTTCCCTGTGGCCGTGTGGGTTTCCTCTGAATGCTGTGGTACTCCCATATTAGTAGGTTAATCGTTCACATAGGTGTAATTGGGTGGTGTAGGCTTGTTTGGCCGGAAGGGCCTATTAACATGCTGTATCTGAAAAAAAATGCCACTCACTGACAATCGTAAAATTACTACAGTAAATATGAGCTGTCTGGTGTGGTGAACCTTTGCTGACGTTAATACAATTACAACATAGTGAAATGTTTCAAATTAGTTTACAGATACAATATTAAAAAGGTCATATAAAATGTTTGGACAAATAACCAACATTCTGCCCAGATATGTAATTTTTAAGATTAAGTTTCAGTCATAGAGGGTTTAGCGATGAAATTCCAGATACTGGAATCCAGCCAGCTGAAAGCATGGCCAAAACAACAAAAGCTATAGATGTACAGGAGGCTGTAACTGTTGTAGAGCTGTCCAACTGAAACAGGCCCTTTAGCCAACCACATCCAAGGAAAGGGCTAGAATAGGTTGAGGTAAATGATTGTGAATTCATTGAGGCATATTGAAAACAACTTTTAAAACTGAACTTTCCTGCTTTGAAAACTATTGTATGTCAGCAACACAGCAGTTACAGGCAGCTTATATCAATGATAATCCAAAAATGACCTTATGCTCCTTAATGTAAATAGTAAAACTATCTTTATTATTCAATATTTATTTCCCAGGTCAGTCAATGTTGTATTGTTCATTTAGAACCAATGCATAAAATATACCAGGCAGATATGTTCTGTAATTTTGAACAGCCCTGAGAGAAAGACCCTTCTGTGCTAGTGACCCTTCACAACTGACGGCTTAAAAGCTTGTACTCATGGCAGCACAATTTCATCATTTCATATTAAGGTAATGAATGACTCAAAGTTGAAAGCATACAGTATCTTACTAATGGAGCATGTTTTGACAAATTAGTCTGTATTACTTTGAAAAACGACTTTGCCAGTAAAGGATAAATGCAATAGCCTTTGTAAATGTATTTAAGTTAAACAAGAGTCCCTGACTTGGACAGTCATGAGAGCATTCTGTTCTAAAACAGCATTCATTACTAATCAAAAGAAAAACATTTGTGTTCAGTTCAACTTGACTACATGTAACATTTAAGAAAGATGAAAGTGTTCTGCTTTTTAGATGCTGTTAATTTTATTGAAAGTTTCAGGGCTAGTTTGTAAGTAATCCCAAGTCTAACTAAACAAGATATAAAATTTAAACATAGAATTGATCTGGCCAGGTAGCACAGGCTCCAAAATACCCAAGAACAAAATTATATCTTGTTTTGAGACTCTGGAGAGTTATATATTCTGTCAACTACATCCTACTAGCACCAAAGTGCACAAACTAATCTAAATAAATTAATTCTATTTTATTATTTTATTTCATTTGTTTTGGTAATGAGCATGTGGCTAAGAACAAGAGGAATCATTGGTTGCTAAAAAAAATAAGCATTTAATAATGCTATCAGAATTCCTCAAAAATGCATTTGGCTTACTTATGCAGTTATCCAGAATGTTAATGATAAAAGTGGTTAATTTCCATCCACATTCCACTCCATTTTTGATAACAGCACATAAAGGAGGAGAAATACGTTGACAGATAAAATTGATCGAGTTCAGTCAAAACAATTGTAATCTAGGAAAATAAATCAACATCACATTGTGATCAATAAAACAGCAGATCTAATTCTGGGTTTCCCCAACTAAATTGTTCCACCATTTGGTGGGAATCAGCTGCCTTAGCCTTAAGTTGCGAAACTCTTTCCCAAAATCTCTTTATTGCCCTTTCTCTCTCTCTCTCTCTCTCTCTCTCAAAAACCAAATTTGTATAACAAAGGTGCTTTGTCAAGCACTTTCACTCCATTCTCAATGGAGAAGATATCCTGACGGCCAACCATTTTAGTTCCACTCCTCATTCCCATCCAACATGTCAGTCCTTGGCCTTCTCTACTGCAACAATGAAGCCACTCTCAAGTTGGAGGGGCAACAACTCATATTACAATTGTGTAGCTTCTAACGTAACAGCCTGAACACTGTTACCTCCAGCTTTTGGTGTTTCTGCACCTCCCCTTTCTCTCCTTTTCAATTTCCCATTCTGGCTCCTCTCTTCTCCTCATCTAACTATCACCTTCACTTATACCCATCCTCCTTTCCTTTTTCTCATGGTTTAACTCTGCTCTTCTATTGGATTTCTTTGCCTTTTTCACCTATCACCTCCCAGCTACTCACTTTATACTCCTTCCCCCACCCACCTACCTTCTCCATCAGCTGGCTTTACCTATCACTTTCCAGCTTGTACTCCTCCCCTCCCCGCCCATCTGGCTTTCCCCCCCTTCCTTTCCATTCCCGATGAAGGGTCTCAGCATGAAATGCCAGCTCTTTATTTTTCTCCATAGATGTTGCCTAATCTGCTGAGTTCCTCCAAGCATTTTGTGTATATCACTCCATATAACACAGAACTTTAAAAATATATTTTTGTGCATTACCAGTTAATATAAATTCTTATGTTCCTATTTGTGACGGCAGATAATTAAGAACAAGAGAATGAATATATCTCAATTTCAAATTCTAGAAACAAGCATATTAGGGAGGGTGTGAGTATTTCTTAATACATTAATGAGTAAAAATGCAGGTCTATAAAGTGGCATGATACAATTAGAAGACCTTAGCCAGAGAGACAGTGAACCGTTAACAAATAACATTAGTATTCCAGAGCTAGGTGAGCAAGAAAATAAGAATATTTTATCTTAACAGTTAATCTCACATGCACTGACAGAGTAAGTTCCATTTTATTCCATTCCTTGTTGTTTACAATACCCACAGGGCCATCACGATCCCCCAACAAGTAGACTGCCTATATTTTAAGCTTGCACTGAAGTACTATTGCACGACATTCCAATATCTCACACAAAAGGCATTCTTCACAACTCTGAAACCACAGTGTACAACACATGGCCTGTAAGATAGTTCAATTCAAGCGAGCTGTTCCCCAAGCACATTAACGTCCAGCAGAAATTGTTCCCCAACCCCACTGTAGATTGATGATGCTCTTTACACAGCATTTCTGCCTAATTGGAGGGCACAGTGCCCATCTCTGACACTAAACCCCTCCCACACCATAGCTGTGGCATTACACAGACTGGATGACAAAACTTCAAATGTCTTCAAGTGTTGAAACACCATTCTGTGATATTCACAAAGATTAAAAAAATCAGAATACTGTTATAGCACAAGAACAACTATTAACATCTGAATAAAAATTAAAATACAGTGGATTCCGGTTAATCGGGATACATTTGGACTGGTACATTTTGCTCCAATTAAGCTGCTGCCTCAATACTTGAAGTTTCATGGAAATAGTTAAAAAGTCAAACTGCCAATTAACTGAGTAACAAATTATGATTTATATGAAATACAGAACAATTTAGAACATTATCAATACTGCTACAGTACCATAAAATGTGTATTCATGTCCTATAGTTACCAATGGAGGAATTATGCAGTCATATTCTTTTGATTGACTATAAATGAACAAAATCAGCACAGTGCAGATAATGGGCTGCCTTCATACAATGCATCCACCAAATCTTCATTTTCATTATGATATCAAGATAGTTGTCAATACTTTCAAATTCTTCATAATTTCTAACTTGTTGATGTAGGGAAATGATTTCATTTTCACTCCTGCTGAATTCTGGTATCACCAAGCCTGAATGCTTGAAATTGCAGTTCTGAATTTTTTTTTTACAGACTTGCGAAAGGTGATCCAGCTACTTTTCTGCCAATTGTTTCTGAAATATTTCTCGCCAACTATCAGTGACAAAAATACTGTTTTTTCTTAAAACACACATGCAGCTCATCCATTGTAAGCAAGGTGTAGTGTTTAACAGCCACACAAGTGCATATGATTGAAGCTAGTTAGAACCTGTTGGGCAACAGTCTACTGTCCCAATTAAGTGGCATAGTGTCCTAAATAAACTAAGGGAATGTCAGCTATTTTCTCAATTAGATTTTGTTCTTTAAAAGTTGTCCCAAATAAGTGGCTGCTTCAATTAACTAGAATCCACTGTACTTAAAACACTAGAAACTAAAACAATTAAATACGCTACAGTAAACTCAACTTTTTTTCAATGAAGTGTATATAACTTGCCCTTCTCCTTTGGAGCCTTTCCTCATCATGTCAACCAATACAGTGGTGAAGTTGAGCCATGCTTAAAGGGATTTCCCAGGATAACTCCTGAAATATTACTTGAAGTTGGCAATTCATCATAGGAGTTCATGAGAAGTCTGATGTCAAAGGACAATAAGAAGGCAGCTACAAAGATATTTTAGAAAGTCTGGGATTCTTATGTTCTTGACCATGGGTTCTCAGAAGTTAATCAGATCATTAGCCTGGCTTTAACTGCAAAAAAAACTTCTTCCCTACTATTCCAAACCTATCAGAATTAAACTAGATAAGAGTGATGATAGTACTACAGTCAGCCCTCCTTATCCGCAAGTTCCATATGCGCGAATGCAACCAACCGCGAATCGAGAAAATCCGGAAGTGCTCTTCCAGCACTTGTTGTTCGAGCATGTATAGACTTTTTCTTCTTGTCATTATTCCCTAAACATTGCAGTATAGCAACTATTTACATAGTATTTACATTGTATTAGGTATTACAAGTAATGTAGAGATGATTTAAAGTATACAGGAGTATGTGCGTAGCTTATCGTGGATCGGGATTGGAAAAAAATGGAAGTTCTCTTACTAAGTAAGTCGGAAGAAGTACATCCGACATTATTTAACACCAGTTAGTCAAACGTTTGTCTTAGTAAATAGTATATATTTTACCTTTCTATGCTTATAAAACACTTAAGAAACGTTTGTATTTCAATAATTAAACCACTACGTTGCTTAGTAATAATTTTAGCTTATATCGGGCCAGGGCCTTTCTCACTTTATCCTTTAAAATTGTTCCAATCGTTGACCGACTGTAGCCGAATGCTTTTCTAATGACCGATGGTGTTTCACCTCTTTCCAATCGCTTTATTATTTCCACTTTATTTTCAATTATGATCGTGATTATTTTCGTGAACCGAAACACTGCGGATTCAGAGCTCCGCCGGGTCCTAAAGACCACCGCACTGAGACAGGTTAAATAAGGTCCGGGGTTGCACTGGATCCTAAAGTCTACCGCACTGAGACAGGTTAAATAAGGGACTTAAGCATCCGTGTTTTTTGGTATCCGCGAGGGGTCCCAGAACCAATCCCTCGCAGATAAGGAGGGCCGACTGTATAGTACTTGTTAACTTCACTGCAGCAAATACATGGATAAAGAACTTATAGTCTAATTTTTACTTCATTCCACCTTTCTCCTAATGTGGTACAATTAGCTAAGTTATCCATTTCCATGCAGATCAGTGATAGGAGATTCAACATCTCCTATCATGGGTGTGTACCATTATAAATTAGTTTGGCCATGCATGGGAGTGGGGAGAAAGTCAACGTGTGGCCAGGAGACATATTCAATTGACTGCATAATTAAGAACCATGTTGAAAGAACCTAGAAATTTGCAGGCACCAAAATATGATTTATTGTTAAGGAAATTGAGTGATGTGGGGGGACAGTCAAAATAAAGAATTCAAAATAAACCAGAGAATAGTGGTTGAAATATAAGCATGTTTCTCCCAATAGCATGTTGTCCAAATCAAAGAATGTACACAGGGATGGATCCTTTAAATAAACAGACAATTGATTTTCCATAAAAACTATATTTAATTTCTACAATTTATTATTGTAAATTCACTATGCAATTTGACTCATCAGCAAGAAAGAAACTGTACCTTGTAAACAGCATCAAGAAAGCGAGTGTCATTTTTTCCCGCAAGTTCCACTCCAGATGCTATTAGCTGCTCAGTCACATATGTGGAATATGAGGTGAAGGCATAGCTCATGATTGGCAGAAAGGCAGCTGGATCACCTTTTGCAAGACTGTAAAAAATAAAATTAAATCTTAAATGCAGTTTAACTTCTCAACAACCATTAACTGACTTCCCATGCTAATCTCACAGAAAACAGTTGAGTGCCTGGATCCAAACAGGCTTGTAATTTTCACTTCATTCAGAAATGACGATTTACATAATCATCCAGGTGGTGTAACTGAATTGAGCAAGAGTCCTGAATGCTCAAATGTTCTAAGTGATCTTATACTGAGTCCTGACAGACTCACGCTTGAAATACAGTCAAAAATGCAGAATAAAAAACAAACCTTAAATCAACCACTACAGTCAGCCCTCCTTATTGGCGGATTCAACCAACCGTGAATCGGGAGAACTCCAGCACTCGTTGTTTGAGCATGTACATACTATTTTTTCTTGTCATTATTCCCTAAACAATACAATATAACAATGATTTTCATAGCATTTACATTATATTAGGTATTATAAGTAATCTAGAAATGACTTAAAAGTACAGGCAGTCCCCAGGTTATGAATGAGTTCCGTTCCTGAGTCCGTCTTTAAGTCGGATTTGAAGTTGGAATAATACATCCGGTATTATTTAGCGTCAGTTAGTCAAACGTTATTCTTAGTATATGGTACATATTTTACGTTTCTATGCATATAAAACACTTAAGAAACATACGTATTTCAGTCATTAAACCACTGTGTTGCCTAGTAATAACTGTAGCTTTCATTGGGGCAGGGCCTTTCACATGCTCCATTAAAATTGCTCCAATCGTTGACCAACTGTAGTCCAACGCTTTTCCAATGACCGATGGCGTTTCACCTCTTTCTGATCGCTTCATTACTTCCACCTTATTTTCAATCTTGATTGTGATGATTTTCGTGAACAGTAACACCATGGATTCAGAGCTGCACCCTCAGGTCCTAATGTCCACTGCACTGAGATGTTAAATAAAGCCCGGTGTTCTGCTGGGTCCTAAAGACCACCACACCGAGCCAGGTTAAATAAGGGACTTGAGCATCCACGTTTTTTGGTATCCACGGGGGGTCTCAGAACCAATCCCCCACGGATAAGGAGGGCCGACTGTACTAACAAACACAAAATACTGGAGAAACTCCAGCATTTTGTGTGTTTTGCTTTGGATTTTCAGCATCTACAGGTTTCCTCGTGTTTGAGATCCTCGTGTTTGCATGTTTGATGTATTTATACTGTGACAAGTCTTTTTTTTAATCATTTTGCATCAGCAGACCATTCTTCCTGAACGGTGCAGTATGAAGAGAAGAGAAGCTGGAATCTAAAATAAAAATCAGAAAATGCTGAAAATATTCAGGTTAGCTAGCATCTTTGAAGAATGAAACAGAGAAGGTTTCTCTTGACCAGAGATAGAGATAACCAACAATTATCAGAGGAGAGCTTTGCAACTCATGAAAGGTTATCGCCCTAAGTCTTAACTCTTTCTCTCGCTATAGAACAAGAAACATTACCACACAGTACAGGCCCTTTGGCCCACGATGTCATGCTGACCTTTTAACCTACTCTAACTCTTTTATCCTACATAAAGCTCCATTTTTTATCATCCATGTGCCCATCTAAGAGATTTTTAAATGCTGCTAATGTATCTGCCTCTATCACCACCCCTAGCAGGGTGTTTCACGCACACACTACTCTCTGTGTAAAGAACTTACCTCTGACATCCCCTCTACAACCCCTTCGCTCTGCATACTTTCCTTAAAAGTATGCCCCCTTGTATTAGCCATTTCAGTTCTGGGAAAAGGTCTCCGGCTGTCCACACTATTTATGCCACATGATTTACTTAATATTTCCCATTTAGGTTCCTTTAAATATCTGTTAAAATTATATGTTTAATCTAGGCTAAGAAAAACAGAGTGCCACAATTGACCCCAACAGCTGCACAATAGTAGAGAAGTAATGAAAGTTAACCACAGGATCTATGTAATAGTTTTCTTCCCCAAATTCAGATTTGTTCAGAATCTGTACCATTCAAAAGCTGTAAACTTGGATTTAGGATATCTGCCAATCATTGCCTGAAGCCAGGCCATGTTGAAATTCCAACCAATTTAATCAGCCTCTAATTCAAATCAGGAGGAAAAAAAGGCACAGGAAAACACAGGAAAATGATGTTGAGGTAAAAGGTCATCCATGATTCTTTTTTTTTTACATTCTTATGAAACATATGCTTCTGAATTTCATCTAGTCTTAACACAGATCACACATGTGAATGAACTAAGTTTCCTTAATGGAAAACATACCTTAAAAACTATCTATAATATTTAGATATTAAGCACAAACATTTAACCCATTACCTTCAACTTTTTGTACTAAGATATTTAAATAATTTTATTTTAAGTGCAAACTTGTACTACAGTGTCATGTCAAAGCCAAATAATTCAAAATAACCAAATTCTGAGCTTTGGTTTTGAACCAAATTACAATAAAAATATTAGGTTGCTACATTTTAATCTAACTAGCACTATAAAATAGTGCACTAGAAACAAATTGTAAAAGCTTAAGGACCATTTATATATTCAATAAACTATCTACATTGATATGTAATTAATCCGAGCTCTATCTCTCAATAATGACATCAACAAATGGCAATCCTCCATACTAATATTAAACTAAAATCAATTTAACTCAAATTAATGTGATAATAAAATGTTCATATTCTGTGGTTCAAATCATTTGGATATTGGAATTTTTGACATTTTAATATAATTGTTCTACTGCAATGACAAAAGCTGTCTAATAAACTTAGTCCAAACATCCAATTAAAAATCTACCAAGTCTCCTTTTGAAAGTATTGAATTTGCTACTGTGGTTGGCCTTTAGTTCAATCTGAAGATCCAGTTACTATGCAATAAATTTCCACTCTACAGCCATTAACCATGTGTATAAAAGCAGAATCAACTTCAAATGATGTGAACTTCAAAGGCATTAGATATTTGATGTTTAATTCTGGTCTATTTTATTTGCAGTGCTGGTTAATGTAATCCTGATCTTATTTACAAAAACTATCCCATAATTATCAGAGACCGTAATCCTTCCTCCTCCTTCAATAAAAACATTCTGAGGCTAAGCCATAAAAGCGAAAGTTGTTGGCGAAGTTTTGGCTTTGTCCAACTTGAATGATACCAGCTGACATTTCCTCTACTGTAGCCAAACAGAAAGCATCTGGAAAAAGTACACTATTGGGACATCCCTATTAAAAGCACCAACCAGGAATCAAATTATTAACCCCTGATTGTTCAATCATACATCTGCTCCACCAGCTGCTGAGTGATAACATGCACACACAAAAAAAAAATCTAAATCATTGATATTGATGGCTTAAAAAATTTGAGTATTTGGAGTGTGTCATTGTTCTGGATCTGCACTCACTGGTGTATAGAAGAATGGAGGGGGGAAGGGGGGATCTCATTGAAACCTATCAAATATTGAAAGACATAGATAGAATGGACATGGAGAGAATGTTTCCTATGGGGGAGGGGAGTCTAGGATCAGAGGGCACAGTCTCAGAGTAGAAGGATGTCCTTTTAAAACAGAGATGAAGAGAAATTACTTTGGCCAATGGGTGGTGAATCTGTGGAATACATTGTCAAAGACAGTTGTGGATGCCAAGTTATTGTACCTATAAAAGTGGTTAACACAACACTTTACAGTATTAGTGACAGGTTCAATTCCCTCCACTGCCCGTATGCAAGGAGTTTGTACGTTCTCCCCGTGACCACGTGAGTTTCCTCTGGATGCTCTGATTCCCCCCACATTCCAAAGACATACTGGTTGGTAGGTTATTTGGTCATTATAAATTCTCCCGTGATTAGGCTAAGATTAAACTGGGTGATTGCTGAGCGGCATGGCTCAAAGGGCCAGAAGGGCCTATTTTGTGCTGTATGTCAATAAAAAAAATACTCACTTGGAAGTTTTCATGTTTTATTGTTTTCAACATTGAATCACAGTAGATTTAGTTCGGCTTTTTTTGACACATAAACAGAAAAAACTCTTTTCTGTCAAAGTGAAAACAGATCACTACACATATAAAACACAAACTAATTGACTGCAAAAGTATTCACTCTCTTTAATATGACACAACAAATCATCACCGGTGTAACCAATTGGTTCTAGAAGTCACATAATTAGTTAAACGGAGACCTTCGTGTACAACAAGATCTTTCAATTGACTGCAATAAAAATACACCTCTACGTGGAAGGTCCAACTGCTGGTGAGTCAGTATCCTGGCAAAATCACACCATGAAGACAAAAGCAACTCCACGAAAAGATTATTGAAAAGCACAAGTCAGGAGATGGATACAAGGAAATTTCCAAGTCACTGAATATCTCTTGGAATACAGTTAAGTCAATCATCAAGAAATGGAAAGGATATGGCAGAGCTGTAATTCTGCTTAGAGCAGGCCTCAACACTGCATAACCATGCAAGAAGGAGACTAGTGAGGGAAGCCACCAAGAGACCAATGGCAACTCTGGAGGAGTTACAAGCTTCAGTGGCTGAGATGGGGGAGACTGCACATTCAACTGCTATCCAGGTGCTTCACCAGTTGCAACTAATGGGAGAGTGATAAAGAGAAAGCCATTATTAAAAAAAAGAACTCACACAAATTCTCGGCTGGAGTTTGTCAGAAGGCATGTGGGAGACTCTGAAGTCAGCTGGAAGAAGGTTCTATGCTCTGATGAAAACAAAATTGAGTTTATTGGCCATCAGGCTAAACACTACATTTGGCATAAGCCAAACATTGCACATCATCAAAAACATACCATTCCTACTGTGAAGCATGGCGGTGGCACCAACATAATGAGGGGATGCTTCACTGCAGCAAGCCCTGGAAGATTTGTGAAGGTAGAGGGTAAAATGAATGTAGCAAAGTACAGGGAAATCTTGGAGGGAAACGTGATGCAGTCTGCAAGAGAACTGCAACTTGGAAGAAAATTTGTTTTCCAACAAGATAATGACCCCAAGCATAAAGCTAAAGCTATACAGGAATGGCTAAAAACAACAAAGTTAATGACCTGGAGTGGCCAAATCAGAGTCCAGACCTCAATCCAATTGAGAATTCGTGGTTGGATTTGTAAAGGGCGGTTCACTCACGATCCCCATATAATCTGACAGAGCTTGACCAGCTTTGTAAAGGAATGGGGAAAAACTGCAGTGTTCGGATATGCAAAGCTGATAGAGACCTGCTCACACAGACTCAAGGCTGTAATTGCTGCCAAAGGTGCATCTACTAAATACCAACTTGAAGAGGGTGAGTAATTATGCAATCAATTAGTGTTTTATATTTGCATTTCATTTGGATTACTTTGTAGAGATCTGTTTTCACATTGACACGAAAGAGTCTTTTTCTGTTGATCAGTGTCAAAAAAGCCAAATTAAATTCACAGTAATTCAACGTTGTAAAACAATAAAACATGAAAACTTCCCAGGTGGGGAGATGAATACTTTTTATAGGCACTATACATATTTAAAACTTTATATTTAAGATTTTGTGGGGCCTGATCTAGGTATCCCAAGTCTCAGAAGTACATGTTGCCCAGTAGACTATGAGTTTTGTGTGAGGTTTGATGTCTTCATCTTGAAACACCAACTTTATTCCAACAATCCGTAGCGCTCAAGTGAAAAAGTAGTCTTTACCTAAATTAGAACTTAGCAGAACTCAGAGTAGTATCCTCTCATCATCCCCTACCTGCTTTGTGAAGGTAACAAAGATTTCAGAATTTTATCTTTTAGTGAGTTAACCTTTTATTTTTTAAAACCCTGACAATCTAAAGCCACTGTACTTCATCTCACTTCTTAGGTTGATGTCTTTATCCCAAGTATGAATAAATCCTTGTTACATTCTGACTAAGGCAACTACTTCCTTTCTTAGGCAAAGACACCAAAATCGTACACAGTCTTCCAAGTTTGGTCTCAATAAAGCAAATATAATTTGTAGGAGGTCTTTTGCAAAATAACAATATTGGAAATGGTTTGAGTTCTTCTTTCTTGAATTTTTAAGGTAGATGATGAGCTATACAAGTCAATTTAGTGACTCTGGGTTAGGAAATTGCAATGTTGGCAAGGTTCCAAAAAAAGGAATTCAAGTTGGATTCCCTTTTCTGAGTTCTAATCAGTAAGCTCAACTGCAAAATGCATCTGTACAAACTACAGGTCAATTTAAAAGGTCTGTTTCTTACATCACTGATTAAAGTGCCAAGCTAGATTAAAGCGTCAAGACCCATGAGCGGAAACGGCCTGAGAGCAGAAAATGAACTGATGTTCAGCCTCACTACTCCACACCGATTAAAGTGTCGAGCCAGATTAAAGCGTCGAGGTGCAAGAGCAGAAAATGAATTGGTGTTCTTCTGCATGCCAGCCAAGATCCCCCAGCTGGGCCTGCCCTGTCTGCCTGTATTTGACCCATCTCCCTCTCCTGTCACTATGACCATTGGGTAGGAGATGCAGGAGCCTTGGGCCCCACACCAATAGGTTCGCAGGCAGATATTGCTCTGTAGCCTCTGGGCTCCTGGACCGACTTCACTCACCTCAGCGCTGAACTGACTCCGCAGCCTATAGAGTCACTTTGGGGAATTCCGCAGTTCATGTTCTATGTATTATTTGTTTACTTTTTAATTACTGTATTTACACAATTTGTTCTTTTTTCACATACTGAATGCTTGTCGGTCTTTGCTCTGTGATTTTTTGTATTTCTTTCTTTTATTGTGTTTCATTCTTTTGTGGGTACCTGCAAGAAATGGTTTTAAATGGTATACATACTTTGATAATAAATGTACTGTAAACTTTATGCATATCTAGACACAGAATCAGTTTCTAGCAAAAAAAATGGATGAAACAGAGATTAATAGTATTTATTCAACAGTATTTCTTAGATTTAAGAAGGACTTGCTTCCTGGCCAGTCCAGTGGATTCTGATGAGTCCTATATGTGCTTTGGCACAGATGAGGCATATAGTTTGAGACAGTGCATCGTTCTTCAGCTATTGCCTCAGATATTCCCACAGAAAATAAAATTCACAATGATAAAGCTGTAGAATACAGAGAACAGCCTATTGATTTTGAATACGCACACCACATGTAAAAAATATCACCAGCTATAAGGAAGAACTTGCACTATTCAAATTAATTATATTAAACAAAATCTTGTAGAGTTATCAGAGTTTCCTTTAATTAAATCTGAGATTTTGTTTAGGCATGTAGAAAATGATTATTTTCTCTATTGGGCTGGTCAGTGATTAGATGCACATCAATTTAAACATGTCAAACAATAGTGTGAGGAAAGGCTAGGATAATTTTTTTTACACTTAGACAGCTTGTGATTGATGCTTGGCTGCAGGAAGTGATTTGAGACAGAGACCACTGCATTTTATGCAAGGAAATTAGACAATATTAGAAACAGAGGGAAAAAATAGCCTGTGGTAACAGTGTGGGACAGCTGGATGCATTTTGGATTACTTGGCAAAGGGGCTGGCAAAAAAAATGATTTTTTTTCTTACTGGAAATCTACTTTGAGCATCCAGCAATCTGTTTAAGAACCCCACCTGGTTACCAGCAGTGGTTAATGATTATCAGTTCCTGGAGATTAGATCATTAGCAGCAGTTTCAGTAATCAAGTTGCAGGAATTAAGAAACCTAAAAATGCAATAAATGCATTGAGAATAATACTTTCATCTAATAGACAGGAAATCAAACTGAACATTGGCACGCTCCTTTCATAAAGTGAATTTCAAATTTCCCCAGAGAGCCTAAGCAATGTGGAAGATATTGCTTTAGACTTAGATAGTGCTTGAGTTCAAGCTCAAATTCTTGGCTTCATATGCAAGAATGTATCCCCATACTTGGATGATTACCAATGGACAAACTTCATCCATTTGGTATTATTAGTAGAATTTGAGTAACCCGTTATAAAGGCTAATAAATTACACCTCTCGCTGGTTATTGGTCAAGAACAGCTCTGCAATTTCCTGATTAAGGCAGTCAAAACTGCAATTCATAAAAGATTTTGCTCTACAACCCACCAATATAATTTCAGTCCTTCGGTCCTTTAACAGAGCAATACCAATATGGAATGTATATTCGTAATTGCCCCAAATCTTTATGTGATACTCAGGACTGGTTTTGCATATTAGCTGATTCGGAAGGATGGCAATGGTTCTTCCAGGAAGGAAACATTATACAATATTACCTCCTTACTTCCTGATTATTTTGCACATTGTGTAGGTGTATTATTGCAAATAATACATACTATTAGAATATTTTTTCATAGAAGAGGCCTTATTAATTTGTATATTATATTCATCAGAGCAAACTATTTGGATTCTCACATTATAATAAACATACTAAGGCCTTACGACATACAGTGCCTATTAAAAGTATTCATCACCCTTGGAAGTTTTCATGTTTTATTGTTTTACAACATTGAATCACAGTGGATTTAATTTGGCTTTTTTGACACTGATCAACAGAAAAGAATCTTCTGTATCAAAGTGAAAACAGATCTCTATAAAATGATCTAAATTAATTACAAATATAAAACACAAAATAATTGATTGGATAAGTATTCACTTATATGACACACCAAATCATCACTGATGTAGCCAATTGGCTTTAGAAGTCACATAATTAGTTAAATGCAGATCTGTTTTTGGAGACCTCTATGAGGTTAAGGTGTTTCAATTAATTGTAATAAAAATACACCAATATCTGGAAGGTCCAACTGCTGGTAAGTCAGTATCCTGGCAAAAACAACAATAGAACTCTCCAAGCAACCCCACGAAAAGAATATTGAAAAGCACAAGTCAGGAGATAGATACAAGAAAATTTCCAAGTCACTGAATATCCCTCGGAGTACAGTTAAATCAATCATCAATAAATTGAAAGAATGTGGCACAGCTGTAAATCTGCTTAGAGCAGGCTGTCCTCAAAAACTGAGTGACCGTGCAAGAAGGAGACTAGGGAGGGACGCCACAAAGAAACCGGTGACAACTCTGGAGGAGTTACAAGCTTTAGTGGCTGAGATGGGGGAGACAGCGCCTACAACAACTGTTGCCCGGGTGCGTCACCAGTCTCAGCTTTATGGCAGAGTGGCAAAGAGAAAGCCACTGTTGAAAAATCTCATATGAAATCTTGGCTACAGATTGCCAGAAGGCATGTGGGAAATCCTGAAGTCAGCTGCAGGTGGTTCTATGGTTTGATGAAAACAAAATTGAACTTTTTGGCCATCAGACTAAACGCTATACTGCACATCATCAAACACACTCCATCCCTACCACAATGCATCACACTGTGGGGATGCTTCACTGCAGCAGGCCCTGAAAGAATTGTGATGGTAGAGGGTAAAACGAATGCTGCAAAATATAGGGAAATCCTGGAGGGAAAAAAAAAGGACTGGGACTTAGGAGATTTATTTTCTTACCAGACAATGATCCCAAGCATAAAGCCAAAGCTACACATGAATGGCTTAAAAACAACAAAGTTAATGTCCTGGACTAGCCAAATTGGCATCCAGACCTCAATCCAATTGAGAATTTGTGGCTGGATTTGAAAGGGGCTGTACACTCACGATCCCCAGACAATCTGACCGAGCTTTAGCAGTTTTGTAAAGAAGAATGGGGAAAAATTGCAGTGTCCAGATGTGCAAAGCTGATAGAGACCTATCCACACAGACTCAGGGCTGTAATTGCTGCCAAAGGTACATCTACTAAATACTAACTTGAAGGGAGTGAATACATATGCAGTCAATTATGTTGTGTTCTATATTTGTAATTAATTTAGATCACTTTATAGAGATCTGTTTTCATTTTGACATGAAAGAGTCTTTTTCTGTTGAGCAGTGTCAAAAAAGCCAAATTAAATCCATTATGATTCAATGTTAGAAACATATAAAACCTACAGCACAATACAGGCCCTTTAGCCCACAATGCTGTGCCAAACATGTACTTACTTTAGAAATTACCTAGGGTTACCCATAGCCCTCTATTTTGCTAAGCTCCATGTACCTATCCAGAAATCTCTTAAAAGACCCTGTCTTATCCATCTCCACCACCGTCACCAGCAGCCTATTCCACGCACTCACCACTCTCTGTGTAAAAAAACTTACCCCGACATCTCCTCTGTACCTACTTCCAAGCACCTTAAAACTGTGTCCTCTCGTGCTAGCCATTTCAGCCCTGGGAAAAAGCCTCTGACTATCCGCATGATCAATACCTCTCATCATCTTATACACCTCTATCAGGTCACCTCTCATCCTCTGTCGCTCCAAGCATAAAAGGTCGAGTTCACTCAACCTATTCTCATAAGGCATGCTCCCCAATCCAGGTAATATCCTTGTAAATCTCCTCTGCACCCTTTCTATACTTTCCTCATCCTTCTTGTAGTCAGACGACCAGAACTGAGCACAGTACTCAAAGTGGGGTCTGACCAGGGTATATCTGTATATTACCTCTCGGCTCTTAAACTCAATGCTGTAATATAAAACATGAAAACTTCCAGAGGGTGGGTGATGCACCATCGATAACTCTGGGAGACGTGAGGCGAGATAGGCTTTTATTAGCTGGAAGAAAGCACTGTCAGCAGCAAGAGACCATCACACAACATCCTGGAGACTGAGGGAGGCGCAGTGCCTCCAATCACCTTTATACAGGGGTCTGTGGGAGGAGCCACAGGAGCAGTCAGCGGGGGGGGGGGGTGTCCAGACAGGTATATGTAGTTCACCACAGTGGGTAAATACTTTTTATAGGCATTGTATACACAGAACACCACAGTAAGACCTTACCACCTATATGCACGTACGATTCATTCGGAATATGAACTACACTGGAATCTTGGCTCATAATGAAGACAATATTTAACTTCTTTTTCAAAGTAACTCTCCTTTCAATTTGGAAGTAAGACATATTATTGTAATTTTATAAGTTCAAAAGTAAATTTATTATCAAAGTACATATATGTCACCATATACAATCCTGAGCTCCATTTTCTCGCGGGCATGCTCAATAAATCGAAGAATCTATCAATAAAAGACTGTACCCAAAAGTGCAGGCAAACAACCAATGTGCAAAAGACAACAGATTGTGCAAATACAATAGAAAAAATAACAATAATAAATAAATAAGCAATATCTTTTGAGAACATGAGATGAACAGTGCTTGAAAGTGAATCCATGTGTTGTGGTAACAGTTCAGTGATGTAGCAAGTCAAGTCGAATGAAATTATCCCCACTGGTTCAAGAGCCTAACAATTGAGGGGAAATAACAGTTCCTGAACCTGGCAGTGTGAGTCCTAAACCTCTGTACCTTCTTCCTGACGACAGCAGCAAGAAGAGATCATGACTTGGGTGGTGGGAGTCCCTGATGATGAACGTTGCTCTCCTGTAACAACGCTCCATGTAGAAGATGTGGTCAATGGAGGAATGGGCTTTACCCATGTCAGACTGGGCCGTATCCATTACTTTTTGTAGGATTTTTCATTCAAGGGCATTGGTGTTTCCATTCCAGGCTATAATGCAATGAGTTAACATTCTCTCCACCACACAGCTATAGAAATGTGTCAATGTATTAAATATTATGCTGAAGCTTTGCAAACTCCTAAGGAAGTAGAGGCACTTCTTCGCACTTACATCCAGGGCCCAGGACAGGTTGTTGAAAGCATCCTCCTATATGATGATCTGTCACCACCTTTGATTCGGCCCACAACAGTGATATCATCAGAAAACATAAATATGACATTAGAGCTGTGCTTAGCCACACAGCCATAAGTGTAGAGCAAGTACAGCAGGTGCTAAGCACACAGCCTTGTAGATGGATAGTGTGGAGGAGATGTTGGTGCCAATCGAAACTGACTGGGGTCTGCAAGTAGGGAAATCAAGGATCCAATTGCACAAGCAAGTATTGATGCCAAGGTCTTCAAGCTTAATGCTTAGTTTTGAGTGGCCTATGGTATTGAATGCCAAGCTATAATTGATGAAGAGCATCCTAATGTATGCAACTTTGCTGGCCAGATGTTCCAGAGTTGAGTGAAGAGACAATGAAATAGCAGCTGTTGTGCCACACAAGTATTTTTATAGAAATGGCCAAGTTCGTTTAAATGATATATTGACAGACTAATAGTTTTTGATAGCCATATTATACTAAATATACTTTATCACCTATACAGAGAACATTACAGTTAAAATGAGAGGTTTGGAATAACGGGACAAGTTCCACTCCTGTCTTGTGGGTTCCAAGACAGCTAATGAAGTCAGTATGAAACACAGATGGAGCAGGTGGGTGGGTAGTTTGAGGTGGTCTGCTTTTTCTGCCACTTATGCAGAGCTTCCTTGTTTGTGATCCTGATGCATGCCTTGGACATTCTCAATACCATTGGGAATTCTTCTTCACCATTTTGAGTGGTCATAGGCCAGGGATTCCTAGGAGTCAGCATGATCCTTCAACATCAGAGTGAAGAGATCAACCTTCTCAGGCAGATGTGAAACATCCCAAAGAGACAAACAGGAGGCAAGATGCACTCCCATCAATGTATAATATGAAATTATCTAAGAAACAAATATTGTCACTGCTTCTTAGCTGAAAATTGGTTGCTATTTTCCTTACACTGCAAGTAACCTTAATTCAAAAATGCTTATTTAGCTGTACCGCTGATGTTAATACAAAGAAAATCACAATATAAATCGTAAATCCATCATTCTGTATATTTGACTCTAAATCCTGAGCTTAAGCTTGCATGCACAAAACAAGTCCATTTTCAAAGCAGAAAAATCTCCCATGTCAATGAAGGAGAAGGAGACCATCTTGTGCTTATTTTAACCATCACACGGTAATGTGAGAGTCCCTTACTTACCCATTATAGTCAATATCTTGTGGATAATTCAGTGAGCGAAGTCCTTGTTCTAACTTTCGAAGGGATCCCCTCAAATCACCAGTTGTCATCTTGATCCTACAACTTGATAACAAATACATAAACTTTTCTTAGCTTATCGCAGTTCATAAAAATTATTTAGTGTCTGTTGTTTTATTTCACTCCATAGATCTCAATAATAGTGGTGGTAGAATGTATAAATTTGATTTTTCTATTTAAGAACAGGTAAAAGCCACTCAGCTCTTTAAGCACACACACATTTAATTGTTCTACTAGATATGTCCTCAATTCATTTGCCACAACTGTTTTAAATCTCTATTTTCTGGAATAATGAAAATAAAATGATCTCAGCACTGATAACTTCAATCAGCTAATGTCAGCAGCACTTTTGGATTAAAAAGTATCAATGTCTCATTCCTAAATTCCCATTCCATATCCAGATTTCTCTAAGTGTGTGATGCTATACAAACGAGAGATTAGCTTTGTTTGTCACATATGCATCTAAACATCTAAACCTACTGTGAAGTACACTGTTTATATCAATGACCAAAATCCAAGGATGATGTACTGAGGGCAGCACATTGCCATTCCAGCGAGCTCCTTCAAAAGCAAAATTAGCCATAACTAGCAACGGCTTATTATTAAATGATGCTGGCTTTCTCTGCTGAGATACTTCTGCATGAACTCATTCAGTGTTATTATGTATATAGTATTCCTGATATCATTCTTCAAACTATAAGTCTGCAAATTTACTATTTTTTTTATATCACACTTGTAACATTATAAGGTATTTGCAACTTTCTGCTTCAAAGACAATTCCAGAACTCTTGGAACCCTTGGAAAACTACTACAAATACATCTGTAATTCCTTTATTGAATTTAGTACTCAGGAATATAAATCATTATCTCTTAAAAAATTTTCACACCCCATTGGTTTTATCAAAACTAAAAAAGAAATTATTTTTCCTTAAATTTATTCTGCCGTTCTTTTGCATTGCTGGTTAGCAACACAAGCTAATAGGAGGATGCAACACACACAAAATCCTGGGGGAGCTCAGCAGACAGGAAGCATCTACGGAAAAAAATAATCAACATTTCCGGCGAGACCTTTCATCAGGACTGGAAACAAAGGAAGAGAAGCCAGAATAAGAAGGTGGAGGAGTGGAAGGAGTACAAGCTAGGTGGTGATAGGTGAGGCTAGGTGGATGGGGTAGGAAGTAAGAATTTGGAGGTGATTGGTGGAAAACGTAAAGGGCTGAAGAAGGAATCTGATAGGAGAGAAGAGTGGACCATGGAAGAAAAGGAAGGGGAAGGTGATAGGCAGGTGAAGAGAGAAGAGAAGAGCTAAGATAAGAAGGGAGAGGGGGGAAAATTACTGGAAGTTGGAGAAATCAATGCTCATGCCACCAGGTTGGAGGCTACTCAGATAGAATACGAGGTATTACTCCTCCAACCTTAGAGTTCCCTCATTGTGGCAGAGTGGAGGATAGAACATAAAATAGTACAGCACATTACAGGCCCTTCGGCCCACAATGTTGTGCTGACCCTCAAACCCTGCCTCCCATATAACCCCCCACATTAAATTCCTCCATGTACCTGTCTAGTAGTCTCTTAAACTTCACTAGTGTATCTGCCTCCACCATTGATTCAGGCAGTGCATTCCATGCACCAACCACTCTTTGAGTGAAAAACCTTCCTCTAATATCCCCCTTGAACTTCCCTCCACTTACCTTAAAGCCATGTCTTCTTGTATTGAGCAGTGGTGCCCGGGGCAAGAGGTGCTGGCTATCCACTCTATCTATTCCTCTTAATATCTTGTATACCTCTATCATGTCTCCTCTCATCCTCCTCTCCAAAGAGTAAAGCCCTAGCTCCCTTAATCTCTGATCATAATCTATACTCTCTAAACCAGGCAGCATCCTGGTAAATCTCCTCTGTACCCTTTCCAATGCTTCCACATCCTTCCTATAGTGAGGCGACCAGAACTGGACACAGTACTCCAAGTGTGGCCTAACCAGAGTTTTATAGAGCTGATTCATTACCCTGCGACTCTTAAACTCTATCCCTTGACTTATGAAAGCTAACACCCCATAAGCTTTCTGAACTACCCTATCTACCTGTGAGGCAACTTTCAGGGATCTGTAGACATGTACCCCCAGATCCCCCTGCTGCTCCACACTACCAAGTATCCTGCCATTTACTTTGTACTCTGCCTTGGCGTTTGTCCTTCCAAAGTGTACCACCTCACATTTCTCCGGGTTGAACTCCATCTGCCACTTCTCATCCCACTTCAGCATCCTATCAATGTCTAAGAGGATCAGAGGGATCTTGGGGTCCGAGTCCATAGGACACTCAAAGCAGCTGCGCAGGTCGACTCTGTGGTTAAGAAGGCGTACGGTGTATTGGCCTTCATCAATCATGGGATTGAATTTAAGAGCCGAGAGGTAATGTTGCAGCTATATAGGACACTGGTCAGACCTCACTTGGAGTACTGTGCTCATTTCTGGTCACCTCACTACAGGAGGAATGTGGAAACCATAGAAAGGGTGCAGAGGAGATTTATAAGGATGTTGCCTGGATTGAGGAGCTTGCCTTATGAGAATAGGTTGAGTGAACTCGGCCTTTTCTCCTTGAAGCAACAGAAGATGAGAGGTGATCTGATAGAGGTGTATAAGATGATGAAAGGCATTGATCGTGTGGATAGCCAGAGGCTTTTTCCCAGGGCTGAAATGGTTGCCAAGAAGACACAGGTTTAAGGTGCTGAGGAGTAGGTACAGAGGAGATATCAAGGGTAAGTTTTTTACTCAGAGAGTGGTGAGTCCGTGAAATGGGCTGCTGGCAACGGTGGGTCTTTTTAGAGACTTCTGGATAAGTACATGGAGCTTAGAAAAATAGAGGGCTATGAGTAAGCCTAGTAATTTCTCAGGTAGGGACATGTTTGGCACAACTTTGTGGGCTGAAGGGCCTGTATTGTGCTGTAGGTTTTCTATGTTCTAGAAGGAAGCTGTGGACTGACATGCTGGAATAGGAATTGGAATTTAAATGGTTGGCCAGCGGGAGATCCTGCTTTTTGCAGATGGAGTGGAGGTGCTTGACAATGCGGTCCCCCAATTACATCAGGTTTCACCAATCTAAAAGGAGCCGCATTAGAAGCACTGGATAAAATAGATGACCCCAATAGATTCACAGGTGAAGTGCTGCCTCACTTGGAAGGACTATATGGGGCACTGAATAGAGGTGAAGGAGGAGGTGAATGGGCAGGTATAAAAAGCTGGAGTGAATGGAGAATATAGTGTTTATGAAAAGATTTTAAATAGGTTTTGTGAGGAGCAAGTACGTCTGAAACAGCAGCCAGATATACAGTCTATTGAGCCTGTTCTAGCTCCATTAAAACAGTGGGTAATCCTCTACCTCTAGACATACTGGCCATGCTGTTTCTAGTTCTCATATTCACATGTAATGGGATTTCATGTCTTTAACCATAAACATGACTTGGTGGAAGAATAGACAATTAAAGCAAATTTCTTTTTAGATAATCCTTCAGGATCAAGGAAGATTTCCTTTACTCCAGTCCTGTTGGTTCTAAAAAGGCTGATGATGCTCAGTCTTTTTTTTAACAGAAGGGGCAAAAAGTGCCTGACAGGGATGGGGAGGCAGAATCATTGAGTGTATTCAAAGTAGAGGTTGAAATGGGTTATAGAGAGAGAACAGGAAGGTGGTGTCATGGTCAACACTAGTATTAAACTAGCATTTAAGTGCCATGCTAGTGTAATCCTTAGCACGATGCTATTACAATTTGGGCTGTCGGATTTCAGAGTTCAATTCTACTGTCATCTGTTAGGAGTCTGTACGTCCTCCGTATGGAATGTGTGGGTTTTCTCTGGGTGCTCTGTTTTCCTCCTACACTCCACAAACATACCAGTTAGTAGGTAAATTAGTCATGGTAAATAGTCCCACAATTAGGCTAGAGTTAACTGGGGGTTGCTGGGCAGCACAGCTCAAAGTGCTGGAAGGGCCTATTCCATGCTATACATATACAGAGGGATGTCTGGGGTGTCCAAGGAGGTGTGACACCTCTGGTGGCAGGCTTGTCATACTCCGCCCAGGGGCAACTCGTCACCTGCCACCCAGCTCTCATCCATGACTCCAAGTAACTGTTTGTACGCATTAGTGGCCACACCCCAGTACAGCGCTTAGCAGACTAATCCAGCTGAGGGTAGCCAGGAACCACCAACCCAGGTGAGAAAGGGATATACCTACCCCAGAATGCGAAGCCAGTTCCAGCAAACTGGGCGGATGAAATCAACTACAAGATCCAACGGCCAAGAGGGCAGTGCTGCAATGCTTCGTGGAGAGTGAAGGGCATGACAAGGCACAGAAGGCGTCATGGCTATCCACTGCAGCCAAGGAAGTCTCCAATTGTGACAATTTTTAGTACCATTGGACAAAGATTTTTGAGGCCTAGAGTGGAACGGCTTTTTCACTCTAAAACTTCTCACACAGGTTTATGTCATCTTTGGGAAAACAATGGACAACCAACACATGTATATTATAGAGAAAGAGAGCAGGTTTATAGGCTAACTAGCCTACTCCATTCTTGTACTCTCAAAATGCTTAAATATCTAGAGCATTTATCTGTACATCACCGTTTCCCCCCCACCCTCACCTGGATCCCTCTATCACCCACAAGCTCTTGCTGTGCCTCTTCACTCCCTCTTTTTATACTAGCTATCTCAACTGCTTCTTTATTCCTCCAGATGAAGGGTTTTAATCAAAATGTCATCTATCCATTTCCCCCCACAGATGCTGCCTGACCCTTTCCAGCACTCTTTGTCCAGCATCTCTAAAGGAGGCACAAAGTACACTACAGATGCTGTGGTCAAATCAACACGTACAAACAAGCTGGAGGAACTCAGCAGATCGGGCAGCATCCGTTGAAACGAGCAGTCAACGTTTCAGGCCGAGACCCTTCGTCAAGAGGAGCACTTCAATGATCAAGGTGTAAGAAGATGCACACGCAATACTGGTAAATGGGATTCATATGGATGTGTGTGTAGTAATGCTAAGTATGGAGAGTCAGCATAGACAAAACAGTCCAAGCACCTGCCTCAGTTAAGACTATAAACCAGGCAAAACCAAAGGACAAAGGAAGCATGGTTGGAATTCCAAATGGTAAGGGTAAATGGTAGGATGGGAGGAAACAAAAGCAGTTTTTGACTGGGATGACATAGACAACAGAGATAAGTGAGGGAGGCTGTAACTCACACAACAGAACTAAAAAGGAGAATAGCACAAAAAACACGCAGCACTGGAATCACCATGGCACACCAAGTGCTGAGAAATGAGCTTAGTTACGGGAATGGGAATAAGTATGTGATAGTATGGATGTGATGGGCCAAAGAGCCTGTGCATGACTCTGTGAGGTCAAGCACTGGTGAGGAGAGGAACAAAGTTAATGTCACAGGTCAATAAACCCAGCTGAGATAAAGGGTTCCAACATGAACCAGAGATAGTGCTTTGATCGAACAGAGAGTAATTCAGATCACCTCCCAATAGGAAGCTGAAACTAATGCAGACATGATTCACAAGGATGCTACCAGGACTGAAGTGCTTGAGTTGTAAGCAAAGGCTTCAAAGGCTGGGATTTCTTTCCCTAGATGGAAAGAAACTGAGGGGGTGCCCGTGTAAAAACTTATAGAGTCATGACAGACTTTGGTAGGTGAATGGCCGCAGTCTCTTTCCCATGCTAGGGGAGTCTAACACTAAAGGACATAGGGTTTAAGGTGAGGGGAAATGATTAAGGGGAACTGGAGGGGTAAACTTTTCCACACATATGGGAGTGGATATATGGAAAAAGTAAAGATCGATACAAAGACATTATTTGAATGGTCACCAAATTATAGGAAGGCTTTGCAGAGGGTGCAGAAAAGGTTCACCAAAGTGATGCCTGCATTGGAGGGCATGTGCTACAGGGATAGGTTGGACAACTTGAGTTGGTTTGTCAGGAGCATGGTGACTTAAGGGGAGACCTGACAGAAGTACAATACTGTGCAAAAGTCTTAGATATACATACATATATATAGTTAGGGTGCCCAAGACCCTTCCACAGTAATGCATTTGTCAACGTGGAGCGGAGAGCAAGCTTCTAAATCTTTTGAGAGCAAAGGATGTTGGGAATAGCAAGGGCAGAGTGCCATAGGTGGGGTGTGGGGCAGTGGGAGATGAGTGCTGGGGCAGAGGTTGGTGCAGGTGCAGACACATCCAACCCTGAGACACCAGGAAAGGTCATTTGATTCCAAACAATTGGTTTATTGATCATTACTGAATCTCTCCCCGTTGCTTCCCACTCCCTCCCACTCTTGCCAAACCATGATTTCTCTCTCCCTGCCCCTTTCCACTCTCAGTCCACAATAAAGACCCAAATCAGAAGCAGGTTGTCATGTCATGAAATTTGTTTTTTTGTGTGTGGCAGCAGTGCAGTGCAACAGAGTACATAAAATTACTACAGTACTGTGCAAAAATCTCCCTATTTATATATATAAAAAGACTTTTGCACAGTACTGTATGTAACACTGGGAGGCATAGAAAGAGCAACTAGCAACTTTTTCCAAGGTTGGTGATGTCCAATAATAGAGGGCATGCAGTTAACGTGAGAAGTTTTTAAGTTGAGAGGGCAGTTTTTTTTTTAAACATAGTGAGCGGTAGGTGTTGTGCTGGAGGCAAATACGATAGAAACGTTTAAGAAGCTCTTAGCACATGAATACTGTATTCAGAGAAGAGAGGGAACATGGACAATTTCTAGGCAGAAGGAATTAGTTTAGTTAAGTGTTTAATTGCTTGCTTAGTTCATCACAACTTCGTGGGCCGGAGGTGTACAATTCTAAAGACAGGTACGTGGATAGAAAATACGTTATGGTCCAAAGGGACAAGCTCATGGACGATGTAAGCCGAAAGGCTATTTCTCGACGAAGTTGACGCGGGGAATAGGGGACAGATGGAGGGAATTGTGGACAGCCTAAGTGGGCGCAAGTAGAGGATGGGAGAAGACTAGGACGAACATCGGTCCATAACAGGACGATCACTTAAAGACCCTAACCCTCCCTACCCCGCGAAGTGACCTCCTGCCTCACCTCCTGATCCACTGGCACCGTTGAACCGCCTCTCCCGAACTTCTGAATGACGGAGAGTCTCTACGTCGCTTGCGTCGCCGACCGCCTACGGCTGATTAGCGGGTTGGCGTCTCGGAAAGCGCTGATTGGTAGGAGTGGAGTCATGCCCTGCCCTCCGAGCAATTCGATAGGCTGCTTGGATCCAATCCTGTGAGGGAGAATTGGGCGACCCACTCGCGCTGCTGCTTGAATTTGGTTGGTGCTTCCCCGCTCGCGGTCTGGAACTGGAGCTCCTCGCGCCGCTCCTTGAATCTGATTGGCAGGTGGGCTGCCCTCCGACGGTTTGGTCCGGCCATCCCAGATGGGCGCGCGCGTTCTGGCGGCCGGATGTCCGCGGAGCAGTTCGTGTTTCCACGTAGCAGATTCAGCGACCGATTAATTTGCAGTCATACACCCAAAAAACCCACTCAGGATGAATGACTCTGGGTTTGCGTTTTTAATAGTGCACGTATATGTTGCAAACAATTTCCTGAGCGTCTTCCTGTCATTGAACGAATTTGCAACAGCAGAAATGAAAATTGGAATCTTAATCCTTAATTTAAAAGTTGCAGAACTCAGTTGGCAGCATCTATGGAGCAAAATTATCCTTTCAGTAGACCGTAACCCTTCATCGGAGCCTTACATAAGGGTGCAAATGAATAAAACAGTAAATACAACAGGAACACACTGCAACATTGTTGCAAAGATAACAGTGCAAACAGGTCGAGAAAAAAATGCTAAAGATACAATTATGGAAGAGCGGAATTAAGGGTTCGAGAATATGGCAGCCCCACTGGGAAAGAGATGTGCAAATGGTGATTGGTTCAGGAGTTGATAGCAAAAGGCAAGATAGTTTTTCTTAAGTCTTGATGCCTCACCCACCACCCCATGAGCCTTTCCAACACATCATTTTCCGCAACTTCTGCCATCTTCAATAGGACCTTTCCATCAAATACATTTTAACCTACTGCCCACTCTCTATTATTGACAGTGTATGCTCCCTCCGTGATTCCCTTGTCTGTCCCTCACCGCTAAATTCCCACCTGGCACGTACCTCTGCAAGCAACAGGAATGCTGCAATGTCAATTCACCTTCATTCAGGACCCCCCAAACAGACCTTCCAGGTGAGGCAACATTTCACCTGTAAATTTGTTGGCATTGTCTACAGTCTCCAGTGCTCCTGATGCAGCCTCCTGTGCATTGGTGTGACCCGACGTAGATTGGGGGACTGCTTTGTCGATCACTTCCACTCCATCCACAAAAAGCAGGATTTCCTGGTAGCCAAACATTTTAATTTCAATCCCCATTCCCATTCTGACATGACAGTCAATGGTCTTCTCTTCTGCAACATTGAGGACAATATATATCTCTCAAGCTATTTCCAATGGTCATTGCTATTTTAAAGGGCCGCCTGTGAGCCTTTCCATTATGCAATGTTGATTACACATCTAAAAATACTTCATTGATTGTGAAGACATTTGAGAAGCATAGGGTTCTGAAAGTATCAAACTTCTTCTTGGGCCCTTAGCTCCCAGTGGAGCATTGGCCATCAATGACTCCTATCTCCATCCTCCTCTGTTCTGAAGAGGTTTCTTGAAGATGGACCAGGAATGTCCCCATTGTCTAATTTTGACCTCAATGTCTCTCCTCAACTCACTTATCTTCTTGTGCTTGGTTAGCACTGATGATTCTGGAACTGAGGGCGTTCAATGCAGTCATGGCTCTACATGCTTCTGGTGTCAACATGAAGGCTACGCCCTCTGCCAGTGGTGCACATTGTTCTGATGGCTTGAGTAGATTATACTTACCCCGTTCATCAATCGAGTTTCTCCAGATGATGTCCATGAATAGACAGTTTGTACCTTTTGATTCTCCCCTTGAGAATGGTTCTCACATTCCAGATACCCAAGGTAGACATGGACTTTGGTGACAGAAGAGTTTTCAGCTGTGCAGAACACTGGTGATTTGCCCTGCGGTGCATCATATGCTCAATCAATGAGCATCTTCTCACAAAGTCGATTGTATGGTTGAAATTCATCAATGTTTCTGTAATCCATTGTATCCAGTGTACAGGGTACTGGCCTGTACAGCTTCACTAGAGCCCGGTTGGCCAACCTTACCCGTTTCTACCTCTCACAATGGGGAGGTAGTGATGGACTTTGAGAGGTAAGGTATCAAACATACTCATGCCTATATGGTTCAGGTGTGCAAGACTCATAGGGGAAGAAATGTTTGATTACCTTTCTGAATATCCTAAAAGGGATTATTTTTGATGTGCAATTTCTGAATAGATATCTGCCCTATTCCTTCTCTGGCCTACAATGAGGCTGAAAGCAAATCTGAGGAATAGCTCCTCAGTTTCTGTCTCGGCACTGCACAGCCTTGTGGACTTGCTACTTAACTCTACAACTTCAGGTAACTTGGTTTCTCTCTGTACTGTTACGAACCCCATAACTGGGTCACTTACCAGCAAAGATAGAGAGGTCCGTTGAAGTCTGATGATACTATTTTTAACAGTATTTATTAGTAAAAATACACAAAAGTAATAGCAATGCAAATATACAGATAATAGACGTCGTCAATACTAAATCTAAAAGTGCGGGTATAAGAATCAATAAGAAATAAGCTCTATCGTTGTCTAGGGGATAATATATTGTCCGATGGATATATAAAGTTCACTCAGTTCATGCAGGCTGCAGCCTTTGGGGATCGCTGGGTTGCAATGGTTGGAGAGAGAGAGAGTTTTGGGAGAAAAACTTGCCAGCTTTCCTTTTATGATTTCAATCCATCAGGAGTCCCGTTGGTGTGGCCGTTCACTCGTGGCCTCTCCTTTAGCTAAGCCGTTCTTCCGTGATGAGCCCGCCAACCCTGGCAAGGGAGGACGCACACGGGCCCCCACTGGCTGTCGCTATTAAACGCTGTCACGGGATTTCTAGCGTTTCTCCTGGTGCATCTAAAGGGGTTGTTCCCCTTTCCTCTCGGTCTGGCCCTTGAGCTCTTTGCTCTTGCCTTAACTTCTCCATGTCCAAGTCATGTTGCTTCTGTTTCTCCTTCTCCCTTTGGTTCTCAGCTCTTCCCTGCTCCTTTTCAGCTGCTTCCAGCTGTTTTAACTTAATTTCATGTTCCAACCTTAATTTCTCCAACTCTGAGCCGTCCCACTAGCTGGTGCCTTTTCAGGGATATTTTCCAATACCTCAGCCGAAAACACATTCTTCACAACATAGTACTGAGTTATGGCCCCCCGCACCTCCCGCTTTTTCATCAACAACCTCACCTCTGCGAGATTTAGTCCTTTCACAATATTTATCAAGTCTGACTTTGTGGCGGCCTCTAGCGCCTCCAGAGTTGGGTTTTCTATGAATTCATCTACGTCCATCTTTGCTGGTTTCCCGTCTGGTTACCCGCGCAACCAGATCCAAGTTTGGACTTAAAAGCCCGATTTACTGGCCCTCCAATTTGGTATCAAATCTCGAGACGAGGCCCCACGTTGTTACGAACCCCGTAACTAGGTCACTTACCAGCAAAGATAGAGAGGTCCGTTGAAGTCTGATGATACTATTTTTAACAGTATTTATTAGTAAAAATACACAAAAATAATATCAATGCAAATATACAGACAATAGACATCATCAATACTAAATCTAAAAGTGCGGGTATAATAATAATCAATAAGAAATAAGCTCTATCGTTGTCTAGGGGATAATGTATTGTCCGATGGAAATATAAAGTTCACTCAGTTCATGCAGGCTGCAGCCTTTGGGGACCGCTGGGTTGCAATGGTTGGAGAGAGAGAGAGTTTTGGGAGAAAAACTTGCCGATTTTCCTTTTATGATTTCGATCCATCAGGAGTCCCGTTGGTGTGGCCGTTCAGTTGTGGCCTCTTCTTTAGCTAAGCCGTTCTTCTGTGGTGAGCCCGCCAACCCAGGCAAGGGAGGACGCACACGAGCCCCCCACCGGCTGTCGCTAGTAAACGCTGTCACTGGATTTCCAGCGTTTCTCCTGGTGCGTCTGAAGGGGTTGTTCCCCAGACCCTCTTTTATCCTTACTCACAGGGTCTCAGATGTCAATCAGGTTGGGATGATGCAATCCCTCAACCAGCCCACTCTGGTTGTGTCCTGAGGGGTTTCAATGAATAGTACAATACTCAATACACAATTCCGTCTCCAAGAGACAATGGCCGTATCAGTGGCTCTGTTTCGCTGAGGCCAGGACATATTCCAAACCTTGTGTATTCTGGACGTCTCTCTCTCATTTCCTGGGTCCCCGACCCGAATTAATAGCGATCTGGCAATTCTCAGAAAGGAGGGGGCTACTTTGTACCCTTTGGCCCCTCAGAGTTGCTGCACATTCATAACAGTACCAACCATACCTCAAAGATTTTCACAGCTTATTATTGATTATTTTACCCTCTGAGTGAAGAGGACAAGTCCTGTCTGACCTGCTGGACACACCTTGTGCTCTGTATTTCCTAATTCCCATACTCTTTTGGCTGGATTCAGTGCTAAACCCAAAATGTTGACAATTGCTTTCCCTCTCTACAGATGTTGTTCAATCCAGCAAATTGTTGCTCCAGATTTCAACATCTTATGTCTATGTTCTCATTCTTGCTAACAGCTCCCATTTACAAATTGACCAGATAACCTTGCTTACTGTTTATCTCCATGGTCACAAAATGTTCACCCTATTGGAGAGAATAGCCCCCATCCTCCCTGTACATAGGATATCTTATTTTATCTACTCTATTCTTATCTCTTTTAACAGTATACACGTGTACGGTTGAATGACAATGAACTTGAACTCAGTTTTGAGAAGCGTCTTCAACCTGAAATATTTCACTTCTTACAGAAACTCCTTGACCTTCTGAGTATTTCCAACATTTCTGCTTTTATTATTCATTTCTAGCATCTACAGGTCTTAAATTGTATTCCTTTGAAACTTGAATGCTATCTCTTCTTTTGCCTTTACAATCTTATTCACAAAGAACTCTTGAATTGCAGAGCTAAGAGTGCAGTATCTTGACAAAAATTAGTTTATTTTTCTGTTGCTGTAACATGTTCTCTCTATCTCAACACTGATTTCTATTGTCTCACATCAAGCAGTTTTGGAAAGAAAATTCAAAGCTTTATGAGCAGAATCAGGTTTAATATCACTGGCATATGTCATGAAATTTGTTGTTTTGTGGCAATATATAATATTTTAAAAACTAAATTGCAACAAAAAATATACATGGTATCAATGAAAAGAGGGCATGTCCTGCTTGATGTGTGTCCTTATTGACAGCTGTTGCCTTTTTGAGGTATCGCCTTTTGAAGAAGTCCTCTATGTGCCCACGATGGAAGTGGCTGACTTTGCAAATTTCTGCAGCTTTATCCAATCCTGTACAGTGGTCCCTTCATAACAGACAGTGAAGCAACCAGTTAGAATGCTCTCCTCAGTACATCTTAAAGTCTTTGGCAACATACCAAACCTCCTCAAACTCCTGACGAAATATAGCCACTTTTGCACCTTCTTTGTCTTCATATGCTGGGATAGGCTTGCTGATATCTCACTGGGGTATGAGGCCTGCCTGCTACCCTCATTGAGAGAGCAAAAGTGAATGACCTGCCCCAGAATGACACAACAAACCACTTCACCAGAAATGCCTTCCTCCCTGAACACCCCATACAAAATAAAAGAAATAGGTATAAATTATTTGGTTGAAAGATTCAAAGGGAAACGAGGATTTTTTTTTTAACTCAGATGATAATAGGGGACCTGGACGTCACGTCTGAAATGGTTGTAAAGACAGAACTCCCATTTGTTTAACAGTACTTGGTTCTGTATTGTGATCTGTTCAGCAACAGATATAGTATAGTAAAGTGAGGTTAGGCTTATCAGGTCTTTCTCAACCAATGGAGATATGCTTCTACAAGAGGAGGAGAAAGGCGTTCCTTCCTCCACTAGTATGCAGGTCACCCTTGGGCAAGGTGTAGCCCCTGCTCAGCCCTCCGAACAGGGTCACGTGAAGCCATGGGAGCAGCTGGTGGATGGTTGTACGAGTCAGTGTTATGCGACCACTGACGGCAGGTAGACAGTCCATGAAGAGTATCATCGCCTTGTAAAGACACCATCCAGAAGAAGGCAATGGCAAACCACTTCTGTAGAAAGATTTGCCAAGAACAATCATGGTCATGGAAAGACCATGATCACCCACATCATATGACGTGGCAGATAATGAACGACTGAACGGACACAATGGGCCAAAATGCTTCTTTCTCTGTCCGAGTATTGCTATGGTTCTATCCTGTGCAGTTAATACAAAAGCCACATTTAATAGAACAATTAATTGAATGTATAGTGTACCTTTACCAAACATGTAATTTTTGCAAGAGGTTACAGAAGCCAGGCTTGAAAAATAGTGATAAGAGAATATAATTTGAATTTTCATGATGTGAACTTACAGGGAAACATTATTTTAGGAGGACAGTAAGTTTATGACTCAGAAACTTGAAACTCAGATGATGAGTAAGCTTTTCCTATCCCTCTCTTCTTATGATGGTGGTTTCAGAGATGGGCAAGAATGAGGTAATTTGAATGGAAGGAGATAACCATTTTGAAACTGAGGTGACAATGTTTCATGAACACGTGTCATGAAACATACAGTGAAATGTGTCGTTTGCACTAACAACCAGCACACCCTGAGGATGTGCCGGGGGAGGGGGCAGCCTGCAAGTCTCTCCACACATACTAGCATCAACATAATAAGTATGCTCGGCGGAAAAACACAGAACACAGCAAGCAGTTGCACAAAACCATAACAGCAAAAAAAAAACAAGAAATCTGCAGATACTGAAAATCCAAACACAAACAGAATGCTGGAGGAATTCAACCGGTCAGGCAGCATCTATGGAAATGAATAGACAGTCGACGTTTCAGGCCGAGACCCTTCTTCTGGACAGCAAAACAGACCCCTTTATTCTCACTCACTTGAAGTCAGCATACCTGAGCAGATCTTAGCAACGAACTCAAATCTATAAAATGTGGTGAATAAGGGTATAAACAATTTTCTGCTTTGAAATGGTGTCCATGGAAACTTTCATAAACATTTGAGAGGACAGATGAGGCCAAAGTATGCTGACCATCCTCAGTCAAGGCTTTGAGCATAGAAGCAGGGATGCTATGTTACAGTTTTACAAGATGATATGGGGCTGCACTTAAGAGTATTGTGTACAGTATTGGACACCCTGCAATCTATTATTATTCAACTGAAAAGAGTCCAGAAAAGATTTACAATGATGTTGCCAGGATTCAAGGGACTGAGTTATAGGGAGAGGCTGTACAGACTAGGACTTAATTCCCTTGAAGGAAGGAAGCTGAGAGGTGATCTTGTGGAAGTGTATAAAATCATAAGGGCTTGATACAATGAATGCACTCAGTACGTTTTTCCCAGGTTTGGAGAATAAGAACTAGTGGGTATAAGATGAGAGGGAGAAGATTTAATAGGAACTTGAAGGGCAATTTTTCTTACACATAAGATAGTAAGATAGTAGCTGTATGAAATGAACTGCCAGAGGAAGTGCTTGAAGCAGGCACATTAACAAAATCTAAAAGATAATGGATAGGTACATAGGTTTAAAGGTTTAGAGAGATTATCAGCCAAAAGTGAACAAATGGGACTAGCTTGGATAGACATCTTAGTCAGTTTCCGTTCTGTAACTGAAAAACACTGTAGTACTTTCTCAGTGTTAGACAACATGATGCATCCTGGAGTTTTTCTTCAGACATGTTAAAGTAGTTGGCAGTCCAACTTAAAAGTTTATTGAGTTCGGTTCACTTTAAGAAGCTGGTCTGTGTGATTACGTGAAGTACAGTTACATTCTCTGTGTTCAGTGTTTGGATTACAATAAATGAGTTGTTACAGTTTTTCTTAAACTTAGGACACCTCATACTGTTTTATTTGCGAAAAGCTACACCACCACCAACTGGACAAGGCTGGTGTAGAGCTGGAGGAAAAAATCTTTACTACTTCTTTCAAATGAAAGCTAAATTACCCCAAAACCTCCTATATGTATTGAAAGAGGATACTGTGAATTAAATAAGTCACTCTCATAATTTAAAAATTTTAAATGAAAACTATCAACCACCAAAGATTGTAATGAAGTCTACGTTACCTGCCCATCATCTCCCTCTGGTGCTCCTCCTTCCCTTTCTCTCACAGTCTTCTACCCTCTCCTATCAGATTTCCCCTCCTCCAGCCCTTTATCTCTTTCACTCATCAACTTCCCAACTCTTTAGTTCACCCCTCCCATGGTTTCGCCCATCACCCACTACCTTCCACTTCTTCCTCCCATCCCCCACCTTCTTGCTTTGATATCTCATCCCTTTTTCCAATCCAGATGAAGCATCTCGACCCGAAACATCGACTGTTTATTCATTTCAATTGATGCTGCCTGACCTGTTGAGTTCCTCCAGCATTTTGTGTATTTTGCTTTGGACTTCCAGCATCTGCAGATTTTCTCGTGTTTTTGATGTAATTGAACCTTGTATGCTTCACACTGTAATCACTGTTTCATAAAAACCCAGAAAGATGTTTTACAACAGGACATAAGAAACAGTATGCCCAATTCTAAGTCGCATCCTGGACTTGAACACCATTGAAAGTGATAGGACAGCCCGCACTCAAATCACTTGACACCCACCCCCCCCCCCTTCCGGGGCAAACGACTGGCCTTTACGTCATCATCATCATCAGGTGCCTTGCCCAGTTTGAGCTTTGTCTGCCATGGCCCACACACTCCTGTTTTGGGTCAAGAGGATCAATTCATTGATATTCATTTTCAGTTCTCTGGCTGCTGTCTCCATCATCATTTGTCTTTGCCTTCCTCTTGCTTTCTTCCCTTCGATCTTTCCCATAATTACCATATTTTCTAAGTCCTCTTTCCTAATCACATGTCCAATGAAGTCACGTTGCCTTTTCATGACCTCATACATTATTTCTCTTTTTGTGCTTGCTGTTTATGATATCCTCATTAGATATTTGTTTTGTCCATGATATTCTTTGCATCCTCCACAAAAACTGCATTTCTGCTGCTTCAATTCGTTTCCTCACGTTACTAGATATTGTCCAACATTCTGAGCCATGTAACATAACTGGAGAAACATAACATTTCAGTGCTCTGAGGCGGGTTGTCATGCCTAGTTTAGTATTGGTCAGTATACTCTTCATTCTCGTAAAGGTGTCTTTTGCCATCCCTATTCTGCTTTTGATGTCCATGTCACACCTACCATCTGATGTCACCCAGCTTCCGAAGTAGCAAAAGTTCTGTACTTGTTTTATGTCTTCCCCGTTTATTCTCAGCCTCCAGATAGGATTCTCCTTCTTTTTGGATATCACCATACATTCTGTCTTTTTGCAATTAATAGATCTTTGCACTTTCTTCACCAACTACTGTATATCAAGTTTTGTAGTTCTTCCTCCGTACTTGCGATTAACAGTGTCATATCGCAAATCTGAAATTATTGATGAGTTCACCGCCAACTTTGATACCCAAGATGTCTCTTTTTTGTGTAATATTGTTTCACTGTGCACATTAAACAAATCGGGGGAGATTGTCTAACGCCTCTCTTGATTTTCCTGAACTGACTCACTTGCCCATTTATTCTCACAGCGGCAGATTTCTGATGAGGCGGAGGCCTTTACGTCACTTCCACGAATGGCTGACGTCCAGCGCGATTGCGTCACGGCCTTCCGTCGGGCGGCGCTTGTACGCAAGTCGCTGGCATAAAAAGTTAATTGGGGACAGTAGCCGTGAGAGTAACGCAGTGGGTCCCCCCTCCCCCAAATATGGTGACTTTGCCTCGCCCTTTCGTGGCCGCGTTGGGATGGATTTGAATGCGGACGCTGAGCGCCGAGTTGATGCTGTTTTCCGACCTGAGGTACTTCACTCCCATCCCTTGTTGTTTCGGGGCCGAAGTGGAAAGCGGACGAATTGCGGCTCCAACAGGTAGGCGGAGTCGAGGCCAACCTAACCCGGTCAGTGCCATGACGTCGGGCGATTGACCACCCTGGGCAGTCAATCCGAAACCTTAGCCCATGCTAGTCTGCCAATCAGATGTGGGGAAGGCGGGGCCTAGTGGTGCGTTCAGCAAGTTAGGTTGCGTTCACTGGTTGGGGTTGGTGCATAGTTTTGACTCGAAGAGGCAGCTGTGGGTTGTGCGAAAGGTTCTGTTTAGTTTCAAAGGGCACCTATGTTAAAAATTCACCCAGTCAACACAAGAAATCCTGCTCCCCTGCCGTTACAGAAAATGTTTAATTTCTATGCTTTTGAAGTATTGAGAACTATGATATTTCTCCAATTAGGGTTGTGAAGGAAATGTACTCATCTAATCAAAGAATAAAATCAATGCAGGATAGCGAGCCATGAAATAAAAAGAGAAGGAAGCAAAATACTTCACCTTTATATTCTATTTTGTTTTGCAATCTGGAAGTAGGTTCAGTTTTTTTCCCCACACGTGGCATAGGTGTGTCATCTGGGATTTGGGGACGGGGGGCAGAGTTGTTTAAGTCGGAAGCTTGTAGGTTGAAGTCCAATTTGTGTGTTTGAGGCACAAAAATCTTGGCTGGCACTCCAGTTCACGAGAAGACTACACAGTCTTTAAAGTGAATTAGTTCCTGTTAATAGAAAATGTGAAACTATTTTCAGGTATGTAATACAATCTGCATGACAGGTAGTTTGTTTTGTTTTGGAATTATTTTAATTATGGTGTGGTTTATCAAGCAATTTTGAATTAAATTTTGATTTGCAATGGATTTGTTGAAACGAGTAGAACTCCAATTATGAGAACACTTGAACTTGATCAAAAGATAATTTGAAGGGTTGATTGTTTTCACCAACACGAGAGTGAATGTCAGTTATTTGGAGACTCAGCTTGAATACATTCAGTACAGTATATCAAATAGCTTTTACTATGTGATCTATTTTTGTATCCACCCTACACCTGTATGCGAGGGATATGCATGACTGGCTGTTCTTTTTCAAATTACCATTACATCCTTCCTACCCTCCACCCTTGCAGCATAGATAAGCTGTGGTTGTTCTCTGTGAAACTAGAGGAGGCTGGGAGGAGGTTGACAGAAGTGATTAAAATTACTGGGTTTAGTTACAGTAAAGAGAAACTATCAAATGGCTGAAGAATAGCAATAACCTATTTAAGATGGTTGGGAAGAAGAACTAGAGGTGGTACAAGAATACTTAGGATTTAGAACATATTGCCTGAGAGTTCTATAATAATAGCTTTATGGCTGGGGGGGGGAATACAAATTTTATGAGAAAGCTGGGGAAGAAAATAGCAGGTAGGACAGGAACTGATCAAAGAAAACCCTTAATAAAATTTAAAGTCATTCAACATTCTTCAGAAACAGAAATGTTAAAGTACATTTTAAACTGTAGGGGAAAAGAAATAGGAAACAAAAAAAAAGCCTGTGATATGGTAGTAGATGCCGTTTGTGGCTGTAGGACTACTCTCTCAAATGTAGAGAGAGTAGAGCATGCATTCTTGAGGTGTGCCTGTGTTTATTGTCAGCAAGAAGGAGATGTTATCAACCTACACTGTGGTCTCACAATGAGGAGGTTAAGGATCCATTTGCAGAGGGGTATGCAGAAGCACATGTTTTGAAGCTTATTGATTAGTACTCAGGGCATGATGATATTAAATGCTAAAATGTAATCAATATACAGCAGCCTTCTGTATGTATTGCTGTTGTCCGGGTGCATTAAAGCCAAGAGGCGAGCCAGTGAGATTGTGTCTGCTGTAGACTTCTAGTGGTTGGTGGTAAGCAAATTGCAGTTGTTTCAGGCTCTTCCTCAGGCAGAGTTAATTCTAACCATAACCAGCTTCTAAAAGCACTTCATTGCAGGAGATGTGAACACGACCAGAAGATGGTTATTGAGACAGCTCATCTGTTGGGCACTGGTATGGTTGTGTGTTTTGCTTTAATTTGCAGCATCTGCAGGTTTCCTCTTGTTTGTGATTGATGTTCATTTGAAGCAGGTGGAAACCTCCGATTGCATCAGTGAGAGTTGAAGATGTCCTTGAACACTCCAGCCAGTTGGTCAGCATTGGTTTTCAGTATCTTGCCAGGTACACCATTGGGCTACTTGGTGGTGTTCTGACAATGGCCTCTTAGATAGAGATCACAGGGTTGCCAGATGATGTGGACATTCACGCAGATGTAGTGTTATTCTCCCTTTCGAAGTGTGCATAATAGGTGCTGAGCTCATTGGTGAGTGAAGCATCACTGCCAATAATGCTGTTAAGCTTCACCTTATGCGAAGTAATAGTATGCAATCCCTGCCACTGTAATGTGATGCAACAGTATAGTTTACTTACTGTACATCAACTTGCATCAAAGTTTCCTGTGCCCATTACACATGTCATCGTGGAGATGCCATGGATGAGTAGTAGTATATAAATATGTTCACAGCATGAACCCACTGGAGATTAGAAGAGGGAGATGAAACTTGCGAACCTGGAAGATGCTCACAGCAGATGTGGACAAGATGTTTTATTTGCGGGAGAATCTAGAACTCAGGATCACTGTTTAAAAGTAAACTTAAGAAAGCAGACGTACAGTTTTTTTTGGGTTGTAAGTCTTTGGAAATTTCTCCCATAAATAATGGTGGAAGCAATATGATTATGTTTTAAAGATAGATACTTAAAAATCTTTGGATGTATGAAAAATGTATGATTATTCTGTAGGAGGGAAGGGTTACATTGAATGGGGAGTAGGTTTATATAGGCCAACACAACATTGTGGGCTGTAAGGCCTGTACTGTCCTGTATTGGTGAAAGGTCACTGCATATGAGCATAACTGTGGAGTTGAGAATGCAATCAGATTAGCCAAGCTTATGAAATAGTGCTGTGTTCTTGAGATACCAAGTGACATTTTTCTGACTCTAATTCAAATGTTTGGATGCCACTTGCTTAAAAGATATTGGAATTTCTCAGAATCGCTCAGGTTTCCTGTTGGAATGGAGATAATTGACTGATGTAATGAGTTGGTTCAGTTCTCATCACCTCCACTTCAGAATCAAGATGAATCCAATTTCTTTGTGGACCATTTCCCATATCTTGGAACCAACCTGTCAATGAAGATTAACATTGATATTGAAATTGTCTGTCATCTTTAACTTTATGTCACCTGTAATTCTTGCCCTTCTTTCTATATGCTACTGAGTCTTGGACTACTTAGAGAAGATCTCCTGAGAGTATTGGAGAGGCACCACCAACACTGCTTCCACAAAATCTTTAATCCATTGCCAAATGAGCAAGTTAGACCAACATCTCTGGCATTGCACCCAGTCATTCTTTTTGCAGGTTGTGTCATCTGCTTGCCTAGAATACATTCTTGAGCTCTGTCAGGAGGGTAAAATACTAGGTGCATTGAGGAAAAGGTTCAAAAGTGTTTTCAACGTCTTCTATGAAAAAGTGCTGGATCCTTTTTAACTTTTGGAAATCCCTCTTCCTCCACCATTTGAAGTGGAGGGGAAACATTGGTTGGCACAGAGAATCTCAGTTCTACTTTAAGAACAAACTAAAGCTTCATGTGAATGGCAGCAGGGGTTCACCACTTTCCAAGCAACCTGCTCCATTTGCTTGGTCAAGCACTTGCCTTATCTGCAGCACATCTCACTTTGTCTTCAAGAACTTAATTCAGTTCAAAATTGTTTATTGTCATTTTCAGTACACACGATGGTCTGCTCTTATCAAATTATGGTATTGCTTTGCACTGTTGTAACTGTATGTTATAATTATGTGTTGTTTTTTTTTTTTGGTCAGTTAGTCTTGGTCTGTCTTGTGTTTATGTGATATCATACTGGAGGAACATTGAATTTCCCCTTGGGGATGAATAAAGTATCTATCTATCTATCTAAAGGAGAACAGACTTAGTGTTACTCCTGATCTGATTTCTGCACAAAAAGAACACAAGATAAGGAACCCAATAAGATAAAGCAGCTTGTATGTGCTGACTGTAAGCCCATAAAGTGACTCTTGGTAAGGTGACTGACAGGAAATAAGAATGTGGTGGTGGATGTGGAGAGTTGGGTTTATTAGGTGGAAGTGTTGATCATCCTTACTGCTCATAAGTCATTTCAGAATCCAGAAAACTGGACTGCCAGTGCCCTCCACAATCCCAGTAAACTGTCAAAGACTAATCACAGAAGAGTAGGTTTTCATAATATGATGTTATTATAACATAACTCTTTCCCCAGAAATCCTTTGGAATCAAGAAAACTAAGTGGCTAATGAGGCCGATGTGGGAAGCATACATTCTTCAATGTACAATTGTAAGAAAAAGTTTGTGAATCCTTTGCAATTATCTGTTTTTTCTGTATTAATTACTCAGAAAATGTGGTCTGATCTTCATGTAAGTCACAACAATAGACAAACACAATCTGCGTAAACTAATAACCACAAACAATTGTACTTCTCTGAGTACTCCATTTAAACAATCACAGTCTAGGTTCAAAAGAACTATGTGAATCTCTGGGGTAATGCCTTCTAAAAACAGCAATTTGGAATCAGGTGTTCCAATCAATGAGATGAGATTGGAGATGTGGTTGTAGAGGTGCTCTGCACTGTTTACTTTAAAAGATATGCAAAGTCAGGTTACCGACAGAGCCTGATCTTCTCAAGAACAATGTTTATGTACACCATACCTTGATCAAAGCAACTTTCAGAGGACCTTAGAAGAAGAATTGTAAGGATGCATGAAGCTGGAAAAGGCTGCAAAAGCATTTCTAAAGACTGGAGTGTTCATCGGTCCACACTAAGGGAAATTGTCTACAAATGGAGAAAATTCAGTACTGTTGCAACACTCCCAAGAGTGGGTGCCCTGCAAAGAATTGCACCAAAAGCATAACATGCAATGCTGAAGGAAGTGAAAAAGAACCCAGTAGTAACAGCAAAAGACATGCAGAGATCTCTAGAACTTAAAGTCTATGTTTATGTGTCCACTACAAGAAAAACACTGAACAAGAATGGTGTTCATGGAAGGACACCATGGAGGAAACCACAACTCTGCAAAAAAAAATTTAAAAAAATTGCTGCACTTCTCAAGTTTGCAAAAGACCACCTGCATGTTCCACAACACTACTGTGATAATGTTCTGTGGACAGATGAGACAAAAGTTGAACTTTTGGGCAGAAGTGTGCACTGCTATGTTTGAAGGAAAAAGGCACTGGACACCAATACCATAACCTCATCCCAGCTGTGAAGCGTGGTAGAAGGAGCTTCGTGGTTTGAGGCTGCTTTGCTGCCTCGGGCCTGAACCGCTTGCAATCCTTGAGGGAGCAATGAATTCAAAATTGCATCAAGACATTTTACAGGAGAATGTCAGGGTAGCGGTCTGTCACCTGAAACTTAATAGAAGTTGGATGATGCAACAAGACAATGATCCGAAACACAAGAGTAGATCAACAGAATGGTTTTAAAAAGAAGAAAGTTCGTGTTTTGGAATGGCCAAATCGGAGTCCAAACCCTTAACCCAATTGAGATGCTGTGACATGACTTGGAGAGGAGAGGACTATTCATGCAAAGTATCTCAGAAATGTTGGTGAACTGTAACAATTTTGTATGGAGGAATGATCTAAAATTTCTCCTTGTCATTGTACAAGTTTGATCAGCTTGTTCAAGAAATGTTTGGTGGAAGTTATTGTTGCTAAAGGAAGCTCTACCAGGTATTAAATACAAGGATTCACGTACGTCTTTGAATCTGGACTGTATTTGGTTAAATGGCGTACTTGGTATTGACACGAAGAAGTACAATTATTTGTGTGTTATTAGTTTAGGCTAATTGTGGTTGTCTATTATTGTGACTTAGATGAAGATTGGAACATATTTTATGAGTAATTAATGCAGAAAGTCAGGTCATTGCAAAGGGTTCTCAAACTTTTTCTTTCCTCTTTGTGTGACAGGCTGTACCTGATGGAGTGGGTGAGTATTTGTGCAAGGTGCATTCCTTTACTCAATTATGCAGGGCTCTTGGAGTGTTTCCTTTAAGTGACCCCAACATTTGTGACATCCCAAATGCCCCTTATCCCCTTTGAGTGGTTGTGAGTCAGAAATTTCTAGCAGTGAGTTGGTTTCTCTATTCCCTGTAAGCTGCATGTGTGTATGGCTGTACTTTAACTGAAAGGATTCTGCGCTCATAGTTTCTGCTGCTGTGCAGCTGGAATTTTCTTTTATACGGTAATTATGATTTTGAAATCAATGAATATCCTGAAATTGTACTAATGAATATAATGCATACACTTTCTAAATAATAAATATAACACATCATTTACTTTGAAGCATTTTAGAGCTTCAATGTACTTGGACTGTAGTTGTTTCAATTTACAACATGGTTACTGGTCACTTCACTGCAGGAAGGATGTGCATACTACGGAGTGAGTGCAGAGGAGGTTTACAAGGATATTGCCTGGATTGGGTAGTGTACCTTATGAGAATAGTTTGAGTGAACTTGGCCATTTCTCCTTGGAGCGACGGAGGATTAGAGATGTATAAGATGATGAAGGGCGTTGATTGTGTGGATAGCGAGAGGCTTTTTCCCAGGGCTGAAATGGCTAACAAGAGGGGGGTATAGTTTTAAGGTGCTTAGAAATAGGTACCGATGGTATGTCAGGGGTAAGTTTTTAACACAGAGATTGGTGGGTGCGTGGAATGCACTGCTGTCGTTGGTAATGGGAGCAGATAAAATAGGGTCTTATAAGAGCCTCTTAGATAGGTACATAGAGCTTAGGAAAATGGAAGGCTATGCAGTAGGGAAATTCTAGGCAGCTTCTCGAGTAGGTTACATGGTCAGTACAAAATTGTGGGCTGAAGGGCCTGTAATGTGCTGTAGATTTCTATGTACAAATTGTAATAATAAACAGACAGACAGACATACTTTATTGATCCCGAGGGAAATTGGGTTTTGTTACAGTCGCACCAACCAAGAATAGTGTAGAAATATAGCAATATTAAAAACCATAAATAAATAATAATAAGTAAATTATGCCAAGTGGAAATAAGTCCAGGACCAGCCTATTGGCACAGGGTGTCTGACACTCCGAGGGAGGAGTTGTAAAGTTTGATGGCCACAGGCAGGAATGACTTCCTAAGATGTTCGGTGTTGCATCTCGGTGAAATGAGTCTCTGGCTGAATGTACTCCTGTGCTTAAGCAGTACATTATGGAGTGGATGGGAGACATTGTCCCCATCTGAGAAAGTTAAGCCTGGTTCAATTAAGATAGATAGATAGATAGATAGATAGATACTTTATTCATCCCCAAGGGGAAATTCAATGTTCCTCCAGTATGATATCACATAAACACAAGACAGACCAAGACTAACTGACCAAAAAACCACATAATTATAACATACAGTTACAACAGTGCAAAGCAATACCATAATTTGATAAGAGCAGACCATGGGCACTGTTCACTGCTATGTTGAACTACATGATTAGAAACAAAGAATTTGAAGAAATGTTAATTCTTGCCTAGATTGGAGAGCATGCCTTATGAGAATGGGTTGAGTGAACTTGGCCTTTTCTCCTTGGAGTGATGGAGAATGAGAGGTGACCTGATAGAGGTGTATAAGATGAGAGCCATTGATCATGTGGATAGTCAGAGGCTTTTTCCCAGGACTGAAATGGCTAACACAGTTTTAAGTTGCTTGGAAGTAGGTACCGAGGAGATGTCAGGGGTAAGTTTTTCACACACAGTGGTGGGTTTTTCACACTGCCAGCAACTGTGGTGGAGGTGGATACAATAGGGTCTTTTAAGAGCCTCTTAGATGGGTACATGGAGCTTACAAAAATAGAGAGTTATGTGGTAGGGCAATTCTAGGCAGTTTCTAGAGTAGGTTACATGGTCGGCACAACATTGTAATGTGCTGTAGATTTCTATGTTCAATGTTCTTGTTGAAAACATTGGAACATTTCAAGCCTGTAGTGCTGACTACAAATGTAGATTCAGTCTTATGAATTCAATCAGATGTAAATACAGAAACAGATTAGAAGTGGAATATTTGGATGGTCTAATGAGGATTAAGATATCTTTCACATGGATGCAAAATCAGTCTGGATAGTGTTTAGACAATGGAGTTGTAATAAAGACATGAGAAGTTTATGAAATGTGAAGATCTTTTTTGTACTGTATTTCATAATACTCTCTATGTAAACTTAAACGTGATTTTTCAATTTTCATTTTGTATACTCATAGTTTGCATATTACAAAAGAAAATGAGTGCGGTGCAGTTTTCAGGCCGTGTTTTTAAAAAACTAATAATTTCCTGCTCAGGACAGAATGGGAATAGTTGATCCATGCAGCTGTTTTTTTTAAATAGAGGGAATGTTGGTGGATTTGTTGCTTTTTTTTTTAAGGAGCCTTTGAACACATCCAAAAATTATTTCCAAAGTCTGCCTGGTAGTCTTTTCAGAGTTCTTCTATGGGACGAATCTCTGGGCATGCCAGTGGTGTGGGTTGCCCAAATTGGCTGATGATAGTTTACCTGGCTTCTTAATCGTAGAGATTTGCCTGGATTCTTTTGCTGATATCTTTTGAAGACAACATAAGCAAGGGGCTGTGGTAAAACGACAAAGGAGTGGAACTATTTCCGGTTGGGTTGAATGCCTTCCTATTGCTGCGTCATTATATCATTCATTTATAAATGATTTCTTGTGAGCTATTGACTAAACAATTCTCCTGATTTCTTGCTGGTTTTGCCATCATTATTGGGGAGAGTTTGAGTTTAGCTCAGGGGTTCCCAACCTTTTTTATGCCATGACCCCTTACCATTAACCGAGTGGTCCGTGGACCTCAGGTTGGGAACCCTCGTTTAGATGGAATCCTTGCAAGACTGAATTTCAGCCAGTCTCTATTAAGTGCTTCTCCTGAGTTCATTAAAGTTCATCTTTTTTGAGTTGAACTGAATTTGCAGAGCAAAAAAAGTGACATCTGTATTGTGTTCTCTGAATTTTTATAGATTTCTGCAAAATTCTGTATGATTCTGCACAGTTGTTGTGTGGTATGGACAAGTATGATCTTGTTTGCAGAACTGCGAAAGCCATGTCGTTTTGAAGAACGCTGTTGCACAAGTGTAATGGACTCTAGCGGCTGAAGTATGCTGTACTTCAAGGCAGTGAGCTAAATAGAGCATAGGCTAATGGGATTAAAGCTTTTGCTTATTCAAGTTTATTGTCCTGTGCACAAAGAACAGTAAGGTGCAGGTACAGTGAAAGACTTGCAGCAGCATCACAGGCACGTATATCCAGACAGCACGCAGCGCATAAATTACACTGAATTTGGGAGGCTTTATTATCATCCCGTGCAAGGCTCCATTTAAATTGAGAAGAATCATCTGTCTTATTGAGGAAGAGCAGGTTAGTTAATGAGGTAAGTGGACCTGTGCAAAATAGGGAACTTTGGGAAGATTCTGTCCATATATAAAGGATTGTTTTTTTTTGAGAACTTCAGGTTTGGCATTATTTAATTTCCCAGCAGTAGCAACTCTTGTAGCACACACAAAATGCTAGATGAGCTCACAGGTCAGGCAGCATCTATGGAAATGAATACAGTTTCAGGCCGAGACTCTTGTTCAGGACTCTTACTGTGCACTCATATTCATCAGCCAGTTCCCTCAAAACAAAATGAATATATTTCCTCTGAAGTTAGCTTGAAAAAGCTGTTGATAATTAGCTTGGAAAGTTGGAATCCTGCTGAAGGGCCTTGTCCTGAAACATCAACTGTTTATTCCGCTCCTGTTTATGCTGCCTGACCTGCTGAATTCCTTCTGCCTATCTGTCTGTCTCTGGGTTTCCAGCATCTGCAGAATCTCTTGGGTTTTGAAACTCTTCCCCTTTTGACAGTCTGATTAAATGGTGATATTTTCTAAAATACAAAATGTGTGGACTTTACTACAAAGCAAACTAAATATTTGCAGGGAGATGCACAGACTAAGTGGTACACCAGGGATTAGCAGGTTGTTTATGAGTTGGATAAACATTACACTGCAGGTTTGACACCTTGGATTTAAAAAAAACTGTAGAACAGATGGGATGGATTACAAGGAATAATCACATTAAGTTGCTTAAGTAATGTCACTAAAATATAAATTCCTTGCCTGTGAGCACTGGCATTTAATTATTTTCTTTTAAGTTTTGTTGCTTATTGAGGTTTTTAGCAATTGTTAGTATCGAGAGCAAATGACATTTGCAATATTCCTGGAATGCAGTAAAACCTCTCAAGGCAGTTCACAGAAACTGCATCAGAAAAAAAAATGCTTGGTTATATATGGAGAGATTGTTGGTTATTAAACTAGACTAGATGCATAGAAATAAATACAGTCTACCAAGCTGGCTGATAGCAACAGCATATTGATCAATAATATTGTGAGGCAATGGGTGGACTGTGAAGGACAAGAGACTTTTTGTTATGTGAAGGCTGTGTCGCTGTAAGACACAGGGTGATGGTCTGGATGTTAAGAACTATTTGATTTCACGACAAGAGTGAAAATGTGAGTGAAAATAGATTTGGAGAGGGAAAAGGAGATGGGTGATAAGGCAGTAGGCCAAGAGGGAGTGAGTGAGTGTGTGTGTGTGATGAGGAATGAGAGTAGATTTGAAGGTGAGTAAACAACAATATTTGAAGTGAAAAGCATAAACTATGGTTCAGCTAAATGGGAACTGGAAGTGAAGTTGCTTGATTATCAGTCTGCTGGGTATGAGGCTAAAGGAGTAGGAAGTTGGATCCGCGAGCAAGATAATCTTGGAGAAAGCATAAAAGAAACTAAAGTTGCTTTGGTTAAAGGCTTTGGGGGCAGCCTGACTTGGTAGGCTGAGGGAAACACCAGGGACTGAGGTTGGATGTGCACACTGACCTATTTGTCACTGTGTTATTGCTTGATGAACGTTACCTTATCTTCCATCTGGGCACCACACAGCCTTCTGGACTCTTGAGTTCTACAACTTGGGTAACTTGCATTTTCTGTTTGTGTAAGAACTAATCAATTAATCTGTGATAAAGGCACAGTTATTCTCTACATTAGTATTTGTCTCCCATGTCCAACTGCTCTGAATTTCTCAATTTTAATTCATTCTCTGACACCCCTCATTTTATTAGGTATCTATCATTGTCCCTATTAACTCATTCACCAGGAGAAATTGTTTACAGCTTATCCCCATGGCAACTTGGCTAGTGGCAATGCAAATATGATTAAGCAGATGCAAAGTTTCCCTAGGGTTTCAATAATATCAGATTTAGAGGATATATGATAATTATGGGTGTTTTGTGGATAAGTCTGGAATTAACAAAACCATAAATGAGGGATCTCTGGTAGAAAGATATTTCAGTGTATCAGGAAATTGAAATATTACATAGGGCAGTTTGTAATTCAATGTAAGTGATAAATATTTCACCTTTGTAATTCTCTCAATAGTATTACTGATTCTCTCAATTGCAGCAGTTTGGGCTGCTTCAAATATCTGTTTTTTTTCGTATTATTTAAAATTATGTATTTTTGTATTTGCAGAATTTGTCTTTTGCATATTAGTTTGTTCATTTTCGTAGTTTTTCATTAACTATTGTGTTTTTTTTGTATCTAATGTGAATGCCCACAAGAAAATGATTCTCAGGGTAGTATATGGAGACATATGTGCACTTTGATAATAAATTTACTTTGAGGTAAACAAGCCAAAGAAAAGTATTGATGTTCCATTGTGATATTCTCGATACGTTTTAGGATATTGCCTTTTCAACTCTTTGATTCTGTGGTTGTTGCTTTAGAAAGTGCCATCACTTTAAATTGCCTGAAATTATCATGTTTGAATCAAATTTCCATTGCAGCTACAGCACTGAAAAAGACCTTGTGTAAAATCTGACTTTCACCAGATTGACCATGGTGCATGATATTCATCCTTGCCCATGACTGTGAAGTTGATTACCCCACCCTCCTCTATCACTACTACTACTAGCTAAGACTACCTCATCCAGCTGTAGACACATAATCTTCTTCAATGGTTGTTTTTCTCTCCAAGTGTTTACTTACTGGAAAACTTATACAAACCCTTTCCCCCTTTCCCCCTTTCCCCCTTTCCCCCTTTCCCCCTTTCCCCCTTTCCCCCTTTCCCCCTTTCCCCCTTTCCCCCTTTCCCCCTTTCCCCCCTTTCCCCCTTTCCCCCTTTCCCCCTTTCCCCCTTTCCCCCTTTCCCCCTGGACTGAATCACCATTTTTTCACTTGGAAGATGGTGAATTTTTGGTGTTTGATTTGCTGAAGGGCAGTGGATGCTCTGTCACTGATGGCAGTCAACACCAAGATCAGCAGATTTCTGGAAAGTGGATATGGGTTTGCAAGAAAATGCTTTGCAAGAAGTAGAAGATATTTGGCAGTGATCTTGAAGGGGTAATTGATAAACACATTCATGACTGAAACCTAAGTATATAGCTGTTATTTTCAGAGTAAAATATTTTGAGGTTCTTCATCATCCTAAAGCTTTCTTGGCAAGGAGCTAACAAATTATGAAAGAAGGATGTAATTTTCACTTTGGCAAAAAGTTTAGATTTAGTGCAGGGGTTCCTAACCTGGAGTTCATGGACCCCTCAGTTAATGGAAATATGCCATAGCATAAAAAACAGGTTGAAAACCTCCAACTTAGTGTGTTACGGACCAAATGCAAGAAGATGGGACTAGCTTCGATGGGTATCTTAGTTGATGTGGATGAGTTGGGCCAAAGGGTCTCTTTCTGTACCATATTCCTCTGACTGGAATTTGAAGGGCAAAAGCAGGGCAATTTGCAGTGTGCATTAAAATATATTCCAACAGCTGCATGTTTGGATTAACAATGTGGTTCCTTGGGGCATGTTTTCTGGATAGATTTAAGTAAAATTATTAGAGGACAAGCAGCATCTCTGCTTGTAAAAGAGTTTGTTTGCTTCAGTATTTTGGGTCTGATTTGAGAAAGTGGTGTCCCAATAGCAAAATGAGGATTAGTTTCCGGAAATAAACAGACTGGTCTTTCATCAGAGACTGACCTGGAAAAATTCCCACATCTATAATTTGTTTGCTAGATTGGTGGAGGTGGAGAATTAATACCAGTTTTGTAGAGGCCCCGTCATCCATGGCATTCAAATTATATAGTTCAGTCACATATGTTTACGATGTCCATTACAAAGTCTTGCATACTATATTATATAAATGCCTTTTTAGTGCTGTCTTTATCATTGTGTAACTGGCTGACTATATTCAATTTGCGCAAATGGGCTTATCACGTGATTATCATAAATTCTGATTATGTGCTCCTTTGTCACTAAATAAAAGGAATAGGGTTGGTTGGGGAAATAACTTAAACTATTTCTGTTCATTTTGGTTGTGAATTAATTAAAATTGCTATCTGTAGATGCACAATTCCAACAAAGAAATAGTGGTGGTTATCAGCCCTTAAATCTTCCTTCACTAAGTTGTGTGACTCTCTGCTTGTGTTTTGTATGCCAAGGATTTCAAAGTGACTCAGCTGCAGAGACGTCATGAGTACATGTTGAACACCATGTCATTTTATTTTATTTCCGTAAACCACCCACCACTCCAAAACAAAGGTGCAGTAGAGAATTGTTAATGAAAATTTTCATATGTCAATCACTTGGAAGGAAAATGGAATTTAAAAAAATATTTTAGGTGCAGCGTCTGTCTCCATGTTCATTCTTTGCCCAAACTTCCCCTATCTGTTTAATTATTTGCTGAATTCATCTTCTCAGAAATTGTGTTAGTAAATCATAAGAGGTAGGAGCAAAGTTAGGCCATTTGGCCCATCGAGACTCTTCACCATTTCATCATGGCTGGTTTATTAAGCCTCTCAATTCCACTCTCCTGTCTTTTTCCTATAACCTTTGGTGCATTTACTGATTAAGAACCTATCAACTTTTGCTTCAAATATACCCAATAATTAGGCCTCCACTGCCATAAGTGGCAATGAATTCCACAGATTCACCACCCTCTAGCTAAAGAAGTTCCTTCTCATCTCTGTTCTGAATGGATGCCCTCTATTTAGGCTGTGCCCTCTGGCCTTGGACTCCCCCCCCCCCCCCCAACTACAGGAAATATCCTCTCAACGTCTATTCGATAGGTTTCAGTGAGATCCCCCCTCATTCTTCCAAATTCCAGTGAGTACAGGCCCAGAGCCATCAAATGTTCCTCATACAATTAACCTTTTATTCCCAGGATAATTTTTGTGATCCTCCTCTAGCCCCAAACCAACACCAGCACATCCTTTCTTGGATAAAGGACCCAAACCTGCTCACAATACTCTAAATGTAATCTGACCAATCCCTTATAAAGCCTCAACATTACATTCTTGCTTTTATATTCTAGTCCTCTTGAAATGAATGCTAACATTGCAATTGCTTTACTTACTACTGACTTGATCTGCAAGTTAATCTTTAAGGAATCCTGCACTAGATTGCTCAAGTATTAGTAAATGGGGACATGTTTGTGTGATATAAAGATAAGGTTAATGTTGGAAATGCAGGTCAGGCAGCATGAGAGTGAATGATTGTTCTTTTGCAAACTAGAAAGGCTAGTAATCACTGGATATTGTTAAATTAGGTGCACACACCAGAGTCCTGTAATGTACCTAGTCAAAGGTAAGATGCCATTCCTGGAGCTTGCTGTTGTTGCATAGGGCAGTTCACTTAAAGGTTTGGGGTCACCAGTGCAGACTGAATGGAGGTGTGTTTTCCAGAGTGGTCACAGAATCTGTGTTTATTTTCTCCAATGTTGAAGACTAAATTCTGGGCCCCAAATTCAGACCCTTTTGAGTTGGAGGAGGTACACTAAATTGGAAGGAGTGTTTGCATCACTAGGTGTTGCAGGTGTGTAGGGGCAATTTAAAATTTGCCATTAGAAGGGGAATCAGTGTTGATAGACATGGAAGAAGGCATCCTTTTGAGATGTTGAAAGAGGAGTGAAGGGGAAGATATATGAATACATTGATATAGAAGTTCTAAAGGATAATCTGTTGAAAATAGTGTTTGATTAAACAGAAGATGAGGACGAGTATGTCGATCCTTGCTATGGATGGATAGGAGAGAATGAATGTGGGCAATGGTTTGTTTGAGGACATTTCCAAATATGGTGAAGGAAAAACCACAGTTGAGGCTTATGGAAGATGTGTTTAAAGCACTGATATGGAATTGGACAGGCAGCAAGTATGGAATGGTTCTTGAGGCAGAATGTTAGGATATATAGCTGATATATAGTCAATATAGCTGGGGGAATGTATGGGCTTGTTTTGAAAGAGATTAGTTTAAAAAGAAAAAATGAAAGTGGAATGGAAATTAACAAGAAAATAGACGAAGCAATTTGAGGGCTGTACTAGAGTAGAAAGCAGCACCAGTACAGTGGTCTGAGTATAAGATTTGATGGAGGGATTCACCTTAGAACTGAAATGTCAACGATTTCAATCTCTCAGATGGGTATATCAGCAACTTTTGGCTTCCCACGGCTATACCTTTGACCTGTGAATGTTTTGTTTTTCTTTATATATTGAAATTACCAACTAATAAATCACAAGCTGTACTATCCCACATTTCCTCTCTAACCCTTCCACTCAATGGTCCAAGCGTATTGACAATTCCTGGTGTTGCCCAAATAGTCAGTCATGAAGGCAGTTCAACAGTGCAAAAAGCTCAGATTCTGAGCTGCACATGAACTCCAATGGTGGCAGCAGAGGCCACGGACTGACATGTCAGAATGGGAGCGGCCACTCGAAATGGGTGGCCACCAGCAAATCCCACCTTTTGATGATGGACAGAATGAAGGTGCTTGATGAAGTGGTACCCCAGTCCATGATAAGTGTCACTGATGTAGAGGAGGCCATACTCGCAATTTCAGATTCAATAGATTACCCTGACACTTGCAGTCTGAAAGGACTGTTTGGGGCTCTGACTGTTGGTGAGGAGTGAAGGAAGAGTTAAAGTGGCAGGTGTAGCACTTGTCCCACTTACAGTGATGTGCCGGGGGGGGGGGGGGAGGGGGAGATTTGTGGGGAGGGATGAGTAGTCAATGGAGCTGCGTAGAGAGCGATTTGCACAGAAAGCGGGGTTGGGGGGGGGGGTCGATGGAGGGAAAGATGTGCTTGGTAGTAGAACCCCATTGGAGATGGCTGAAGTTGTGGAGAATGATGTGGGGGGTGGGGGTAGGTAAATGACAATGTACAACAGACTCTGCTTAATTTCAGATCCATACTTCCCTATTTTTAATGTATACTAAGTTCTCTTTATCCACTGCCTTAATTAACAAGGTCAGCTGCAGTAGTTTATTTTTTGTGATACAGTGCAACATCTCGTCTTTTGTTTTTGCTATTTATTTATGTTTCCTTTTGCGCAGTTTGTAGTCTTCTGCACTCTGGTTGATCTTTCATTGATCCTATTAGTGTTATTATTCTATAAATTTCCTGAGCATACCCACAAAAAGCGAATCTCAGGATTGTATATGGTGACATATATGGACCTTGATAATAAAATTTACTTTGAACTTTAAACAGGCCCTTCTGGCCCTTCGAGCCACACTGTCTAGCAACCTCCAATTTAATCCCCGTCTAATCACGGGAAAATTTACAATACCAAAATGAACTCATCAACCAATGTGTCTTTGGACTGTGGGAAGAAACCAGAACGCCCAGAGGAAATCTATGAAGTCACAGGGAGAACATACAAACTCTTCACAGACAGCGGCAGGAATTGAACCCTGTTCGCTGGTGCTCTGAAGCATTGTGCTCACCATTACGCTACCACAATTGAGACTGTTGGCAAATTCCAAGATCCCTTTCCAATAGTGTCAAACTAGTGAATCCAGTTTGCTGTGAGACGAATTGCATTTTCTTGCTTCTGCTGGCAAGTAGGAAAACATTATTAGTCTGTTTTGACCAGCTGAAACTTGCTGTTATATCCATGGAGGGATTGACTGCTGTATGTGACTGCAGTCTTGGTGTTATTGCTGATGGCCTAGGAGGTATCTGTGGTTTTTATCTGCAGGAAGTCTGTGCCCTTACCCCTTACAATGTACTCTCTGTATTTTCACCACTTGAGAAGCACAATGTTGTTGAAATGATGTTAGTAGCCCTTAGTACATCATTTGAATCTGCCAAATTATTTGACTGTGAGCTCAGATTTGTTCAAGTCTGTTGGGTGCAAAGTACTTGTTTCAATAGTAATAAGAGATTTAAAAGTAAATTTATTATCAGTACGTATCACATCACATCCTTATGTGCACTGTTGTATGACGTGGACAATCATGGTCTTTGACCATGATTGTTCTTGGCTAATTTTTCTACAAAAGTGGTTTACTATTGCTGCCTTCTTGGCAGTGTCTGTACAAGATGGGTAACTCTAGTCATTATCAATTCTCCTCAGAGATTGTTTGCCTGGCATCAGTGGTCACATAACCAGGACTTGTGATATACACCAGCTGCTCAGACGACCATCCACCACCATGGCTTCATGTGACCCTGATCGGGGGCGAAGCAGGTGCTACACCTTGCCCAATGGTGACCTGCAGGCTAGCGGAGGGAAGGATTTCCTTACACTCCAGTAGTAGAGACATATCTCTGCCCCACCACCCAAAAAAAAGGTGAATATAGATGTTAAATGCCATTAAACTTCAAACCCACTTTATTATAAGCATGAGAAAGTCTGCAGATGCTGGAAATCCAAAGCAGTACACACAGAATGCTGGAGGAGCTCAGCAGGTCAGGCAGCATCTATGGAAAGGAATAGATGGTCAATGTTTTGGGCAGAGACCCTTCTTTAGGAGCTGGTGAGCTCCTCCAGTAATTTGTGTGTGTCACTGTCACATTATGGTCTTCTACATGTTATGGTCTCCTTACTTTTATGGCCTTTCATAGAAAGGAATCAGAATCAGGTTTATTATCACCGGTATGTCGTGAAATTTGTTAACTTAGCAGTAGTAGCCACAACAGCAGTTCAGTACTATATAAAATATAGAAGAAAAAAATAATATATCAATTGCAATATATGTATATTGAATAGATTAAAAATTGTGCAAAAACATAAATACATTTTTTTTAAAGTGAGCTTGTGTTCAAGGGTTCAATGTCCATTTAGGAATCAGATGGCAGAGGGGAAGAAGCTGTGCCTGAATCGCTGAGTGTGTGACTTCAGATACCTCTCACCTGAAGGCATTAAGGTCCTTAATAATGGACACTGCCTTCCTGAGACACTGCTCCTTGAAGATGACCTGGGTATTTTGTAGGCTAGTACCCAAGATGGAGCTGACTATATTTACTGGCCTCTACAGCTTCTTTCGGTCCTGTGCAATGACACCCCCCCCCCCCCCCCGCCCATACCAGACAGTGACGCAGCCTGTCAGAATGCTCTCTGTGGTACATCTAGAGAAGTTTTTGAGTGTATTTGATGACATGCCAAATCTCTTCAAACTCATGAAGTACAGTCGCTGTCTTACCTTCTTTACAATTGTATCGATATGTTGGGACCAGGTTAGATCCTCAGAGATCTTGACACCCAGGAACTTGAAACTGGTCACTCTTTCCACTTCTGATCCCTCTGAGGACTGGTACATGTTCCTTCATCTTGCCCTTCCTGAAGTCCACAATCAGCTCTTTTGTTTTACTGACGTTGAGTGTCAGGTTTTGCTGTGACACCACTTCACTAATTGGTATATCTCGCTCCTGTATGCCCTCTCGTCACCATCTGAGATTCTACCAACAATGGTTGTATCATCGGCAAATTTATAGATGGTATTTGGGCTATGCCTAGTCACACAGTCAAGTGTATACGGAGAGTAGAGCAGTGGGCTAAGCACACACCCCTGAGGTGCACCAGTGTTGATCATTAGCGAGGAGGAGATGTTATCACCAACCTGCACAGACTGTGGTCTTCAGGTTAGGAAGTTGAGGATTGTGGGGGTGGGGAGAAAAGGCAGTTTAATTAGGAATCTGGCCAAGTATCTGATTCCCATTTGCAACAAAGGGGGAAAGAATGAGATTCAGCTGGTGGATAGTTTTGCATTATATCCAGTGTAGATCTTGGGTAATGCAGCTTCTGCCCCAGAGCTAAGGCAGAATAGAAGTTTACATGGAAGCTCATAGGATTTGCATAATTCTCAGGCATTTTAATGTTGGGACATATTGAACAACAGCGCTCTTATTGCCAGAGTAACGTTAGATTTGGTTGTCCAGGGAACTGAAGTCTATACATGTGTCTCAGAGTTTCGTTATAGAACCATTACATGCATACTCATAAAATGATGAACATTTAGCAATACAAGCAGAAGTGGGCTATTCATCTCCTTTTGTCTGGTGTGCTACTTAATGCTTTTTTTGTCTCACTGGGTCATTTACGTTTTGTTTCTGTTTCCAGGTATTTGCTTCCACTGCATGTGCTCTCTGTAGATAAATTAGAGTCTAGTTTTGGTTTATGAGGCAACAGCAGTTTACAGAGTTTACTTCAGGTCAAAGATTGTAAATTTTAAGGAGATCTGGCCACAGAAAACTGGGCTAATATTTCAGTCTATCACAGATGTGTTGCTGGAGATGTTGACTTTCAGCTGATGTGTTAATCTCATGCACTAGTTTCTCATATGGATTTGAAACAAAATCTCATGCTGCTAAAGGGAAGAACGAGTAGAGGTTCTCCATGGTGCTTTGGCTATTATTTATCTTGCTCAATATGTCACAGATAAATTTATTATCAAAAAATATATGTCACCATATAAAACCTTAAGATTCATCATCCTTAGGCATTCACAGTAAATACAAGAAACAGAATAGAATTTATCACTGAAACTTATCAAATGTTGAAAGGCCTTAACAGAGTGGATGTGGAGAGGATGTTTCCTATGGGGGAGGAGTCTAAGAACAGAGGGCACAAGCTCAGAATAGAGAGACATCCACTTAGAACAGAGATGAGGGGCAATTTCTTTAGCCAGAGAGTGGCGAATCTGTGGAATTCGTTGCCACAGGTGTCTCTGGAGACCAAGTCATTCAGTATATTTAAGCCAGAGGTTGATAGATTCTTGATTGGTCAGGGCATGAAGGGAGACAGCAGGTGATTGGGGCTGAGAGGGAAATGGATTAGCCATAATGAAATGGTGGAGCAGATTCGATGGGTCAAATGGCCTAATTCTGTTCCTATATCTTATGGCCTTAAAGACTGCACCCACCAGGACAGACAAACAACCAATGTGCAAAAGACAAAACGTGCAAATACAAAAAGAAAAAAAATAATAAGCAATGAATATTGAAAACATCAGTCCTTGAAAGTGAGTCCATGGGTTCTGGGGTTAGTGAAATTAAGTGAAGTTGTCCCTTCTGGTTCAAGAGCCTGATGGTCGAGGGATAATAACTGTTCCTGAACTTGGCGGTATGGGTACCACCCTCCTGTTGGCAGCAGGAAGAAGCAAGTAGTGGAAGGTTCTTGATGACAATGCTCCGTGTAGATGTGCTAAATGGTGAGGAGGCCTTGACTTTGATGTACAGGGCCATTCCCACTACTAAAGAGCATTGGTTGCATCGCGGGTGGTATAGAAACACCAGACAATATACAGTTTATAGATCCACTACTGATCTATAGAAGTTTGTCAAAGTTTTAGATGACGTGCTGAATCTTCGCCTTCTTCTAAGAAAGTGAAGGCGGTCCTGTGCTTTCTTCAAAATGGTACTTATGGCTGGACCCAGGACAGATCCTCTGAAAAGATAACGCCGAGGAATTTAAAGTTGCTGACCCTCAGCATGTCTGATTTCCCTGACTAGGACCAGCTCATGATCCTCTGGTTTCCTCCTCCTGAAATCAATGATCAGTTCCTTGGTCTTGCTGACATTGAGTAAGTGGTGGTTGGTGTGGCACCACTCAGCCAGACCTTGTCATTCTCCCATATCCTATATCCATCCTGGATTCTTTGGATTTTGTGTCTTTCGCTTTTTTTTTGTTTGTTGTTTGTGCAATTATTTTTGTGCATGGTGGGGGGAGTTGTGTGATGTGTTTATTTGAACAGGTTCCATAGTTTTCTTTGTTTCGTGGCTATCTATGGAGAAGACGACTCTCAGAGTTGTATACTGAATACATGCTTTAATAAATGTACTTTGAACCTAAATGCTGATTCAACATTTGTTGAATTGAAGAGCTTGCTATGTAAATTGGCTGCCATGTCTTCTTTGTATTTGAGTGCAGGAAAATACTCATTGACTATGAAGGCTAAGTTTTTCATTGTTTGCAAATGTTTTAGATATACCATTTGGGTGCACCGCAGCTTACTTTGCCCAAAACGTCAAGAAGTTGCAGAGAGTTGTGGACACAGCCCATTCTCTCACAAAAAGCAACTCCCCACTATTGATTCTGCCTACACTTTCTGCTGCCTTGCGAAAGCAGCCAAAATAAGCAAAGACCCTTTGCACCCTATACATTTACTTTTCTCCACTTTTTCATGGGAGAAGGTACAAAGATTTGAAATCATGTACTACTGGGCTCAAGGACAGATTTTTGATCTGCTGTTATAAGACTCTTGATTGAATTTCTTGTACAATAAAGGTGAACCCTTGATCTCGTAGTCCGTGTTGTGGCCCTTGCACATTATTTTTAACTCTGCATCTTCTCTAACTATAACAGTGTAACTATAACTTTGTATGGGGGGGGGGTACAGTAGCAGAGAGGTTAGAGCAACCACAGGAAATATGAAAATGAGTCTGAATTAAAACATTAGTGTAACCAATATCATACTGTATGTTTGGAGAGTAATAATAACTTGCAGAATATGGATTTGACTTCCCTTGTGGATTCCTGACTCTAGAATAGATGTGGACTCTTTCCCTCCCCCACTGAAGAGTGTAAATAGATCCAAGGATTGATTAGGAATTGTTTCAGGACTATGGCCATATATTCTATGATTTGCCATTCCTTCTCTATATATAGTCTCCCCCTTGAATCGCTTTTGCCCATCTTGTTTCATATGTGCAATTTGTTTTTGTTCAAGGAATGATGATAGGAGAAGTCTAAAATTTTGGCTGAAAAGATTAACAATACATAAGTATGGTGTTGACAGCCTTTAAAGTGTATTTCATGTGTGTTAATATAAATTGCTGAGAACTTGTGGGCTATTAGTCTCTGTACAGGTGGCCCTTAATATTAGATTCAGTACATAAGGCTGAATAGTGCAAAGGATATCCTTGGGTATCTTTTTATCTTTTGTAAAAGGAATTCATTCAGTTGTAGGTGCGGTTTGGAGATGAAGAAATCAAATCCTACCTGCCTTCTGTAGAATTCCTCCTGCTGTGGTCTTTGCCTTGAGCAATTATTTCTTTGCAGGAATTTGAAGCCAATGTTTCAGCTTGGATTTCATTGAAGCCTGAGGCTGAGAGACTGTTGCAGCCCTATTAGTGCTATTTGTACTTTGAACCTGGTATTCAGTAAGGCCTGACATTCTCTAATTGGCTTCCCAGGCAGGAGTGCATGATGGTGATGAAGTGCTATGTGGAAATTCTTAGCAGATGGAGCTATACCAATTTGTGAATTGTGAATGCAGATGTGTTGCTGAGCTTAAATGTGACCTGCTACCTGTATCAGAACACAATTTACAGGTTTAAATCAATGGGTAAACTATTCCAATTTTCAAAGGCTTCAAAGCAGTTTCTCCTTTAATATTTAATTGTACCATGTGCTGTTGTGTAATCTTGTATATAGGAAAAATACACTGCTGAGTTTACCTGGTTCTCTGAGACTTTACCTGGTTCATCATTAATATTGCCCCCCTCACTTTTCATTACTGTGTCATTCTAATTTCTAACACTGAACATATCTCCCACAGTCTTTGATAAACATGAAGATGTTAAGATAGAACTTTTTTGATTAATTATATTTTTTGAAAGGAATGCTAAAGGGCCTTGGCCCAAAACGTCATCTGTACTCTTCCATAGATGCTGCCTGGCCTGCTCAGTTCCCCCAGCATTTTGTGTGTGTTGCAGAGACTTTTCCCCCACCACCTGAAAACATTATGCCGCTGCACTCTTGTGGTAAGTGAAGAGCAAACCTGAACTTGTGAATAGGGTGCAGAGCAAGTTCCTGACTGCCCTCTTGTCCTAAGGAAAGACCCAGTTGTGGTTGGACAAACCTACAGTAATTGTCTTTTAAAGTTTTTAACTAAATAATCTTGATAAATGACTCAGAAACTTTGAGGGTGGTTCAATTCTCACTCCAGAGACAGGTTCACACAGTCTAAGCTAATAGTTCACTATAGTAACAAAAATTTTTTTTTGTCAGACTTTGCAGCTTTTAATTCTTGGTATTAAACAAGAATATGCTCTGTCGGGTGCACATGAAAGATCCTGATGTGACATCAATATTTGTGTGTCAGCCAGTACTTTAATTATTGATTGAGGTACAGCATGGAATAGACCCTTCTGGTCCTTTGAGAAATCCCCTGTTTTTAATCTTAGCCTAATCATGGGACAACTCACAATGATCAATTAACCTAAAACCAGTATGTCTTTGGACTGTGGGAGGATAGCGGAGCACCCAGAGGAAACCTGCACGGTCACGGGGAGAAAGTACAAACTCCTTACTCCGGTTGTCGGTACCGTAGAGCACTGTATTAACCACTGTTACTGTACCACCCTATCTGGTTGCTCAAAGCCATTAAAGTAGGGAAGTAACCAATGGAGCCTGCTCCTCCATTTGGTTAACATCATTGTTGATTGTTAACGCTCTTGCCCAATTATCATATCTCTGGGTTACTGAAATGACTCAAAATCAGTATATTTTCCTGCATTGCTGCTGCTTGCTCTCTTTTGGCCTGCACAGCAGTTCATGTTGCCCTTCCACAGCTTTCTGAATTCTAATATTCTAACTTCTGAATGGGCTGGCAGGTGGTGTAGTGGCATCAGCACTGGACTTCGAGGCAGATGGTCCTGAGTTTGAATCTGGCCAGGTCCCAACATAGGCAGCAGCAGTATCTGTGCGGAAGAAAAGCCTGGCAATCTTCTTCCGTATCCTGCCACGAAAACCCTCCGGACAACTACACTGTCGATAGGATCGCCATGAGTCAACAATGACTTGATGGCACACAACAACAACAACTTAATAACCATAGTTTTTCTGGCCTTTTAGTGTTGGCTATTTGCTTTGTTTTCAGCGAGGAAAGGAAAACTAATCCAAGTAATTTTATTGAAGGATTGAAGATGAATGTCAGAGTAGCAATCAGTGAGACTATTTTGTTGGTGAATGAGCAGCAAAAAGCTTGCACAGCCTAAAGCAGGAAGGCAAAACCAGCATTTATGAATTTTGCTACTCAAGCCTTGTTCTTTATTTTAGCTGTAATAAGGTAACTGAGATGGCAACTGAGTGGTTGATTTCAGTGAAGTGCAAGGTGACCTACCTTAACAGAAAATCTGGTTTGAGACTGGATTGTATTTTCCCCTCTGAAGTGGCATGGATTAGTATTGCAAAAATAAAACCTGTAAGCTGCCCCAGATCTTTTGTATCGTACTTAAAGTGGTATATTATACCTGTCATGCAGACCAGAAAGCGTGAACTTGTATTTATTACATTTAATTACACTACAAACTTTAACCAAATTATTACAGTTTAGCACTAACATGCATAAATTAATTCTCTTGAGGAAGGAGCATGAAACAGCACAAATTTCAGTGTGTGCATTTGAACACTTAAACCTTGACTGCATTGTTCAGGCGACAAGATTTATTTCCCTGTGTGGCTACAACAAAATACAGTGTTCAAATGGCACCAGCTGAGTTAGAACAATGATTCCACAGAGGAATAGCAAAACAATCAACAACAACTTTAATTAATCTGTGAGTTTAAAATCAACATAAGGTCATAACATTTGGAAAGAATGAGGCACAGGAGCTTTCTATTGTTGGCGAACTTGTGCCCTTTCCAGATGTGTCATATGATTATAATTTTGTTCCCTCATGGGACAGAAGTAGCCTATTAAATAACTGCAGTGGGTTACATTTTTTGATTCATGGAGTAGTAATAATGAAATGACCAACTTGCCTAGTGTTGTTATTGTATGACGCAGGCCACTTTTCCTTGTATTGCTGCTCACCGTGGTATCATTATCACATTAGACAAAAGCTGCTGGAAAGACTGCAAAGGAAGTTACAAAGCCCTGATTTTTCTCCGCATCATTTTGGGTATTGTTTCAATTCCCATTCCAAAATTGGAGATGCCGTATATTTTAATTCCTCAACCTTGTTTGAGTAGCAGTGTCTCATTTTAAATTGGGACAAGCAGGAAGGAGCATGAACAGTATACTTCGGTAGCTGCTTCTGCCATCTTGTACGATGTTTGAAGTAAATATTATTGTCAAAGTATATGTATGCCACCATATACAACCCTGAGGTTAATTTTCTTATGGGCATACTCAATAAATCTATAGGATAATACCACAACAGGATCAGTGAAAGACTAGGGTGTTCAACCAGAGTGCAGAAGACAACAAACTGTGCAAGTACAAAAAGTAGTAACAATAATAAGCAATAAATGTGTCAACCGTGAGATGAAGAGTCTTTGAAAGTGAGTTCATAGATTGTGGGAACATTTCAATGATGGGGCAAGCTAGAAATGCCCAATTAGCTGGTTATGAGAGACAAGCACTTAATATTTTGTTTTATTAAAGAAACTCCTGAGATCCAGCATGCGAAGCTATTGGGTTCTTTCCATGGACACTTCTTGGTGTTTTTAAAATTTTCTGTACTATCTCAGATTTCTAGCATTTAATAGATTTTTATATTTTACTTTTGCAGTCACCGATGTTGCTGTGGTTATTTCAATAAATAATCCTGTCATTAAGGTAGTTGCAACTCATTGTTTTGTTTCTTACTTGCTTTTTCTATAAACTGTCATTAGGTAAAATTTTATTCAGTCACAGTGGTTAACTCCAGAAATAAAACTCTTAATGAAATTGTTGTATTGTCTATGGAAAATGTTCCCATGTTACATAAAGCAACAGCTTTCATGAAAATTAGTCATCACCATCTTAATGCGTGCACACAAGATTTTGCATCCAAACTCTTCGAATGCATTGACAAATTTTCTAAAGATGTTCTCAAGTTGCTCAAGCTTCTGTCCTGGTCAGTTCCACTGGAAGCTTTGGGAATTCTCTTGGAATATCTGGAGCATTCTAGATCAGCCTTGTTCTGTTATTTTGATACAATACTTGCCTTGTGAACCTGATTTTATATTGAATATATCCAGTCTTTTGAATTTGTAGTAGTTTTCTCACATACAATCTTGATCAACCTCTAATCCTGCTCGAAGACTGCCTTCCATGTTACATTCTTCGTTGCATTTTATTTGGAATTGTTCTCAGCCTTCTGTTAATATGCTATTTCTGGACTTTTTTAACACAATATTCAAAAAATAAGAATGACAGAACATAATAAAAAGCTGAATATGGGCAGTTCTTCGATAATGTGACAGTTGTGTTCCAAATAAACCTTGTGTTACAGAAAATCATATTATAAAAGCAATTGTCTCAATAATGGAAAAGGTAGAATTTCAGGCTTGCAATAGCATTATAGAGTAAACTCAAAATATCCAGGCAGTTGTATCTTTTGTTGACTTTAATTTTGCTTAGTCAACAGAGGTCCAACCAGTTCCCCTGCACCACCCCCTCTGTCATTTGGCAGGACTGGTCCTCGCCCTCAATAATCTTTCCTTCAGCTCCTCTTCCTCTCTCCAAACTTGAAGTAGCCATAGACACCCCCATGGGCCACAGCTGTGCTTGTCTTTTTGTTGGCTACGTAGAACAGTCCATGTTCCATGCTCCCCAATTCTTCCTGTGCTACATTGACAACTGCATTAGCGCTGCTTCATGCATCCATGCTGACCTTGTCAAATTCATCAACTTCGCTTCCAACTTCAACCTTGCCCTTAAATTTACTTAGTCCATTCCTGACACCTCCCTCCCCTGTCTCAATCTCTTTCTGAAGACGAATTGTCTACTGGCCTCATTTATAAACCTACCAATTTCTGCAGCTATCTTGACTGTACCTCTTCCCACCCTGTCCCGAGTAAAAATGCTATTCCCTTTTCTCAGTTCTTTTGTCTCCTTCACATCTGTTCCCAGGATGTGGCTTTCAGTTCCAGAACATTGGAGATATCACCCTCTTCCATCAAGAAAGATGTTTCCCTTCTGCCATTGCTGCCCTCATCCCTGTATCTCCTCCATTTCTCAGATGTCTACACTCACCCATCCCCCCCCCCACTGCCTTAACAGAGATGGTTACTCTTGTCGTCACCTATGACCCCATGAGCCCCCACATCCAACACATCATTCTCTACATCTTCTGCACTCTTCGGTGGAATCCTACCTCCAAACACATCTTTACCTCTTTCCCCACCCACTCTCCACTTTCTGCAGGGATCGCTCCCTTTGTGATTCCTATTTGTCCTTCCCTGGTAATCTCCCTCCTGGCAAGCGACAGATATAGAACACCTGCCCATTTATCTCCTTTGCCTCCATTAAAGGCCCTAAACAGTCCTTCTAGGTGAGGCAACACTTCACCTGCAAATCTGCTGGGGTAATCTATTGTATCCAGTGCACCCTCTTCTGCATTGGTGAGACCCATCGTAAATTGGGGGACCACTTCATCAAGTACCTCTGCTCCATTTGCCAAAAGCAGAATTTCCAGTGGCCAACCATTTTAAGTCCTATACCCATTTCTGTCCAACATGTCAGTCCATGGCCTCCTCTTTTGCCACAAAGAGTCACTTCTCAGGATGGAGGAGCAACACTCCTATTCCATCTTGGTAGCCTCCAACCTGATGGCATGAACATTAATTTCTCCTTCTGGTAATTTTTTCCCTCTTCCTTCTCTCTTCTATTCCCCACTCTTGCCTCTTTCTTCTTCTCCTCACCTGCTTATGACTTCTCCCTGGTGCCTTCCTTCTCATTCTCCCATGGTCCACTCTCGTCTATTAGATTCTTCCTTCTCCAGCCCTTTACCTGTACCCTCCCCCACCTTTTCATTCTGGCATACTCCTTTCTTTCCGATCCTGATGAAGAGTCTTGGCTTGAAATGTCAACTATTTATTCATTTCCATAGATGCTGCCTGACCTGCTGAGTTCCTCCAGTGTTTTGTGCGTGTTACTCAGCGTTATAGTTATTTTTCTCAAAGGATTTTAGAAAATGTTTTTGCAGCCACTTATATTTATATCTTAAAGTAATAACAAATTAAATGCTATACATTAATAATAAAGTATCATTGCATACATGTGAATAGATCCTATTGCTTGTTAACTTCCAACTTTCCACCTCCCACAGGGAAATTAGCAGTCTGTAATAACAGACAATGGTATCTGATTGCCACAGGGAGGAAGCATGCAATTTTCCCCTCAAAACAGCTTGCTGTTCTGCTTGTCAACTTCCAAAGTGACTCTTGAGAGGTTCTCTAGTTCCTAGTTAAAATTACATTATAACCGATGTGACCAATGCAATACTAATGGTATTCCTTAGTTCATCAATTGCTTTGTGGAAATATAGGAGAACGACCTGTACATGTGTTAGTGCAATGTAAATTGCAATATATTGGATCTCAGAGTGATGGTAGCAAGTCAAGGTATTGGTGCCTACTCATGAAACATATTAGGGAAGGAAGAGGAGAGTAAAATTGTCGTAGCTATATTTTACCATGTGCACCTCTGTATTTTGTCATTCTATAATCCTGTATGTGAGGAAATGGAGAATATCAACTGTAGTCCCTGATGGGCAAACTGTGTTATGACTATTTGGGTTATGGAAATTCTCAGAATCAGGTTCAATATCATTGGCATATGTCATGAAATAGCTGTGTTGTGGCAGCAGTACATTAGAAATTTGCAAAGATTTGGCGTGACATCTAAAACTTTGGCGAATTTCTATAGAAGTGTGGTGGAGTTTACATTGACAGGCTGCTTAACAGCCTGGTATGGAAACACCAACGTCTTTGAATGGAAAATCCTACAAAAAGTAGTAAATACACCCCAGTCCATCCCAGGTAAAGCCTTCCCCACCATTGAACACATCTACATGGAGCATTATAGCAGGAAAACAGCACCCATCATCAGGGGTTCCACCAGCCAGGTCATGCTCTTTTACTGCTGCCATCAGGTACTAGAGCCTCAGTTTTCACACTACCAAGTCCAGGAGCAGTCCCTCAGCCATCAGGCTCTTGAACCAGAGGGATTTGCTATAGAACCTGACAAGTCCGTTTCTTAAGTGGCACCCCATAATGAAGCAGCAGCTGCAGTGTTTTATGAGTATAAATGTTCCATGGGGACATATCTCTACATAATGAGTTTCAATGAGAAATAGAATTTTGTGTTGTGGAAAATTATGTTATGGGTGACTTGATAGGAATGAAACCATTTAGTAACCCAGTCACCTGTGTTTACTGAGTCCTACTGGAGATCCCTGCTTAAGGCAAGTGGCTCTTATCAACCTCTTTGAAGATGAATAACAGGGAAGCTTAAACAATGTTTACAATATAAAGTATGAGGTACCAGAGCAAAGCTTGTATGTTTCATAAGGTTTTCACTATTATCTGACTTAATTTTCAACTTCTGTGGTGTGTGAAGGTAGCCTCATTAAACTACACTGAAGACAAATTATGTATGTCATCTTGGTAATTATCCATTGCCTTCTGAGTTCTGGAGCATAACTGCTGTAGGTTGAATGGCTTCCCATTAGTTCTGAAGACTAGTTCCATTCACAAGTAATTAGAGGATGAAAGAGATTACAGGTGCTCAATGCTGGAAAAGCTCGGTGAGTCAAGCAGTCTCTGTGGAAACAAAAACTGAGTCATGTTTCAGATTGGGACTCCGTGTTGGGACTCCACTGATGCGACTTGGCATTTTTTGTTATTTTCCATAGGATGTTTATTGGCAGTGAGATCTAATGTGTAGCATGAAAGGTTTGATTTTTGTTGCAGACTTGTTTACTAAAATCATAACTTGTATTGCATCATGGACTAATCACGAGATGAATTTGGGTGAGCAGATAAATTGAAGAGAATATTCCATGGATCATCCCTATTGGATGCAATCAATCACTTAGTAAGTTTTAAAAGGTTGTATGTCATGCGTGAGCTGCTTCCTGATCTTAAGATGTTGTTGCATGGTGAAAGTCCTGTCCATTGTGCTTCTGGGTGGACAGAATCCACAACTAATTCAGTGAGCAGCTCATTAGCATCTAGAGAGACCCTTGGTGATTTTTTTTTCCCCTGTTGCTGATAGCAAGGAAGCCCCTTTTAGTTACCACAATGTGAATTGTCAGCTCTCTTGAGCATTGTTGTAACTGCATTATGAGTTCCTATGAGACATCCTTCTCTTCGCAGATGTGGATGATGAGATTGTGAGTTTCTGACTGAAGGACTTTGGTTCAAGTGTGTTGTGTCTACAGCGAAATGAAATGAAGTTCCTCTGGACCAAGGTGCAAAACACAGTACATACAGTGGCATGCAAAAGTTTGGGCACCCCTGGTCAAAATTTCTGTTACTGTGAAGAGTTAAGTGAGTAGAAGATGAACTGATCTCCAAAAGTCATAAAGTTACAGATGAAACATTCTTTTCAACATTTTAAGCAGGATTAATGTGTTATTTTTGTTTTGTACAATTTTAGAGTGAAAAAAGGAAAGTAGCGCCATGTAAAAGTTTGGGCACCCCAAGAGATTTGAGCTCTCAGATAACTTTTAACAAGGTCTCAGACCTTAATTAGCTTGTTAGGGCTATGGCTTGTTCACAGTCATCGTTAGGAAAGGCCAGGAGATGCAAATTTCAAAGCTTTATAAATACCCTGATTCCTGAAACCTTGGCCCAATAATCAGCAGCCATGGGCTCCTCTAAGCAGCTGCCTAGCGCTCTGAAAATTAAAATAAATGATGTCCACAAAGCAGGAGAAGGCTATAAGAAGATAGCAAGGTGTTTTCAGGTAGCTGTTTCCTCAGTTCGTAATGTAATTAAGAAATGGTAGTTAACAGGAATGGTGGAGGTCAAGTTGAGGTCTGGAAGACCAAGAAAACTTTCCGAGAGAACCGCTCGTAGGATAGCTTGAAAGGCAAACCAAAACCCCTGTTTGACTGCAAAAGACCTTCAGAAAGATTTAGCAGACTCTGGAGTGGTGGTGCACTGTTCTACTGTGCAGTGACACCTGCATAAATATGACCTTCATGGAAGTGTCATAAGAAGAAAACCTTTCCTGCGTCCTCACCACAAAATTCAGCGTCAGAAGTTTGCATCAAAACAAGCCTGGTGCATATTGGAAACAAGTCCAAGTTAAAATAGAACTTTTTGGCCACAATGAGCAAAGGTATGTTTGTAGAAAAAAGGGTGCAGAATTTCATGAAAAGAACACCTTTCCAACTGTTAAGCATGGAGTTAGATCGATCATACTTTGGGCTTGTGTTGCAGCCAGTGGCACAGGGAACATTTCACTGGTAGAGGGAACAATTAAATACCAGCATATTCTGGAAGCAAACATCACACTCTGTTTTTTTAAAAAAAGGACTGAAGATGAAAAGAGGATGGCTTCTACAACAGGATAATGATCCTAAACACACCTCAAAATCCACAATGGACTACCTCAAGAGGCGCAAGCTGAAGGTTTTGCCATGGCCCTCACAGTCCCCCGACCTAAACATTATCGAAAATCTGTGGATAGACCTCAAGAGCAGTGCATGCAAGACAGCCCCAGAATCTCACAGAACTAGAAGCCTTTTGCAAGGAAGAATGGGTGAAAATCCCCCAAACAAGAATTGAAAGACCCTTAGCTGACTACAGAAAGCATTTACAAGCTGTGTTACTTGCCAAAGGGGATGTTACTAAGTACTGACCATGCAGGGTGCCCAATCCTTTGCTTCGGGTCCTTTTCCTTTTTTGTTACTTTGAAACTGTAAAAGATAGAATAAAAGTTTAAGCAAGATGACTTTTTTTAAAAGAAATATGTCATCTTTAACTTTATGCCTTTTGGAAATCAGGTCCTCTTACTTGCTTAGCTATTCACAGTAACAGAAATTTTGACTGGGGGTACCCAAACTTTTGCATGCCACTGTATATCACATACAGCAACATAATATTATTGTGTTAATATTAATTTAATAGATAATAAAAAAGCTATCTACTTTTGAAGCCTTGATAGACCACAAGGCATAGAAGCATAATTATGCCGTTAAGTCCATTGAGTCTTCTCTGCCATACCATCATGGCTGATTTATTATACCTCTCAATCCCATTTTCCCGCCTTTCCCCAAAACCTTTTGCACATTACTAATCAAGAACCTATCAACTTCCTCTTTGGTTCTTTTGAGTTGGGGTATGACCTTCATTTCTCTTCAGTTAAGAATTATCGAAAGACTGACACAAGTATATCACTGTGGGGTGCAGCTGAAATCATTCATGTCATGGACAATGCTATGGTTGAGGAAGTCTTCATGTTTCTACCAGTAAGCAGTACAAAAATATAAAATTACTATAAATTGCAGTACAAATAGTGTAAGAAGAAAGGATTAATGAGGTAGTTTTCATGAACCATTCAGAAATTGAGGACAGAGGGAAGAAACTGTTCCTGAGTCATTGAAACACTTTAGGCCAGGGATTCCAGTGTGGCAGAAAGATTTACAGAACTAAAGGAAATGGGGTTTGAGATGAGCCGATTGTAGGAAATGCTGGATGTGTTGTTCTTTGTATGAAATTAGTTATTGGGATAGATGTTTGGCCTTACTCACTTGTGCATTGTAACTTAGGAGCATTCATGCATGGCACTTCAAAGTTTTGCTTCTGAATTCCAATGGAATTGAATTCAAAATGTATCTTTCATTATGGATCTCCACTATGAGGCCATGCTCACTTCTTGCCACTACCATTGAGCAGAAGGTATAGGAGCCTTTGATTCCATACCAAGATACTCAGGAATTGCTATTATCGTACAAACATCAGTATGTATAGCTTCACTCACCATGACTGAAATCCCAACATACAGACTCACTGTCAAGGACTCTACAACTCGTGTTCTCAGTATTATTTTTTATTTGCACTATTTGTCATCTTTTGCACAATCGTTGTTTGTCAGACTTTGTTTATGTATCACAAACAAGAGAAGATCTGCAGATGCTGGAAATCCAAGTAATATACACAAAATGCTGGAGGAACTCAGCAAGCCAGGCAGCATCTATAGAAAAGAGTAAACAGTCAACGTTTTAGGTTAAAATCCTTCATCAAGACTGGCGGGCAGCAGAGATCACAGAGGGGTGCAGTGAGAGAAAGTTTCACTGACCTCTCTCCGAAGGGAAGATTTAACCACCTTCAGGGCAGGCAATCATAAGGCCAGAAGACATAGGAACAGAATTAGGCCATTTGACCCATCGAGTCTGCTCTGCTATTCAATCATGGCTGATCCTTTTTTTTTTGCCCCCTCCTCAGTCCCACTCCCTGGCCTTCTCCCCATAACCTTTTGATGCCGTGTTCAATCAAAAACCTATCAAGCTCAGCCTTTACTACACCCAATGTCCTAGCCTCCATAGCTACCTGTGGTAACAAATTCCACAAATTCACCAACCTCTGGCTAAAGAAATTTCTCTGTATCTCTGTTTTGCATAGACATCCCTCTGTACTGAAGCTGTGTCCCCTTGTCCTAGACTGTCCCACCATGGGAAACAGCCTTTTCAAATCCATTCTGTCTAGGCCTTTCAACATTTCAAAGGTTTCAATGAGATACCCCCCGATCCTTCTAAACTCCAGTGAGTACAGACCCAGAACTATTAAATGTTCCTCATATGAAAATACTTTAATTCCCAGAATCATCCTTGTGAGCCTCCTCTGAACCCTCTCCATTACCAGCACATCTTAGATGAGGAACCCAAAACTGTTCACAATACTCAAGGTGAGGCCTCACCAGTGCCTTTATAAAGCCTCAACATCCCACCCCTGCTCTTATATTCTAGACCTCCTGAAATGAATGCTAACATTACATTTGCCTTTCTCACCATCGACTCGACCTGCAAGTTAACCTTTAGGGTATTCTGCACAAGGACTCCCAAATCTTTTGCATCTTAGATTTTCTTTCCCCCCCCTATTTAGAAAATAGTGGGCACATTTATTTCTTCTACCAAAGTGCATGGCCATGGATTTTCCAACATTGTATTTCATTTGCCATTTTCTTGCCCATTCTCCTAATCTGTCTTAAGTCCTTCTGCAATCTACCTGTTCCCTCACCATTTCCTGTCCATTGACCAATCTTCATATCATCTACAAACTTGGCAACAAAGCCATTTATTGCATCATCTAAATCATTGATATACAGCTTAAAAAGAAGTGACCCCAACACCAGTAGTCAATGACAACCAACCAGAAAAGGATCATTTTATTCCCACTTGATACCTCCTACCAATCAGCTAATGCTCTAACCATGCCAGTAACTTTCCTGTAATATCTCGGGCTCTTAACTTGGTAAGCAGCTTCATGTGAGCACCTTGTCAAAGGTCTTCTGAAAGTACAAATATATAACATCCACTGCATCCCCTTTATCTATCCTACTTGTAGTGTCATAGAATTCCAAAAGGTTCATCAAGGAAGAGCTTCCTTCAGGAAACCATGCTGACTTCATATCTTGTTCTGTGTCACCAAGTACTTCATAATCTCACCCTTGACAATTGACTCCAACATCTTCCCAACTGCTGAGGTCAGGTTAACTGGTCTATAATTTCCTTTCTGCTGCCTTCCTCCTTTCTTAAAGAGTGTAGTAACATTTGCAATTTTCCAGTCTTCTGGCACCATGACAGAGTCCAATAATTTTCGAAAGTCATTACTAGTGCTTCCACAGTCTCTACCGCTACCTCTTTGAGAACTTTAGGATGCTGTTCATCTGGTTCGGGTGACTTGTGTACCGTTGGGTCTTACAGCTTTTAGTGCACATTCTCTCTTGTAATAATAACTGAACTCGCTTCTCTTCCCTCACACCCTTCAACACCTGGCACACTGGTGTCTTCCACATTGAAGGCTGATGCAAACTACTCATTTTGTTTATCTGCTACCTCCTTGCCCCCTGTTATTATTTCTCCAGCCCATTTTCTAGCGGTCCTATATCCACTTTCATCGCTTTTTTTTTACATACTTGAAAAAGCTTTCACTATCCACTTTGATAATTGTTTAGCTTGCTTTCACATTTCATCTTTTCCCTTCTAGTGATATTTTTTTTATTTGCTCTCTGGCAGGTTTTTAAAAACTTACCAATCCGCTTATTCTCACTAATTTTTGCTTTGTTGTATGCCCTCTTTTGCTTTTGCTTTAGCTTTGACTTTCCTTGTCAACCACTGTTGTACTATTTTGCCATTTGAGTATCTTTGTTTTTGGAATTAAACATATCTTGCACCTTCCTCATTTTTCCCAGAAATTCAAGCCATTGCTGCTCTACTGTCATCCCTGCATGCATCTGCTTCCAATTTACTTTGGCCAACTCCTCTGTCATGCCACTGTAATTTCCTTTACTCCACTGAAATACTGCTATGTCAGACTTTACTTTCTCCCTATCAAATTTCAAGTTGCACTCAATCATATTGTGATCACTGTGTCCTAACGGTTCCTTTACCTTAAACTCCCTTAGCTCCTCTGGTTCATTACATAACACCCAATCCAGTATAGCTGATCCCCCTAGTAGGTTCAATGGCAAACTGCTCTAAAAAGTCACCTTGTAGAAATTCAACAAACTCATTCTATTGAGATCCATTTCCAACCTGATTTTCCCAATCAACTTGAATGTTGAAATCTTCCATGACTATCATAACATTGCCCTTTTGACATGCTGTTTCTATTTCCCGTTGTAATCCATGGTCCACATCCCAGGTACTGTTGGGCCTGTATATAATTACCATCAGGGTCCTTTAATACTTGCACTATCTTAACTCAACCAACAAGGATTCAACATCTTCTGATTCTATGTCACATCTTTCTACTGATTTGATGTCATTCTTTACCACCAGAGCCAAGCCACCCTTTCTGCCTACCTTCCTATCCCTCCAATACAAGGTGTAATCTTGGACACTCAGCTCCCAATTACAACCATTTTTCATCCATGATTCAGTGATGGCCACAACATCACACCTGACAATCAGTAATAGTGCAACAAGAATATCCACCTTATTTCTTATACTCTGTGCATTGAGATGTAACACTTCTGAGTTCTGTATTTGATACCTGTTTTGATTCTGTATACCTAATGCACTGATGCTCAGTTGCAATTGTGTCCTATCATCTGCCTACCCTTCCTACAGTCTGACTGTATGCTATCTTTGTTTTTTTTTTAACCATCTGTCCTAGCCTGAGTCCCTTCACTCAGTCCCCAACCCCCAGCCAAATTAGTTTAAACCCTCCCCAACAGCTCTAACAAACCTGCCCGTGAGAGTATTGGTCCCCCTTGGGTTCGGGTGCAACCTGTCAGTTTTGTATACGTCATACGTCCTGCAGAAGAGACTTCACAGTGTAGTAGTCAAATCACAAATGAGAAGATCTGCATATGCTGAAATTCAAATACACACAAAATGCTGTAGGAACTCAGCAGGCCAGGCAGCATCTATGGACACTCCTGATGAAGGGTCTTGGCCTGAAACGTCGACTGTTTACTCTTTTCCATACAAGCTACCTGTCCTGCTGAGATGCTCTAGCATTTTTTGTATATTTGTTTATGTATAGCTATTTATAAATTATAAATTGTAATTTATAAATTATATTGTATTAACTTAGTTATCAGTTGTACATGTAGTACTGTGTATGTGCCCAGGGTCAAATTTCTACTCGCTTCCAAAATATGAAAGTACATGTAGCAGAAATTTTCTATGCATTTTGGGTTTTACGCCTGCTTAAGAAGTACTTAATCTTTCTCTCAAAGAAAAATCATTTACTGCACATTAGATAATGACCTCTTCTGCATAGTATGAATTACTATATTGAGTAACTAGCTTTTTAAAAGGTTTCACTCTGCTTAACAGTTGCTTCCCATCATCAGTGGAATATCCATGCCAAATAGTGCAACATTTTCTTATCCGGATACTCAGATCAGATTGGGAATAGCCGGTTAATTGAAGAGCAAAAGTTGTGAGTTCCAACTTCAGAAAACAACCCAGACCACTGTTTCCTTTGCCAATGTTTTTGTCACTCATAGTGCAATTCATGTGTATCATGTTTTCTTTTACATTTCCCAAAGTGAGCAATAATAATGACAATTTTGGTTTGCATTTGACAATCATGCACTGAATCCACCATGTGTACTTCAACTGATTTTCTTTTTTGTTCAGACAAATGTGACGTTTGTTTGGGATGTGACGTCATTTGTGTCCATGGCAAGAGAAGTTTGACCCATTTTACTCGTGATTGAACAAGTTAACCCATTTATTGAACACTCTCTAGGCAATCTTGTCTTCTCAGGATAGCGCAGGACTGAGCTGTCTGTAAAACAGTTTACCTTTATTGTTCTGGCCCCGTTATCTGTTATCCTGAAATTGCCAAGAGCTAATCCCTTTGTTCCAGCTTTGTCATCATCACCACTAACGGAATGTGGCCTCTAGACATCGGGCTGAAATGAGTTGGCTTGTCTGGGCGTTGAGCAGAAATGAATCAACATGCCTGGACTCTGGCATTAATTAAAGGATCCTGGGTAGTCCCTTTTGAAAGATTTTGATCCAAAATAAGTGACTTCTCATTGCAAAATCTTATTCTGAACATTTTTATGTGTATTGAACCAGAAAGGAATAAATGTATGCAATTGGTAACAAATTGCAAAGGGAAGAAGCGCTCTTGCTAGCAGAAGCCAAATCACAAATGATTGCATTTTGTAAGTAGCAGGAATCTGTCCCAGAGCAAAGGGTACAATATTAGCCAGTTCTCCAGAACAGACACCAGGCTTGTAGAGGATCATCTCCTCTGGCCCCATTAGTTAAACCTTTGAAATTAGAGTTTTTAGAATTCCAGTAAATATAACTATTATGGTGGAAATCAATAAGGAATGGCTGGACTTTTATTAGACCAATTATTTGTTTTATTGTTAATTAAAAGAAAACATTTGTATCATTTAGTCACTGTGTAGTACTTGCAAAATTGTACAATGAAATTCAGAAATGGGTCTAGACATTTATTATTGGAAAAGGCCACATATATCTGTCCAATGGAAGAGAATTAACCTTTCATCAGAAGATCTTGCTCAAAAGATCTTTGAAGATCATGCAAGCTGTCATCTTGGGAAGCTTAGGGACTGAAAACATTAACAACCAAAGATCAGACATTCTCTTTTTCAGTTTTATCACTCCTGTTGAATCAGAATTGGGTTTATTATCACTGTTGTATGAGATGATTTTTGTTTCTTTGCAGCAGCACTAAAATGCAAAGGCATAACATTACTATAAATTACAAAATAAAGTGGTAATGTTCATAGTTCATGTACCATTCAAAATCTGATGGCAGAGGAGAAGCTGTCTCTAAATTGTTGAGTGTGGTTCTTCAAGCTCCTGTACCTCCTCCCTGTTGGTAGTAATGAGAAGACCGATGACCAAGTGGGTGAGGGTCCTTACTGATGGATGGTTCCATTTTGAGGTGTCACTTTTTGAAGGTGTCTTTAGTGGGGATGTTTATGCCTTTGGAGCCGGCTGAATCTATGACCTCTGAAGCCTCATGCAATCACATCCTGGCATGAAGACAAATTGAAGCCTCTATGCCAGGCTATGATGCAGCCCATCAGAATGCTATCCACTGTACAGGGTCTTTGGTTTCATACCAAATCTCCTTGAATTCCTAACAAAGTAGAGCTGCTGGTGTGCTGCCTTTATGTTTGCATCAGTACATTGGGCCAGGAATAGGTCCTCCAAGGTATTGATGCCTAGAAGCTTAAAGGTTGCTCACTCTTTCCACTGTGCTGATAAAAGACCTTGACTGGAAATGTCAACTGCTTACTGTTTTCCATAGATGCTGCCTGGCCTGCTGAATTCCTTCATCATTTTGTGTGTGTTGCTTGGATTTCCAGCATCTGCAGATTTTCTCGTGTTTGTCATCCTTTCCACTGCTTACTCCTCAAATGAGGACTGTGCATGTTCTCCTGGCTTTCATTTGCTGACGTTGAGAGTGAGGGTATTGTTGCAACGCCATTCAACTTGCCGATCTGTATCACTCCAGTATGCTGACTTGCTGCTGGAAGTATGCTTAGCCGCATCAAGCCTGTAGAGGGGGAAGCACACATTCGTGTGGTGTCCCCAGTGATTTTCAGGAAGGTTGAGATTTTATTACTCATCTGTACTGACTAGTCTCCCAATAAGGAAGTCAAGGATCCAGTTACCAGAGAGAGAGGTACAGAGGTCCAGGTTTAGAAGCTTGGTAATTAACACTGAAAGGATGACGGTGTTGAATGCTGAGCTGCAATCGGTGAATAGCAGCTTGATATATTTTGCTGTTGACTTGGTGCTCTAAAGCAGAGTGGAGAACCAGTGAGATTGCATCTGCTATTGACCCATTCTGGAGGTAGGCAAATCGCAGCTGGTCCTGATCTTTTCTCGGACGGGAGTTAACTCTAGCCAAAATAAAACTCTTAGATACACTTCAGTTACTGGTAGTGTGAACACTACTAAACAATACTGGAGTTTGTTCAGCCATATTTGCCTATAACGGATTTCATGGTCTATATATCAACTAAGTAAAGGTGGCAATCCGTAACCTGAAATGTTTATTGTGTGGGTTTAATGGTGATTTTACATTGTTTTTCATTCCCTTATATTTTTATAACTATGAACTGCTGCATGCTCTTATTTATGTTCTGCCCAAGTAGCTATTCATCGATCTCAGAGTGTTATTTTGGCTTTCAGCCTTGACACCATCACAAGCCAGTATAGTTATTTCAATAAACTTTGAACCCTCTCTTTCAGAGTACTAGCAGTCCAGAATGATGGATTAGTGTTGAGAGCTTTTCCACTGTTTAAGTGTAATACATCCCCCTTGTGTTTATGGAAATATTAGTGGTTAGTAACAGAATGTATCTTGTTGGGAGAAAATTGCTAATTTGTAATGTTATCATTTATTAGCCGATCCTCTGTGACGTATTGTGGGCCACTAAACTATAAACAGTTAGCAACAGTGCGGTAGCTGTGAGCTGCTGCCTAATAAACTTGGTGTTTCAGATCGCAAAGTAAAGCTGGAAGAAGTAATTCATTGTGACTACCCAACATTGTTATTTGTTATTATTAACATTAAGCTGCTGGAGTCCTTGGCAAAGCCCCAGCAAATTGTTCCTCGTTTAATATTTTTCATAGTTCATTAATGCTGTACTTGCATTTGCAATGGAATTAACCCTGACCTTATGGTGTTGTGCTTCCTTGCACAATTAGTTGTCATTACCAACATAAAAATCCATAATGCAAGATTTTTAATTTCTTATCAATATAAGACCATAAGACATAGGAGCAGAATTGGGCCATTTGGCCCATCAAGTCTGCTCCACTGTTCCATTATGGCTGATTTATTATTCTTCCCACCCCCACTCCATTTTCCTACCTTCACCTTGTAACATTTGACAGCCTGACTAATCAAAAACCTATCAATCTCTATTTAAAATATACCCAATGACTTGGCCTCTACTGCCATCTGTGTCAATGAATTCCACAGATTTACCATCCTCCGGCTGAAGAAATTCCTCCTCGTCTGAGGCTGTACCCTCTGGTCCTAGACTCACCCACTATAAGAAACATCCCCTCCACATCCACTTTCCATCTACCCCTTTCAGTATTGGATAGGTTTCTATGAGATTCTTACCCCCGCACCCCCCATTCTTCTAAGCTCCAGCAAGTGCAAGCCTAAAACTTTCAAATGCTCCCCATACGTTAACCCTTTAATTCCTGTAATCAAATGCAAGGGCAGGATTTGAAATTATTGATACCATCACAGTTCAAATTTTGAAGAGAGGTTATTCCATTAAGGATCACATTGAACCTTAGTTTAACCATTCTTTTGGTCTCCACATAACAAAAATCAAGAGTGAGGCACAGTAAGATGCTATTTGCTCTCAAGAAGCTGTCTGCCAATCCTGTACAAGAGCAAGAGCCATTCTACTTGTTCCACTGCTCTGCCCTTGTAGGCCTGAAGTGTTACCTTTTTGAGTGTCGGGCACTACATTCAGTGGCCACTTTATTAGATACAGGAGTAGAACCCAGTCTGGTCTTCTGCTGCTTTAGCCCATCCACTTCAAGGTTCAACGTGTTGTGTATTTTCTGCACACCACTGTTGTAAAATGTAGTTATTTGAGTTACAGTTGCCTTCCTGTCAGCTTGAACCACTCTGGCCTCTCTCATTAACAAGGCATTTCCGCCTACAGAACTGCCGCTCACTGAATGTTTTTTTTTGTTTTTCGCTCCATTTTCTGTAAAATCGAGAGACTATTGTGCATAAAAAAACATTGCAGATCAGAAGTTTCTGAGATACTCAAACTATCCAGTCCAGCACCAACAATCAAAGTCACTTAGATCACATTTCTTCCCCATTCTGATGTTTGGTTTGAACAGTGACTGAACCTCTTGACCATGTCAGCATGCTTTTATACATTGAGTTCCTGACACTTGATTGGCCGATTAGATATTTGCACTAACAAGCAGGTGCACAGGTGTACCTAATAAATTGGCCACTGAGTGTATTCCCCCATCTCCTGGCAGCACATGCTAGATGCTTGTACCAGAACTGAGTTTATAAACATCTATAAATAATTAGCAGACTTTTTTTTAACTCAGAGGCTGAGAGTAGGCTCAGAGTTGAACTGATAGTGAACCTGCAAAGTAACGACTAGGTTTAACCAGATATTTCCAGTTGTAGAGTAGTCCAAAAGTCTTGGACATAAATGTACTTCCTTTACTCAAAAAAAAAAAGTGATCAGTATCAGCTCTATCGTGATGAAGTGAGCAGCTCAGGTGCATTTAAGATGAAACTTCAACAAATGTGATGGAGTCTTGTGTGAATTGCAAACAATGGCAAAGAAAAGTTAGGCCCAGTGGCTGCCTTCTGTGCTGTAAACAATAACGATCATTTATAGAAGTTATAGAATTCAGCGTTCATGCCATCAGGTTGTAAGTTGCCCAAAATAAGGTTGATAGGTTCTTGATTAGTAAGGTTGTGGGGAGAAAGCTAGAGAATGGGTTGAGAGAAAAAATAAATTCAACCGTAACATGAGTTGAGACTTGGGGGGCAAAAGTTTAAGGGTAACATGAGGGGCAATTTCTTAGAGAGTGGTAGCTGTGTGGAATGAGCTTCCAGTAGAAGTGGTAGAGGCAGGTTCGGTATTGTCATTTAAAGCAAAATTGGATAGGTATATGGACAGGAATGGAAGGTTATGGGCTGAGTGCGGGTCAGTGGGACTAGGTGAGAGTAAGCTTTCGGCATGGACTAGAAGGGCCGAGATGGCCTGTTTCCGTGCTGTAATTGATATATAGTAATTGAAAGGCAGAACAGACTAAATGGGCAAAATGGTCTAATTCTGCTGTCTTGTAGTCTTAACGATGTAGAGGGTAATGCGGCTAGTTTTAAATGAGGTTATATCTTTAGTTAGAGCACAAATGTCAATGTGGGTTTGTGACTGTTAAATCACTTTTGTTGGAAGTGCCATCTTGCAGTTTTCCAAAAGGCAGAGGTGATTACATGGTGGCATGGTGAATATTTTCCCTTCAACAAATATCACAAATTTTGTGGATTATCTATCACTGTCATATCGGTGTTGGTGAGAGTTTGCTCCAGCCACTTGTGTTCTGTTCGTTTCGACATGGACCATAGTTATTGCAGAGTCTGCAGGTTGACCTGAAGTCATAAATGATGTTTACAATTACAAGTCTTGGCAGATATTTATTAAACGCCCATTGGCAGTGAAGCTAATTTCTCTCCATCCCTTTCCAATGTTCACACTAGAAGGAGGTTGAGAATTATGTAGCTGCAATACCCCATTATGAGGTGTATTTAATTTCCAGCCTGCAAGGGGAAGATTTCATTTTTGCTTGTACTTGTACATATCCTGTTAATCTTGGTGGCTAAGACCCTTAGTATCTGAACTATGAAATAATTCCATCATCAGGGACCCCAGCCATCCAGGTCACACATTTGCCTTACTGCTGACATCAAGAAGGTGGTATAGGAGCCTCAACTCTCACCACCAGGTTCAGGAACAGTTATTGCCCCACAACCATCAGGCTCTTGAACCAGAGGAGATAACTTCATTCAGCTTCACTTGGTCTATCTCTGAACTATGGGCTCACTTTCAAGGACTCTTCCTCTCTTGTTCTCAATATGTATTGCTTGCATATTTATTTTTATTATTTCTCTTTTTCTTTTTTGTATTCATACAATTTGTTGTATTTTACACGCTACTTATCCACCAGGAGCTTTTCTGAATTTCTCTTAAATATATCTGCTTGTACCACCATCAGTGACAGTGTGTTCCACACGCATACACCTCTATAAGGGGAAAGAAGACACATACCTCTGACATTCTCCCCCTCTATACATTCCTCCAACTATTTTAAAGTTTTGCCCCCTTGTATTAGCCATTTCCATCCTGGAAAGAAATTTCTGGCTGCTCTCTCTATTAATGCTTCTTGTCTTGTACAATTCTATCAAGTTACCTCTCATCCTCCTTTACTCCAATGGGAAAAGCCCTGGCTCACCCAGCCTATCAGCATAAGACATGCTCTCTAACCCAGGCAGCATTCTGGTAAATCTTCTGTGCACCCTCTCTAAAGCTTCCACCTCCTTTTCTATAATGAGGTAACCAGAGCTAATCATAGTATGCCAAGGGAAAATGGTCAATATGAAACAAAGTGAGAGGAAGGGGTGAGGCAGGGGCTGGCATGCAAGTGGGTAGGTGGAGGAGGAAAGGATGGGGATGATGGTGTTCTGAGGTGTTGATTAATATCAATAGAATGTTAGACTTTGTACAGTATGTTCATGATTGCAAAATGTACAATGCCTTGAAAAAGTATTCAGCCCCCACAACTATTTTTGCATTTTACTGTTTCATTTTCCAAATTTAAAATATTGAAGTAAGATTTTTGAGCTAATGTACAAAACATTGTGCATCATGAAAAATAAAAAGGAAAAAATTTAAAAACCTTTCCTCAGTATTGCCTTACCAACTCACCCAACTTATCGATGTAGAAAATTGGAAGATCACCTGTTTTCAAAGCATAAATAGCCCCTCTCTCTGTAAGGTCCAACAGTATGGTAAATTTTTAACAGACCAAACTAAAATGTAGACAGAATATCATTCAAGTAAAGTCAGTGAAGTGATGATGGAGAAGCCCAAACCTGGGGAAGGCTACAAGACTATCTCAAATGCACTGAACATACATCAGTGCTCAGTGCAGTCCATTATGAAACCACAACCACACTGCCTAGGTCAGGCCAACACTCTAATTAATTAGTCACCGGAAAGGAATGTCACTTGTAGGAGAAGCTACTGTAACATCCAAGTTACTCAGAGTGAGCTGACTAAGTCGATGGCTGCAACTGGAGATGGAGATGAAGTTCATGGCTCCACAATCTCTAAGGCCTTGCTCAAAAAGAGTATTTATGCAAGATTGGCAAGGAAGAAGCACTGGCTTAAAAAAAAGCATATCCTTACCTGTCAAAACTTTTCACAAAGTGTCACTTAGATACTGTAAAGATGTGGAAAAGATCTTGTGGTCGGATGAGACTAAAGCGGAACATTTTTGCCTCAACATTAAGTGGTACGTGTAGCGTAAATAAAATACGGCGTATCGGCCAAGTGACACTGTAAAGTAGGGTGATGGTAGCATCATGCTTATGGGGCTGCTTTTCAGCAGCAGGGACTAGAAATCAGGTCAGGATTGATGAGAAGATGAATACTGCTAAATACAGAGAATTGCTGGATTTGAAAACCTGCTAGCCTCGACCAGAAAGCTTAAACCTGAAATGAAGTTTGTCTTTCAGTAGGATAATGACCCAAAGCACACTGCCGGATCAACTATAGAGTGGCTTAAAATAAAGAAAATTAGTGTCCTTGAGTGGCCCAGTCAGAGTCCTGACCTTCACCTGATCAATGCTTATGTGAGAATGCTGTTCTTGGACTGCAGTTCAGCATTCAACACCATAATTCTCTCCAGGTTCGACAAGAAGCTCAAGAGACTTCAGCCTTCCCTGCCTTGTGTAGCTGGATCCTGGACTTCCTGTCAGATTGTCGGCAGGTGATAAGAGTGGACTCCCTCACCTCTGTCGCTCTGACCCTCAACACAGGTGCCCCTCAGGGTTATGTACTAAGCCTCCTCCTTTACTCTCTGTATACCCATTACTGTGTCACCATCCACAGCTCCAATCTGCTAATTAAATTTGCTGTCGACACTACACTGATTGGCCTAATCCCAAATAATGGGGCAGGTTACAGAGAAGAAGTCATCACCCTGACACAGTGGTGTCAAGAAAACAACCTCTCCTTCAATGTTGCAAAAACAAAGGAACTGGTTGTGGACTACAGGAGCGATGGAGATGGGCTAACCCCTATAGACATCAATGGGTTCAGAGTGTAAACAGCTTTAAGTTCCTGTGCATAAACATCACCGAGGATCTCAAGTTTGTACATATCGTCTGTGTGGTTAAAAAGGCACAACAGCACCTCTTTTCACCTCAGATGGTTGAAGGATTTGGGGGCCCATACCAGTCATCTAAGAACTTTCTACAGGGGCACAACTGAGTGCATCCTGACTGGCCTTCCCTCACTCGTAGGATTCTGCAGAGAGTGGTGCAGACAGCCCAGCATATCTGTAGATGTGAACTTCCCACTATTCAGAACATTTACAAGACAGGCCCGAAGGATCATTGGGTACCCGAGTCACCCCAACCACAAACTGTTCCAGCTGCTACCATCCAGGAAATGGTACCGCAGCATAAAAGCCAGGACGAACAGGCTCCAGGACAGCTTCTTCCACCAGGCCATCAGACTGATTAATTCACGCTGACACAACTGTATTTCTGTGTTATAATTCACTATTCATATTTAACCATCTTGTTACTGTCCTGCTGTACATACTATTTATTATAAATTACTATCAATTGCACATTTACATGGAGACAAAGATTTTTACTCCTCGTGTATTTGAAGGATGTAAGTAATAAAGTCAATTCAATTCGAACATCTCTGGCAAGGCCTCAAGATTGCTGTCCACTGCCACTCCCCAACTAACCTGGCACAGCTTAAGCAATTTTGCAAGGAGAAATGGGCAAATCTTGCTCCATCATTTGTGCAAACTTAATAGAGAGTTAGCCAGAAAGACTACTGATGGTAATAGTTGCAAGGGGTGGTTCAACTATGGAGCAAAGGGAGATGAATACTCTTTGAACTGCTGACATTTCAAATTTAGAATTTTTATATTTTTTTTCTGCTTTGCAATTTTCCTTGTTTTTTTTTGGGGGGGGGGCTCCACTGTGAAAAAAAGGAGTATGTGATTCACAAGTAAAAATTCTCAGTTAAATTGTTCAAACTCCCTGGTTGTAATACCCATTTATGTGAACCAAGGGTTGGGAGCTGAATCCTTTTTTACAAGGCATGGCTGATCTTCATTAAATCACTTTGACTCTTGTCCAATTGCCACTTCCTGCCATGTCCTATTACTGCTAAGACCCTTTCTTTTTTTTCATTGACTGCTTTTTGCAAACATTGCTCAGTTTGTGTTTCATTTTCATAGATGGGGCAGGCGCTGTGGAGGGTTGCAAGAAACCAGCAACTGCAACACCAACGATACACTGAGGATGGCTACTATCTCGTAGAGCATGACGGGAGGCTTGCCGCAGCAAATCGCAAACATGCGCAGGTTGGGATTGACATCTACCACATGCTGAGAGTTGGCAAATCAAAGGAAGAGTGTGGATTTCCAGATCTGGAACTCTTGCCCCCAGAGCTAAGCTTAACTATTCTATCATATCTGAATGCCACTGACCTCTGCCTGGCTTCGTGTGTCTGGCAGGACTTGGCCAATGATGATGTTCTCTGGCAAGGGTAAGTGCCATTCTGTGTTGTCACTCATAGCTGTGACCAAATGAAAATTGTTGCTAGAATACCACTTGAGTTGCATTCATGTTTGCAGTGAATCCTGAATTATATACTGAGGAGGAAAAATATTTTTTGTAAATTAAAATCAGAAATGATTAGAGACCAGAATGCACTGTGTGAATACTTCATCGAGCACCAGTACTCTGTCTGTTGTGGCCATCTGGATCAAGACTGTATACAGGCTAAGCGTCCACTTCATCGAACATCTGTGCATCATCCACCATGATCATCTAGGCCTCCCCATTACCAGCCATTTTAATTCATCTCCCCATTAATTCCCAGACCTGTCCATCCCCGGACACCACCATTGCCAAAGTGAGGCTAAACACAAACTTGAAGAACAGCACCTATTCTGCATGGGTAACTTACAACTCGATGGCATGAATGTTGAACTCACTTTGTCCTTCTCCCTCCTCCACCTTCTTCATCTGTCTATCAATAGACATTCCTCCCATTGTTTCCACCTCCCCTCCATCATTTTCTCTTACCTCCCGTAACTCCATGCTCCATCTTCCTCTCATCCAATTCCATCATCTTCAGCCCTTTGTCTCTTTCCACCTATCACTTCCCACTTTCTAATACCATTGCCACTCCCCCTTCCCCTATTTGCCTATTGTCCTTCTTCATCTGGATCCATCTTTCACCTGTCAGTTCTTGTTCCTCCCCTTTCCTCTAACTGTTAAAACTGGCTGTCTTCTCAAGTGACAGATGTGAAACAAAGGAGGGAGGCAGAAAAATTAAATTGTAGGCCACTTAGCCTAACTTCAGAGGTTGGGAAGATGTTGGAGTTCATTATTAAGGATGAGATTTCAGGGTGCTTGGAGGCAAATGATAAAATAGGCCAAAATCAGCATGGTTTCCTTAAGGGAAAATCTTTCCTGACAAATCTTTTGGGATCCTTTGAGGAAATGTCAGACAGGATTGTTAAAGGGGAGTTGGTGGGTTTTACTTGGATTTTCTGAATGCGTTTGAGGCTGCTTAGCAAGGTAAGACTCCGTGGTCTTGCAGGAAAGATAGTTTTCCATGCAAGAAAATGGTCTTGCATGGATAGAAGTTTGGCTGACTGGTGGGAGGCGAAGAGTTGGATTAAAGCAAACCTTTTCTGGTTGGCTGACAGTGACGAGTGATGTTCTACAGGATTTAGGACCACTTCCTTTCTCATTATATGTCAGTATACGTCATTATACGTCATATTATTCTTCTCCAGATAGCCATGAAACCAAGAAAGAAAAGAACAGAAGTACGATCATCAACCCCCAAAACCCTCCTCCCCACGCAAAAATAGAACAGGCACATCGATCCCCAAATTCCCTCTCCCTCATGCAAAAATACAACAAGGGGGCATTAGTGGGTGAGTCTAGGACCAGAAAGCACAGCCTCAGAATAGAGGAACATCCCTTCAGAAAAGAGATGAGATTCAATTTCTTCAGCCAGTGGGTGGTGAATCTGGAATTCATTGCCACAGACGACTGTGGAGGGGCCAAGTCATTGGGTGTATTTGAAATGTAGGTTCTTTATTAGTCAGGCCATCAGAGGTTATGGGGAGAAGGCATGCAAATGGTGTTGAGAAGGATAATAAATCAGCCATGACATAATGGTGGAGTAGACTTAACAAGCCGAATGGCCTACTTCTGCTCCTCTGTCTTACGGTCTATCTTCCAGTCCACATGAAGAGTCTTGACCTGAAGTATTGACTGTCTCGCTCCAACTTGTTGAGTTCTTTCAGATTGCCTGCATCTGCAGTCTTGCAACTCCTATTTTTTTTTTTTTAAATTCTGCACTTTTGTGCCCTGTTTAATGACTAATGCTCCAATGATTATTCTGTAATCTCCTGAATTTTTTATTCAGTGAATTACTGATATAACAATTATAGGTTTGAAATTCCTGTAAAATAGTTAAACAATTCCAGCCATTTGAAGGAGCTACTTGAAATTAAGCATCTTTATAGGATGACTAATACTGCTTTAATCCACTGTCTTTCATATGGATTCAGATTTTTATCCATTGTACTATAATTTTCTAATGTTTAGTATTATATCAAGTACTGTGTAAATCTCCCAGATTGCTACTGCTGCTGTAGAAATTGTTAGAAAATGGGGTTTGAGGATTGTAGCCACAAGCACGACAAATGTTGTTTATCAAATCAGATTTAGGTGCAACAGATTATACACATTTGCATCATTTCCCTTGAGGCACAATTAATATTTGTCATGTGGAGACTGCTGATGGTAGAATCTTGAGCAAAAACAAACTGCTGTAAGATATCGGTGTCGAGCAGTGTCTGTGCAAGCAGAAGATTGTCACATTTTGAGGACTGGGAGTGGAGAGTAAAGATTGCTGGTCTACAGATGTGAGAGGGGGAGTTCAGACAGGCTAGTAGGTAATGGGAGTGGAATGATGGACAGATGCAACAGGTTGAGGAGGAAGATAGGAAAATTAACCAAAGGAGAAGAAATTTAAGTAGACATGTAGGTGGGTGATGAGCTAGGTATGTCAGGCAGGGATGGGAAAGATGAACTAAGAGGAGAGGTGGGCTGGTGGGAATAGGATAGGAACATTGTGGGGATATGGTTTACTTGACATGAAGAATAATTTCCTGATGGGTATTAACTAAAGAGCTGATTGTTAACTTCAGGAAGGGCAGGTACATGAGCACATCTACATTGGAGGATTGGCAGTGGAACATATCTGAAAGGGATGACCTGTCCTGGGCTCAGCTCATACTGTAGATGCAATCACCAGGAAGGTGAACCAGTGCCTTCACTTTCATAAAAGGCTAAGGAGGTTAGACATGTCACTGAACACTCTTGTATCCTGTATAACTGGTTGCACCATGTTCTGGCACAACCATTTGAATGCACAGGAACATACGGAGCAGAAGAGAGTAATGGACTTGGCCTAATACCATATATAACCATATAACAATCACAGCACGGAAACAGGCCATTCCAGCCCTCCTAGTCCGTGCCGAACTCTTAATCTCACCTAGTCCCACCTACCCGCACTCAGCCCATAACCCTCCACTCCTTTCCTATCCATATACCTATCCAATTTTACCTTAAATGACACAACTGAACTGGCCTCTACTACTTCTACAGGAAGCTCTTTCCACACAGCTATCACTCTCTGAGTAAAGAAATACCCCCTCGTGTTTCCCTTAAACTTTTGCCCCCTAACTCTCAAATCATGTCCTCTCGTTTGAATCTCCCCTACTCTCAATGGAAACAGCCTATTCACGTCAACTCTATCTATCCCTCTCAACATTTTAAATACCTCGATCAAATCCTCCTCAACCTTCTACGGTCCAATGAATAGAGACCTAACTTGTTCAACCTTTCTCTGTAACTTAAGTGCTGAAACCCAGGTAACATCCTAGTAAATCGTCTCTGCACTCTCTCTAATTTATTGATATCTTTCCTATAATACATCATGGGCATATCCCTCCCTGTCACTGGGGTGCTGTCTCAAGAAAACAATACCTACACCAAAGACCCCCACCATGTTTCCGGGCAGATGTAGAAGCCCCAAGTACCTCACTACCAGGTTCAAGAATAACTTCCCTTCAAACAAGCTACACGGTCCTAATCACTACCTCAGTATGGTAACACTATGGCACTTCAACCACATGGCACTGAAGTTTTCTTCTTGATCTAATTGTGTTCGTTCTTATGTATACAATGCTATGAGCCTATGATACTGCTACAAATTTTTCATTACATCTGTGCGTACATGTACTTCTGTATATAACAACAATTAATTTGACTTTGGGGGTGTATTGGGATGTGATTACTTGAAATTGGAAAATTATCATTTGTATCATTGGCTCCCCAAGTTGAATAAGAGATACTCTTTTCTTGTTTGTGTTTGGCCTCATGGCAACAGGAAGACCCAGGGCAAGATGGGTCAGGAGGGAGTGGGATTGGGAGCAGAAATGGCGTGCAACTGGAAGCTTGAGATTACTAGTCTAGATAGTCAACTAGTCTACACTTAGACTCTCCTTTACACTGGAGGCCTATTCAAACAAAGAGGAATTCTTATTTTAATTGTTGACTTCTTAAAAATACTGTAAAATAATTTGCCTATTATGAAAAATGAAGAAATTTGTTTACAATATAGTAAGTTTTGCACATACTTTGAAAAGCATCAGTTGTCTTAAATTTTCACTTCAGTACGTAACTGGACAACAAAGGATTTGCTTCCTGAATACTTGTGGGTGTATGTTATGGAGTTTGGGCTGCTGATCATGAAACTCACCACGAAATTTCCCTATCACGCATAATTTTTCTGAAGTTGCCTCTATTTGTTATTTCAGTTCATAATTCAAGTTAATTAAAATATTGTCCACAATATAAGCTGAGAAGTGTTTTTTTTAAAAATCTTATCCAGACATGCTTAGGCAAGTCAAAAGCTGCATGGCAAGATTGATTTTACAAAGATTGCTACTAGAAATGCAACTCAGATGCACAGAGTACTGTTGTTTCATTTGCCAATGGGACAGCATGCTAAAGAATCTCATTATGTTAAAAAGGATTGGCCATTCTGTAAACAGTTGGTTTCAGGGCAGAAAAGTATGGTGCATGAGCCATTTGTAGACCCAACAAAGATATATTTTTGCCTCCTCTTCATTGTAAAACTGGGGCTTATGAAAAGTTTTGTGAAAGCAATGAACAAAGAAGGTGAAGGATTTTGATATCTGAGAAGGATGTGTCCCAGAATGCCTGATGCCAAGATTAAGGAAGGCATTTTTGTTGGTCCACAAATCAAACAGGTCATCAATGACAAGCAATTCAAAGAACGTATAGTGGGACCACAGAAAATCACATGGAAGGCATTTGAGGATGTTGTTGGCATCTGCAGAGCACCAAACTACATGCAGCTGGTTAACAACATGCTTCAAGCATACAAAACCAAAACCATGAAGTGCAACATGTCACCAAAGATTCTTTTTCTGCATTCCCATTTAGACTTCCCTGCAAATCTTGGCAACTGTCAAGTGACGAGCATGGTGAGAGGTTTCACTAGGACTTTGTAGTCATGGAGAAATTGTATCAGGGCAATTGGAATCCATGAATACTGGTTGGTTATTGTTGGACACTTGAGCGAGAAGCCTCAGACACTGAGTACAAATGAAAATAAGAAAATATTTTCAGCTTAGTTGAATTGTTGCAAAGCACTGATACTGTTCTTCAGTTAAACATACTTTTCCAATAAAAGTTAATTTCTTGTTTCTCCATATTCCTATGTGATACAAGTAGTCTGAAATTATATTTGTGTTCAGCTTCAAGCTGTCATAAGCTTAAAAAAATTTCTGAGGAAGCAACACTTTGCAAAAAATTTGCTGCCCGGTGATTAAAACATAGTAAGAATACACAAACATAAGGACTTTTCTTTTCATAGTCCAAGAGTATTAAGAGGAATTCATTGGTGGATGTGTCAAATATTATATGCCTCTTGTTGTAAGCATGATCAATAATAGAATAGAAGTGGGGACACAGCCCAGTTACCTGGTAATGGAAACGTTGAAAAGTTATTTTTTAAAATAAAAATCCATTAAACGATCAAATATTTTGTATTAGGATTCAGTCTGGTCAAATAGAACAAAATAAATGGTAAGTCTAAAATAAAATGAATTTTTGATAAAGTATCAACAGGTGTATGAATTTTGTTTCAGGTTATGCAAGTCCACCTGGGGTCACTGTTCCATATACTATCGAGTCTATCCAGGTTTTAACTACAGACAACTCTACATGCAGCTAGATGAAGGCAGCCTTACCTTCAATGCTAATCCTCATGAGGTAATCATAATACTAAATGCAATGTTCAATTTGCCATTCCTTATGCAAACCAGATTTCTCACTGGAGAGGAAATATAGTGCAATTGCCGTGTGTCATGTGCTAAATTTACAAAGACAGAAATGTTATAGATGAAAAGATGAATAACTTGATTTCCCAAGTGTAAAGTAAATACCTGTAGCCTTGTTATGTGTTGCTGACTGTCTTGGGGTGGGATGGGGCTAACAATTTGGATGATGGAAGAGATATTGGAATGATGGTTATTGATGATTTAATCCTGAATCTGGAATCACATCCTTTCTATAAAAAGGTGACCAGAACACGCCATTCCAAGTGTGGTGCTAATCAGCTGCATTAAATCGTAACTCTTGAGTTATACCATAAGTCCTCTTACCCTGTCAACTTGCATAACAGCTTTAAGGGATCTATGGATGTAAAGGACAAAATTTCTCTGTTCCTCCGCACTGCAAAGAATCTTGTCACTAACCTAGTACTCTGCCTTTAAGTTTGACTTTCCAAAGTGTATCACTTCACACTTTTCCAGATTGAATTCCACCTGCTACTTCTCAACCTTCTACACTATCCACAACATCAACCTTCATGTCATTCTGCAAAATTACCAACCTACCCTTCCACTTGTTCATCCAAGTCATTTATAAAAATCTCAAAGAGTAGGGGTTGCTCATCAGATTTCTGTGGAACACTGACTTTCAGGCAGAATACACTCCATGTACTACAACCCTCTGCCTTTTGTGGGTTAGCCGATTCTGAATGCACACTGTCAAGTTTCCATGGATTCCATGCCTCATAAGTTTCTAGATGAGCCTTCCATGGGGTCCTTGTCAAACACCTTACTAGAATCCATAAACACCACATCTACCATTCCATCTTTATCACATTGTACTGTTGTCTCCTCAAAAATTACAATCAGGCTTGTAGGCACAATCTGCCCCTCACAAAGCCTTGTTTACGATCTCTATTAAGACTATGCCTCCACAAATGCTCATAAGTCCTGTCTCTAAGAATTCTCTCCAGTAGTTTACTCACCATTGACATAAAACTCACTGGCCTGTAGTTCCCAGTATTATCCCTATTACTCTTTAACACAGTTACAACATTCACCATCCTTCAGTCATCTGCTGTGGCCAGTGAGAACAAAAGATCGTCTTCAAAACTGCAGCGATTTCCCCCCCCCCCCCCCCCCCACCGATTCTCATATTAAGACAATAAGATATAGGAGCAGAATTGGGCCATTTGATCCATAGTCTGCTTAGCCATTTCACCATGGTTGATCCTTTTTTCCTCTCAGACCCAATCTCCTACCTTCTCCCCATATCCCTTCATGCCTGATCAATCAAAAATCAATCAATCTCTGGCTTAAATGTACATAAAGATGTGGCCTCCATAGCTGCCTGAGGCAACAAATTTACTACTCTCTGGCTAAAGAAGTTCCTCCTCATCTCTGGTCTAAAAGGACATCGCTCTATTCTGAGGCTGTGGCCTCTGGTCTTAGACTCTCTCATTATAGGAAATGTCCTCTCCATATCCACTCTATCAGGTCCTTTCACCATTCAATAGGTTTCAACGAGGTCACCCCTCATTCTTCTGAATTCCAGCGAATACAGGCCCAGAGTCATCAAACGTTCTTCTTACGACAAACCGTTCAATCCTGGAATCATTTTTGTGAACCTCCTTTGAACACATTCTTTCTAAGGGGCTCAAAACTGCTCACAATACTCACCAGAGCTTTATAAAGTCTCAACATTACATCCTTGCTTTTATATTCTAGTCCTCTTGAAATGAATGCTAACATTGCATTTGCCTTCCTCACCACAGACTCAATCTATACTCCAGGCTCAACCTGGCATGTATCCCATCTGGCCCTGGGGACTTAACTATCCTAATGTTTTCCAAAAGCTCCAACATTATTGCTTTCTTAACTGCCACACAGCCTTTCCCCTGCAGCTCAGCATTAAAGAGAGGCAGGCAATTATGTTAATGAATTTTAAAATGCCAGCCAACTTTCTGGGACCTGTTCTTCTTTAGCATATCCCAAACCAACCTTGTCACGTCTACAAATGTAAATGAATTGAAGGGTGACATACTCGGGAGTTGTTTTTCCCCTGATTCTCAAATTGCTTCCTGCATTCAGTTCCATGAGCTAATCATATCTCCCCTCCACTGCCTTCCCTCCCTAAATACAATATTTCGATTTTATTTGCAGTTTAATTGCTGTTTTCTATGGTATGAAAGTTTTAAAACAGGAAAATGGCAGTGAGATGAATAAATGTTTAAACAGCTGTTAATGAAACATGTGGCTTGAAATAATTCAGTCAGAGTAGTGCAAAATTATATTCATGAGAGATTTTAAAGTATGTTCTTACTCTGTCTTTTTTCACATTTGTATTTACTAAGTTAAATGAGTGAAATTGTGAAAGTATGTTTGCTATGATACCATATACTGAACTGAACATTCAAAGGTCAAAGGGGATCAGTTCTTTTATAACATTAGGTTGCTGATGTCTGACCCTTTACATGCTTCGTCATTGATCATAATATTTTGCCCCGCAAGTGAAAATTTTATTTTTTTTCTATTGAATTGAGTGGTATTCCAACATAAATATATTGTTGATTTAAATTAAGACTTGTTCTATGTTTATGGATCACTGTTAGTAATTAAGTCTCAACCACAGTTTATCGTTCTTTCTGTCATTTTCTAGAGAGGCCAAAAAATTGCCCTTTTAGGTAAGGGCTAAAGTATTCTGTTAAAGATTAATGGTACTATTACTATGGTATTAATATTAACTAAACACAAGAAGTAAATAACACGCCGTGACTTTTCTTTGCTATTGCAGTGTGCTGTCTGCTCACTAAAGCTAAAATAAATCTTTCACTTTACAGACAAAACATGAGAGACCTGAAGCAGTTAACAATACATGTGACTTGAATGACAATCCTCCTTGTGTTTTGAATTTGAAATCCACCATGATAACCACGTGGTTGTGAAAACTCCATTGAAATAGTTAATTAAATATCAAAGAGGGCTGATATTTGGGTACTGAAGGAGATTTGTTCCATGTTATGCAGGGTTACTTTGTTTTTGAATTGCAATGTTGTCTTTTTCCCTTGTCTGTCTCCCACATTGACTGAAAGCAGAGATTTCCAAGTTGCAGCATAATGCTATAACCACGTTCAGCCAGGAAGAATTTGAACTGGAGCTGCTGAATTCATAGATCATATAAATTAAAGCAAACATTTACAAAATATCATAGTTGTGCTACTAAGAGTTTGAGATCTACTGTAATGTTGTGAATAAGACGGGATAATTAAACATTCATTTTTACTGCTTTTGTTGGTGTATGATAGGATTGGTTTGACACTTAAACTGCAACTGATCTAACAGGATATCAGCTTTCACTATCATTTTATGTATAGATAATGCTGGTTAAGAACGCCGATATAATCCAATGTATTCAGAATGCAACTGGAGTAAGCTACATAGTAGACATTGGAGTAAAAACAATAAGTGTAATCAAAACACTTTTGTTTTAACGTGTAAAAGAATATTGGTGAGAAATTAAACTTTTAATTTCAAAATAGCTAGAATACCTTTGCTATGTGATCAGAATTTAACTATCCCTCCATTCCAGGTACCAAACAGAAAATTGCATTAGCTGCAACACCTGCTACAGGAATGCAGCAAATATAATTTTGTCTCAATTTGGGGTTCATTTAATTTCTATTTTAACAACAGTTAGGTTTTGTTTAAAGAACACTACCATTCTGATCCAGCGAACCTGAAACTTAAAATTTTGTATGGCCTTGGCCTGATTACTCAAATGTCTGTCAATGACATTTTGTAAATGTAGCCAAATGACATTAAATGAGAAGAATATACTTTTACTACTTAGCTCTATTCTTTTCAAAGGATATTTTTTAACTGCACATTAGGCTTAGGTAAAGCTTATGCCACAACATTCATCATCATGTATGTAACAGAAATGGCAGGCAACTTGGAAGTCTTCTGGTTTTCTCTGTAGAACCATAGAACATTACAGCACAGAAACAGGCTTTTTGGCCCTTCTTGGCTGTGCCGAACTATCTTTCTGCCTAGTCCCACTGAGCTGCACATGGACCATATCCCTCCAAACCCTTCTCATCCATGTACCTGTCCAAGTTTTTCTTAAATGTTAAAAGTGAGCCTGTATTTACCACTTCATCTGGCAGCTCATTCCACACTCCCACCATTCTCTGTGTGAAGAAACCCCCCCCCCCCCCGATGTTCCCTTTAAACATTTTCCCCCTTCACCCTTAACCCATGTCCTCCGGTTTTATTTTTCTCCCCTACCCTCAGTAGAAAAAGCCTGCTTTCATTCACTCTTATCTATACCCATAATAATTTTATATACCTCTATCTCTATTTCCTGAGGAGACTGAGGTCCTTTAACATCTGCCAGACGATGCTGAGGATGTTCTACGAGTCTGTGGTGGCCAGTGCTATCGTGTTTGCTGTTGTGTGTTGGGGCAGCAGGCTGAGGGTAGCAGACACCAACAGAATCAACAAACTTATTTTAAGGCCAGTGATGTTGTGGGGGAGGAACTGGACTCTCTGACGGTGGTGTCTGAAAAGAGGATGCTGTCCAAGTTACATGCCATCTTGGACAATGACTCCCATCCACTCCATAATGTGCTGGTTAGGCACAGGAGTACATTCAGCCAGAGACTCATTCCACCAAGATGCAACACTGAGCGTCATGGGAAGTCATTCCTGCCTGTGGCCATCAAACTTTACAACTCCTCCCTCGGAATGTCAGACACCCTGTGCCAATAGGCTGGTCCTGGACTTATTTCCATTTGGCATGATTAACTTATTATTTAATTATTTATGGTTTTATATTGCTATATTTCTTCACTATTCTTCGTTGGTGCAGCTGTGACGAAACCCAGTTTCCCTCGGGATCAATAAAGTATGTCTGTCTGTCAAATCTCCCCTCATTCTTCTACGCTTCAGGGAATAAAGTCCTAACCTATTCAACCTTTCTCTGTAACTCAGTTTCTTGATATCCTTGTAGATCAGAATTTTGGTCCAACAAATTTCATTCCTATCTGAGCCATTAAATTGATGCTTTAAAATAAAGTGACACCTTGCCCTATTGTCCTGTTTATTATTTATTGTAATGCCTGCACTGTTTTGTGCACTTTATGCAGTCCTGTGTAGGTCTGTAGGCTAATGTAAATTTCTCTTTTTTTATGTAGTTCAGTTTAGTTTTTGTACTGTCATGTAACACCATGGTCCTGAAAAACGTTGTCTCATTTTTATTATGTACTGTACCAGCAGTTATGGTCGAAATGACAATAAAAGTGACTTGACTTGATCTTTCCCACTCATTTTTGACTCATAATGAATTTGCACTGAAGCAAAAGAAAATTCGTCAAACATGACACGCAGTGTGTTTTGGGTTTGGGTTACATGAGGTGCAATATAAATGGTAATGTCAAGGACAACTGTACATTGAGCTAGGTGACATGTCTTCATATAAAGCTTCCTATCTTCATTTGACTTCAGACTTTCCATCAATTTACTGTACACTTAATGCTTCATTGCAGTCAGCCCACTTAGCCTTACAGCGCTTCAAATATTTTTCCTATTTTTGTAAACACCATGTATAAAAAATGACAGCAGCAATTAACAAAAGAGATTCAGCAGCTGCTGGAAATCCAGAGTAACACACATGAAATGCTGGAGGAACTCAGCAGGTCAGGCAGCATCGATGGGAATGAATAAACGGTTGATATTTTGGGCTGAGACCCTTCATTAGGATTTGGATCTCAGCCCAATAAGTACTAACTGTTTATTTACCTCCTATAAATGCTGCCAGACCTGCTGAATTCCTCCAGCATTTTTGTGTGTTACAGCATCATTGTTTTCCATTGTATTGGTGCAAATATTGCTGCTTTTTTTTGTCTGAAAGCTCATCAAACCCTTGTATCACCTACACCTTGTACCCAATTCAGGAAAGAAATGTAATTCAATCAAAGTAGTGAAATGAAACTTCGACCCAGGAGGGGAGAGAAGTACTCCTGGTGCCAGACTACTATTTTCATTCTATGGTGCCTGTAATTCATAAATTAGACTGCTTCTATGGGTTTAAGGACTGGAGCACTTTTTAATGGCTACAGTATAGTTTTCTTGACATGAGTGATCATGGTCCGTAGCCATGATTGTTCTTAGCAAATTCTACAGAAGTAGGTTTCCATTGCATCCTTCTGGGCAACTTCTTTACAAGAGGGGTGACTCCAGCCATTACCAATGCCCTTCAGAGGTTATCTTACTGGCGTCAGTAGTTGCATGTCCAGAACTTGTGGTATGCACCAACGGCTCATATGACCATCCACCGCCTGCTCCCATTGCTTCACGTAACTCTAATTGGTGAAAGGGACTAAGCAGGTGCTATGACTTGCCCAAGGGTGATCTGCAGGCAAGCAGAGGAGTGCCTTACACCTCCTTCGGTAGAAATGTATCTCCAACCCACCACCCACATCTTGACACAGCTCGTAATGATGAGGATGATGTTTTTGTTGGGGAATTGTGCATGGATGGAGGAGGGAGGAGACAAATCATTGCATTTATAACATTGGATATATGGCATAGCAGCTGCCAGTCTTTATGATTTATCGGAATTTCCTTATTGCTCCATTACCATCTTTCTCTTCCCTTTTTCTCTCGTATGCTTAATCACCTCAAAAATGCAATGATCTTCATATCCAAGAGCTTATTTAATATTGAATAAGTTTTTAAGGAAGATCACATATTCTTTGGCCAGACAAGAGCAGCTAATTTTTCAGAATAAGATTCCATAAAGAACATGGATTTATTTACTGCATTGTTGTTTCAGGGTTGAATTTTGGCCAGGGCACTCCATGCCCTTTGGAAAATGTCCTTGCTGCCTCTGATGTGTGTCTGCAGAGGCAAACTATCTTTGCTCAAATTCTGTTCCACACAAAAAACTATTTGTGCAATGCTGCAGTATTTGAATAGAGGATTAGTTTGTTCTGGGGTGTCCTTCAACCTAAAATATCAGCACAGGGTGTGTTGCCAGTGCAGCAACTAATATAAACAAATAACAAGTTTGTACTTAGGCTGAGTCAGGATATTTCTTGTTTCAGTTATGGTTCCCACAGTTCAGGCTCCACAAGGTATTTTGGCCATTTCTATCCGTCCTGGTGAGGATGATGGCAGAACGGAGGTGGCTGAAGTTTCTGGGAATAGTTCACAAGATGCAGGATAGATATGTCCCACAGAAGAAAGAGCTCTGAAATGGCAGGGCTAGGTAAACGTGGCTGACTAAGGAAGTCAAGGATTGCATAAAAGCCAAGGAAAGGATGTATAAAGTAGCAAAAGTGAGTGGGAAGTTGGATGATTGGAAGCTTTTAAAGTCCAACAAATGCAACTAAAAAAAGTTACACGAAGAGGGAAAAAAAATGAAAGATACAGGCAAACTAGTCGATAATACAAAAAAAGGATACTGAAAGTTTTTTTCAGTTATATAAAGAGTAAAAAGGGGGGTGAGAGTTGGTGTTGCATCACTAGAAAATGATGCTGGTGATGTAGTAATGGGGACAGAGGAATCACAGATGAACTTAATAAGTACTTCGCTTCAGTCTTTACTATGGAAGACACTAGCTTATGCCAGAAGTTCCTGAGTGTCAGGAAGCAGGAGTGAGTGCCATTGCTGTTACAAAAGAAAAATTGCTAGGCAGACTGTAAGGTCTTAATGTGAATGCCACCTGGACCAGATGGACTACACCCCAGAGTCCTGAAAGAGGTTTCTGAAGAGATAGCTGATGCATTGGCCATGATCTCTCAAGAATCACTTGATTCGGGCATGATCCTGGAGGACTGGAAACTTGCAAATGTCACATCACTCTTTAAGAAGGAAGGAAGACAAAAGGGGAAGATATAGACCAGTTAGCCTAACCTCAGTGGTTAGTAAAGTGTGGACAAGATTTCGAGGTACTTGAAGACTAATGATAAAATAAGTCAAAATCAGCATGGTTTCTGTAAAGGGAAATCTTGCCTGACAAATCTGTTGGAATTCTTGGAAGAGGTAACAAGCAGGGTGGACAAAGGAAAGGCAGTGGATGTCATTTACTTAGATTTTCAGAAGGCATTTGATAAGACACCTCGCATGAGGTTGCTTATCAAGATAAAACAAGAAAGATGCTGGCATGGTTAGAGGAATGGCTGACAGGCAGGAGACAGCGAATGGGAATAAAGGGGGGCCTATTCTGGTTGGCTGCCGGTGACTAGTGGTGTTCCACAGGGGTCAGTATTGGGACTGCTACTTTTCAAATTGTTTGTCTGTGATTCAGTTAGTGGAATTGATGGCTTTGTGGCAAAATTTGCAGATGATGTGAAGATAGGTGCAGGGGTAGTGCTGAGGAAGCAATGCAATTGCAGAGGACTTTGACAAATTGGAAGAATGGGCATAAATGTGGCAGATGGAATACAGTTTTGGGAAATGTAAAATAATGCATTTTGGTAAAAGGAACAATAGTGCCAACTATTATCTAAATGGGGGAGAAAATTCAAACATTAGAGGTGAAAAGGGACTTGGGAGTCTTCGTGCAAGACTCCCAGAAGGTTAATTCACAGGGTGCATCTGTGGTAAAGAAGGCAAATGCAATGCTGGCGTTTACTTCAAGGGAAATAGAATATAAACACAAAGAAAAAAGCTTTATAAGGCACTGGACAGGCCACACTTGAAGTATTGTCAATAGTTCTGAGCCCCTTGTCTCAGGAAGGATGTATTGTCATTTGGAGAGAGTCCAGAGGAGGTTTGAGGATGATTCCAGGAATGAAGGAGTTAATATTTAAGGAGCATCTGGCAGCTTTGAATCTGTACTTATTGGGATTTAGAAGAATTTGTGGGGATCTCACTTTTTTTCCTGTGTTTTTACATAGTTCAGTGTAATTTTTGTACTGTTTTCATGTAGCACCATGGTCCTGAAAAATGTCTCGTTTTTACTGTGTACTGTACCAGCAATTATGGTCGAAATGACAATAAAAATGTGACTTGTGAAACCTACTGAATGCTGAAGGGACTAGATAAGGTCGATGTGGAGAGAATGTTTTGTCTGGTGGGGGTATCCGGAACTAGAGGGCACAGCCTCAAAACTGAGGGGCAACCTTTAAGAACAGAAGTGAGGAGGAATTCTTTTTAGCCAAAGAGCAGTGAATCTGTGGAATGCTGTGCGACAGACTGCAGTTGAGGCCAAGTCCATGGGTATTTTTAAAGCAGAAGTTGATAGATTCCTGATTGGTCAGACAATCAAGAGATTTGGTGAGAGGGCAGGTGTACGGGATCTGGGATCTACCATGATGAAATGGTGGAGCAGACTCAGTAGGCTTGATGGCCTGATTCTACACCTATGTCTTGTCATCTTTCAGCCTATGTTATGGTAGTAAATGATTCCTCTTGGGGATCGCTGAAAGGTGAACGTCTACGCTACAAACTTCTATTAATGTTGCCATGTCTGCTGATGAAGAGTCTTTGTTCTGTGCTTCAAAAGTCATGAGTGTACAAATTTGCAGCAACCACCTAAAGCCCAACGCTTTTAAGTTGTGACTGCTTCAGGAAGACCATTTTCACTGCTATATTGAAATACCTATTGATTTTATCTTTGGTTTTGTTTTAAGTTTTATGTTTAAATGCATATTACAGACTGTTTCCTTTACAGGGTATAGGTTACATTTTTCGTAAAGGAATACTGGACAATGTCCCAAAGGAAATTGCAAAGTTTATTTTCTACACAAGAACACTAAATTGGAAGAAGCTTCGAATTTATTTAGATGACAGGTAAAGTCCTTGTACACATGAATTCTGATTCCCTTAGTGGGCAGTGTTTGTAGGAAAACAGCCGTATTTTGACCAGACCCAGATTGATCTGTGTTCAGTTCTTTTCTTCCACCAATGTGGTTGATTGTTAATAGGTCCTTGAAGTAGACATTTAGTATGTTGGTGGTATCAATCTACTGTGCTGTAGCTCAAGAAAGTGTTGAATACATGGAATGAGCAAGAAATCGCTCTGGGTGGGCAAAAGAGCTGGAAGAGTACCATGGTCAGCATGGACTGGTTGGGTCAAAGGTTGATTGGATCTTGTTGTGTTGCACTGTGACTATCACTCTATGACTAAGAAGCTAGCCCATCACCATAATCTTAGAATGTCTGGTAACCAGCAATAAGTATTACTACCCATGATTAAATTATAAAACTGAATACCGAAGCTATTTGCTGGTATTGGGACAATTTTAGACACTTTTTTTTCTTTTGTAAGAACTGGTTAGGCGGGGATATTAACAAATTTGATAACCTGTGTATTTAAAAACAAAAGGGGAGGGGAGGAAGAGAGAGCGGGGGTGGGGAGAGAGAGAACTCCCACACACAATATCAAGGAGCACTGACGTCCATTGTGAGTTTGGATGTTGCATTGGATGCGTTGTAGTAATCCTAAAAGACAGAATTATCATAATTTTGAGTACCTCCAGATGTAAACTGTAAATTTGTTTTTGAAGTAGATTTCTTCATCGCTACAGTGTCTTTCAAACATTTCCATACACTTTAGAGAGCATTGCCCAAGAAAGAATGTTTTATTTATTCTTTGAAAAGCACTGTAAATGAACATTGATAATTAATCTTCAAAAACTTTTTTTTTAAAAAGAGGTTGCCCGGATAGATGTATTTTTTTCCCAATTGACTATTGGTAATGTATGGGGTTTGAGAAAGTGTAATTTTCTTGAACAATTTTTTAAGGATGTTTTTCATCTGAATATAATTCAGACAGTAAACATTAAAAAGAAAATCACAAATATTGATGTTTTTGATTTCCTTTGCTATATCAACAGGTGATGTTACCTGCCTTTTTTATTTCCATGAATAACTATTTAGTTACCTCTACATTGCTTATTTCAACTCTCCAAGTTTATATCTTGGATGTATGAAATCTGATTTATTTTCTCATACAAGTGGCATTATTTTTCTATAAGTCTTGCCATTGAACAGGAATTAGATTAGGGGTTTTGCAGGCCTAACTATGAGCTTGACTCGATACCAGTGTGATATGCATATTCTACAAGTGTTTCATTGCACACTAATATATACAGCCTGCAAGGGATGTTGAATACCAATGGGAATCTCAAATCCTGGTTGATTTTCAGTCTGGCACATTGAGGCAATTGTTGCTGTCTCAACGTCAAGGGTTGAACCTGGAATCTTCCTGTTCTGTGTGGCTCTAGCCCACTGGGTAAATTTGTTGAGAGTCTGGGCATGTTTAGATAACCTTTCCATCTTTTGGATGTAAAACAGACTCTGCAAAATGACTAGTTTCTAGTTTTCTTTTTGGTTGCAGAACACATTCTGTTTTGCTGAAATGCTAATTAGGGTAATAAAGGTATTTTAGCTAGATTGAGAAGCAATAGGGCCCAGGAGGGAAAACAGTAAGCTTAAGGGCCAATTTTTAAATTTTTAAATTAGTATTTATTAACTTGAAGCTATTTGCCATCATTGAGTATCGGTTCCACCCACAATTTCTATAGCTTTACTCATTCAAATCATTACAGTCACTTTGACCTTTTGAATGCTTTCCCCAACACTTCCCCCAGCCCAAACCCACGCTGAGATCCATTCTTCTTGTGGATGTTCTTTCTCAGTTGCAGTTCACCTAAACCTAAATGAACTGTTTTCACTACACTGAAATAACTTGCCAGTACTTGGCACCAAGCTTAAAGAAAGAAGCCCATAAAGATTTAATGAACTTGAGAATATGATAGATGACAGCAGGAGTTCACTGTTCAATCTTTTGTGAGTACCCTACTAATTAATATGATCAGGCCTGACCTTTTACCTTGATGCACTTTCCTACACAAATGCCATTCCTTTTGTTTCTCTTAATATCCAAATATTTACTGATTTCTATCTTGAGTGTAGTTTCTGACTGAGCTTTCACAACTCTTTTTCAAAACTTTATACTTTTCCATAGGTAAGGAAACTTGTTCTTTTTTTTCAGTCTTGAATGGCCGGCACCTTTGAGCTGGTGATCCTCATGAATCTGAAATCTCCCACATGAGTGAAACATCATTCCTGTATATGCGCACTCTGGCCCCATGAGAGTTCTGCTAATCAACCCTCCTAGTCAAACAAGCCCCTGTTCCCATTGCTGTCTACCCATCCCAAGAATCAAACCAGTGGAACCTTGTGAAATTTTATCAAATGCCTTTTAGTTACAGTGAGGTGCCTTTACTCTTGTAAAGAAATCCTCTTGCAGTAAAGACCAAATTACAATTTGCCATCCTGTTTGTAATTCTTGGTGATATGCTCCAGAGCACCCAAGACCCCCTAACACCAGAGGGACATCCACACTCCTGAATTCCCATTGTTTCAAAACCAGCCGATTGTCATTAGCGTTATGCTATGGAGGAAAGAGAGCAGTTTTTATTTAACTTCTAACATATTTTATGGAACTCAGATTTAAAGAGTATATTATACTCATGGGATTAAGATAGAAACTGAAATGTAAATAAACTTAAAAAAATAATGATGGCATAATAGTCTCTGGGGTTGCGATTTACCTTTAGTTCCCTGTTTGAGTCATTACTTCAGCATTAATTCTGCATGTGCTTAAGATCTTTCTTCTCCTTCAACTCTCATTGCCTCTTTACTTCCTCTTACATTTTTCACTAAACCTAATTTTCTAGATCAGACCGTATGCTTTCTAGTGATTGTCTGAGCTGAGGGGAATAAATATAATGCATAATTTACTTTTATGACCTACAATGACAGGTTGTTATTTATACACTCTTATTGTTACAAACGTTTTGTTCTTTAGGAGAGATGTGCTAGATGAGCTTGTGACACTGCACAATTTCAGCAACCAATTCCTACCTAATGCACTTCGAGAGTTCTTTCGGCGCATTCACGCTCCCGAAGAGCGGGGAGAGTACCTGGAGACGCTAATCACCAAATTCTCACAGCGATTCTGTGCTTGTAACCCGGCTGTGACTAGAGATCTTGGCCTGAGTCCAGGTAGTAATCCTTTTTTGACCTTTTTGAAATTATCTTAGCCTGTAGAGCTGCATTAGACTTTCCAAAGGCCAGAGCCAAAGAATTTCACTTGAATTCCTGCAGAGATTGTATAAACATGATCTCTTCATATGTTGCAGCTCCCGAGTGTTTTTGAAATTTGGCCTGGCAATTCGTTAATGAAAGAAAAGAATACCCAAGAGTACTGGATGCAGTTGACATTTTGCAATCTCAGAAACAGGAAAAGTTTTAACATATTAAACTTTGCCTTTTGCATTATACTCAGTTTCACTGATGGGTATTTTTCCAGAGCAAAGTTAGAAGTGACTTGAGCTTTTTGGCAATTTGATCAATATACACTGAAGTATTTCCAAGCAATAAGTAACTTATGATATTTTGTAGTGCGTCCTTAATTTTATTTATTTAAGGATACAGCACAGACAGGCCCTTCTGGGTCAACGAGCCTCATTGCTAACCCTAGCCTAATCGTAGGACAATTTACAATGCCCAATTAACCTACTAACTGGTACATCATTGCACTGTGGGAGGGAACCGGAGCACCAGTAGGAAACCCACACAGTTCACGGGAGGAACGTACAAGCTTACTTTCAGAGTACGTGGAATTGATTTTTGAACTTTGCCCTGAGCTGTACTAGCATCGTGCTAACAGCTATGCTATGTTGTCTGCACAATTTGTATATTGAACACAGATCTTACTATATAACGACAGAGCACAAACATTGTAATGTGATCCTCACTGTGCAATTACACTACTAACCAATCAGATCTTGGTGTCTAAATGTCACTGCGTTCCACACGGTACGACTGAAGGTAGTTTTGCATGAATGTTGTGGTTGGAACTTTCACAGCTGAGGAGGACACATCACTGGTGATAAATATGAAAGTTTTGTCAGTGAAAGTGATGGAGGTTCAGGAGGTAGGGACTAAAGCGTCTGCTTTATTTTGGACACAACATTCAAAAGATCCTGGAAAAATGTAGAGTACTGTTGAATGCATTGAGCTTGTCATGTTACTTGTTTGTTCTGGGACAGTGTTACCATTTCTACGGTAATTCTTTTTAAATATAGCGATACAGCGCAGAACTGGTCCTTCTGGCCCAACAAGCCAAGCTGCTCAGCAACCCACTTATTTAACTCTCGCCTAATCACAGATCAATTTACAATGACCAATGAACCTACCAACTGACACATCTTTGGATTGTGAGAAGAAACTCATGTAGTCATGGGCAGAATATACAAACTTCTTACAGAGGATGCTGGAATTGAACTCCAAACTCCGACACCCCAAGCTGTAATAACTTTGTGCTAATTGCTGTGCTACCATGGTATCCCCACAGTAATGTCCAACAAGAAATCCTTTGCATCAGGTGCAGTTCTGGAAGTTCAAAGTAAAATTATTATCAAAGAACATGTGTCACCATATGCTACCCTGAGATTCATTTTCTTGTGGGTATTCACAGTAGCTACAAAGAAGCACAATAGAATCAACAGAAAACTGCATACAAAGACTGACAAAAAAAGTGCAAAAGACAATCTGCAAATATTTATTATTATGTTTTATAATACTGAGAACATGAGGTGTTGAGTCCTTGAAAATGAGTCTATAGGTTGTGGAATAAATTCAGAGTTGAGGTGAGTGAAATTATCCATGCTGGTTCAGGAGACTGATGGTTGAAGAGTAATAACTGTTCCTTAAGTTAGTGGTGTGGGACGTAAGGCTCCTTTTCCTCCTACCCAATGGCAGCAGCAAGAAGAGAGCATGGCCCGGATGGTGAGGGTCTTTAATAATGGAAGCTGCTTGTTTGTGGTAGTGCTCCTTATAGGTGTGCTCAATGGTGGGGATGGATTTTTCTGTGATGGTCAGTGCAATATCCAAGATATTAAATCACAATACTGTATGACCTGTCAGGTAACTAAACTAACTCAAAAGTAACCTTGTCAAATAATTACAAAGCTAGTAAGATAGTTGGGCTTTGGGGGAAAAAATAGTGCTTAGATCTATAATATCTGGTAACTAAATAATTTAATTCAAAGCAAGTTTGATAAATGGATGTTTGGTTTCTGCCTTGAGCCATATTGAAAGGTTTTCCTGTTGTCATAAGGTTTTCTACTACCATGTAAAGTATCAATACTATTATAGACCATTCGATCTGAGTGGATAATTAGCTGCCTTAAATTATTCATAAAAGTGGTATCGAACATAGAGCACGACAGCGCAGTGCATGCCCTTTGGCACACCATGTTGTGCCGACCTTTTAACCTACTCCAAGATCGATCTAACCTTTCCCTCCTACATAGCACTCCATTTTTCTAACATCCATAAGGGTGTCTTCCTAGATAAGTTGCTTTGAATTCTATTCAATATCTCCTGAATCTCAACACTCAGCCAAGCATCACTCTGCCCCAGTGGTTGCGGTTTCCAAACACTGCAACAAAATGGAATAAAGCCAGAATCCCTGATGTGTGTTACGGATTGTGTCCCACAATAAAATTAATTTCTTAATGGCATAAATGTTGCCTGCCAGTTGTCAGTCCAGGATGTTTTCCAGAGTCTTGCTGTTGGCTGACATGAGCTGTTTCTTATCAAAAATGTTAATGAATGGAGCTACACACCGAACTTGTCAGCAAACTGTTCTATTTTTAGTCTATGACGGCAGGAAGATCATCAATGAAGCATCAGAAGATATCTGATCTGACAGCACAGAGCTGATGACCTGCTTCAATGTTCTGGGATTGTAACAATTGATCCATTAGAACCTTTGCTCTCTTCCTGTGCACCCCCCCCCCCCCCCCCCCCCCGCCCCAGGAGGTTATTCCCTTTCAGCTTTCATTTCAATTAAATGTTGCATTGATAATAGGAATGGTTGCCCTCATTTTTCATCCGATATTCAGCTCTTGCATCCATAACTCAGAACTGAACATTACTGAAGGATTAAGTGATTGTAAGCTGCTTCATCTTGCCCTTCTGGCTTATGCCAGCATTTCAGACCATTTATGATATTACCTTGGGCCTGCTTTTGAGATCCTGTTCCATGCATTTAACATGCAAGTGAAAAGTTTAGGTCATGGATACTTGGATTTTTGAAGTATCTTCCTCTGTTCTTAATGACTTCACAAAATGTATTACTCTCTAAGTTTGTAGGCAGAGCTATGCACTATGCATTTAAGGACAAGCATTCCTTTAGTAGCCAGGCCAGAGTCTAGAATTCCCACTTCAAGTCTTTTTATATACCTACTTTCCCTTTTAAAAAGCAACTTAAGTCTCAGTAGAGTTTTAGACTACTGATTTGCTCTTGGCTCCTAATATATCCTTGCCTAGCTTGAAGTTGTTATTTATTAGTAAGATTCCTGGGAACACATTGCATGTCCTGCAGTATTAAAGGTGGTGCATAAACGCAGCTGACACTTAAATAACATCAATCCAAAACATACTTGCTGTGAATTATAATTTTATTGTAGCTTATCTAAACTTGTTGAAGAGAGATTTTCCAAATCCTAGAAGATTAATAGTTTTTGGATTTGATGGCCAGAATGTATTGGCCATATCCAAGCACTTATTCTTTAACGATGCAAATTATGGCCTGGTCAAAATTTTGCCAGCTTCTCTTTAAAATCGTGCATTAAGTTGGTATTTCCCTGTAATGCCCCACTATAGGAAGGATGTTGAGGCTTTTGAGATGTTGCAGAAGATGCTGCCAGGTTTAGCGAGGCTGGATAAACTTGGTTTTTTTTTTTATATGCGGGTGTGTCTGAGGCTGTGGGGAGATCTGATGGAGGTTTACAAGATTATGAGAGGCATTGATAGAGTGGACAGAATTTCTGGTTCCCAGGGCTGAAGTATCTAATATCAGACAGCATGTATTGAAGGTGTGAGGGCGTAGGTTCAAGAGAGATGTGAAGGGTAAGTTTCTTTTTGCTCATGGTCGTGGTTGCCTGGAATGGATTGCCTGGTATGGTGGTAGAGGCATTAGAGGTTTTTAAGAGACATTTGGATAGGCATGTGGATGTAAGGAAGATGGAGAGATATGGACATGGTGTAGGTAGGAGGGATTAGTGCTTGTGTGTTTTTGATTTGCTTTTTAGCTGGTTCAGCACAACATTGTGGGCTGAATAGCCTGTTTCTGCCCTATGAAGGGAGTGCATATCTAACAGCTTGACAATGTGTTACTCAAGCAAAAGTTTTTTTATTGCGTTCTATGGGAAGCTAAAGTTGCTTTTAAGATAATAAGATAAAGAGAGGACTTTGATCTCATTATTGTCCATTACCACAGTAAACAGGACATTCTTGTCTTGGGAGTGTAGTTTTAGTAGATTTGATTCCTGAGATGAAGAGGTTAATGTGATGGGAAGAGAATGAGTAAGATTAACCCAAATTTAAAGGAATTTTTAAGAGCTGATTTCATTGAGACATGCATGATTCTAAAAATAATTGGCTGAGTAGATGACATGAAATTACTCCACCTTAGTGATGCATCTTGGATCAGAAGGCACAGTCTGAGATTGTAAAATTGGTCGTTATTCAGAGATTAGTCATTTTGTTATGTGGAGAGTTATAAATTGAAGGAATTCCTGCATCCCTAGTGGGTTATAAGTTAGATCATTGAGTGTATTTAAGATAGAGATTAAGAATTTTGTCCATTGAAGAAAATTACAATATGCAGATGTACTGGAATAATGGATAAGATACAAGGCCAATCATATTATTGAGCAGATGTATGAGCTCCTGTGGTCTACCCCTACTTGTGTTTCCAAATAAACCTGATGATTAAGCAGAAAGGCATTCTAGATGAAGGAAAATATTTATGAAAATCATCTGATATGGCACACTTCTACAGAATGTCAGTCAAATCAGATACTGTATTGGCACTCATGTTAATGCAAGTTTTTTTTGTGTCTTTTTGTTGTAGATGCTGTTTATGTACTTTGCTATTCCCTGATCCTGCTTTCCATCGATTTGAATAGTCCACACGTGAAGAACAAGATGTCCAAGCGGGAATTTATCCGGAATACAAGACGTGCTGCCCACAATATTAGTGAGGATTTTGTGGGCCATCTATATGACAATATTTACCTAGTTGGTCACGTGGCTGCCTAAAAAAAAAAACTACCATTTACAACTTTACCAGAACATTTAAACTTAAAGCTATAAAATTGCACAGTGAAGTACGTTGACCTTTTTAAATGAGAGCTATTTAAGAGCTGGTCCTTATAATCTTTTGTGTACAATCAGATCTTTTCTGTTTCCATCTTGCCATTGTTAGCACTTTAGTAACTGAATCCCTGTTTATATTTTATATTGTTTAGTTATCATAAGTTGCACATAGTTGTGCCAATGGTCTGATGCAGCAATTCGGGAAATGGATTAATTCAAAACTGACATAGTAGTGCAAGGGCTACAATAGGACTGGATGTTGGTAATAGGGTTAACAAATTAAGTGGGGCAATGAGCCCCCTAACTTTTCTTCCTTTTTTTAAAATGTGTGTGATGTGTGTAAATATTGCAGAATAAGAGAGATTTATAATCATATGATTATTTTGTAAGATATTTTACTGAAAAGAATTTTCTGTGTGTGAAGGGGTTTGTATTTTTTCTCTTTTGTCTTTCATTCCATAGAAGTGACATAAAATATAGCACATAGTTATGTGATCTTTAGCATTTGATGTGATTACTTCATCAATTAATGCTGGAAGTAGCAGTTTGGGCAGCACCTGTAGTTGGAGAAACAAGGATAATACGACAGGTTAAAGATCTGTCACCAAGATTTTATAATGTGGGTTGTCCAAATTTTACAACAAAGATCTATTTTCATAGTTGGTATCACTCATGAAAGAATATTATGAAATTCAGTCAAGATGTGTATGTTGCTATGAAGGTTGTATGAAGATTAAACTCTGGATGAGTTTGTTCTATTTAAAACAAAGCAATAGCTTTGCTTTCAATTTATTTCTATTTTCATAGGAAGTTGTCTTAGAATATGTGGTGTATGAGGAAATAGAAAAAAATAAATATTAACAATAGCAGGAGAGTTCTGCAAATGCTGTAAATCCAGAGAACACACACAAAATGCTGGAGGAACTCAGCAGGTCAGGCAGCATCTATGGAAAGGAATAAAGAATCGACATCTTGGGCTGAGAACAGAGTCATGATGAACAATCTCGCCCTGAAACATCGACTTTTTATTCCTTTCCATAGATGCTGCCTGACCTGCTGAATTCCTCCAGCATTTTTTTGTGTTACTCTAAATACTACCAACCTTGTGTTGTAGTATTTAAACTAATTGTTTAAGTTTTTTTTCTTGTTGGGGTGAGATGAAGGATTGGGGAGGAGAGAACAAATGTGCTTGTTTTTGAAATGAAATGTTCCTGCAGTCCCTCCAGTTTTAATACACCATTGCCATAAATGGTTCATTCAACATTTGGCGTTTGGTTGGCTATTCTCAGATGTGCCAGTGTTGACATTAAATTTGTCCTTGGCCTTAAATTAGCATGGGGAAAATTTGGACAGTGTTTTCAAAGTTCAAAGTACATTTATTATCAACTTATGTATACGTTATACTACCTTGAGATTCTTCTATACAAACTTGAGATTCATGTCCTTGCAGGCAGCCACAATACAAACCCAAAAGAACCCATTTAAAAAAAACACTTGCACTTAAATTTTGTCTGAGGGCTGAGTTAGAATTGGAATTGTGTTGTTTGTTGTCAAATCTTGCACTAAAGTTAACAAATGAATAGCTAAGCTACCTGGAGGGCATTGTGACATGGAATTATTATGAGAAGGGAGATTAAGAAATAAAAAAATGTTTTTGAAAACTCTTGGACTTTTGTTTTCAAAAATCGTGTTTTATCATTTGAAGGTGCAGCAGGGTAATAGTTGTTACTACTTTTATAAATGATTTAATATCTCCCATTAACAATTAGAAATCAGGACAATCTATTCATATGAAGGAAGAAGATGAAAAAAAAAACAACTTGGGATTCCCAAGTAATGTGCATCAGAAATTTCATCTGGAGATTTTAGTTGCTTCTCAAGATGCTGCAGTCTTTATTTTTGTAATGAACAATTACATTTTTTAAAAAAATATATTAAACTTGTCTACCCTTCAGTGTTTGGTACTTTAATAGAAGCATTCTCACCAAGACTTGGTACTATATGGGCTGTTGTCCTCTTTTGAAGAGCTTCAACTCAAAATCCTATTGCCCTCACAGATGCTGCCTGGCTCACTGAATTCCTCTCAAAGTTTGTTTTTTTTTCGCTCTGGATTTCAGCATCTGCAGTCTCTTGCATCTCCATGGCATTCCTGTTTTACACATGTTCCTTCATTTCCCCACTATATGCTTGTTTCAGAGTTTACCATGTTGGCTATAATATGGAGATTTCTTTAATTTTGCGATTGCAAAGGAAAAAGTTGAAGATAAACAGAAAATAAATGTTTTCCCAAATTTAAAATGACTTTTCAGTTCTTGAGAAACATTTACAAAGAACAAGAATATTTCAGTAAAAAATCTTAAATGTAAATTTATTTTGGTTTAATTGCAGGAGACGTTTGTTTTACACAAGAGTTAGATGTCACTGATTACGGACAACAACTTTCTGAAGATCTAAGCTTTTGGTGCAAAGTAAGGGGGGCTGGATTTCCTTAGGTTACTGTTGTTATTCATTTTGTTTATTGTTGAACAAGTGTGTTTTCAAAGATAATTCCTTGATGAATTTTGTACAATCCTATCATAAATTGGGTTGTTTATTAGAAACGCAGAGCTTGGACATGTCCATCAATTCCCATTTAGTTTGAACACAGAACTTAGTACAACACAGTACAGGCCTTCAGCCCACAAGGTTGTGCCACCCTTTTAACCTACTCCAGGATCAATCTAAACTCTTAGAAGTTATCAACAAACATAGTAATTATGTCATCTGTATGCTCGTCTAAATCATTAATGTATATTCAGATAATTGTTATTCATCGGGGTACATCAAAACATAAAATGAAATGCGCAATTTGTGTCAACAAACATTGTAACACAATGGTGTGCTGAGGGCAGTCTTCAAGTGAAGCCACATATCCTGGTGCCATTCCATCCTAGTAGTTGCATGAAACAGAACTGTTAGTAAATCATAATAGGTGCTCGCTATCGACAGATCTGCACTGGACCCAATGGTGATGAAGACAGCGCCCAATGTTGGAACAGTCTGGTACCTTGATTCTGTATTACCTTGGTTTCTCAAAATTACATTCTTCCACTCAGTCGTCAAAGTAATGTCTTTTGCAGAATATTTTTCCCAAGTATTTCTATTCTGGGACAGTCTGCTTCTCATTTTCTATCTTTTAAAAAACTTGGAGGACATTTCTAGGCTAGTAAACACAAGAAAGTCATATTTGTGTGGTTTTTTTTTTAAATAGTAAATGTGTTTCTGAGAATAGGTTTGCCAGATTACTGCCCCCGGCTCCATGCTATAATTTCAGCTCTCAAAAGGACTGGTTGTAATTAACTATAGAAAGGATTTGTCAGTTTTGATTTCACCTGATCAATAATATCAAAAGGAATTTATTATACAGTTCACTGTTCAGTTTGAAGCAAAAGAAAATACTCCTGGTGGATTTAAGTTCTTCCTTTTTATTTTGAAGTTTGATAGATGCCTGTGAATTAATTTTAAATTAAAGTGAAATGAACAACAGGTGGAGAGGCAACCTAAAGGTTTAGATGCTGCTCTGAAAGTTTAAAAATGGCACTTTTCCCACCCCACTTCATCCCCTCAAAATTTGGAACAGGACCTACATAATGTGGGACCCCGACTGCAAACTTTTAATTTTCTTGCTATATGCATGGTTCAGAGTCCAATAATATTGAGTACAATGTGGAGATTTTTTCTGACAAAACTTTACTCAGTATTTCATGTCTTCACTTTTAATTCATATGCAGGTAGCTGTTGTGTTCAGTTAAAATCATTTTAGTGAGATGTCTTAAGAGCTTATTTTAGCTTTTTAACTTGTTGAAATTTCTACATTGTATTGAGTGCGCATTATTTTAAAATTGTATGGTCATCCTTTAACAAACAATACTATTGAATTCTGATTCTCAGCAGCTTTATTGAAATGCCAGAAAGTACACCTTGTTGCAATATTTAATTATGCAGCAAATGTGTTGTTTCGTGCTCTTACTGAAAATGTAAGAAACAGTGGAAAATTTTGACTATGCAAGGAACAATGAATTTTCGGATGTTGTAGTGATTGATAGTGGCAAGAATTAATGCAAAAAAAAGTAAATATGAGTGCTAGGTTGCAATGATTTTTTTTTTAAAATCCCGCACTATGATTTTAACCAATATCTATCATTGGATGTTTCCTGATAAAGTTGCAGCAAATGGTGAGGTTGAGAGACATGGCAGATGATGTTCATTCAGCTAAGCCAACTTGTACAGAGTATTGAGAGGTGGTGCCTGATTGATAGGAGTGATGGGGAGAGGCATTATAAATAATCACATAGTGCTAAATTTTGATGGATTCAGTGGGATTCAGATTCTTGTGCATAGATATTGTAATTGGAAAGAGTTTGGGATCTTGGGCTTTATAGATGGTTATAAAGCCTGGTAGGATCACAACTCAAATATTATTAGGATCTGGTCATCAGTCTTTAGGAACTATGTGAAGGTCCTTGATTGGGTGTGGAAGAGATTCGCCAGAGATGCTCCAGAGATGAATGGTTTTAGTTTCAAAGTTACGATTTAGGAAGCTTGGGTTATTCTCCTTGGAGTAAAGGAGGTTGAGAAGTGTTTTAAAGAGTTTAAATAATATTGACAGAATAACAATTCCTAATGGTGCTGTTGTAAAGTGACTAAAGTCACCAGAGAGACATTGCAGTTAATGATATGCAAGTGTTTTATTCAACAAAACTGAGCAGAAGGGATCGTATTGAGGCACTCTTGGAGAAAGAGGCTTCCTGACCCAATATTACATGACATTTTTATATGTTAAAGATCAAAGGTAACAATGGGATGATTTTATAGTTAACATGTATCTACAATGCTTCCTTTGAATTACATATAGATTGCACACACCACCTTATTAACACCCACACTCCAGACACCTAAAATGAATGTTAATCAGCGTAGTGTGGTTTGCTATCAACTCTAGTCCACAGCACCAGGGAAACTGTTGCTCAGGGCTGCATTTTAAATTCAATCTACAATCCATATTCAGCTCTAAAGATTGGTTGCTGGTCAAGTTAATATTTCCTAATATACCCGAACTCCAGAATATGCCCTAACAGTGCATAGGGGCTGGAGTCATGAGTTTTTAAGTTTTAGGGGCTGCCTTTGAGTGTGGTGGAAACAGAGATGATCAATGATTCCAAAAGGAAGTTGGGCAGGCATATGAGAGAAACATACCGGGTATGTCATTGACTAGCATGAATTAATAGGCCAAATGGACTCATTCTGATGTAATGATACCACAACTAGATTTACTTGTGAATGTTTTCCAAAAGAATTCTAGTTGCTTTTGAACTTCCATTAAAGCTATGGGAGAGAATAGTTTGATAAAACATTCAAAAGATCTTGCCCAATGAATGCCATTAACAATGTTGGGTGGGGGTTTTATTCATTATATTGACCAGCATAATTGTGTGATCTTGCTCTTAACTAAAAGTGATCTATTATGATTAATCAATCACAGTGAAATGTTTTCTGTGTGCCACACAATACCCGTAATCCAGCTGATAACAGAAAGTCTGAGCTCTGTGAAATTCCACACAATGTGCAGAGGGTTGCATGTTGTTCAGGAACGAATGTAAGTTTTCACAATGTAAAGGTATTTCTTCCCACCATATAAGAAGCATAGTTAATGTCAGAACTGATAGTCATAGCCATCTAGTCCATTTAAACTGCTTACTCCCATTGACCTGCACTGGGACAGTAACCCTCCTTATCCCTACCATTTATATACCTATCCAGATGTCTCTTAAACATTAATCGAGCTCATATGCACCACTTATGCTGGCAGCTCGTTCCACACTTTCACAACCCTCTGAGTAAAGAGCCTGTCACACTTAACTTATCCATACCTCTCAATTTTGTATACCTCTATCAAATTTCCTCTAAATCTTCTATGTTACAAGAATTAAAGTCCTAACCTGTTCAATCTTTCTTTGTATCTCGGGTCTGCCAATCCTGGCAACATCCTTGTAAATTTTTCTCTACTCTTTCAACCTTATTACATCTTTCCTGTAGGTAGGTGACCAAAACTGCACACAATACTCCAAATTAGACCTCACTAACATCTTGTACAACTTCAATGTAACATCCCATCTCTTGTACTAAATAATTTGATTTATAAAGGCTAATGTGCTAAAACTTATCTTTATGACCTTAACTATCTGTGATGCTACTTCCAAAGAATTGTGGACTTGTATTCCCAGATTCCGTTGTTCTACAGCACTCCTTGGCCCCCTTCTGTTCAGTGTGTAAGACCTGCCCTGGTTGATCCTAATGAAATGTACCACCTTGCACTTGTCTGCATTAAACTTCATCTCCATTTTTCAGCCCATTTTTCCAACTGGTCCAGATCCTGCTGCAAGCTCTTATAGTCTCCTTACTGTCCACTACACCCCCAATCTTGGTCTCATCTACAAATTTGCTGATCCAGTTCACCACGTTATCATTGATGACAAACAACAACAGACTCAGCATCAATCCCTGCGGCACTCCCATTAGTCACAGGCCTCCAGTCAGAGAGTCAACTGTCTACTACCACACTCTGGCTCCTCCCACAAATGTCTAATCCAATTTACTTCCAAATCTTGAATACCGAGCGACTGAACTTTCTTGACTGGCCTCTATGCGGGACCTTATCAAGTGCCTTGCTAAAGTCTATCTACACAATATTCACTGCCTTGTCTTCATCAGCTTTCCTGGTAACTTACTCGAAAAACTCTATAAGATTGGTTAGGCACAAGCTACCACATTACAGAGCCATGTTGACTATACCTAATCAGTTCATGTCTAGCCAAATACTCTTGTATTCAGTCCCTAAGAATACCTTTAAATAACTTCCCTGTTCAGGCTCACCTGCCTATAATTTCCTGGTTTATTTTTAGAGCTTTTCCTAAAGAGCAGAACAGCATTAGCTATCCTCCAATCCTCTGATACCTTACCTGTCACTAAGGATGATTTAAATATCTCTGCTAGGGTCCCTACGATTTCTGCACTTGCTTCCTGTAGGGTGAGAGAGCGCACCTGATCAGGCCCTAGGGAGTTATCCACTCTCCCCCAATCTCTGTAGCATCCATGAAGTCAATGCTGCTTTGCCTCACTTCTGTAGATTCTTTAATCTCCTGATTAAATGCAGATCCAAAAATAAATCCTTTTTTTGATATTGGACCTCTAGAAAATGCTGGTGAGGTAATAATGGGGGACAAAGAAATGGCAGATGAACTGAAGTACCTTGCTCCACTCTTTACTGTGGAAGATGCTAGCTGAGTGAGTGTCAGGGAGCAGGAGTGAGTGCCGTTGCTATTAGGAAAATGTGCTTGGCAAGCTGAAAGGTCTTGAGGCAGATAAGTCACCTGAATCAAATGGACCGCATCCCACCTTCCTGAAAGAGGTTGCCGAAGAGATAAAGGATGCATTGGTCATGATCTTTCAAGAATCACTTGATTCTGACATGGTCCTGAAGTTTTCATTTTCTCTCAATTATTATGCATTGCATTGTACTGCTGCTGCAAAGTTAACAAATTTCACAACATATACTGGCGATATTAAACCTAATTCTGGCAAATGTCATTCCACTCTTTAAGAAGGGAGGAGGACAAAAGAGGAAATTATAGGCCTGTTATCTCAGTGGTTGGGAAAGTGTTGGAGTCCATTATAAAGGATGAGGTTTTAGGATACTTGGAGACTAATGATAAATTAAGTCAAAGCCGGCATGATTTCTGTAAAGGGAAATCTTGCCTGACAAATCTGTTAGAATTCTTCAAGGAAGTAACAAACGGTGGACAAAGGAGAGGCAGTGGATATCATTTACTTAGATTTTCAGAAGGCATTTGATACGGTGTCTCACATGAGGCTGCTTAACAAGGTAAAATCCTATGGTGTAACAGGAAAGATACTGGCATGGATAGAGGAATGGCTGACAGGCAGGAGGCAGTGAGTGGGAGTAAAGGGGGCCTTTTCAGGTTGGCTGCCAGTGACTAGTGGTGTTCCTCAGGGGCCAGTATTGGGACTGCTACTTTTCATATTGTCTGTCAATAATTTGGATAGTGGAATTGATGGCTTTGTGGAAAAGTTTGTAGATGATACAAGGATAGGTGGAGGGGTAGGTAGTGCTGAGGAAGCAATGCAATTGCAGCAGGACTTGGACAAATTAGAAGAATGGGCAAAAAAGTGGCAGATGGAATACAGTTTCGGGAAATGTATGATAATCCATTTTGGTAACAGGAACAATAGTGCAGACTATTATCTAAATGGGGAGAAAATTCAAACATCAGAGGGACTGAGGAGTCCTTAGGCAAGGCTCCCAGAAGGTTAATTCACAGGTTGTGTCTGTGATAAAGAAGGTAAATACAATGTTGGCATTTATTTCCAGGGGAATAGAATATAAAAATGGGGAATAATGCTGAAGCTTTATAAGACACTATCAGGCCACACTTGAAATATTGTCAGCAGTTTTTGGGTCCCATATCTCTGAAAGGATGTGTTGTCATTTGGAGAGAGTCCTGAGGAGGTTCACGAGGATTATTCTGGGAATGAAGGGGTTAACATATGAGGAGTGTCTGTTAGTTTTGGGCCTGTACTCACTGGAATTTAGAAGAATGCGTGGGGATCTCATTGAAACTTACCGAATGTTGAAAGGAGTTGATAGGGTGGATGTGGAGAGGATGTTTCCTGTGGTGGAGGTATCCAGAACTGGAGGACACTGTCTCAAAATTGAGGGGCAACCCTTTAGAACAGGAGTAAGGAGGAATTTTTTTTAAGGCAGAGAGTAGTGAATCTGTGGAATGCTCTGCCACAGACTGTGGTGGAGGCCAAGTCCGTGGGTGTATTTAAAGTGGAAGTTGATAGATTCCTGATTAGTTGGGGCATTAAGGGATATAGTGAGAGGGCAGGTATATGGGGTTGAATGGTATCTGGGATCAGTCATGATGAAAGGGCAGATCGGACTCGATGGGCTGAATGGACTAATTCTGCTCCTATGTCTTTTGGCTCCACACATGAATTACCATTCTGAAATTTCCGAGGACCTGCTTTGTCCTTTGCAATACTTTTGCTCTTACATATCTGTAGAATCCCTTGGGATTCTTCTTCACCTTGTCTTCTAGGGTAACTTCATGCCTTCTTTTTGCCCTCTTGATTTTTTTTCTTAAGTGTTAAAAACATAAAAAACCTACAGCAAAATGCAGAGCCTTCAGCCTACAACGCTGTGCCAAACGTACTTACTTTAGAAATTACCTACAGTAATCCATAGCCCTCTATTTTTCTAAGCTCTGTGTTAAAAGACCCTATTGTATCTGCCTCCACCACCTTTGCCAGCAGCCCATTCCGTGCACTCACCACTCTCTGTGTAAAAACAACAACAACTTACCACTGACATCTTCTCTGTACCTACTTCCAAGCACCTTAAAATTTTGCCCTCTTGTGTGAGCCGTTTCAGCCCTGGGAAAACTCTGACTTTCCACACCATTCTCTTGTGTTTCTTCTACTCCATAAGTATCTCATTTGTTCCTACCCACCTATAGCTGCTAGGCACTTCTTAATTAGGGCCTAAATACTTCTTGAAAACCAAGATCCCCTAAATCTGTGATCTTTACCTTTTATTCTGACGGGCAATACAAGCTTTGTACTCTCAAAATTTCAGTTTTTTTTGAAGACCTCCAACTTACCAAGTACACCTTTGCCAAAAAAACAGCCTGTCCCAATCCACACTTGCCAGATCCATTATGATGCCATCAAAATTGACCTTTCTCCAATTTAGAATTCCAACCCGCAAGCCAGACCTATCTTTTTACATAGTTACTTTGAAACTAATGATCACTAGGTGCAAAGTGTTCGCCAACACAATCTTCTGTGCAGTAGCAGTTCAAATATCACACCATCTCCGGCTAGGACTTCTATGTACTGATTAAGGAAACTTTCCTGAACACATTTAACCATCTATCTCATCTAATCCTTTTACTGTATGTCCAATACCATTCGAACCTGGATGAGTATGCTGCAGTTGTTACTGACTTCATTAAAACCTGTGTGGATGAGTGTGTGCCCACTAAGACTTACTGTACATTCCCAAACCAAAAATCGTGAATGAACCAGGAGGTGTGTCATCTGCTGAAGGCTAGATCTATGGCATTCAAGTCTGGCAACCCAGACCTGAACCAGAAAACCAAGTATGATTTGCAGAGGGCTATTTCAAGGGTGAAGACACAACTTTGAATGAGGTTGGAGGCAACATCGGATGTACGGCAACTCTAGTAGGGTCTGCAAGACATTACTTCCAACAAAGCGAAACCCAATAGCATAAATGGCAGCAATGCTTCACTACCAGATGAACTCAATGCCTTCTATGCCTGCTTTGAAAGGGAGAACACAACTACAGCTGTGATGACCCCTATGTTCTCTGTCTCAGAGGCCAATGTTAGATCGTCTTTAAAGAGAGTGAACCCTCAGAAGGCAGAAGGTCCCGATGGAGTACCTGGTAAGACTCTGAAATCCTGTGCCAACCAACTAGCGGGAGTATTTAGGACATTTTCAACCTCTCACTGCTATGAGCGGAAGTTCCCACTTGCTTCAAAAAGGCAACAATTATACCAGTACCTAACAAGAATAATACGGGCTGCCTTAATGACTATCACCCGGTAGCATTCACATCGACAGTGATGAAATGCTTTGAGAGGTTGGTCATGATTAGACTGAACTCCTGCCTCAGCAAGGACCTGGACCCATTGCAATCTGCCTATTGCCACAATACTGTAGGTCAATGGCAGATGCAATCTCAATGGCTCTCCACGTGGCTTTAGACCACCTGGACAACACAAACGCCTACGTCAGGATGTTGATCGACTATAGCTCAGTATTTATTACCATCATTCCCTCAATCCTGATTGAGCAGTTGCAGAACCTGGCCCTCTGTACCTCCCTCTCCAATTGGATCCTCGACTTCCTAACCAGAAGGCCATAATCAGTGCAGATTGGTGATAACATATCCTCCTCACTGACGATCAACACTGGTGCACCTTGGGTGTGTGCTTAACCAACTGCTCTACTCTCTATATACACATGATTGTGTGGCTAGGCATAGCACAAATACCATCTATAAATTGCTGATGATACAACCACTGTTGGTAGAATCTCAAGTGGTGACGAGGGCATACAGAAGTGAGATATGCCAACTAGTGGAGTGGTGCCGCAGCAACAACCTGGCACTCAACATCAGTAAGATGAAAGAGCTGATTGTGGACTTCAGGAAGGGTAAGACGAAGGAACACTTACTATAGAGGGATCAGAAGTGGAGAGAGTGAGCAGCTTCAAGTTCTTGGGTGTCAAGATGTCTGAGGATCTAACCTGGTCCCAACATATCGATTTTAGTTATAAAGAAGGCAAGACCATGACTGTACCTCATTAGGAGTTTGAGGAGATTTGGTATGTCAACAAATACACTCAAAAACTTATATAGTTGTACCGTGGAGAGCATTCTGACAGGCTGCATCATTGTCTGGTATGGAGGGGCTACTGCACAGGACCAAAAGAAGCTGTAGAAGGTTGTAAATCTAGTCAGCTCCATCCTGGGTACTAGCCTACAAAGTACCCAGGTCATCTTTGGTGAGCAGTGTATCAGAAAGGCAGCGTCCATTATTAAGGACCTCCAGCACCCAGGGCATGCCCTTTTCTCACTGTTACTATCAGGTAGGAGATACAGAAACCTGAAGGCATACACTCAGTGATTCAGGAACAGCTTCTTCCCCTCTGCCATCTGATTCCTAAATGAGGACATTGAATCCTTGGGCACTACCTCACTTTTTTTTAGTATACAGTATTCCTGTTTTTGCATGTTTTTTTAATCTATTCAATATATGTAATTGATTTACTTTTTTATTGATATTTTTTTTCTCTCTACTAGATTATGTATTTCATTGAACTTCTGCTAAGTTAATAAATCTGATTCTGGTGGGCAGGTAAGGAGATAAGGTGAGGCAGGGAAAAAGCAATGGGGACTGGTAAGGGGGAGGGGACAGAATATTTGTCTTCCATTTCAGGTCCAATCCACCTCTTCTGTACAGGACCCACCTTTCCTGGAAAAGAGCCCAATGATCCAAAAACCTGACACTGTCCCTCCTACACCGACTCCTTAACCACGTGTTAAATTGTAAATCTTCCTATTTTGGGTGTCACTGGTGCATGGCATGGGTAGCAATCCTGGCGGAAATGTTCTTGAACTTAGCACCCAACTCCCTGAGCTCACTGTGCAGAACTTCGTCATTCATCCTACCCATGTTATTAGCACCTACATAAACCATGACCTGTGGCTGCTCACCCTCCCATATAAGAATGCTGAGGACTTAAATGTACCTGGCACCTGGGAGGGCATCATATCATCCAGGAATCTTGTTCTCGTCCACAGAACCTCCTTTCTGTTCTCTGACTAATGAATGCCCTATCACCTTCCCTTCTGAATTACAGAGCCAGACATGGAGACCTGACCACTGTGAATTTCTTCTGCTGTCATTGCCCTCACCCCCCACTGCCTCCAACAGTAGCCTGTTATTGAGGGGGATAGCCACAGGTGGACTCCTTAGCCCCTTTTCCCCTTCCTGACTGTCACCCAGTTTTCTGTGTCCTGCACCTTGGGTTAACCTACATGTCTTCATGTCCTGTCTATCACTCCCTCAAACTCCAGAATGATCCAAAGTCCATCCAGTTCTGGCTCCAACTCCTTGACGCAGATTGTTAGAAGTGGCTGGATGCACGTTCACAGCTGAAGTTATCAGGGACACTGGAAGTCTCCCTGCCTTCTCACATCCCGCAAAAGGAGCATTCAACTATCCTGCCTGGCATCTCTACTATTCTCACTGAGCAAATATACAGAAGGAAAAACAAAAAATAAACTGTGGGTGGGGTCTACCTACAGCTGTTGACTTTCTCTTGCTGAAGCCTTGAAAACCTAACACTGGTCAAGTTGTGATTTCTTTTAATATGCGGTGAAATAAAAACTGTTCTTGGAGTCTTTTGCTCCCTTCCTATCTGTGCCTATGTCTCTCAGTTCTCATGTTCCACATATTTCTTGTAATGTAGAAAGAGGGTATTCGGTCCATTGAGATTATTGCAGCTCTTAAATGGGTGCTACAGTGGTGTAACGGTTTGTGCGATGATATTACAGCTGGGGCATTCTGCAGTTCAGAGTTCAATTCTGGTGCTGTCTGTTTTCCCAGTGAACCGTGTGGGTTTCCTCCAGGTGTTCCACTTTCCTCCCACAGCTAGAAACACGGAAATCCTACAGTACAATACAGGCCCTTCAGACCACAAAGCTATGCTAAACACATCCTTATCTTGGGTTAACCATAGCCCTCTATATTTCTAAGCTCCTTTTACCTATCCAGGAGTCTCTTAAAACCCTATCGTATCCACCTCCTCCACCGTTGCCGGCAGCCCATTCCACGCAAGCAGCTTAAACTGTGCCCTCTCGTGCTAGCCATTTCAGCCCTTAGAAAAAGCCTCTGACTATCCACACAATCAATGCCTTTCATCATCCTATACACCTCTATCAGGTCACCTCTCAGCCTCCATCGCTCCAGAGAGAAAAGGCTGAGTTCACTCAACCTATTCTCATAAGGCATGCTCCCCAATCCAGGCATCATCCTTGTAAATCTCCTCTGCACCCTTTCTATGGCTTCCACATCCTTCCTGTAGTGAGGCAACCAGAACTGAGCACAGTACTCCATGTGGGGTCTGACCAGGGTCCTACATAGCTGCAACTTTACCTCTCGGCTCCTAAACTCAATCCCACGATTCATGAAGGCCAATGCACCATATGCTGCCTTAACCACAGAGTCAACCTGCACAACAGCTTTGAGTGTCCTATGGACTCGGACCCCAAGACCCCTCTGATCTTCCACACTGCCAAGAGTCTTACCATTAATACTATATTCTGCCATCATATTTGACCTACCAAAATGAACCACCTCACACTTAATTAGATTTAACTCCATCTACAACTTCTCAGTCCATTTTTGCATCCTGTTGATGTCCCACTGTAACCTCTGACAGCCCTCCACACTATCCACAACACCCCCAACCTTTGAGTCATCAGCAGACTTAATAACACATCCCTCCACTTCCTCATTCAGGTCATTTATAAAAATCACGAAGAGTAAGGGTCCCAGAACAGATCCCTGAGGCACACCACTGGTCACCAACCTCCATGCAGAATATGACCTGTCTACAACCACTCTTTGCCTTCTGTGGGCAAGCCAATTCTGGATCCATGAAGCAACGTCCCCTTTCTCAATAAGCCTTTCATGGGGTACCTTATCAAATTCCTTGCTGAAATCCATATACACTACATCTACTGCTCTACCTACATGAATGTGTTTAGTCACATCCTCAAAAAATTCAATCAGACTCATAAGGGCACAACCTGCCTTTGACAAAGCCATGCTGACTATTCCTAATCATGTTGTGCCTCTCCAAATGTTCGTAAGTCCAGCCTCCCAGGATCTTTTCCATCATCTTACCAACCAATGAAGTAAGACTCGCTGGTCTATAATTTTCTGGGCTATCTCTACTCCTTTCTTGAATAAGGGAACAACATCCACAGCCCTCCAATCCTCCGGAACCTCTCCCGTCCCCATTGATGATGCAAAGATCATCTCTAGAGGCTCAGCAATCTCCTCTCTTGCCTCCCACAGTAGCCTGGGGTTCCTCTTGTCCAATCCCGGTGACTTATCCAACTTGATGCTTTCCAAAACCTCCAGCACATCCTCTTTCTTAATATCTATATGCTCAAGCTTTTCAGTCCACTGTAAGTCATCCCTACAATCGCCAAGATCCTTTTCAGTAGTGAATATTGAAGCAAAGTATTCATTAAGTACCTCTGCTATCTCCTCCGGTTCCATACACACTTTCCTACTGTCACACTTGACTGGTCCTATTCTCTAACATCTTATCCTCTTGGTCTTCACATACTTGTAGAATGCTTTGGGGTTTTCCTTAATCCTGTTCACCATGGCCCAGAGTCAAGAGTCTTACCATTGATTTGTTCTGTGATTAGTCAAGTGTTAAATAGGTGGGTTGCTGTATGGTGCGGTTTGTTGGGTCAGAAGAGCCTATTCCATACTGTATTTCTAAATAAAGAAATAAATAGTTCTTTTGCATTAATCTGCATATTTCCCAGTAACCTGTTCTACCTCATGTCTTTTTATAAAGCTACTTAAGTCACAGCTATAATGCAGTCTGGTTCTGTATCCATACTTTGGGAAGAATTTAAAGGCCCTTGTGCGGGTGCAGAAAAACTTGCCAAGATTGGTTTTAGAATGAATGAGTTTGGTTACAAGGTTAAATTGGGGAAACTCAAGTTTTTTCTCTTTGGAGTAAAGGACTTACTTGATACATTTTAGGAATAGTTTCTACCCCTCTGCCATCAGATTCCATAAACTCTTGAACACTATTCCTCTTTTGCCATACTATTTGTTATAGCAATTTGTTTTGCTGCACTGTGCTGCTGTATACCTTATGTGAGTGACAAGAACCCTGATTCTGAGTCTGCTGCTAGATAAGATACACAAGACAACTGTTCACGTTGTTGCAAGATGAAGGGATATAGGTTAAAAATTTGGTGTAAGGTAGAAAGCTATGCAGAGAGTATTCCCATCTTAACCTTCCTGCCACCCATCAATGCTAGAAGTGATTAGAATAACCATCAGCACATCTTTAGGACGTAGAGTGGAAATCCAGTCACAGGGGAAGTGTGCCAAATCCTCACAGGTCAAGGTCAGGATTCAACCTGAGTTACTGGAGATATGCAGAATTAGCACTAACTGCTGTGTCATATGTTGCAGTATCCAGCCTTTCCTGACAATGGACCTTTTTGTGCTTGGGATATTTGGTGATTTGTTGTTTAACATCTTTCTGTTGACATTTTGAACAAGGCTACTTTTGGAGTGAATTTACATATACATGTTGTGGCCAGAAGGGTCAACTCCAGGCTGTATCTCAATAAATAAAGATGAAATGCACTGAATGGCTTCCTGTCTCTCCCCACCTCAGTCCCCTCCACTGCAACCCTTTTATGTTTTTTTAATGGAACTTTTGAATTATTTTAATCTAAGTGATATGTAGTTATATGTTTATAGTATTTCGGCCTGGGTGGTGACATCTGGGCTTGGAGCGAGTCGCTGGACGGAGTGGTCCAGGCCCAGACCATCTTGCTGCAACTGGGTCCTCCGGTGAGGTACGATACATTGCTTAGACACTTTAAACTCCAGCATAGATCAGATGCGAGAGCCAATTTCGCTCACTCTCCACGATCTTCACTCCTCTCTCCAGGGTGCCAGATCCTTTCGCTGTTCCATTGTTTGGTCGATTTAAGTGCTGGCCTAGATAGACTGAGAAGACACATTTCAGGATCTGAGCTGAGAGCTGGTTTCACTTGTTCTCCGTGATAGTCACTCCTCTCTCGCTGTGGCGCTGAAGATATGAAGGCTGCCCCAGCTGCTGTGCTCCGTGCCCATTAATATGAAGAGGCTTAGGGCCTACTCAAGGGTGCTCCAGGGTTCAGATCTGAGGACTCAATTTCTGTTCGGACTTTTGTTGTTTGCATGATTTGTGTTTTGTCTTTCTTTCTCTTGTGTAACAGGTGTTGGTCTTTTATTTTTATTCTTTTTTTTCTTTAATTGGGTTCTTTCAGGTTTCTTGCTTTGCGGCTATCTGTGAGAAAACTAATCTCAAGGTCGTATTATTTATACACTCTGATATTAAATGTACTTTGAATCTTGATTATTGAATCTTTCAGTAGTATCTAATAAGATGGAGGCTTTTGGGGCAGTGCCATAATTTTGTGATGGAATTCTCTGTTTGTAAATGAGGGAGAATATCGGGGATGGATAGGCATGTTTTGTGGTGAGGGAAACAGAGATGAAGAGTCAAGTTAATGACTTGCAAGTACAGGCAAGGCTTAGATCAAGGATGTGACAATCCTGCATTAGATTGTGAGGTTAGATTTTATTGGTGTTCTGGAATAAGACCTGAACCCACAATCTTCTGATCTGAAATAACAAGTATTACTCATTATTCTGGTGTTACATATGGCTCAAAGTTACTATCTTGGATTGCAACCTGATTTGGCCAAATTGAATCCATAACCAACATAAAGACCTCTGGAGTGTCTGTGTGTGTAGTTTTGGGTGCACCACACTCTTAAAGTATCCCAGTATTTTGCACAGTTTTAGCCGATGCTTGCCAAGTTTCATTACAAGGGCCAACAGAAAAGTACAGAAATGGCCATCAAACTGCAAATACTGCAGATGATGGAAACATTTGGGCCATGCTGCATTTGTGGAGAACAGGGGAGATGGAAGAGATAATTTTGATAAACTAAATAAAAACTGTGCTTCTGTAGCATCATGAGGACGTTCTGTAGCAAGAAATAAAAGAATGACTAGAATAAATATGGGTCTAGGAAATGGAGTTACACAGCAGTGGTTTTAGTGCAAGCTGAGCAGTCAGGATAAGCTTGGCAATTACAAGCTGTTAAAGCTAGCATCAGTGGCTGAAAAATCAATGGAAAAATAACACAGAGCAGCATAGCCCTTCAGCCCAGTGTTATGAAAACCTTTCAACCTACTGGATCAATCTAACAGCACAGAACCCTCCATTTTTTTCATTCATGTGCCTATCTAAGAGTTCCTTAAAAGTTCCTATTGTATCTGCTTCTACCACCACTCCTGTTCTAGGGACTTAGCACTTCCTATGCATAGAAAACACATCTGTCATCCGCCCATACTTTCCTCCACTCACCTTAAAGGGATGCCCTTTGGGGTAAGATTATCTACACTGGGAAAGGAAGGGATTAACTGGGCAGTTAGCATGGCTTTGTTGGTAGGTGATACTGTCAGACTAATGTGATTATAATCCACTGTAATGTACCGTATGACTGTGTGGCTAAGCACAGCTTCGATGCCATACTTAAATTTGCCAATGACACCTCTGTCCCAGGTCTAGTCAAAGGTGGTGATGAATCAGTGTATAGGAGGGAGATTGACAACCTAGCTGAATGGTGCCACAACAACAACCTCTCACTCAACGTTAGCAAGATCAAGGAACTGATTATTGACTTCAGGAGGAGCAAACCAAAGATCCATGAGCTAAGCTTCATCAGAGAATCAGAGGTGGAGAGTATTGGCAACTTAAATTCCTCGGTGTTATCATTTCAGAGGACCAGTCCATCCTGGTCCCAGCACATAGTGCAACTATGAAGAAAGCATGACAGCATCACTACTTTCTTAGAGGTTTGTAAATATTTGGCATGGTCTAAAACTTTGACAAACTTCTATAGGTATGTGGTGGAGAGAATGTTGACCAGTTGCATCATGGCCTGGTATGGAAACAGTAATGCCCTTGAATGCATAATCCTATGAAAAGTAGTGGGTACGGCCAAATCCATCATGGGTAAAGCCCTCCCCACCATTGAGCACATCTACACGGAGCATTGTTGCAGGAAAGCACATCTATCATCCGAGGCCCCCATCACCCTGGTCATGATCTTCTCACTGCTGCCATTAGGAAGAAGGTACAGGTGCCTCAGGACTCACACCACCAGGTTCAATAACAGTTATTACCTGATAAACATCAAGCTTTGGAACATAACTTCACTCAACTTCGCTTGCCCCATTGCTGAAGAGTTCCCACACCTATGAACTCACTCACAAGGACTGATGATGTCATGTTCTCAATATTTATTGCTTATTTATTATTATGATGTTTCTTTTCTTTTGTATTTGCACCGCTTGTTGTCTTTTACACAATAGTTATTTGTCCAGCTGATGCAGAATTTCATTGATTCTATTAGGGTTATTAGATTTATTGAGTATGCCTGCAAGGAAATGAATCTCAGGGTTGTAGGTGCTAACATCTATGTACTTTGAACTTTGAGTATTTTTTTGATGAAGGAACAAACTGTATTGTACTTCGTGTATTATAGCATTGCTTTTGTATTTACTGTGTTCTTTTTGTGCTTATTGTGTTTTTATGCTGTGTTGCATGCAAGTAACAATTATTTCTTTCTCCTCCTTTACACATGTACTGAAGAATGACAATGAACTATTTTGAATCTTGAAAAATGTATTGATGAGAGTGGTGTGCTTTAATGTAGTTGGCGTAGATTTCAGTAAGGCATTTGACAATATCTGGCATGGAAAGCTGGTCTTGAAAAGACAAATCTAATTAAATCTAAGACAAATTGGCAAATTGTATCCAAAACTAACCTGGTAATTGGAAGCAGTGAGTGATGGTGGAGGGTTGTTGATTTTGTGATTAGAAGTCTGTGAATGCTGTTGTAACATAGGGATTAATACTGGAACCATTACTATTTGCAATATAAGATCCTAAGATATAGGAGCAGAAGTAGGCCATTTGGCTTATTGAGCCTGCTCCATCATTCAGTCATGGGCTGGTCCAATTCTTCCAGTCATCCCCACTCCCCTGCCTTTTCCCCATACCCTTTGATGCCCTGGCTAATCAAGAACCTATCTATCTCTGCCTTGGATGCACCCAATGACTTGGCCTCCACAGCCACTCGTGGCAACAAATTCTACAGCTTTACCACCCTCTGACTAAAGTAATTTCTCCGCATCTCTGTTCTAAATGGACATCCTCCAATCCTGAAGTTGTGCCCTCTTGTCCTAGATTCCCCTACCATGGGAAATATCTTTGCCATATCTAATCTGTTCAGCCCTTTTTCATTCGGAATGTTTCTATGAGATCCCCCCATCATTCTCCTGAACTACAGGGAATGCAGCCCAAGAGCTGCCAGACATTCCTCATTTGATAACCCTTTCATTCCTGGAATCATTCTCATGAATCTTCTCTGAACCCTCTCCAATGTCAGTATATCCTTTCTAAAATAAGGAGCCCAAAACTGCACACAATACTGCAAGTGTGGTTTCACGAGTGCCTTATAGAGCCTCAACATCACGTCCCTGCTCTTATATTCTACACCTCCAGAAATGAATGCCAACATTGCATTTGCCTTCTTCACCACTGACTCCACCTGGAGGTTAACCTTTAGGGTATCCTGCACAAGGACTCCCAAGTTCCTTTGCATGTCTGCATTTTGAATTCTCTCCCCGTCTAAATAATAGTCTGCCCGTTTATTTCTTCCACCACACTTTCCAACATTGTATTTCATTTGCCATTTCTTTGCCCATTCCCCTAAACTATCTAAATTTCTCTGCAGGCTCTCTGTTTCATCAACACTACCCATTCCTCCACCTATCTTTGTATCATCAGCAAATTTTGCCACAAATCCATTAATCCCATAGTCCAAATCATTGATAAACATCGTAAAAAGGAATGGTCCCAACACCGACCCCTGTGGAACTCCACTGGTAACCAGCAGGCAGCCAGAATAGGATCCCTTTATTCCCATTCTCTGTTTTCTGTTGACCAGCCAATGTTCCACCCATGCTAGTAACTTCCCTGGAATTCCAGGGAATCTTATCTTATAGATAAGAGTAGAGGCTCTTATCTTTCTAAGCAGCCTCATGTGTGGCACCTTGTTAAAGGCCTTCTGAAAATCCAAGTACAGCACATCTACTGCATCTCCTTTGTCTACCCTGCTTGTAATTTCCTCAAAAAATCGTAGTAGGTTAATCAGGCAGGGTTTTCCTTTCAGGAAATCATGCTGGCTTTGATCTATCTTGTCATGTGCCTCCAGTTATTCCTGAATCTTATCCCTAACAATCGATTCCAACAACTTCCCAACCACTGATATCAGGTTAACAGGTCTATAGTTTCCTTTTTGCTGCCTCCCACCCTTCTTAAATAGTGGAGTAAAATTTGTAATTTTCCAGTCATCCGGCACAATGCCAGAATCTATTGATTCTTGAAAGTTCATTGCTTATGCCTTCACAATCTCTCCAGCTACTTCCTTCAGAACCTGAGGGTGCTTTTCATCAGGTCCAGGAGACTTATCTACCCTCAGACCATTAAGCTTCCTGAGCACCTTCTCAGTCGTAATTGTCACTGTACATACTTCACTTCCCTGACACTCTTGAATGTCCGGTAAATGCAGATGTCTTTTACTGTGAAGACTGATGCAAAATACGCATTCAGTTCCTCTGTCATTTCTGCGTCTCTCATTACAATACCTCCAGCATCATTTTCTATTGGTCTATATCTACCTCCACTCTCTTTTACCCTTGATATACATAAAACAGCTTTTAGTATCTTGTTTGATATTAGTCACCAACTTCCTTTCATAATACATCTTTTCCTGCCTACTGACCACCTTAGTTTCCTTCTGCAAGTTTTTAAAAGATTCCTAATCCTCTATCTATCTTCCCACTAGCTTTGGCTTCTTGTATGCCCTCTCTTTTGCTTTTACTTTGGCTCTGACTTCATTTGTCAGCCATGGTAGTGTCCTTCTTCCATTCGAAAATTTCTTCTTATTTGTAATATATCTGTCTTGCATTTCCCTCATTTTTTGCAGAAACTCCAGCCATTGCTGCTCTGCTGTCCTTCCTGCTAGTGTCCCTTTTCAGTCAGCCTTGAACAGTTCCCCTCACATGCCATTGTAATTTCCTTTAAAACACTGAAATACTGGCACATTGGAATTTAGTTTCTCCTTCTCAAATTTCAAAGTGAACGCGATCATATTGTGATCACTATACCCTAAGGGTTCCTTAACCCTAAGCTCTCTTATCACTTCCAGATCATTGCACAACATCCAGTCCAGCACAGCCAATCCCCTAGTGGGCTCAACAACAAGTTGTTCTAAAAAACCATTCCTTAGATATTCTACAAATTCTCTCTCTTGAGGTCCAGTATGAGCCTGGTTTTCCCAATCCACTTTCATGTTAAAACCCCCAACAATTATCATGACATGCCCTTCTGACACGCCTTTCTTTTCTCCTGCTGTAATTTGTAATCCACATCCTGGCTGCTGTTTGGAAACCTGTATACAACTGCCATTAGGGTCTTTTTACCCTTGTCATTTCTTAACACAACCCACAGAGACACTACACCTTCCGATCCTATGTCATTCCTTTCTAATGATTCAATATTATTTTTTATAAACAGGGCCACACCATCCCTCTGCCTACTGACCTATCTTTCTGATATACCATATATCCTTGGACATTCAACTCCCAATGACAGCTATCCTTTAGCCAAGTTTCAGAGATGGCCACAATGTCATACTTGCCAATCTGTAGCTGAATTTCAATATCGTCTGTTTTATTCCTTATGCTGCGTGCATTCAAACACTTTCAAACAACACTTTCAGTCCAATATTTGTTGCTTTCTGTCTTCGCATCCCACTGGCTGTGATTATGCCTCATCTCCCACCTGTTATTTCTATCATCTCTATTGTATGCTACATTTATGATAGGGATATAAATGAAAGAGATATCATGAAAATTAATAGTCAAATCGGTAGTCCTACGTTGAAGAAAATATTGGTCAGCATGTTTCATCACTTGTGGAATATTTCCCATGTTTAGTGTTCCAACAGCTGTGTGTTTTTGCCTCCTGAATTGTATTTGCAAACTTCATCCTCACAATTGCAGGTGCTGAGATGGCTGCCTTTCTGAAGATTTTTTTTCTTTTTAATATCCAGGAGAAGGTTCTTCCTTGTATCTGTTAAAAGAGCAGCAGGTCGCTTGGCTCTGGACCGTGTTGATGTAGTAGTGAGGTAGATTCATTTGTAGAATTTGAGGGGGAACTGTTAAGGGTTTATAAGAAAAAGTTCAGCAAGTCAATGAAGAGTGGGTGTGGAGCGAAAACTATTGGTGTATTGTATAAACCTGAAACAGAGCAAAATAAAACCTAAAGTTCTCATAAATAAAATATTAACTGTGTTCCCACTCCACCGACACTGCTTGACATGCTGAATATCTTCAGTATATCCTGCTCTTTTACTGACCTAACTGGGATCTGATCTGGGACTTGATTCTAATGCTAATTTTCAAAGTTTTACCCCCTAATAAAGTATAGCTGGTTCCTTATAGTACAGGCTAAAGTATAGTAAATTTATTAACTCCATTTATTTCCAGTAATCTTGTTTCATAACTCACTGAAGGATACTTAAAAAAAAGATTGTGTCTGGTGATAAATGTTTTCAGCTGTAATAATAAAACAGCAAGTTTCCACTGAAGTATCCCATAGTACATTTATTGAAAAAAAAATTGAACTTTACATTATGATTTATACAAATTTATTTTATTAGAACTCTGAATAATTCTGGCCAATGAGTTCCTGAAAATTGCATTTTCAATGCAATTTCCTGATTCTTTTCCATCAAGGCGAATAGTATTTTAAAATGTTTCAAATTTGACTTACAATTGTTTAAAAGGAGCTGAAAATGCAGTTCATGTCTGGTACCTAGGTCAAGGGTACCAGAGAACAGTTGCAGTGCATTCTGTATGAGGAGGGTAAATAGTTGGTGGTTGTGGCTCATATTTGTTTCAATTAAATGGGTAAAAAGAAAGATGTTATGCTCCTCCCCTCCTCCTTGCACTTCTTAATTCTGGCTGCTGCCCTTGTTAGGGTATATTCTGGAGTTAGGGTACATAACAAATATTAAGTTCAACAGCAGCCATTCTTCAGATTTGAATGTGAATCATAGATTGAATTTAAAATGCAGCCCTGAACAATGGTTTTCCTGGTGCTATGCACTGAAGTTGATTGCAAACCGGGCAGTACTGATTGACATTCATTTCAGGAATCTGGAGTGTGGTTGAGTAGAAGGAGGTGGGAAAACTATATGTATCTCAAAGGAAGCATTGTAGCTACTTTGTAACTATGGAATTGTCCTGCTATGTATGTAATATTGGGTATAAGATGTCACGTCATATTGGGTTGGGAGGCCTCATCCTCAAGAGTGGCTCATTTTGTTGAATAAAACCCTTCTATCTCCACTAGCTTCAGTGTTCACATTATTACGTCCCTTTGCAGCCCTGATGAAGTGTCTCGGCCTTAAACATTGTCTATTTATTTCCCTTCATAGATGCTGCCTGACTTGCTGAGTTCCTCCAGCATTTTGTGTGTGTTGCTCAAGATTTCTAGCAGAATCTCTTGCGCTTGGTAGCAGACTAAGAAGCAGGAGCTCTAAGGCTGTGGTAGAAAATAGGAGGAAAGGTCAAGTGTGTGGTCGATTAGAGGGTGCAGGAGGGAGAGCTCTAGATTTCTGGATGACTGAACCTTTTCTGAGGGAACTGGGACCCGCACAAGTCGGATAACTTACCAGTGAGCCAGAATGCATTCAACATCTTTGCAAAAGGGTTTCCTAGAGCTGTTTGGGATTGTTTAATCTAACATCTCAGTAGAACGGGACAACAGTACGAATATAGTAGAGGGTGAGGAATGGCCAACTATAGAAGGAAAACTCAATCAATCTGATAGGCTAAGTATGCATAGACACATGAAAAAACAGGGCTAGACCATCTATTTTAATACAAGGAGTCTGGTAAGGAAGATGAAATGAGGAAACTGGTTTGACAGTGGGGTTATAACATTGCTGTTATGTTGTGGTTGAAGATTAAGATTATCTTTATTTGTCACGCACATCAAAATGACCAGTGAAATGCATTGTTTGCATCAATGCCCAGCACAGTCCATGGATGTGCTTGGAGCAACCCAAAAGTGTTGTCATGCTTCTGGTGCCAGTGTAGTGTGCCCACTGCCCACAACTCACTACCCCTAACCTGTACATTTTTGGAATGTGGGAGGAAACACACGTGGTCATGGAGAACATACTAACTTATTACAGAGAGTGGTGCAACCCGGATCAATGGCACTGTCATAACATTTTGCTACACAATGCTAATGTACCACACAAAACAGGCAATTCAGTATTCCATGCCTTGAAATTTTCAGGCGTGATGGAGGTGTTCTAATAGAGGAGGTGGTATTGAAATATTAATTGAGGAACCTATTTCAGCATTAAGGGAGAAAAATACACAAGAGACTGCAAATGCCAGAATCTGGAGTAAAAAATAAATAAACAGTGGGTCAAGCAGCATCTATGAGGAGGACACCTAACTGAAATGTTCAAAATTAGAAGAAACATATGCCAAATATTGAGAAAGCTTTTGTTTCAGTAGAAGTGAGAAAAGCAGAGAGCATGATTTTAAGGAATACTAGTTTTCAAGGAAATTTCAAGGTTTTTTTTCAGCTAGTGGCTTTAGAGGGGATTTAGAAGTGCAAACTCTTGAAGAATCAAGGCACAGAAGGGCACAGACTGAGTGCAGGTAAATGGGTGCTAGTGAATGCAGTGTATCTGATGCTACGTGCCTATGATGTTGCTGCAATATGTTGTATCTGTACGTAAGTCCACTTGACCTTGTGATGTTGGCACAGAAACACCATGTTGAAATCCAGTTTCCAAGTTCTATGATTTATTAAAAGAAAAAAATACACTCAGTGAAAATCTAAGAAATCTTGATTCCTCCTGTCTTTAAAATTGGAAGCACTATTTTGCATTATAGTAGAGAAACAGTGTGTACGGCTTGTCTGCACATCATGGAAAGATGCAGGAAAGTAATTGTGGTCCAGTATTAAAACATACCAACATGTTTGTTCCCTGATTCCACCATCTTCTGGTGTTACTTATTTTGTTGATCACCTGGCTTTAGGTGGTCCGGGCAAAAGTACTCTGATGGGTTGCATCTCAGCATGGTGTGGCAAACTGATCTGCTCTAGAACCTACAGAGAGTGATCAACACGAGCAATTCTGTAGATGCTGGAAACCGAGAGTAACACATACAAAATGCTGGAGGACCTCAGAAGAGGAGCTGTTGAGGTTCTTCATCAGCATGAGTGGTAATACGCCACCCAGTCCTCAACTGGCTTGTCTCTTCCAAACATCCAGCCCTTCCTTGTGAATAGACAATAGACAATAGGTGCAGAAGTAGACCATTCGGCCCTTCAAGCCTGCACCGCCATTTTGAGATCATGGCTGATCATCTACTATCAATACCCAGTTCCTGCCTTGTCCCCATATCCCTTGATTCCCCTATCCATAAGATACCTATCTAGCTCCTTCTTGAAGGCATCCAGAGAATTGGCCTCCACTACCTTCCGAGGCAGTGCATTCCAGACCCCCACAACTCTCTGGGAGAAGAAGTTTTTCCTTAACTCTGTCCTAAATGACCTACCCCTTATTCTCCCAGCATCTGGAACATATTTCTTGCCTCTATCTTGTCCAATCCCTTAATAATCTTATATATTTCAATCAGATCCCCTCTCAATCTCCTTAATTCCAGCGTGTACAAGCCCAGTCTCTCTAACCTCTCTGCGTAAGACAGTCCAGACATCCCAGGAATTAACCTCGTGAATCTACGCCGCACTTCCTCTACAGCCAGGCCTTAATATCACCAGCATATGTCGTGAAATTTGTGATCTTTGCGTAGCAGCACATTGCAATGTGTAATAGTAGACAAAACAGAATTACACTAAGTACATACATATATATTGAATTGAATAATGAGTGCTAAATAGAACTAAAAAAGTAGTAAAAATAAAACTAATCAAAGGTTCCTGACATCCTAGCTATTCCCTTTCCTCTCTTCCACCTCTCGGAGAAAATACAGAAGGTGAGAGCCCAGACATCTTTATTTAAGTTCCCATTGCAATCTTCTGAACCAGTGAATGATTTCACATCCCCCTTCTAGAGGCACTGCCAGATTCTCAGATATTTAATTGCACCTCTCTCTTGCATTCTGTTATTGTCACTTTCACAGTTCAGTTTGCACTCCTTCGGCCTGTTTTACTATTGTTGCACCATTCTGTCTTTGTGTGCTTGTGCTGTATTTACTGTTGTATTAATTATCACCATGAACAGCCCTTACTCTGAGTTTCACACCAGTAAGGAATTTCACTGCACCCTGGTGTTTGTAACAACTAGCTACACAAACTTTACTCTCTCTCCTCCTGCAGAAATGTGGAGTTGCACATGTCAGATTCTTTATTGAACGCTTTCCTGTAAACTGAAGATAACACACACAAAATGCTGGAGGAACTCAGCAGGGCAAGCAGCATCTATGCAGAGGAATAAAGAGTTGATGTTTCGGGCCGAGACCCTTCATCAGAACTGCTCAAAATCAGAATCAGGTTTAGTATCACTGCCGTACCATCAATTGTGAAATTCGCTGTTTAGCATCAGCAATACATTTCAAAAAGCTATAAATTACAACAAGAACAATATATAAGATATAAACAATAAGAAATAGACCTGTTTCTTATATATAATATTAAATTAAATAAGTAGCACAGAGAGCAAAAAAAAAATCTAGTGAGGTAGTGTACTCATAGGTTCATGAGTCCCTGATGATAAGTTGGCTGAAAGTGATGTTCAACATCCTCAGAGAGTGGAATGTAATTAAGATATATTTTTGAGCAAATAAATAAGTAGATATTTATTTACGTCTGCTGAAATTAGCAGATCAGGCAGTGTCCATGGAAATAGAACACGACAACATACCCCTTTTTTTTCTCTACAGATGCTGCCGACTCTGAGTATTTTCAGTCCTGTTAGTGTTTATTTGCATTCATTCCAGGGGGGTAGGTTTCGCAGGCTGCTGCTCTTTAACCGGCCCTGAGAAGATGATGCCTTCCTGGGGCGCTGCAGAACCTGAGGTGTGGGTATGCCCTGTTAGGAGAGTTCCAGAATATCAGCTTTCCTGAAGCGGAAGTCTTACTTCCCTGCGGTTTTTATGTACAGCTCTCGTTCAACAAGGTTGAATTAACTTCTTTTTTTTAAAAAAAATCTAGTTTACTCAAGTTAAACTAGTCTCGCTTGTCATTGAATTAAAAAGAGTGGGGTTGGAGTAGACATTACGGTTCATCAAGCCAACTCAAAACGGTTCGGAAAGACTCAGTGTATTGGCATCATACCCTTCTTGTCCTGCAGGGAACTATATAATCCGCAAAATAACGACAGCTGATTGTATATTTAACTCGCTGGGAAAGTAATGTTCCAATATCAAATGGTCCGACTTATAAACTTTAATGCTACAATATCATATGTCGAGGGTTGATAAGCAATGTTATTTGTGCCAGAAGCGCGGTAGTTTTACAACCCGTTCTGAGCATCCATCCTGATGCTAAATGAGATTGTCCCAGGGCTTCTAGTAGTTTTCCTCCCCCCCCCCCCCCCCCCCCCCCCGGGAGAAGGTAGGTCTGGACTGTCACACGTCGTTGTAGAGAAACTGCTTCCCCGTCCCCACTTAAACCGTTGCGATCGTCCGACTGGAAAGCTGAATGTGGAAGACCCGTAACAAACGAAAGGTGGCCGTAGCTCGTAACCAGTCGAACTCAATTGCACCGAATTGATGACGGCGTCATTTCATAATCTGATCCATTTTCCCTCTATGTGTCGCATTAAATTTACACTTAGCATTCACATAGCGGGGGAAATAATAATCCTCCATTCGGGTTAAAATGTTGATACCAAGCGTTTGTAGTAGATCCTAAAAGTCCTTCTCTAAATCACTTTCTTTTTAATTCGTGGCTTTTCAAACATTTTCTGAATAATTCTTGCGGTTATTGGACCCAGACTTTAAATATGTTTCATTTAAAGAAACCCGAAGTCACTTTCCTTAATAATAGGTGATTCATCGTTTGACTGAACTCACAGTGATTACTTCAGGATGGTTAATATCTCGTCGTGACTGTCATCGTCCATCGGCGACGGCTGGAACTTGTTCCTGTTGGGGGACGTTTGAAATGAAAGCGGCTGAGCCCTGTGTGGGGGGCAATAACGCAGCGCCCGAGACTGATATCCTATTTATAATGCATTCAAAATGCACTGCGGTGCACTGTAAATTTAAACTCGACTAAAGCAGTTGGCTATATATGTCAAATAATATTTATTATTGCAATATTTAGTGAATTATTTGTGGCTATGATGTTACTAGGAATACAATTATTTTTATATTGCAAACCAGATTATATTGGATGTCAAGTTTTTGGCATGAGTATGGAATATGTTTTATAATTATGAAAGATCGACTCAGCAGTTTCGCAAAAACGAATATCCTGAAGAAGGCTCTCGGCCCGAAACATCGATTGTTTATTCGCTTCCATAGATGCTGCCCGACCTGCTGAATTCCTCCAGCATTTTGTGTGTCTTGCTCTAGAATTCCAGCATCTGCACACTTTCACGCGTTTCTGTATATAATTCGATAGGTTTACAGTCTCTTCAAACGACCCTGCGATCTTTCAGAATAGCTATTCCTTAGCGTTCTGGGAAGTTTATTGCATTTGTTTATATTAGCAAATCAGAAATCCGCGCGTTTTCCCCGGGTATAGGAGACGGGGGTGGGGGGGTTGCATGATGTAGTTTCGCGTTTATAACGGCTTCTGCGAAGTTGTAGGAAACGGCTGGATGTCGTTGTACCAGGCGACTGAAATCCAGGGATCTATTTTCAATCATTGATTTGAACTTAAAATTTCCAGGGAAAAAAAAATGACGCAAAGCGCATTATTATATAGGATGTATTCAGAAAATAAAAGGACGATTGTAATACGAGCTTTACATTCTACAGCGCTCGTGCATTGAAGGACTTCTGTTGTAATATCCTGTCCCTGTTATTTTTGCTGCTGTTCGGAACATTTAAATCATTTAGCTGTTTATAAAATTTCAATCTATTGGCCAGAGCGTGAAAAAAAAGAGTGGAGCATAAAATTATCTAGTGCAACGCAAGGCGAAAAGGGTCCATTAACGTAGATATTTTCCTCTCGCATATCTGCCAAGTGCCAAACGTGGAGGTAAGGTTGTGCTGGATGATTAATGAGGCTTGTGTCAGACTCGCACGCTGGTCGCTGCAGTTTGTCAACACAAGGACTTGGGGAAATCGCGACGCCACACTGTCGCCCGGAGCTGCCTCTTTGGAGTAAAATTGCAGGCGCATTATGGTTGTTTAGCACATCTTATAAATAAAAGCCTACCGCTCGTGGTAGCGTGTCATCGCGAAGACTTAAAGGCAGCGGCCCCCGCACTTCATATCGATGCGGAGATTATTTTATTGTCGACCTACTCATGTTACTCCAGTCAAAACAAATGCCACGGGAATTAAAACAACTTTAGAAAAGTCACAGCCTACCATATCAATCGAAATAATTCCACAGCCGTGTAAAAACAAACATGAGTTAACGTATAAAAAATGAATTAACAAAAGAAAACACTTAGAACATGCACAGAAACAGGCCCTTCGGTCTCCTGTGCCGAACCAATTAAATGAGTAACCAAACGACCAACTAATCTCCACTGCTACACAAGGTCCTTATCTTTCCATTTCCCTCACCTTCATCTCTGGTGCGTTCCCGTCTATTATCCAATAAGATCGTCAGAGTTATTGACATGTTAGTGAATAATGCCTCTTTTCCATAATTTCTCAAACGAGCCCATTTTACGGGCGAAAGTCAAGACAAATTCACCGATAATCCTCGGTGAACAAAATTCAAACCTTCGTCCTCCATTACCAAACATTACTGTTATCGTTTAATAACGGAGTTAAATTTTCTCGGACACAAAATTGCACCCAGTATAATTAACCATCTAATTCCGGTAAATTAATTTTTATTGATGAATTAATACGCGCACTTCTCCGATGACTTTATTTCCGCGTCCGGTTATTAAGAGATACAACTGACAGCATTCTTGTGAACTGCTGGTGAAATAAACCCTTTCGTTTGCCGGGAAACTGTCGTGTATTTACGGTTGCCATTCGTTCTTTAACAACGCAGCGTATGTGAGAATTTTGCTTTCACCGGTCTTCACCCTATCTGGGAAGATGGAACAGATTCTGCAGATGCTGGAAATCTAGAGCGACGCTGAAAACAAATGACATGGAAAAATGCCGGAGGAACTCCGCAGGGCAGGTAGCATCTATAGAGAGAAATAAACGATCAATGTTTCAGGCCGAGACCTTTCATCAGCACTGGAGATCATCATATTTTGTAAAAAAAAAATTAGGACTAAATTTAGGTCCTGAACGAATCTTCGTTCTAATTTCTAAGACTCTGCCCTGCGCTCCAATGTTTTAGCTGTGTAACAAAAAATATAGACAAGCCGAAGCAAGTTGGCGCGTTCACGTTCTTGACCTTGACGATTACCTGGTAACTTCCAGAATGATGATCTGCAGCAAAGATATTTCAACCAAGCCTCATTTTTTTTGTATTAAAACACATAAGATGAATTAATTGTCATCTTATGAGTCGAAAGTTGAGTACATCGAGGGAAAAATAGCCTTATGTCCAACTTAGCTTCCAACATCGTTCTGTGCTTTTTATGGGCCAGATGCAATTCACTGAATTCTTTTTTTGCTAAAGAATTTCCCCTATAAACACGCACTTGCAATATGAGTATTGCAAATGTGTAATCATTCCGCGGTCGCGTTTCACTCTTTGCTGGTACCTGTTTACCAGCACTTTGAAAACAATTGCTAGTAAATCCCATCTGGAATACATTAGACGCCCTATTGCATTATTTCGCTTCTCATTAAATCAACTTAAAATAAGAATTCGTTCGCAGATGCAATGGTTAAATAGTTCTGAAGCAAAATTGGACTTGGATGGGCGTGACCCGGTATATTTTGCAGATTATGTTACTGAACCATACCGCAAAGGACGATGGTCGTGCAGAATCGGGGTTAATATCATTGGCAAATGTCGTGAAATTTGTTTTGCGGCAGCGGTAGATTGCAATACATTGTAATAAAAGACTATAAATTACAATAAAAGGTATATATATAAATTAATTAAATAAGTAGTACAAAAAGAGAGGGAAAAGGGTGTTCATGGATTCATTGGCTTTTCAAAAATCTCATGGTGGAATGGAAGGAGCGAATCCTAAAACCTTTGAGTGTGTGTCGTCAGGCTCCTGTAACTCCCTCCCTGTGATGGTAGCAGTGAGAAGAGCTTCCTGGCAGCATAAAGGTCAGGGGTCATGAGTTGGGAAACATTGATAGAATTTATTCACCTAGCACCAGGGACTGCCTTGAGCACTAGCATTGGTGGAGGTCAGAGAGAACTATCAGTTTTAAAAATATATATTTAGAGATGCTGTGTGGAGCAGGGCCTTTTGGCCCAACAAGTCGCACTGTCCAGCAAACCACCTATTTAACCCTAGCCTAATCACAGGGCAGTTTACAATGACCAATTAGCCTACTGACCAGCATGTCTTTGGACTGTGGGAGGAAACCGGAGCACCTGGAGAAACCCATGTGGTTCACAGGGAGAACATACAAACTTCTTCCAGAGGATGCTGGAGTTGAACTCCGGGCTCTGACACACAAGCTGTAAAAGCATTGCGCTAACTGCTACACTACCAAGTTCCTGGCGGTAAAATCAGAACTGAAATGAGAATAAATGCAATTCACCATAGAGTCCCTTAGCTTTGGTGCAGAGCCTACCGTTTCGGCTATAAATCCATCATAACAGGGAAAGCAATATGCAAAATATTAAACCAGATCTGGCAGACAATTCCAGCATGTACTTGACATGAAAAGGAATGGGTTTCTCATGCCCTCATGATAAAACTGTTAATAATGACTCTGATGTTGGGTATCTAAAATGATCAGAAAATGAGCAATGGATCAAAACAAAATTGGAAATGGACACTGTTTTTATTTTATTTTCAAGAAAATATTTCATTTGTTAAAAAAACATTGATTATTTTAAACAAATCTGCATCCTTGCTATGAAAATGCTTGGCAAGAGAAAGCAGTTGTCTGCATTTCATTTTCAAATTATATCAAAATAATAAAATACTTACAGTGTAATAATGTAGTTGTCCTGCTGGAAGCTACCAGATTCATGTTCTTGCTGGTATTTTTGATGACTAAAATCAAATAACCATCCCAATATTTAAACATGTGCTGCTGAGAATGTTAAAGACAGAATTACCTCATGTGAAACCACAGAGTTATTGGACACACAATTCGAATTGCCTATAGAACAAAACACAGCAAACTATGTAGTTCAAAACTCAAAATAAACTTAAGCCCAAGAGATTCTGCAGATGCTGGAAATCTTGAGCAACACACACAACTCAGCAAGTCAGGTAGCATCTACAGTACGGAGGGGAATAAACAGTCGATGTTTCAGGCTGAGAGCTTTCACCAGGATTGGAGGCCCCATTCCCTTCCAGTCCTGATAAAGGGCCTCAACCCAAAACATCAACTGTTTATTCCCCTCCATAGATGCTGCCTGACTTGCTGAGTGTCTCCTGCATTTTCTGTGTGTTGCATAAAATATACCAGTTGGGGTTTGGGGCATTTTCTGCTTTTATTTCAGATTTTCAACATCCGTGTTTTTAAATTTAATTTTTATACTTTCAAAGGAATTAGGGGGAGAATTTGATTGCATGGGCAAATTTAGGGCTGGGGTGAGGCAAATGATAATTGATTTAGTATTGTCTCATGCATGGTGATGCAGTGAAAGGTTTTTGGCTGTCTTCTATTAAGACAGATTATTCCATCAGTGAAGTGGTGGTAGCTATTTAAACACCTGAAGCCACGCATTCTAAAAGTCTATCTTTTTAATATTCATGGGTGTGTTCCATTATTATCTGTCCTACAAAACAGACTAGAAATGTTTCAGTTGTGTAAGACTCTATTTAGGCTGCAGTTTATGGACATATAATCAATCTCTGTATATAAGCTATCTTGTGTAATACAATAAGACCATAAGATATAGGAGCAAAATTAGGCCATTCAACCCATTGAGTCTGCTGCGCCATTTCATCATGGAAGATCTATTTTCCCTCTCAGCCCCAATCTTCTGCCTTTTCCCCATATCCATTCATGCCCAGAATGATCAAGAATCTATCAGCCTCTGCTTTAAATATACATAAGGTCTTCGCCCCCTCCACACCTGCCTATAGAATACTTCTTCTTCTTTGGGAGGTATATGTCCTGTGCCTTCTGAATTGCTTCCAGAAATTCCAGCCACTGTCCTTGCCAGTACCTCCAATCAATTCTGGTTCATTGCACTACATGCAATCCAGAATAGCTGATCCCCAAGCGGGTTCAACCACAAGCTGTATAGGCACTTTCTGCCTGTCTTTTTGATATGTGTATCCTTGGACATTAAGCTCACAGCTATAATCTTCTCTCAGCCATGATTCATCATACTTGCCAATCTGTAACTGTGCTGGAAGATCAACCTCCTTATTCCATATACTGTGCGCATTTAAATATAACACCTTTAGTCCTACATACACCCTTTTTGATTGCAGTCAACAGGACACTGTTGACTGAAATCTTGTCTGATCCTTGTGTAAACCAAATATCTCACCATCAGCACTTTCACTCCAGCTTCCAACCCCTGCCAAATTTGCTTAAACCCACCTGAGCGCTGAGTAGGCTACGGTCAATTATGGAAAACCCTGAACATCCTCTACATAGCACCATCCAGAGACAGAGAAGCAGTTTCAGCGACAGGTTGCTATCGATGCAATGCTCCTCAGACAGGATGAAGAGGTCAATACTCCCCAATGCTATTAGGCTTTACAATTCAACCGCCAGGAGTAAGATATGTTAAAGTGCCGGGGTTGATTGTATTTAATGTATTTAAGTAAACTACTTAAGAACTTTTTAAAAGCTATTATTAATGCTTTTTGAGAGAGTGATTTAGATGCATATCATATTTTTACTGAGTTAAGTATTGTATGTAATTAGTTTTGCTACAACAAGTGTATGGGACATTGGAAAAAATGGTGAATTTCCCCATGGGGATGAATAAAGTATCTATCTATCTATCTATCTGAACAACCCTAGCCAACCTGCCTGCAAGGATATTGGACCCTCTCAAGTTCCGTTTTAACTCGTCCCTTTTGTAAAAGTCATACATTCCCCAGAAGAGATCTCAATAATGCACAAATCTGAAACCCTGCCCCTTGCACCTGTTCCTCAGACACGCATTCACCTACCAAATCATCCTATCTTACCCTCGCTGGCATTTGGCACAGGCAGCAATCCCGAGATTACTAACCTGCTGGTCCTGTTTCTCAGCTTTCTATATAGCTCCCTAAATTCTCTCTTCAGGAACTCTTCATCTATGTCATTGGTGCCAATATGTACCAAAGCTGCTCACCCTCACCCTTGAGAATTCCATGGACACAACCTGAGACATCCCTGATCCTGGCACCAGGGAGGCAACGCACCTTCTGGGTGTCTCTATCACGTCCACAGAACCTTGTCTCTGTTCCTCTGACTTCGGAATCTCATTTCAACTCTGCAGTTCTCTTCATCTCTCTGCTCTTCTGAGCCACAGCACTAGAAACCCAGTCACTGCAGCTCCACCCTGTAGGACGTCCCTCTCAATAGTATCTTATTATTGAGGGGAATGGCCACAGGTGTACTCTGCAATACATATGTTGTGTTTTTTTAATTATTATTCTGTCCTTTATCTTATTGTGTTTTTTGTGCTGCATCAGATCTGGAGTAATAATTACTTTGTTCTCCTTTACAATTGTGTACTGGAAATGGCAGTCTTGAAGTTTGGAATATTGTGTGAAATTCTGGTTGCCCAGTTCCAGGAAGGCTTTGAAGAGGGCGCAGGAAAAGTTTCAAACACAAGGAAATCTGCAGATGCTGGAAATTCAAACAACAACACACACAAAATGCTGGTAGAACACAGCAGGCTAGGCAGCATCTATAGGGAGAAGATTGCCACATGGACTAGAGGGCATCAGCTACGAGGGGAATCCATTTGCTTATGAAATTGTGAGACACAGAACGGGTGGATAGTCAGAATCACTCTCTGATACAAAAAAAAAATGTAAAGTGCGAGAGGGTATAGCTTTAAGGTGGTTGAAAAGGGGAAAGTTCTTTTTTTTCCATGCCGGGGTAATAGGGGAAGCAGATATGGTAGTGGTATTCGAGAGTATTTTAGTTAGTCACATGGATTTACAGGGAAGTAAGTCATGAACAAGGCAGAAAGTATTCATTTGATTAGGCAGCATGCTCAGCACAGACCTTTAGCACTGAAAGGCCTCTTCGTATGTTATTTGTCTTTAAGGTAAATCCTAATGGTCAGTGCAAGGCAAAATATACCGTATAGTCTCTTCAAACACAGATAGACCCTTGCTACCAAAACTACGAAGAAGTCATTTAAATTTAGTAAGTAATATAGTTTAAACATTTCATTTGCTGTGTTTCTATAAACTGTCACCATTTCTTATATATCTGGTTGTCATCTGGGCTTTCAACACTCTTGCTCTACACCAGGCAAATCTATGTTCCATTAAAGACTCATAAAAGAATTCGACTGTTCATTCCCCCTAGAATCTCGAGACGGCTGTCTACCTTGAGATATTTTTAAAGCTTTTTTTTAAATTTCAGAAATGAAATTTACTGAAATGGTTTAGACTGAAGCAGCAAATAACCTGCAGGAGGAATTCAGTGGGTTGAGCAGCATCGGTGGAAGGGAAAGGAATGGTGACATTTCAGGTCAGGTCCCTGCATCAGGACCTGAAACTTGGAAAAGTCCTCCCTCCCCAACAAATACACGCAAAAGCAACATTCAACAATTGTAAAGAATTGTTTATAAAAAATCAAGTATGGATATGGAATAAAATATGCATAAATACATAAATACCAGCATGCATTTATAATGTAATACCAACATTATGAAAAGTAGTTTGAAGTGTTTACCATGCAGTGTAGTGGTGGGTAATAGAGAGAGGGAGGTGGGGTGGGGGCTAACTAGGATGGCAGATCAGATTAATTGCTTGTGGAAGGAAACTTTTAAGATGCATGACACAAGGAAATCTGCAGATGCTGGAAATTCAAGCAACACACACAAAATGCTGGGGGAACGCAGCAGGCCAGGCAGCATCTATAGGGAGAAGCACTGTCGACGTTTCGGTCAGGACGAAGGGTCTTGGCCCAAAAACGTCAACAGTGCTTCTCCCTATAGATGCTGCCTGTCCTGCTGCATTCCACCAGCATTTTGTGCGAAGATGCATGACATTTTTGTTTTAATAACCCTAAGGACTTTCCAGAAAGGTGCTTTTGGAAAAGGCAGTTTGCAAGGTAGGTAGTGTCCACAATAATTTTTCTTGCCGGCTGTTTTTTTTATCTTGGACACATGCAAGTACCTTTATCGTGGACAGTCCCAAGCGCAGTTGTGAATGGAGGAGAGTGGGCATGGGACTTGCAGCCCCATCCCCTAAAAACCCGGAGCTACAGAAACACCAACAGAAGCTCCAAAAGCCACATCCTTGGGAGAGGAAGAACGTTCAATGGGTTACACCTGGAGACAAATTGAAAAAAAATGGCTCAGGACAGAGGACCTTCGGCAGCTTATACCCCAGTAAGGTGGACGGGGTGAAATAAGTAAATACACATACAGATCCTGCAGACTTATCTGCTGACCTGACAGTCCACTCTATCTATACTGTGAGAGGATGCTGCACCAAACCAGACAGTAATGGCTGAGGATGGTCTTACGATGGCAGTGTAGAATCGCACCAGTATGTTCTGGGGTTACATTATCTGTTGCTTCAGATTTTAATATCTCCAGTCTCCGTGTCTCTACTTGATCCAAGGGGAACTCTGTGTCCTTGGAGTTTTTAAACATCCCATTTTCTGGCTGACTCAACCATTTAACACAGGACTCACCACGTAGGGGTCCATGGCATAATAAAAGTCAGGAACCCCCGATTTAGATGGTTCCACCAATGTCGTTTTTTGATCGATCGTGTTGCTGCGCACAGGTTCCACGATACTACAAGTATCAAGGTATTGCATTCAAGCGCAGGGAGGTCGTGCTGTAACTATACAGGGTACAGGTGAGGCGGCACCTGGAGTACTGTGTGCAGTTCTGGTCTCCATACTCGAGGAAGGATACACTGGCTTTGGAGGCAGTGCAGAGGAGGTTCAGCAGGTTGATTCCAGGGATGAAGGGGTTAACCTATGAGGAGAGGTTGAGTCTCTGGAGTTCAGAAGAATGAGAGGGGATCTTATAGAAACCTACAAAATGTTTTAATTTTTTAAAATTGCTTTTTTCTATACATTTTACAAATTAAAAAACCCCAAATCACAGTAAGGAACATTGATACAGTGCAAAATTAAGCATACAATGACAATATGCTACAAAGGAAGAGAATTTAACAAAAAAGCACCTAAATTAAAGACAAGTAAACTTAGTATCCTCCCCAAGCCCCACAACACAAAAAAAAACCTCCAGACCAACCACAACACAATATAGAGAATATAAATCAGGACAATCAAACTCCCAGACTGTGAATACACTTAGCAACAGAGGATAATAATGCCTACTACCAGAAAAAAAAGGGAGCTGAAAGCAAGGGACCGAAAAGAAAAAAAAACCCTAGTCAAGAGGAAGGTTATGAAAGTACTCGATAAAAGGTCCCCAGACCTTATGGAACTTTGGATCCAAATTAAGAACTGAATAATGAATTTTTTCGAGGTCCAAGCAGGCCATAATGTCGTTAAGCCATTGAGCATGGGTGGGCGGGGCAACATCTCTCCATCTAAGGAGGATCAAGCGTCTAGCCAGGAGAGAGGCAAAGGATAATATTCGGCATTTGGTCGGACTCAGACGTAAATCTGTCTCGCCCCAGAAACCGAACAAAGCAATTAAGGGGTTTGGTTCTAGGTGCTGATTCAGAATATACGATAGAAACCTACAAAATTTTGAAAGGGATAGATAAGATAGAAGTCGGAAAGTTGTTTCCATTGGTAGGTGAGACTAGAACTAAGGGACATTGCCTCAAGATTCAGGAGAGAAGATTTAGGATGGAGATGAGGAGAAACTGTTTTTCCCAGAGAGTGGTGAATCTGTGGAATTCTCTGCCCAGGTAAGCGGTTGAGGCTTCCTCACTAAATATATTTAAGAAACAGTTGGATAGGTTTTTACATAGTAGGGGGATTAAGGGTTATGGAGAAAAGGCAGGCAGATGGAGCTGAGTTTACAGACAGATCAGCCATGATCTTATTGAATGGTGGGGCAGGCTCGATGGGCCGGATGGCCGACTCCTGCTCCTATTTCTTATGTTCTTGTGTTCTTATTACAATAGGTAGAGTTAAGATTGGCAAAATCTGAAATTTTGCATTGTGTTGACAGTAATTTAGTTTTAATTATAGTTCTGATCCCCCACAAGTGAACAATTATGATTTAAAATATGGATTCCCTTAATTCAAATAGTCAATAACGCCATTCGTCCAAACCGAATCACTAAACATATATTATGCCATAGCTTTTGAACTTAATAGCACCAGAGTTTAGATGTGAATATTACCATATACGGGAGTTGGTTAGATATGTGGGGCTCCCATTGGAGAACCTCAGAACACAGGTGCAGTGGCCACTGAACTCCTCAAGTAAGAGAATTGGGACATTTAACATATAACTAGCTAAAATACACAAGCTTAGTAATTGGACATTTTTGATAACAGTCAATCATAAAGAGATTAATGTAGTGAATACCCAGCTTCATCAAAGTGATTTTTTATTATCAAAGAACATGCATGTCACTTTATACACCCCTGAAATTTATTTTCTTACTCAGAAAATCTATAGAATAATAACCGTAGCATTGTGGTGGAAGCAGGTTAAACAGTAGTGTTTAAGATGCTTTCAGATAGGCACTTGAATATGCAAGGATATGGTTTATATGCAGACAAAGTGATTTGGTTTCATTTGTCTTCACATTTGGCTCAGTCACCCTCTTATGATATGTGTGCAAAATTTCAAAAGGCAATATGACACTTTCTATTGCATTCAGCAAAGACGAGCTTACCGTAAGTACCCTGCCACCACTGAGGTCTCGTCATTAGGACGGTGAGCTGTTTACCGTTAATTGTTTACATATGCTGCATACCGCGTGCACTTTGAATTATACTTTCTTTGTGGTGCTATTTTGTTTTATTTGCTGTGTGTGATATATGTTTTGTGGGCGCACCGTGTTCTGGAGGAACGTTGTTTCCTTTGGTTGTGTATACGTATGGTCAGATGACGATAAACTTGAACTTAAAGGGAATGCAAACTGCAGCGAGAGAACCATGATCCTGTGCAATATTTCAGAGTATCATGTAAGGATGTCAACAGGTTAATCATGTTTACACTGCAGATAGACTTTGTCTGAAAAATGGTGACAAGTTCCTGTATAAATCAGTATTAAGAAGCAGGAAGAAGAGGGAAAAGATTCTGGTCAACCAGTGTGAGGGCCATACTCTAAGTTCAAGTTTATTTGATATTTAACCACACACATGAATACAGCCAAACGAAGCAGCATTCCTCTAGGGCCAAGGTGCAAAACACAGAGCCACTTTTCACACACAGCACATAGCACATATAGATCTGATAGCAGAAAAAATATAGTCACAAACAATATATGTAGCCCAAATCCCTGAGAGGCATGGTCTGTAGACTGATGGTGTATGAGATGTTGTCCTGGAGCCAGTTTTCTGCAAGAGCAAGCCCACAGCAATTCCCCATCAAGCACTGGGCCTGTAGGCCTTTATCAGTACCCAAAGCCAAAGTCGCCTCCATGAGGACCACATGTTGTTGTGGCTTGGAGGCCTGTGTGCCTCAATAACCTGGAGAGCTATATTGGCTGGAGACAGGGCTTTGTATTTTAGCGCTTGGTCAGGTCACCCGTACCAGGCAGGTCAAAGGGTAAAGGCCAGACTATGAGTGGTCCACTGGTCCTCCAGATTTGTGGATCAGTTCAGGGCTACCAACGCAGACTGGTAAAACAAAATTGTTGTGGAAACAGCAATAAAGAATCCTTCTATGTCTGAGGGTAACAGTATTCCTTGAGTATTGAGTTTCTATCTGTGACTTGCAAGGGCGATGTTAGTGAAAACCAACAGGAAGCTACTGGCATGATGAAGGAAGTCCTGAACTGCACCAAAGATCTTTATTGCTGCCCTAAACAGCATAAGATCATAAGACACAGGAGCAGAATTAGGCCATTCAGCCCATCGAGTCTGTTCCACCATTCCATCATGGCTGATCCCGGATCCCACTCAACCCCATACACCTGCCATCTCACCATATGCATTGATGCCCTAACTGATCAGGAAACGATCAACTTCCGCCTTAAGTATGTGCACAGACCTGGCTACCACCATAGTCCATGGCAGAGCATTCCACAGACTCACTACTTTCTGGCAAAAAAAACTTCCTCCTTATCTCTGTTCTAAACCATTGCCCCTCAATTTTGAGGCCATGCCCTCTAGTTTTGGATACGCCCACCATCGGAAACATCCTCTCCACATCCACTCTATCTCGTCCTTTCAACATTCAGTAAGTTTCAATGAGATCCCCAGGCATTCTTCGAAATTCCGGTGAGTCAAGCCGCAGGTGTAACAGGCAGTAAGTAAATAAAGTCAAAGTATATTTTATTATCGAAACACATGAATGTTAACATAGAATCCGAATCAGGTTTAATAACCGGCAGATGTCGTGAAATTTGTTGTCTTCACAGCAGCACTACAATGTAATAGATAATAATAGACAAAAATGTGAATTACAGTAGGTATATACACACACACACACACACACACACACACAGATAGATAGATAGATAGATAGATAGATAGATAGATAGATAGATAACAGTTAAATAAGTAGTGCAAAAATAGAAATAAGGAAGTAGTGAGGTAGTGTTCTTGGGCCCAATGTCCATTCAGAAAGCAGATGGTAGAGGGAAAAAAGCTGTTCCTGAATTGTTGAGTGTGTGCCTTCATGCTTCTTTATCTCCTTCCTGATGACATCAATGAGAACAAGGCATGACCTGGATGATGGGAGTCTAATGATGGACGTTGCCTTTTTGAATTTTCGCGACTTGAAGATATCCTGGGTACAATGGAGGTTAGTGCTCATGATGGAGCTAAGTTTACAACTCTCTGCTGCTTATTTCGATCCTGCGCAGTAGGCCACCATCCCCCCACCATACCAGACAGTCTGTGGGGCTACTGACAGTATACTAACTTGAGATTTATATTCTTCTTCTTCGCTTTGCAGGAAAATAAAGAAGTGCAACAGATTTGGGAAAAACTATCTATAAAAAGACTGACAACCAAAGTGCAAAAGAAAGGAAGTTGTGCAAATAGTACTGAGAGCATGAGTTGTAAAAAGTTCTTGAAAATGTGTCTGTAGGTTGTAGTATCAGTTCAGAATTGTGCTGAGTGAAGTTATCCACACCGGTTCAGGAGCCTGATGGTTGTAGAGTAATAACTGTAGTGTAATTCCAGTTTTATTTGTCCCACTCCCTGTTATACCTTAAATGATTGCTGAGTGGATCGCAGTCAGCACCTCAAACCCTAGCTGGGAAAACTCAGCCACACCAGTCTAACAAATGAAAGCTGAATGGTTGGGCTACCTAGATCATGCATGTATGAAATATATTTCTCTTGGCTATTACAGTCATATTTAGTGCCTCAATACTTAGCATGTCAATTTAGCATTAAAAAATCACGTGTCTGGCAGCATAATCTAAGACATTCAGGGGAGCACATAATACTTCAATTAAAGTCCCTGTTTTCATTGGCATTTCATGCAGTATTGCTGAAATCCTATGCCACAGATTTTGGGATCAGTCTAACGTAATAACTCGTCCATTTGCTATAAATTCAACATCAATCCTTTTGCACACATAAATTCATACACAATTCAAAGAAGCTTTCAGATTGCCTCTCCCTGGCCATCATAATATTGTTGAAACCATTAATGGAAAATCCAGCTTGTTCTCCTTCTACGTTTTGGGTTGAGGTTGTTGGACTATTTTCTTTAAACAGCAACCTTAACTACAGGAACAGGATTTATTTTTAGTCTCACGCAAAAAATCACTGAACACAAACACCAACCAGATGGCAGGGTTGGAAGGAGACTTTAGAGACAGTCAGCCGTCTCCCCAAGTCCGATCGGTGGGGCGGTAAGGTAGTGGATCGTACAATCACTTTACAGTGGCAGCAATCACCAGTTGGGGTTCGATTCCCACTGCTGTCGATAAGGGGTTTCTATAATCTCCCCGTGACTGCATGGATTTCCTCCTGGGTGCTCGGGTTTCCTCCCACATTCCAAAATCACCCAGTTAGGGTTAGTGAGTTGTGGGCATGCTATGTTTGCGCTGGAATCATGGTGACAGTTGTGGGCTGCCCCCAGCACAATTGTGTTGGTTGTTGATGCAAAATAACACATTTCACTGTATGTTGTGATGTTTCAATGTAGGTGTAACAAATAAAGCTAATCTTTATTTCTTTATTTTTATCTCTGTATCTTGTGTTATGGTATATAGCAAATACTAATTTTAAGACCAGCCAGTCTCCAGACCTGACTGTGGATTGTAGATGGAATTTAAAATGCAGCTCTGAACAATATTTTTTCCTGCAATTGCAGACTGGAGTTGATTGCACACCAGACAATTCTGAATAACATTCACTTCAGGTGTCTGGAATGTGGGTGCAAAGAAGGAGGTGTTTGAAAAACACATGTAATTCAAGGGAAGCATTGTAGATGCATTGCTATAGAATTGCTGTTAACTTTGAAATGTCATGTAGTATTCTTCTACAATTTCTTCCAAGAGTCAAGTAAACATTTTTATATCCTCCAGCTTTAGTCTCTCTTTGGTGACTTTATTCATGTCACGACATCTCAATTACATCCAGCCAAGCAGTTGCCCAGTTTGTTAATTTCTTTGTTAGCAACACTCTTCTGTTGTATAGTATTCCGGACCAGCAGCAGCTCTATCAATCTGAAGCTACACAACGAAAAAGAATCAGTTCGAACATTGAAGAATGCATTTAAAACTGTAAAAGGAGAAGGAGCATTAAGATTTTAATGATTGGTTGTTACAATCTCCTGTAGTTATTTTAACATAGGCATAAGGCCATTTGAGATTAATGGTTAAACTAAACCTCTAATTTCAAATGGCTTAATGCCTAGGTTAAAATAACAGGCATGGGAATATCTTAGTGCCCTAATATCCTAGAGTAACAGTTTTCCATAATTAGACATTTTAGCATGATGTGAAAATCAATGGTATTCGGCTAAATTACTTCAAAAGTGCAGGAAAGCACACGGTCATCGAACTTTTAAATGTTGAAAGAGCAATGACCCATCCTGTCTGAGTCATCTTGGAGTAATCTAAAGCAAATTTCCCTATCCCTCAGCAGAGGTCAATAACTAGCAGGGTGGATTTAAAACACAAATTGGAAGCAATAGAGGGAATGTGAGGAGATATTATTTCATCCAGAGGGTTGCGGCTATATGGAACTCAGTGCCTGAAATGGCAACGAAGACAGCAAACGTCATGATATTTAAAATTCACAGAGTCATAGAGTGCCACAGCACAGAAACAGGCCCTTCAGCCCATCTAGTCCATGCTGAACAATGCATCTACCTAGTCCCATTGACCTGCACCATGACCATAACCTCCACCCATGTACTTATCTAAACTTCCCTCAAATGCAGAAACCAAAACCCCATCTACCATTTCCATTGGCAGCTCATTCCACATTCAGAGCACCAACCTAAGAGAAGAAAATACCCCACATATTCTCCTTGAACATTTTACCTTTCACCCTTAACCCATGACCTCTACTTTGTCGTCTCATGCAACCTCAGTGGAAAAAGCCTGTTTGCATTTACCCTATCGATACCACTCATAATTTTATGCACCTTTATCAAATCTCCCCTCCTTGCCCTATGCTCCGGGAAATAAAGTTCTAACCTTGTCAACCTTTCCCTGTAACTCAAGTCCCAGCAATTTTCTCTGTACCCTTTAAATCTTATTGATATAATTACTGCAGGTGACCAAAACTGCACACAATACTTTAAATTAGGCCTCACAACTATCTTATACAACTTCAATGTACATCCGAACTCTTGTACTCAATATCCAATACTTCAATTTATGGATCACTTGGATGAGTGGTAACATATAAGGCAATGGACCTAGCTAGGAAGAGAGATTAGTTTGATTCCCACTCCAGTCTTGCTTTTATAACTGCTGTATGCATGATAGGCTGAACAGATGCTTTATCTGCTGTAAGTTTCTTGAAACTTTGTCCTACCATGAACCTCATTGTCCAGCTGTATGTAATCCTGAATATGTCTTGCTCAGCTGGGCTTCGGACCAAGGTCCTGATCCATATTTCATCACTCCGGTTGTGGAAGTATCCTGAGCTCCCACAGCCCTCTGTGTGAAAATATGTCCTCTCACATCTCAGAAGAACAGAAAATGCTGGGAAATGTCAGCAGGCCGGGCAACATCTGTGGAGAGCATTACTGCTTCAAGTCGATGACTGCGCGTCAGATTGTTAACTCTTTCTCTGTGAACGTATGTGGCCTGACATGTACTTTCAATTTTTATTCCCGATTTCAGCATCAGTACGACATACACTCAGAGGCCACTTTATTAGGTACACCATATTGTTAATGCAAATATCTAGTCAGCCAATCCTGTGGCAGCAACAAAAGCATGCAAACATGGTCAAAAGGCTCAGTTGTTTTTCCGACCAAATATAAGAAAGGGGAAGAAATGTGATCGAAGTGATTTTGACTGTGGAATGATTGATGGTGCCAGACGGGGCAGTTTGAGTATCTCAAAAACTGCTGATCTCCTGCCTAGTGGAACGGTCGTTGGAGTAGGACGTGAGACAGAGTAGTAGGGCTTTGGCTTATCGGGGCTTCCGCGAGGATGGGCCTAGGTGAGGTACGTTACTTTCATATCTCTTTTTTCCTCTAACTGAAGAATAGTGGGTATGACTGCGAGGCCAGTTTTCTGCTCTGGGTGTCGGATATGGGATATCTGGGAATCTTCCAGCCTCCCTGATGGCCACACCTGCGCCAGGTGCATCAAGATGCAGCTCCTTAGAGACCGAGTTAGGGAACTGGAGCTGCAGCTCGATGACCTTCGGCTTGTAAGGGAAAGTGAGGAGGTGATCGATAGGACCTATAGGCAGAGAGTTATGCTGGGGCCACAGGAGACAAGTAAGTGGGTGACTCTCAGCAGAGGGAAGGGAGAGTGCAGGTAGTGGGGAGCACCCCTGTGACCATCCCCCTTGACAATAAGCACTTCATTTAGGTACTGTGGGGGGGGGGGGGGGCAACCTACTTGGGGGAAGCAACGGTGGCTGTGCCTCTGACACTGAGTCCGACCCTATGGCTCAGAAGGGTTGAGAATGGAAGGCGATGGCAGCAATAACGGGGGACTCTATAGTTAGGGGGGACAGATAGGTGATTCTGTAGGTGTGAAAAAGAAACACAAATGGTAGTTTGCCTCCCGGGTGCCAGGATTTTTGATGTTTCTGAACGCATCCACAAAATCATGAAATGGGAGGGTGATCAGCCATGGTACATATTGGTGCCAACGACATAGGTGGAAAGGAGGAGGAGCTCTTGAAAGCAGAATACAGGGAGTTAGGAAGGAAGCTGAGAAGCAGAACCTCAAGGGTAGTCATCTCGGGATTACTGCCTGTGCCATGTGACAGTGAGTATAGGAATAGAATGAGGTGGAGGATAAATGCGTGGCTGAAGGATTGGAGCAGGGGGCAGCGATTCAGATTTCTGGATCATTGGGACCTTTTCTGGGGAAGGTGCGACACGTACAAAAAGGATTGGTTGCACTTGAATCCAAGTGGGGCCAATATCCTGGCTGCGAGGTTTGCTAATGCTATTGGGGAGGGTTTAAACTAGATTTGCAAGGGGGTGGGAACTGAAGTGAAGAGGTGAAGGACGGGGCGGTTGGCACACAAGTAGAGACATATTGTAGGGAGTTTGTGAGAAAGGACAGGCAGATGATAGAGTAAAGATACTCTATGACATTGTGGCCATTACAGAGACTTGGATGTTTCAGTGGCAGGAATGGGTGCTGAGTGTGCCAGATTTTAGATGTTTCAGAAAGGACAGGGAGGGAGGCAAAAGAGGTGGGTGTGTTGCAATGCTTATCAGGGATAGTATCATGGCTGCAGAAAAGGAGGAAGACATGGAGGCTTTGTCCACTGAGTCAGTACGGGTGGAAAGGGGCAATAACACTACTGGGTGTTTTTATAGACCCCCTAATAGTAACAGGGACATTGTGGAGCAGATAGGAAATGGTGCAATAATAGTAGGGTTGTTGTGATGGGAGATTTTAATTTTCTTATTATTGACTGGCATCTCCTTAGAGCAAGGGATTTAGATGGGACAGGTGTGTACAGGAAGGTTTCCTGATGCAATATGTAGATATGCCAACTTGGAGAGGCTGTACTTGATCTGGTATTGGGAAAAGAACCTGGTCAAGTGTCAGATCTCTCAGTGGGAAAACATTTTGGAGGTAGTGACCACAACTCTATCTCTTTACCATAGCGCTGGAGAGGGATAGGAGTGGACAATTTGGGAAAACATTTAATTGGGGTAGGGGGAAATATGATTTTGGGAGGAAATAGGAATTTTGGAGCAAAAGTTGGGAGCAGATTGAGATTCTCAGGGAAATGCACAGCAGAAATGTAGCAATTGTTCAGGGAACATTTGCATGGCGTTCTTCATAAGTGTGTTCCATTGAGGCAGGGAAAGAATGGTAGGGTAAAGGAACCATGGTGTACAAAGGAAGTGGAAAATCTAGTTAAGAAGAAAAGAAAAGCATATGAAAGTTTCAAGAAACTAGGTTCTGTTAGAGTTCTAGAAAATTACAAGGTTGTCAGGAAAGAGCTTAAGAATGAAATTAGGAGAGCTAGAAGGAGCCAAGAGCAGGCCTTGGTGAGCAGGACTATAGAAAACCCCCAGGTATTCTACAAGTATGTGAAGAGCAAGAGGATGAGCCGTGTGAGAATAGCACCAATCAGATGCGATAGTGGAAATGTGTGCATGGAGTCAGAGGACATAGCGAAGGTACTTAATAAATGCTTTACTTCAGTATTCACCAGGGAAAAGGACATTGGCAATATCTGGGATGACTTACAGCAGATTGAAACACTTGAACATATAGACATTGAGAAAGAGGATGTACTGGAGCTTTTAGAAAGCATTAAGTTAGATAAGTCGCTGGGTCCAGATGAGATATATCCCAGGCTACAGTGGGAAGTGAGGGAGGAGATTGCTGAGCCTCTGGCGAAGATCTTTGGATCATCAATAAGGATGGGAGAAGTGCCAGAGGGGTGGAGGGTTGCAAATGTTGTTTGTTCCCGTGTTCAGGAGAGTAGAGGCAACCCAGGAAATTATAAACCAGTGAGTCTTACTTCAGTAGTGGGCAAGTTGTTGGAGAAGATCCTGACAGGCAGGGTTTATGAGCATTTGGGGAGACACAATCTGATTAGGGATAGTCAGCATGGCTTTGTCAAGGGCAGGTCATGCCTTATGAGACTGATTGAATTCCTTGAGGATGTAACAAAACGCATTGATGAAGGTAGAGCAGTGGATGTAGTGTATATGGATTTCAGTAAGGCATTTGATAAGGTTCCCCATGCAAAACTCATTCAGAAAGCAAGGAGGCATGGAATCCAAGGAGACCTTGCTTTGTGGATTTGTTAAGTTTGCTGATGACAGAAAGGTTGTGGGTGTTGAGGATAGTGTGGAGGGCTGTCAGAGTTTACAACAAGATATTGATGGGATGTAGAACTGGGCTGAGAAGTGGCAGATGGAGTTCAACCCAGATAAGTGTGAAGTGGTTCATTTTGGTAGGTCAAAGTCGAAGGCAGAATATAGTATTAAAGGTAAGACTCTTGCCAGTGTGCAAGATCAGCGAGATCTAGGGGTCCATGTCCGTAGGACACTCAAAGCTGCTGTGCAAGTTGACAGTGTTGTTAAGAAGGCGTATGGTCTGTTGGCATTTATCAATCTGGGACCGAGTCCAAGAGCCATGAGGTAATGTTACAGCTATATAAGACCTTGGCCAGACCTCACTTGGAGTACCGTGCTCAGTTCTGGTCGCCTCACTACAGGAAGGATGTTGAAACTACAGAAAGGGTGCAGAGAAGATTTACAAGGATGTTACCTGGATTGGGGAGCATGCCTTCTGAGAATAGGCTAAGTGAACTTGGCCTTTTCTCCTTGGATGAGAGGTGACCTGACAGAGGTGTATAAGATGATGAGAGGCATTGATCGTGTGGATAGCCCGAGGCTTTTTCCCAGGGCTGAAATGGCTAACATGAAGGGGCATAGTTTTAAGGTGCTTGGAAATAGGAAGAAGGGGGATGTCAAAGAGTGGTGGTGCGTGGAATGCACTGCCGATGATGATTGTGGAGGCGGATACAATAGGGTCATTTAAGAGCCTCTTAGATAGGTACATGGAGATGAGAAAAATAGAGGGCTATGCGGTAGGAAATTCTAGGCAGTTTATAGGGTAGGTTACATGCTTGGCACAAACATTGTGGGCCGAAGGGCCTGTAATGTGCCATAGATTTCTATGTTCTATGTTCTGATTTTCACACACGACAGTCTCTACAGATTACAGAGAACGGTGAGAGAAAATGAATAAAAAACATCCAGTGAGCAGCAGTTCTGTGGTATAAATGCCTTGTTCATGAGGGAGGTCAATGGAGAATGGGCAGACTGGCTCAGGCTGAGAGAAGATGACAGTAACTCAGATAACCATGAGCTACAACAGTGGTGTGCAGAAGAGCATCTCTGAAAGCTCAACCCATTGAACCTTGAAGTGGATGTGCTGCAGCAGCAGGAGAACAAGAACAAACACTCTGTGGCCACTTCATTAGGTACAGGAATGAAGTGGCCACTGACTATACGCTTGTTTCCTAATCTCTCCTCTCTACTCTGAATGATAAATTTGAACTAACATACTTATTTACCGGAGATAAAAGAGACTGCAGATGTTGGAATCTGGAGCAACAAACAACCTGTGGAGGAACTCAGTGGGTTGAGCAGCATCTGTGGGGAGAAATAAACGGTTCAAACCCTCTGTCAGATCAAAGTCCTGATATTGAGATTTGACTCGAAACGTTGACAGTTCATTCCTCCTCCTCAACCTCCACAGATGCTGCTCGAACACTTGAGTTCCTTCAGTGGATTGTTTGTTGCATACTTATTACTACAGGGAATGATGCCATTCAGCCCATCAAACCCAGGCTCTCTCCTGCCAGAGCAACTCTATCAGTTCCATTAACTCTCCCTTGCCTTGTTTCTTATTGTTAGATGCCTGTACATGTGTTACAACCAAAGAAAAAATGGCTGGAGTCGCTTAGCACAAAGACAGGAAAGTCTGCAGATGCTGGAAGTACAAAGCAACATACAAAAGTGCTGGAGGAACTCAGCAGGCTTTTCCACAGGTGCTGCCTGGCCTACTGAGTTCCTTCAGCATTTTGGTCTGAAGCATTTTGTAGGAGTCGCTTAGCACTTTAGCGCAAGAGTGTTTATGAGGCGCGTCAAAAATCAAACTTAGAAAAATTAGTGAAAAGAAAACTGCCATATTTACAAAATGATATCTACAAGAAACAATAATAACTCCATACTTATTGTTGTTTTGTGGGAACTCCTGGCAGCCCCTATCTCCTTCTCTTACTGAAGGCAAAGAGCTCCCTTTTTTTAGGCACCAGGACAAACCATATTTACCAACAAAGTCCATTTAATCCTACACATGAGTTAGACTATGGTACACTCTACAATGTTAGTTGCAATCATATTACAAAATAAACAGAAGTATCTACCTTAAATACAGTATACATACAACATATACATATTTACACATCCCTATTACTAAAGAAATGGAATGGCGGGAAAGGCATTATAAAGCCAACCTGAGCACATCAGCTCAGTTTAGGACCCAGTGGACGCCACGTGACTGTCAGGAAACACCAGCACGAAACATCAGAAAGCTCAACGTAATTGCACACTTACTGTTCAGTATCAATAAAAAATGAAATGATACTGAACTTTGGTGTCTGACTCTGAATGTGGCAATGCAGAGGGAAAACAGTTCAGTGGACTAACTGTGTGAACGTACTGGGGAAGACATTCAAGTGCGTACACTCACCACCGTGACGGCAGAATGGCAAGGCAGTGTTTGCGCGTGAGTGAAAGTGCGTGTGTAAGGAGTGCTCTCTGAGATGCCTATTTTTGATCACGTCACCTTCAGCTCTCTGAACCCCCGCCCTTTTTTAAACTCTTTTGCCATTTGCCTACATTGATAGTTTACAACTGCCCATTTAACCGATGTTGGGCTGTGGGAGGAACCCACACAACCACAGGGGGAGCATGCAAACCCGACTCAGAGAGCACTGGAGGTCAGGATGTGTCATTGGGGCAGTAGCAGCATGATGATCCCTTATTGCATTTACCCAGAACAGACAATACAAACACTCTGCCCCTCTTCCCTCTGACAAAATCTATCGTAATCACAAAAGCCAGCCAGCACAACTCCTACTGTTGTCAAGCTGCTATAGCTGTCTCTGATAGAAGCATTTTAAAACTATTTCAATTGTTTTAACTAATCAATGTGAGATATTATTTATTTTTAAAAATTTATTGACATATATTGTCAAATAGGCACTTCCGTCCCTTTGAGACACATCAACCAGCAGCCCCTGATTTAACCCTAGCCTAATCACGGGACAATTTATAATGACTAATTAACCTACCAACTGGTATGCCTTTGGACTGTGGACCCAGTGGAAACACATGCAATTAGGGGGAGAATGTACAAACTCCTTTGTCCTTTGCAGGGTGACTTGGATAGGTTAGGTGAGTGGGCAAATTCATGGCAGATGCAATTTAATGTGGATAAATGTGAGGTTATCCACTTTGGTGGCAAGAACAAGAAAACAGATTATTATCTGAACGGTGGCCGATTAGGAAAAGGGGAGGTGCAACGAGACCTAGGTGTCATTGTACACCAGTCATTGAAAGTGGGCATGCAGGTACAGCAGGCGGTGAAAAAGGCAAATGGTATGTTGGCATTCATAGCAAGAGGATTCGAGTACAGGAGCAGGGGGGTTCTACTGCGGTTGTACAAGGCCTTAGTGAGACCACACCTGGAGTATTGTGTGCAGTTTTGATCCCCTAATCTGAGGAAAGACATTCTTGCCATAGAGGGAGTACAAAGAAGGTTCACCAGATTGATTCCTGGGATGGAAGAAAGACTAGATTGACTAGGCTTATACTCACTGGAATTTAGAAGATTGAGGGGGGATCTTATTGAAACGTATAAAGTTCTAAAGGGATTGGACAGGCTAGATGCAGGAAGATTGTTTCCGATGTTGGGGAAGTCCAGAACAAGGGGTCACAGTTTAAGGATAAAGGGGAAGCCTTTTAGGACCAAGATGAGGAAAAACTTCTTCACACAGAGAGTGGTGAATCTGTGGAATTCTCTGCCACAGGAAACAGTTGAGGCCAGTTCATTGGCTATATTTAAGAGGAAGTTAGATATGGCCCTTGTGGCTAAAGGGATCAGGGGGTATGGAGAGAAAGCAGGTACGGGGTTCTGAGTTGGATGATCGGCCATGATCATACTGGGTGGCGGTGCGGGCTCGAGGGGCCGAATGGCTTACTCCTGCACCTATTTTCTATGTTTCCTTACAGGCAGCAGCAGGATATTAAATAATTAGAAGTAAAGATTAAAAAGTAAAAATTTTAATCCCTATTCCGATTGGGAATGTCAAAGGGTCAAAGGGGAAGAGTATTTTCTCTATTTTGGGAATTATTAATGCTTGCAATAAAGTAATATATGAAAATAAATAAAAATGGAGATGAAGAGCAAAGGAGGTGGGTGGAGACAATACTGGAGGTTAGAGAAATCGGAGTTCATATTGCCTTGTTGGAAGGTACCCAGGCGGAATATGAAGTGACGTTCCTCCAACCTGAGAGTGGCTTCATCACGGCAATAGACAGGACAGAATGGGAATGGGAAGTAGAATTAAAATGGGTGGCCCTCGGGAAATCCTGCTCGCGTGGACAGAATGAAGGTGCTTGATCAAGTGGTTCCCAATTCATGTCGCGTCAGCACCCGGTGATCTGTCACGAGCTTGGTGCTAGATTAGCACTGAACTGGCACTAATCCAATGCCCAAATGGTAATGGAGAAACAGTTTTGAACGAAGTGTCAAGGCAGAATGGAAATCCTCTCCATAAATCTACTTTTATATTTGCCTTCTATAAATCATAAAATGAAGTTGTTTTAACTACTGAAGTGGCTTTGCTACATATTTTGAGACAAATCTTTGAACTGCCATCTTCCTTTATTGAATTGCCTGAAGATATTTTTCAGGTACTTGGATCAAAGACTTGGATATTAAGAAAAAATAAGGTTTTGCTTTTTATAATTATAATCCAACGTATATTTAATGTAATGATGCAAGCTGTCAAAGTCAATACAGCTTTGGTCGACATACACAGACGGTACCTAGAGAGGATTAAAGGCGAAGGCGCTAGGGACAACATCCCAGTTGTGTTCACACTGCCCTTGTTGTCACTTCCAATACTCAATCATGCACCCACAATAAGCAGCAGGTAAGAATCACATTGCTCTCACTTTTCCCAGAGGGAGGGTCTGAGAAGACTTGGTAGCGTGAGGGAATCACAGTAAGCACAGAGCCATATTTGGTTTCTCATTTCCACTCTGAAGGAACAATGCTGATGTCGCCTCTGCTCTCTCTGCCATCAGTCAATTCAGTGACAGGTCTGAAAGCTTTGGAAATAATTGGCACGGCTGTGCTGAACTTCATTAAGGGCAACCAGCTTAGGTCCACCCTTTATGTGTGTCCCATCCTAGCACAGAATCACTTACCGATCTGCAGCTTGGTGTGAATAGTTTTTAATTAAGTTGAAGGAAGTTGAAATCAAATCAGCAAATGTGCTTATTTCAGATTTTTAGTTTGATGAGATCATCTATAGAATAAAAAGAATCAGATTTCTGAACCGTCCATAAACCCGTGTTAACTATTTTGTTATCCATGAAGCATGGGACAGTGAGCGGAGATTTGACAGAGATATTCAAAATTATGAGGGGTATAGATAGGGTTGGGTGGCCGGATGGATATTCATCTCTCCCAAGGGAGATGTAAGATTCTCCTTCCCTCGGCTCACTTGCAGGTCACCCTTGGGCAAGGTGTACCACCTGCTTATCCCTCCCCCACCCGCAATCAGGGTCAGGTGAAGCCATGGGAGTAGGTGGTGGATGGTTGTATGAGAGCTGGTGCACATCACAAATCCTGGTGATGCGACCACTGATACCAGGTAGACAATCTCTGACGAGTATCGATAATGGCTGTATCTGTGGACAGAGAAACAGAGTTAACATTTCAGATCAAAGATCTTTCATCAAAACTGTGAAGGAGAAACAAGTAAATTTTAAATTGCAGAGAGATGATGTTACCACCAGCACAGCGGATCACAAAAGTGGTCTCCAGCACCTTCTATAGGTCACTTAAAGATCAATGCAAAATGAATTAAGAAATCAGCATAAAGCATTCTGGTGGAAGAACGCAATGAGTCAAGCAGCATCTGTGGGAGGAAAGGGACTGATGACATATCAGGCCTAAACACTACATCAAGAATGAGAGTGGAGAGAGGTGATGGTCAGTACAAGGAGAAGAAGGAGTGTGGCTAGAAAGGAGTCTGAGTGGACGGAGGAGAGGTGTAAAATGATAGGCAGGTTGTGCCTTGTGGGGGTCAAGGACAGCAGTGGAGTCCATAAGATCATAAGACCACAGGTATAGGAGCAGAGTTAGGCCATTTGGCCCATCGAGTCTGCTCTGCTATTTCATCATGGCTGATTCTTTACCCCTCTCAGCCCCAATCTCCTGCTTTCGCCGTTCATCCCTTCACGTCCTGACCAATCAAGAAACTGCCAACCTCTGCCTTAGATATACATAAAGGCTCGGCCTCCACGGCTGCCTGTCAGGAGACAGTGACAGGTGAATTCAGCGTATTCCCTGGTGAGGGAGGGTGGCAGAGTAGCACAATGGTTAGCATAACACTACTACAGCAGCAGTGACCCAGGTTCAAGTCAGCCGCTGTCTATAAGGAGTTCGTTACTGTGAATGGGAGGTTTTCCTCCTGGTTCCCCGGTCACCTCGCACATTCCAAAGACATATCAGCCATTAGGCTAATTGCTCACATGGGTGTAATTGGGTGGTGCAGGCTTGATACTGCTTATATCTCTAGTGAATAAGTAGATAGGTAGTACATATATAAATAGATAGATAAAACTTTGTTCTATGTGTAGTACAATGGAAAAAAAAACCCTGAATACCAGATTCTTAGTTGTTTTGCACAGTTCCAAATCAGAATCAGGTTTACTGTCACTGACTTGGATGATATGGAAATTGGTGTACTGCAGCAGCAGTATGGTGCAGAGACTTTTCAATGTTCTTTGTTTCCTATTCATTTCGTAAATTCTCCATTTAGGCAGCCAAGTTCTGGGTCAGGTCAATGGGACTAGGAAGATTATTAGTTCTGCATAGACTAGATGGGCCAAAGGGTCTGATTCTGTGCTGTAGTGTTCTATGACTCTTGCATAAAAGAAAACTACCATTTTTCGGCCATTTCTGTATATCAAGCAATATTGGAGAAACTTGAATTGGGATGAACTCTTCAGTCTTCAATGGAATTAAACCTGATGCTGTAAAAAATGTACGCAAAGTTCCAAAAAGTTCCAGAAAGCAATCTGTGATCTCAGTGAAGAGCAATAAAGATGAATGCTTGAAACAACACAATAAAACTCCGGAAAATTTACAGTGGTATTTTGGATGTATATTTCTAATCAAAATGAGTGAATACAGGTGGATGATTATATGGTCTGAAGCAGAGGACAAATCTTTGTTAGTGAATAAACGGTTCCTGCGGACGTTTCTCTGTCACATTTAAGAGCTATCTAGATAAGTACATGGCAGGGAGAGGTTTAGAGAACTATGGGTCAAATGCAGGGAAGTGGGACCAGCTCACTAGACAACACAGTTGGCGTGAACAGAATGGGCTGAAGGGCCTGTTTCTATGCTGTATGACTCTGACTCTATGACCTGGTAGAGATTGACTGAGGCAAATTGGATGTAGCATGAAGCAGGTGTCATTCACTTAATCCTGAATTTTCCTAATCAGTCCATTAAATCTCCTATTGCAAACCACTGTTTTTTTGATAATACTTTTCATAAGATTTGTACTTAAAAAAAAACATGTATTTTTCACAGTTCATGGTGGTGCATCCCCACTCACTGGCAGAACGCGAAATAACAGTTAAGCTAATGGCTTCCTCATTTTTCACTGGCCAAGTATGAGCACATTACCCTCATGATGTAATTGTTTCAATTATGCAGCCTATTAGCCAGTTTATTCCTATCTAAGTAATTTCCTTATCTTATCTATAAAAGTGACTGGCTTTTCAGAGGCACCATCTTTGCTTCTTGTTCATTTTGTTCTTTGCATTCTTGATCTACCTCTTAGCATCATTTCTTGGCTCTTTATTTAGTTTGCATAGTGTTTGTATGTATATTTATACTTTAAAATAAATGACCATTAAAACTAAGGCTACTTGTTATTTTTAACTCCTGAAAAAACCTGAAGATCAGAAAATAACTGTTGGCTTAAATTTTAGTATTATAAGCATGTTGCTGGGATTTGAGGGACTGAGTTATGGAGAGAGATTGAGCAGGTTGGGACTGTTGTCATTGCAACACAGGAGAATAAGAGGCAGTCTTATTGAGGTGTATAAAATACTGTAGGGCTTAGACAGGGTGAATGCACTTAGTCTTCTTCCCAGGGTTAGGGAGCCAAAGACTAGAGGAGACAGATTAAAGTTGAGAGGGGAGAGATTTAATAGGAACTTGTACTGTGCTGTACTGTTCTATGTTCTGTGTTAACATGAGGAAAAATTTTGACATTACTCCGCTAACTGGCATAGACTCAATGATCCAACTAGCCTCCTTCTATGTAGTAAAGAAATATGGATTAAGCTACTGGCCGAGAGATGAAAAACACTCTTCCAAATGTCTCCTTAAATTCACAAAAGTCACAAAAAAATAACTCTGCCACGTGTTATCTACACCCAGGGTCACTTTATTAGGCACCTCCGGTTCCAAATAAGGTAGCCAATTGGTGTTTTTGTTCATGGTCTTTTGCTGCCATAGCCCATCCACTTCAAGGTTCAAGGTTTTATGCATTACAATGGTCTTTTGCACAAGACTGTTGTAACACATGGTTAACTGAGCTACTGTTACCTTCCTGTCAGCCGGAAACGGGTATGGCCATTCTTACCTGATCTCTCTCAATAACAAGGCGATTTGGCTCACAGGACTGGCTCTCGTTGGATTTTGCTGTTTTCTGCATCATTTGCCATAAACTCTAGAGACTATTTTGTGTGAAAATGCCAGGAAATTGGCATTTTCTGAGATACTCAAACCACCCTGTCTGGTACCAACAATCATTCCACAGTCAAAGTCACTTGGGTCACATTTCCTCCCAATTTCAATGTTGGTCTGAACAAGAACTGAACCTCTTGACCATGTCTGCATGTTTTTATGCATTGAGTTGCTGCCATATGATTGGCTGATTAGAAATCTGCGTTAATATACAGGTGTACCTAATAAAGTGGCCACAGGGCGTAGTTTTATCGAACTAGTAGGTTAACAAATATATGCATTATTCAGAATATAATATATCTGTTTTCCATGCATAAAAAACTTATTACCAGGAACCTTCAACATGAAAGAGATTAAATGGCAGGGTGAGCCAGAACATTACACATGTATTGAGTCTCTGGGTTGATAGATCAGCAAAGTAACTTTTGTCATTAAAATTCAGTAATAACAAATAATTTAGGAATATTATACCAATAAAAAAAGAAATCAAGTAGTTTGCCTAGCCAGTGGTAGAAAGTCTGTTCCTAATCTTGGGAGCATTTTTTCCTCAACCTTCTCGCCTTTCGTTCCTTTGTTTAAAAAAACTCACCATTTCAATGACATTCTTTTCTTCATGCCCAAGTGCTTAAAATTTCTTTTTGTCCTCTTGTTATGACCACCACATTACCACTCTTCATGACGTGCATTAGGAAATTTTGTAGATAACGTGCACTGCACTGATCTGGCATGTTTTAATATGATTCCATAAGTATTAATTAAATTCTAACTACCAATCTTTGCCAGGTCAGCCTACAGACAAAGATAAAAATGAATATTAGCTTTATTTTTCACATACATCATAACATCGAAACATACATTGAGATCTGCCGTGGTCATCAATGACCAACACAGTCCAGGGATGTGCTCGAGGTAGCCCACAAGTGTCATCACACTTCTGGCACCAACATAGCATGCCCACAACTTACTAACCCTAACCCATAAACGAAAGAAAACTTGCAGATGCAGGAAATCCAAGCGACCTGCACAAAATGCTGGAGGAACTCAGTCGGCCAGGCAGCATCTATGGAGAAAAGTACAGTCGAGGTTTCGGGCAAAGACCTTTCGGCAGGACCCTAACCCATAGGGCCTTTGGAATATTTAAGGAAACTGGAGCACCCTGAGGAAACCCATGCTATCACGGGCAAAAGCGCCAACCTGTTACAGATAACAGTGGGAACTGAATCTCTGTCGCTGGCGCTGTATGCTAACTGCTATGCAACTGTAGAACATTTTATAACAACTGAAATAACCCTTAAAATGTAGAATCTTGAACTATGTATGCTTAACTGATTATTATTCAGTCACAGAGTTCAAAGTGAGTAATTCTTTTTTTGTGAATATCAGCTTAAGAATGCTTGGCATGTTAATGTTAAATTCATTTGCTGTTATTGTTGACAGTAATGTTACCCCATTTATTTTAAGAGGACAATTAACTCTCTTAAATACTCCTACAGGATAATTTAAAGGTCGGCATCATTTATGTAAAATAAAATTGAAATGAAGTGGACACAAATTTAAAACAGTATAAGACATAAACCAATTTTTGTAGTAAGTAATCTTTTCAAAGGTAGGAAATTCAAAAGAAACTTAAGTGCAATCTGGTATTGAAAATAAGCATGCCATTTACCAGACCTTTCTCATTTTGACCAAGTTCACTTATAATGAGCTAAATTGGGATGGTATTTTTATAATCAATCAGAAAAAGCTGCAGAGGTTTGCAAACTCAGTCAGCTCCATCATGGGCACTAGCTCCCAGTATTGAGGGCTTCTTCAAAAGGCAGTGCCTCAAAACACATTTATCGTTAAGGATCCCTATCACCCAGGACGTGCCCTCTTCTTATTGTACCATCAACGCTACCTTTGAGTGTTCTGGACTATAGAAGTCACCTGTTGTATGTAAGTAAGGGACTGTGTTTTTAAATTAAGCTGTACTGCATGCATTGTACTGCATAAATTTCACAGCAAATGTCTGTGATATTAAATCTGGTTCAATTCAATAAAAGCTGCTTTAATTTTTTATCATATATTTTTGAGTTTTCTCCCCCACTTCCCTCTATTATCCTCATCACTGCACTACAAACACTTTAAACCAATTCTTCTAATGCATTTGCATTGTAAATACATGATGGTATTTATTTATTAATGCACATTTTATTCCATATCCATTCTTTTAACTCTAAATTTATTAGCTTTTTTTATATATAGTTCTTTTTTTATATAGTTCTTTATTTTTATAATTATTGAATACTAATGTTTTTGTTGCATGTAGTGTCCTGACCAATGCACCACAGCAAATTTCTAATATTTGAGATTTATGGGGAAAAATGTCATTGAAAAGTCTAAATAGAGTGGACATGGAGAGGATGTTTCCTATAGAGAGGGAGTCTAGGATCAGAGATGAAGAGGAATTTCTTTAGCCAGATGGTGGCGAATCTGTGTAATTTGTTGCCACCATCGGCTGTGGTGGCCAAGTCATTAGGTATACTTAAAGCGGGATGTTGATAGGTTCTGATTAGTAAGGGCATCAAAGGTTATGGGGAGAAGGCAGGATAATGGAGTTGAGAGTGATGAAAAGGCCTTGGAGTATTGTCAACAGTTTTGGGCCCCATATCTCAGAAAGATGTGTTGTCATTGGAAAGAGTCCAGAGGAGATTCACAAGGATGATTCTGGGAATGAAGGGGTTAACAAATGAGGAGCAATTGGCAGCTTTGGGCTTGTACTCACTGGAATTTAGAAGAATGCGTGTGGTTCTCATTGAAACCTGTTGGATGTTGAAATGACTGGTTGAACGCCCTACTTGGGCGGTCTTTCATTAATTCTGGTTATCTTTGTTATTATCCTCCAGGTAGTGCTGTTCCATTTCACCTGCTGTCCTTATCCTCCCTAACACAGGTCTGGAAGATGCGGTTGGTATAACTACGGGTCATTTCTTCAGGGGTGTCAAACTCATTTTAGGTCATGGGCCGGATTGAGCAAAATGCAGCTTCATGCGGGCCAGATCAGTCGGACGCGTGCGAACGCAGCTTTCGTTGCCTCCATTTTTTCAGCCTGCTCTCATGTGTCTCAGTCTTTGCTATAACTACGAAGTGTTTCACTTTACAATTCCGTTTCTTATGAAGAAGACCACCGAGCAAGACTGCCAAATAAACACTAAAAACCCTGAAAACCTGGTACCTGAATAAACTCAGCATTAGCCATATCATACGCCATAGGCGCTTCGATTACTGGGGTCAGTTTTAATAGTAATTAGATATTATCTCGCAGGCCAAAGATAATTCCACAGCGGGCCGGATTTGGCCCACGGGCCTTGAGTTTGACATATATGCTTTAGATGGTTCACCCTTTAGCCACTGTGGTGGAAGAAATGAATACTTAGGTTGCTAGGGATCGGGTGCCAATCAAATGAGATTCTATGTCTTTGTAAGTGCAAGCAGAGAGGCCATACACAATTGGTGTTTGAAATTACAAGCAACTTCTTTTAAAAAACTGGAGACCAGTTAAAGCTGATCTACCTGAGCATGAACTTAGTACAGCTTTTACATTCTCAGTTAATGAGATTAGCAGTAAAATTACATTTTGATTACAGCATGGCGATTAAAGGAAGATTTATTTATTTATTGAGAGACAGCTCAGAATAGGCCCTTCCAGCCCTTTGAGCTGGGCCATCCAGCAGCCCCGATTTAACCCTAGCCTAATCATGGGACAATTTACAATGACAAATTAACCTACTAACCGGTACGATTTTGGACTGTGAGAGGAAACTGGAGCACTCAGAGGAAACCCACATGGTCCTAGGGAGAAGGTATAAACTCCTTACAGGCAGTAGCAGGAATTGAACCTAGGTCATTGATACTGTAAAGCATTGTAGTAACCACTATGCTACCATGCCACAACTAAATCGGTTGTGGTTACCAAATAAAATGGTTATCCCCAAGTCTCACAGCAAATTCAGTTGCCATCAGGAAGAAGGTACAAGAGCCTCAAGACTCACACCACCAGGTTCAGGAACAGTTACCAGCCCTCAACCATCAGGCTCCTGAACAAAAGGGGATAACTTTACTCGCTCCATTATTGAAATGTTCCCACAACCAAGGGACCCACTATCAAGGACTCTTCATCTCCTGTTCCCAATATTTATTGCTTATTTATTTAATTATTGTTTCTTTTTGTAGTTGTACAGCTTTCTTTGCCCTCTGCACTCTGGTTGAATGCTCTAGTTGGGTGGTCTTTCATTAATTCTGTTTTTGTTATTATCCTATAGATTTGTTGAGTATGCCTACAAGACAATGAGTCTCAGGTATATGTACTTTGATAATAGAATTTATTTTGAATGTTGAACTTTGAAATGTTCTATTACAGCGGGTGTAGGCTATAGCACAATTAGTGAAGTTCCTGAAACTTAGATATCATTGCTGCTACAATGCATGTTTGTACTTCTAGGCTTTGCCTGTGGTTCCCTGCTACCACGTCCCTGCTTGCTAGTTATTAATCTCTTTTCTTTTCAAATCTTTTTATTAATTTTAAGAAAGCATAAGTAAATTATGAGTACAAAACATTTGAGAGTACACAATTAATAGATTAATTAACAATCAGATATGTATTAAACAATATATAAAGTCTCCCAAACTCATAGTATTAATGTAAAGGAATTACGAAAAAAGAGAAAAAGAAGAAACCCCCCCCCAAAAAAAAACTAAGAGAATTAGAAAAAACAACTAATAAAAAAAAACTAACCAACATGGGCAATTGCATAATGTTAAATACATACAGTAATGCCGATGACTCCGAACCTCCATCCACACAATTCAGGATAGTAACAATAAGGTTCAGGATCGGACCATTTAATTCATATGAAAATGTTGAATAAATGGTCTCCAAGTTTCCTCAAATTTAACTGAAGAGTCAAAAACCACACTTCTAATTTTTTCTAAACTCAAACAGGAAATAGTTTGAGAAAACCACTGAAATACAGTTGGAGGGTTAATTTCTTTCCAATTCAGTAAAATAGATCTTCTAGCCATTAATGTAACAAATGCAATCATTCGTTGGGATGAAGCGGATAAACGCTTATTATCTATCATTGGTAGACCAAAAATTGCGGTAAAAGGATGTGGTTGGAGATTAATATTTAAAACTCTTGAAATAATATTAAAAATATTTTTCCAATAGTTTTGTAAACAAGAACAAGACCAAAACATATGGGTCAATGAAGCAACATCAGAATGACATCTATCACAGGTTGGATTAACATAAGAATAAAATCGAGCAAGTTTATCTTTAGACATGTGAGCTCTATGTACAACCTTAAATTGTATTAGAGCATGTTTAGCACAGATAGAGGATGAGTTTACCAATGATAAAAAATTTTCCCATTGTTCAGTAGATATAGGACAATGCAATTCTTCCTGCCATTCCTTCTTAATTTTTTCTGATATATCTGGCTGTACATTCATAATCATATTATAAATGATAGCTACTAAACCCTTTTGACAAGGATTAAGAGCTAAAATTCTTTCTGTAATGTCCAATGGACATTCTTTCGAGAAAGACTTTAATTCATTATATAGAAAATTTCTAACTTGCAAATATCTAAAAAAATGGGTTTTAGATAAATTATATTTATTAGATAACTGTTCAAAGGACATAATGTTATCATCCAAAAACAGATCCCGAAAACATGTTATACCTTTTGTTTTCCATAAAAGAAAAGCTTGATCTATAGATGATGGTCGGAAGAAGTAGTTAGATATTATAGGACTTAACAGCATAAACTTATTCAAGCCAAAAAATTTACGAAATTGAAACCAGAGTTATTAATCTCATGATCATTTTCCCTACAGCAGTCTTGAATGGTATTGGCATTGGTTTATTGTTAGCACATGTATCGGGATACAGCGAAAAGCTTGTCTTGCATACTGTTCATACAGATCAGATCAGGTTGAACAAGGTGGAACAATAACAATGCAGAATAAAGTGCAGAAGGTGCAGTGCAGGGAAACAGTAACATTTAAGATCATAATGAGGTTAACTGTGGGGTGAAGAGGCCGTCAGATTGTACAAGTACTTTCAAGACTGTTGAATATCATTTCCAGTACACAAGTGTAAAGATGAATTAAACAATTGCTACTCCGGATCGACCCAGCACAAAGAACACAATAAGATTCAGAATATGACAATAAAAACACAATACATATAAATACACAAGGTAGCTTATATACATACGGTATATTGATTGTATATCCATGAAGTGATGCTAGCAACAGGATTGTCTGTACTCTGACAGGAAATAATACAGTCATGGTGGTTGGGAGTGTGGAGGGGAGGGTCAGTGGGTGGAGGTGTTGATCAGCCTTACTGCTTGGGGAAAGTAAGTTTTCGAGTCTGGTAATTCTGGTGTGGGTGCTATGTAGCCTCCTCCCTAATGGGAGTGAGACAAACAGTCTGTGAGCAGATCCTTCATGATGTTACTTGCCCTTTTCGGCACCTTTCTACATACATGTACTTGATGGTGGCTCGGCTGGTACCAGTGATGTGTTGGGCTGTTTTGACTACCCATTGTAGAGGCTTCCTGCCCACTACAGTACCATGCAGTGGTGCATCTTGTCAGGATGCCCTCTACTGCGTATCCGTAGAATGACAAGAGTATGGGTATGCAAGGTCCAGCTCAGAAAGGAGGGACGCCGGTGAGCTTTCCTGATTGTGTAGGATGTTTTCGAAAATCACGAGAGTTTGTGCAAGATGTGCACCCCCGGGAGTTTGAAACTGGTCACAGTTTCCACTGCTATATCACTGATGTAAAAAGTGGTATGAGTTCTTCTGAAGTTGATATTGACCTTGTTTGTCCAGTTGGCATTGAGGAAGATGTAATTTGTCAGGCCCCAGCCCTTGATCTCTTTCACCTCCACTCTGTAGGCAGTCTCGTTGCTGGTGATGAGCTCCACCACTCTAATGTCATCGGCAAGTCTGCCAAATGATTGCTTGGGTGTTTGGTCAAACAGTCATGTGTAAGTGGGGTATATGGGGTGTCCTAGGAGGGGTAGCAGCCCTGGTGAAGGGGCTTGTCATGTCCATTCTGGGGCAGCTCACTCACCTTTGGTCCCCACCGGACACTCAGCTCTCCCCTGTGGCTCCAAGCTGCAGTTTGCATGTGACAGCGGCCGCTCCCCAGTACACCACTTTGACAGGCAGGCTAAACCGGGTGAGGGTAACCAGAGGGCTTTGTACCCCAGTGAGGTAGGGACAGTTCTGGTTTGAAAGACCTTGGGATGTCAGGAGCGGAGCCACTCAACAAAGGATATTTGGCCCTAACATGTTCTTCTATCAGTTGCCTCCTATATGATGTGAGATCGACAGCTCACCTTGGGAGCCACATTATTTCCTTGCATCAAAGATGCAACAGGCACAAAATGCAGAAGGTTTTCAGCCGGTCAGGCAGCATCTATGGAGAGGAACAATCAGCCAACATTTCGGGCTGAGACCCTTCTTTGTTTAATCCCTTCCATTGACGCTGTCTGACCTGCCGAGTTCCTCCAGCATTTTACGTGTGTTACTTTAGCTTTGCAGCATGTACAGAATCTTTTGTGTTTGCATCAAAGATGATCTAGCCAGCCTACTTTATTGTGACCAGTTACAGTTAGAAATCAGTGCGTTAGCCTTCTTGTTTTATGCTTTCTGTGCAGTGATTTGTTCCTGGACTGTCACTGATGAACTGCACCACAGCGAGCCAAAGGAAGCTCTTTATATTGATTTTTGTAAACCATCCTGAAAATACAAGGAGCAAATTAAAAGAAAACAGGGTCAATTGCTCTTAAAAGAGGTGCGAGCTGAAGCCCTGTCTCCAGCACACTTAGCAGCAAGATGTTGGATTTGCAGAGCAGTTTCGTTGGTGTGAATGATGTGCTGAGCCAGTGATGGCATTTTGAAATCTCGGCTTCTGGAAACAAGTAACCCAAGGTTGAATATTGTTCTGCCTAATGTCAGGCAGTGAATGCTTAATGTGGCTGTATCAGTGTCTCTCATCCACCCCTTTCAAGGGACGTGTCAATAGAGCAGACGGGAGTGGTTGATATCGATAGATTAAGCATTTGTAAAATAATTTCCAGGGCTGTAGCAGAGAGAAATTCTTTTGGGCACTCAATATTCAAGTTTTTTTATTGCTGATAGTCAGTACACAAGTGAAAGGAGAATGAAATGATTGTACTCTGGCTCTGATGCAGCATGAAAAAAACCACAATAAACATTATAAGACTGTAAGAAATACAAGCATATTTAGGCCATTCGGCCCATCGAGCCTTCTCTGGCATTTCATCATGGCTGATCTCTTTCCCTCTCAGCTTCAATCTCCTGCTTTTTCCCCATGACCCTTCATTCCCTGACTAATCAAGAACCTATCAGCCTCTGCCTTAAATATACCTCATGACTTGGCCTCTACAGCTGCCTGTGGCAATGAATTCCACAGATTCACCACTTTCTGGCTAAAGAAATTCATCCTCATCTCTGTTCTAAATGGACTTCCCTCTATTCTGATGCGGTTCTCCCCTAATTCTAGATTCTCCCGCCATCCACTCCACATCGAGTAGGTTCAAATGAGATGGCCCCTCACTCTTCTGAATTCCAGGGAGTGCAGGCCCAGAGCCATCAGTCGGTCCTCATATGGTAACCATTTCATTCCCAGAATCATTCCCGTGAAACTCCAATGAGTTATCCCTTCTTAAACAAGGGGCCCAAAACTGTTCACAATACTCCAAGTGAGACCTTATCGGTGCTTTATAAAACCTCAACATTACAAACTTGCTTTATAAACGTAAATAACACAATAAAAACTCAAAATAAATATTAAAACAATCCTATCGATCCCAATGTACAAATAACAAAATGAGTGAATGATGAAAAGATGCTAGTTTTGTTGCTACTGTAATGCTCTTCCAGTGCTTCCTTGGTGTTAACGTTTAGGGCATTTAACTGTAAGATGTAATCAGCTTTAAGATATGTTAAAATATAACTAACTTGAAGATATAATCAGAAGAGTGACGGTATATTGTAGGAGTCAGTGGGGTGAGAGGAGGGGGGGGTCTCTGTTTTACGGTATGTTATAGGAAGCAATGACAATTCTCATTCACAGTCTGACAGATAATGGGTGAAGATAAGATGAAGGGTTTCACCATGCTGCCTGAAAGCTTAGAGAGACAGAGAGTTGAACTTCTTCTTGGCTCCGTCACAAAAGGGCAGAGTATGTAGAGCAGGGGTGTCAAACTCATTTTAGGTCACGGGCCGGATTGAGCAAAATGCAGCTTCATGCGGGCTGGATCAGTCGGACGCGTGCGAACGCAGCTTTCGTTGCCTCCGTTTTTTCAGCCTGCTCTCATGTGTCTCAGTCTCTGCTATAACTACAAAGTGTTTCACTTTACAAATTCCGTTTCTTATGAAGAAGACTGCCGAATAAACAGTAAAAACCCTGAAAACCTGGTACCTGAATAAACTCAGCATTAGCCATATCATACGCCATAGGCGCTTCGATTACTGGGGCCAGCTTTAATAGTAATTAGATATTATCTCGCGGGCCAAAGATAATTCCACCGCGGGCCGGATTTGGCCCGCGGGCCTTGAGTTTGACATATATGATGTAGAGCATAGAACTGTACAGTACAGGAACAGGCCCTTCAGTCCATATGATGTCAAATTAAACTAAGTGTCTTCTCTCTGTTCATGAAAGACATTAAAGTTCAAAGTAAATTTATTATCAAAGTACATATACGTCACCATCTACAACCCTGAGATTCATTTTCTTGTGGGTATTCACAGTAAATACAAAGAAACACAATAGAATCAATGTAAAACCATATTCAATAAGACGGCATACAACCAACATGCAAAGGACAGCTAGTTATGCAAATACAAAAAGAAAAGATAAATAAATAATAATAATAAATAAGCAATAAATATCAAGAACATGAGATGAAGAGTCCTTGAAAGTGAGGCCATTGGTTGTGGAGCAGTTCAGTGTTGGGGTGAGTGAGGCTGAGTGGAGTTATTCCCTCTAGTTCAAGAGTCTGATGGCTGAGAGGTAATAATTGTTCCTGAACCTGGTGGCATGGGTCCTGATGTCCCTATACCTTCTTCCTGATGGCAGCAGTGAGAAGAGAGCAGGCCTGGATCCACTCCATTCCCTGGGAATGCATGTATCTATTGAACAGCCTCTTCAACTCCACTGTTGTAGATGTTAATGCAGTTTGCCAGTGTCTCTCATCCATCCTTTCTGAGGGAGGCGTCAATACAGCAGACAGGAGGGAGATGATATTGATAGATTAAACATTCTTAAAAATAAATTACCAGGTTGTAACACAGAGAAATTATTTGGGTACTTTGGGCAATCAGAAAAGGGAAGATCTGTTGTAGGGGTCAGTCAGTCATCTGGCTCATCGAGTCTCTATAAGTTCAATAAGATCATGGCTGATCTGGGTGTGGACTCAGCTCCACTTATAGGTCAGTAAGACCAAGGAATTGATTGTGATGTTCAGGAATTTGTGGGAGCACACACCAGTCCTCACCAAGGGATCAACAGTGGGAAGGTTGAGCAAATTCAACTTCCTGGGTGTCAACATCTCTGAAGCTCTATCTTGACCCTATATATTGATGTACAGTAATTACAAATAAGGCACAGCAGCAGCTATATTTCATTACGAGTTGAAGACACTTGGTAGTCACCAAAGACCTTTGCAAATTTCTACAGATGTACCATGGAGAGCATTCTAAGTGGTTGCACTGCATAGGATCGGAAAAAAATGCTTCAAAAAGTTGCAAACGCAGCAAGCCCCATCACGAGCACTAGCCTCCCCACCCTCGAGGGCATCTTCTAAAGGTGATGCCTCAGAAAGGCAGCATCCATCATTAAGGACTCCCATCACCCAGGACATGCCCTCTTCTCATTGCTACCATCAAGGAGTATAGTACAGGAGCCTGAGACACATACTCAGCAATTTAGGAACAGCTTCTCCACCCCCACCATCAGTTTTCTGAACAGACAATGAAGCCGTGAACACTATGTCACTGTTTATTTTCTATTTTTGCTCTCCTTTTGCACTACCTACTTAACTTCATATCGATATTTATATTTCTAATTGTAAATTCTAGTTTTTTATGTATTGTAATGTACTGCTGCTACAAAACAACTTATTTCAGGACCTATGCCAGTGATATTAAAGCTGATACCGATCCTGGTTCTGTTTCTGAGTGGCACAGTTAGTAAAGCCAATACGTCACAGCTCCAGAGCCAGGTTTAGTCCTGACCTCCGGTGCTGTTGGTGTGGCGTTCGCTCACTCTCCTTGCAACTACGTGTTGTCCTGCAGCTTCCTCACACATCTCCAAGTTTGTGAGTGTTTGAGACTTTCTCAAACATCTCCAAGTTTGTGAATTTCCACTGTAAATTCTCCTTAGGATCCTTAAGGTTGTCAAGGCCGGGAGTAGTAGACAAGATAATCTCCCACTACCTATTAAATGCTCCCAATGGTGTGCATCTCAAATAGCCTCTGGGAACCAAATCCAGCTCCTGGCCTTCATGTGTGGCTTAGCTGCTAAGCCTCGTGGAACCATTTCTACTGGCAGGAGAAGGCCAGAGGAGGGGAACTGACACCTTAAAGCTAGTCGCTTTGGGCAGATGGGGCTCATCAACTCATCCAGGAGAAGGAAAACTCTGAACTCAAACCTCTGCTGCCTTGAGTCTATACCCACTCATGGGGTAGGTTTCAGGAGTAAAGCCCGAGGAAAAATCTGGAGTTGGAGTCCTTGAGGCAGTCCTACATTGAGTTCAACGCTGACTGGCAGCTCCTGCGAATCTGCTGCTGCCAAACTGGTTCAGTCTCGGCTGTTCCTTTGGATTCGTTAGTTGCACGGAGAGGGGGAGCCTGCGGCATGGGTAACTGCTTGCTCTCCATATGGTGGCATGGTAGCACAGTGCATCAGAGTGCAAGCAACCTGGGTTCAATTCCCGCCGCTGCCTGTAAATAGTTTCTACGTTCTTCTTGTGACCGCGTGGGTTTCCTCTGGGCGCTCTGGTCTCCTCCCGCAGTCCAAAGACCTACTGGTTGGTAGGTTCTTGCTATATTTTAAATTGTCCTGTGATTAGGGTAGGGTTAAATGGGGGGGGGGTGTTGGGCAAGGATCAAATCAGGGGTTGCTGGGCAGTGTGGCTCGAAGTGTAGAAGGGCCCATTTTGTGCTATCTCTCAATGAATAAATAAATCAATATCGTACTGCCTTGGCTTGTGTATCATGCACACATCCAGGGTGCAACATTCATGGTCGTCCTCGGCCAGTGGAGGACTTCAACACGTTAGGACTTCATTCCCTAGAGTGTAGATTTGATAGAGGTATATAAAATTATGAGGGAGGGGGGTAAAAAGCAAGCTTTTTCCCCACTGATGTTGAGTGGGACTAGAACTACAGGTTATAGGTTAACGGTGAAAGGTGAAATTTTGAAGAACATGAGGGGGCACATCCTCACTCAGAAGGTGGTGAGAGTGTAGGATGCATTGCCATTGGAAGCGACGGATATGGGTTTGATTTCAATGCTTAAGATAAGTAGCTTGATGGGAGGGGTGTGGAAGGCTATGGTCTGGGAGCAGGTCAATGGGACTAGGCAGAATCATGGGTTAGCATTCACTAGATGGGTTGGATGGCCTGTTTTTGTGCTGTGGTGCTCTACAACTCTATAGATAGATAGATGGATACTATATTGATCTCAAGGGAAATTACAGTGTCACAGTAGCACTGTAAGTGTATAGATATACAAATATAGAACAAAAATGAAGAGAAGTAAGAAAGAACAAAAAAAAGTTACCTTAAACAGTCTAACAGGAGGGGATTATCACTTCTCTGGTTATAGGTTGACTCATTATAGAGCCTAATGGCTGAGAGTAAAAATGTCCTCATATAGCGCTCTTTGGAGAAGCACAGTTGTCTTAGTCTATTACTAAAAGTGCTCTTCTGTTCAGCCAAGGTGGCATGCAGAGGGTGAGAAACATTGCCCAGAATTGTCGGGATTTTCCGGAGGGTCTTTTGTTCTACCACAGCCTCCAGTGTGTCCAGTTTGACTCCGATAACAGAGTCGGACTTTCCAATCAGTTTATTGAGCCTGTTGGTATCACTCATGTTGATGCCATTACCCCAGCATGCCACCGCATAGAAGACTGTACTGGCGACAACAGACTGGTAGAACATGGGAGAGGCCTGCACACTCCAAAGGACCCCAGTCTCCTCAAGAAGTAGAGGCAACTCTGGCCCTTCTTGTACACAGCCTCTGTGTTGGCGCTCCACTCAAGTCTGTCATCCAGGTGCACCCCCAGGTACTTGTTGGTCCTCAGCACATCCATGTCCTCACCACCAATAGTAACAGGGAGCAGTGCAGGCTTCAACTTCCTAAAGTCCATCACCATCTCCTTTGTCTTACTGATGTTGATCAGCAGACAATTCAGCTTGCACCATCTGACAAAGTCCTCCACCATAGCTCTGTATTCATCATCCTGTCCTCCCTTTAAACACCCAACTATTGCTGAGTCATCAGAGAATTTCTTCAGATGACATGACTCAAGGTGTACAAGGTAAATGGAAGGGATCCAATACAGTCCCCTATGGGTCCCCAGTACTGCTTATAGCCATGTCTGATTCACAGCTCTGAGGTCGCCCAAAAAGCCAGTCGGAATGGATGGAAAATAAAAATTGGGATTTATGTGGGATTAGTGTAAGATAGTGGTAGATAGCATGAACTTGATGGGCTGAAGGGTCTGTATCCAAGTGTTGGTGGAGCACCAACACTGAGGCTGTGTACAAGAAGGGCCAGACTCTCGTCTTGAGTCTATGAGAGTTAAGCAACAATATAATGAGAAGAACAGAAGTTAATGGCTTGAACTCTCTCTGCTGTATCAATTTATCACCTCACAAGATGGAGAAAAGCATTTAAGCTCTGGAATAATAAAGAAAGTTCTGCTTAATTGTCAATAGTGATCGGATTTTTCCTTAAATAAAACCTGAAACTGCTGGAAATATTCAGCAGGTGAGACAGATGTATGGGAAGAGAAATAGAGTTAATATTTCAGGCTAAAGTCCCTTTGTTAGAATGAGGAAGGGAAAAAATTGTGTGAAGCTGCAAAAGTGGGAGAGGGGGGTAGAATAAACCGCGGTTAACGTGGCTTTGAGCTGCAAACAAAGTTACCTGGACAATGAATGAATGTGAGCAGATTGATAGAGAGAATGTAGACAAAAGAACACAAACAAAAGAATTTGGAAGTTGCAAAATGCAGGTTAGGAAAATGAGCCCTGTAGATTAGGCCCTCCACTTCCAGAGGGGAAAAATAGGAGTTAAAAACAGGCAAACTAAGCCAGTATCACAGATAGACCATAAAACACTGCTGCACAGAATGGGCCCTTCAGCCCACAGTGTTGAGCTGACCTTCTAATTTACTCTAAGATTAATCTAACCCAAGGGTTCTCAGCCTGCAGTCCATGAACCCATCTGTTAACGGTAGAGGTCCAAGGCATAACAAAAGTTGTGAACCCCTGATCTAACCCTTCCCTCCCACATAGCCATTCATTTTTCAATCACCCATGTGCCCATCAGAGAGTTTCTTAAATGTCCCTAATGTATCCACCTCTACTGCCACTCCTGACAAGCTGTTTCATGCACCCACCACTCTCTGTGTAAGGAACCTATCTCTGACATCCCCCTGTATCTTCCGCCAATCACCTTAAGATTATGCCCCCTTGTATTAGCCATTTCTACCCTGGGAGAGGACTTTGGTTATCCACTTGATCTATGCCACTTATCATCTTGTACACCTTTATCAACTCATTACTCGTCCTTTTTCGCTCCAAAGAGGAAACCCCTAGCTCACTCAACCTATCCTCATGAGACGTGCTCTCCAATCCAGGCAGCATCCCGGTAAATTTACTCTACACCCTCTCTAAAGCTTCCACATCCTTCCTAGAATGAGGCAGATGAATGACTTACTTAGACAGGAGAAGTAAAGTTACATGAAGCAGCAGAATTCAATATCAAGTTCCAAAGTTTGCAGTGTGCCCAGTCAGAAGATGAGGTGCTGTTTCACGGTTTGTGTAGGGGCTCCGTGTAAGAGTACAGGGGCTTCAGATCGATTGCTCAGAGCGGGAATGGGTTGGAGGATGAAAGAAGCAGGCAAGACGAAGCTCGGGATTACCCTGCAGACTGAACATGGGTGTCCACAGACCGGACACCCAATCTGCATTCGGTTTCTCTAGTATAGAGGAGGCCACATTGTGGACATCAAGTGCAGCGCACTAGATTGGAGAGAAGTGCCTGTCTGTTTGTGTTCCCGGGTGGTGGGAAGGGAAGAGGTGAAATAAAATGTTGCATTGCTTGTGGCTGTAAGAGGAGGGGTGGTTGGTGGCAATGCAATCATGAAGAAATAGAACATAGTGCAACACAGTACAGGCCTTTCAGCCCATGATAATGTGCCAACCCTTTAACCTACTCCAAGATCAATCCAACCTTTCCTCCTACATAGTGCTCCATTTTCCTTTCTTCAATGCGCCTACCTAAGGGTCTCTTAAAGTCCCTAATGTGATTGTCCCTGCCATCACCCTTGGCAGCCTGTTCCACGCACCCACCAATCTCTGACAGCCCCCTGTACTTTCCTCTCGACACCTTAAAGTTAGGCTCCCTTGTGTTAGCCATGCCCACTCGGGGAGCAAGTCTCTGGCTGTCCACTCAATCTACACCTCTTGTAAGCAAATGAAAGACAATGGTCCCTGCAAAATGTTGCAAAGAGAAGAAAGGGGAAAGAGGAATCTGGCGGGTGGAATCTCTTTGAAGATGTTGGGGTTTGCAGAAAATGATCTGTAGGACCTGGAGGCTGGTGTGGTGGAAGATGAGGCCCAGGAGAACTCTTACTGTGTTCTGGTGCTGGAAAGGGGGTGGGGGTGAAATCATGTGGGGGAATGTGAAGACCAGGGGAACTTTTTCTGTGTTCTATGCTGGACTAGAGGGGGTGAGACGGGAGGCACAGGATATGAATGAGATGCAGTCAAGGGTTTCGTTGGCAATGGTGGAGGGGAAACCACAGTTCAAGAAGAAAGAAGACATTTAAAAGCACTGATCTTTCCTACCTATAACAAGGAAGGCGCTGAATCTGGAAGAATCGTCCAAATTATTTTCAAAACAAACTGCGATGGTTGCAATCACTTACAAAATACAGAATGCAGGGTTATGTAGGTGTCAGCTGATGAAAGGAAAATGGGCGATTAAAAAAGGTAGCTTTAATGTAATTTATGGTGCATATATTCAGCTCTAGAAACATAACAGTATATCACCGTGGCAGGAAGCTTGGTATGTGTACTTCAAAGGAGGCAAGCCTGTAGTACTCACTTCAGTTGGCTTTAGAATGAAGCCGGCGCTGAATAATAGTGAGAGGGTGAAATTAACCACCCCAGTGCCCGCAAAGAGTGGATTAGTTCAATATTGAACCTCTAATAATGATAATTTAGTGTTTTGCTGCCTGGAATGTTTTAATTATAATCTGAACTCTGTGATTTGTAGGTCCTCGTACTCATTATAATGGCAGACATCATAAGTTCAGCGTTCATGTGTTCCTGTGGTGTGTTTATACCATCATTACTAGAAAATTAATTAGTAAATAAGTCTAGTGGTAGAGAGATTGGGAGTCCTGTTGCCAGTGTTTTACACCAATTCAGCATATCCGGATAAAGAATATTTTAACAGTAAATATTTAAAGGTGATGTGTTTTGAAGCAACGTCTCATGGAAATGGATTCCATACACACATTATGTCTGATTGGCAGTCTGTTCACAAAACCACGGAAGGGAATCTTATGAATTGTGTTTATAAAAGGGCAATATATGTATGTGGTGTTGTCTCTCAAACTGTGTGCAATCTTCAGTCATATTTCATTCCATAATTTAAACAGAAAGTAAATATTATTCACTTAAAAATAAAACCAGAACAGAGAACATCAAAACATGGCCGGCTGTCGAAACAATTATTTTTGACGTAATTGAATGAAGTTCCTGGTAAATCATAACCACAAGAAGTTTTGCAGATGCTGTACATCTTGAGGAACTCACACAAGATGCTGGAGAAACTCAGCAGGTCAGGAAGCATCTATGCAGGGGAATAAACAGTTGATCTTTTGTGCTGATATCCTTCTGGCCCAAAATATCAACCGTTTTTTCCCTCCAAAATGATGCTGCTTGAAGTGTTGAGTTCCTCAAGCACTTTGTGTGTGATACTGGTAAATGTCTTGGTGTCAACTAAAATTCTGTACAGATGTTACAAATATTGTAGTGTTACAGAATCATGGAGTTATACAATTCAGAAAGCAGGCCTTTTGGTCCATTGTGTTCATGCAAACCATTAAATACCTATCAATGGTTTTTGATCCGCACTTTCATTCCCGGCGACATTTTCATAAAACTCCTCTGGACACTCTCCAGTGACAGCAGATCCTTTCTTAGATATTGGTCCCAAAACTGCTCACAATACTCCAAATGTAGATTGGCGAATGGCCAATAACGTCTCAACATTGCATCCTTGCTATTATATTCTAATACTCCCAAAATTAATGCTAACATTGCATTTGGTATCCTTACTGTTGTTATTGTGAACAAAGTCACCAGAGAGGCACTGAAGTTAGCAGACATAGTATTTATTCTACAAAACAAGCAGGCATCATTCTCGAGATGCTTTTGGAAGACGAGGCCTCCTGACCCAATATTACATCACATTCTGTATGATAAAGAACAAAGGTAACGGCAGGACAATTTCTATAGTTGCAGTGCATTCATAATGCTTCCTTTCAGTTTCAGACGCCTAGATCTTCACACCAACAGACCCAAAATGAGTGTTAATTACCTCTGACTCTGCAGCTACATTCATGCATTTGCAGATATCTCAGGTGAATGGAGGTTTCCTGGTTTGCAATCAACCCAAGCCTGCAGCTCCAGGAAGACTATTGTTCGAGGCTTCATTTTAAACTCAATCTACAATCCATATTCAGGTCTGAAGACTGGTTGCTGTTGAAATTAATATTTTCTATACACCATAACTCCAGAATACGTCCTGTCTCTTTCTACTTCCTGGCGGTCTGCAATCTCTATCCATGCTTTCCTATAATATCATTCATTGGCTCTTACCTTGTTTAGCAGTTTCATGTGTGCCACCTTGTCAAAGGCCTTCTAAAAATCTAAAGTTCATTGACTCACCTTTGTATGTCCTGTCTGTTTGTGGTTTTGTGGTGAAGTGTGAGACCTTTCTTATTGCTAGGAAATAAGATGAGGCCTTGTTGCTGGCCAGGCAGTCTGAAGGTGCTTCATCTCGGACCACTCAGCTCGATGTCACAGTCACTAACCTGGCAAGGAAAGGTTAGCGACACACACAAAATGCTGGAGGAACTCTGCAGGCCAGGCAGCATCGATGATCAACATTTCAGGCCAAGATCCTTTGGCAGGACTGTCGGCGTCTGGACCTGTCAGTCCTGCTGAGACAGGCCTGACTTCGACAGGGTCTCAGCCTGAAGCATCGACTGTACTCTTTTCCATAGATGCTGCCAGGCCAGCTGAGTTCCTCCAACATTTTGTGCGTGTTGCTTGGATATCCAGCATCTGCAGATTTTCTCTTGTTAGGGAAAGGTCATCAATGTCCAGAACTTCCAGTTTTGAAAAAAAAATCATGCGTTAGTTTAAGCAGGACTCTGGCGTACTTGCATTGAAATGTTGAGGGTTAACATGCAGATATGGTGAACAGTTAGGAAGGTGAACAGAGAGGATGTTTCCTTTGGTGGGGGTATCCAGAACTAGAAGGCACACCCTCAAAACTGAGGGGCAACCTTTTAGAGGAGGGCAAGGAGGATTTTCTTTAGCCAGAGAGTAATGAATCTGTGAGATGTTCTGCCACAGATTGTGACAGAGGCCAAATCCGTGGGTATATTTAAGGCAAAAGCTGATAGTTTCCTGATCGGTTGGGGCATCAAAGGATATGGCAAGAAGGCAGCTGTATGGGGTTGAGTGGGATCCGGGATCAGCTGTGATGGAATGGTGGAGCAGACTAATTTTACTCCTGTGTCTTACAGTCGTAAGGAAGAAAAATGGTACATTGGCCTTTATTACAAAAGGGTTTGAGTACATGAATAGTTCACTTTATCCCACTCACCTTCCTCCTCACCTATCACCTGCCGCTCCTTCCCCTCCCCCCGCCTTCTTATTCTGGTGTCTTTTCCCTTCTTTTCCAGTCCTGATGAAAAGTCTCAGCCCAAAACATCAACTATTTATTCCCTTCCATAGATGTTGCCTGACCTGCCAAATTCCTCCAGCATTTTGTGCTTTGCTTGATACATCCAGCATTGGCAGAATCTCTTATATTACTGACTGCGTTGCATTTTCTGGCTATGAATGAAATATATCTTTATATATATGAATGAAATAAAAATTATTTAAATTATTCTGCACACTTCAAACTGTAAGACTCTGGTCAAACTCACTCCATCACTAATTATCCCAACACAGCAAAATTGCATGATGTTTCCAGTAGTGTATAATGTTAACTCAAGGGGCTTGTGACTGAGGTTCTAAATGGAAGTTCATCTCCCAGGCCACTTAAGTGAAAGATTCTGGTCAGTTAGCATGGTATAAAAACACAATAATTGCTTAGGGCAGCACTGGAACAGTTAAGCATTAATGGCAACTGAAGGCATCAGTAATGATGATAAATGACACGTTTCTCACAACGGGTATGTAAAAGATCCCGTGATACTATTTTGACAACGAGTATTGGGCTTTCTCTTGTGCCCTAGGTGATATTTATCGGTCAACAAGCATTGCCAAACTGGTCTGGTTAGTGTCATGTTGCTCTTTGTGGGAGCTTGCTGTGCTTAGATTGGAGGCCATGTTCACTTGACAGTGAATGAAATTTAATAGGCCATAAGAGAGAGCAAACATACAGAGAAGATAGTATACTGTGCGTGGAATGGGCTGCCGGAGACGGCGGTGGAGGCAGATACGATAGGGTCTATTAAGAGAATCCTGGATAGGTACATGGAGCTTAGAAAAATAAAGGGCTATGGGTAACCTTAGGTAATTTCTAAGTAAGTACATGTTCAGCACAGCATTGTGGGCTGAAGGGCCTGTATTGTGCTGTAGGTTTTCTATGTTTCTGTGTTTCTACAGGACATAGAACAGTACAGGCCCTTCTGCCCATGATGTTGTGCCAACATTTTAACCTACTGCAAGATCAATCTAACCCTTCCCTTCCACATAACATGAAAAATCCTACAAAAAAGTAGTGGATACAGTCTAGTGCATCTCAAGCAAAGCCTGCCCCATCACTAAACACATCTGCATCGAGTGTTGTCGCAGGAAAGCAGCACCCGTCATCAGGGACACCCAGCTACCCAGGTCATGCTCTCTTCTCACTGCTGCAGTCATGAAGGAGGTACAGGAGCCTCAGAACTCACATCACCAGGTTCAGGAACAGTTATTGTCCCTCAGCCATCAGGCTTCTGAAACAAGAGGAGGTATCTTCACTCACCCCAACATTGAACTTTTCCCACAACCCATGGACTCACGTTCAAGAACTCTTCATCTCATGTTCTCGATATTTATTGTTTGGTTGTTTGTTTTTTATTCTTTTCATTCCGTATTTATACGGTTTGTTGTATTTTGCACACTGGTTCTCCACCCTATTGGTCCGGTCTTCCATTGATTCTATTATGGTTATTAAATGTTACTGAGTATGCCCTGAAGACAATGAATCTCAGAGTTGAAGATAATAAATTTAATTTGAACTTTGAACATTCTCTTTTTCTTTCATTCATGTACATATCTATGTGTCTCTTAAATGTCCCTAATGTATCTACCTCTACCACCACCCCTGGTAGTGCATTCCACTCACCCCGCACTCGGTGTAAATAAAACTTACCTTTGACATCCCCTCTATACTTTCCTCCAGTCACCTTAAATTATGCCCTCTTCTATCAGCCATTTCCACCATGGGTAAAAGGTTTGGCTGGCTGCCCACTGTATCAATGCCTCTTATCATCGTATACGTCTCTATCAAATCACTCCTCATCCTCCTTCACTCCAAAGAGAAAAGCCCAAGCTCACTCAGCCTTTCTTCAGGAGACATGCTCTGTAACCCAGGCAGTATCCTGGCAAATATCCTCCACACCCTCTATAAAGCTTCCACCTGCTTTCTATAATGAGCTGACCAGAGATGAGCACAATACTCCAAGTGTGGTCCAATCAAAGTTTTAAGAGTGGCTATATTACCTCACGGCTCTCGAACTCAATCTCATGACTTGAGTTTTTTGATGAGGTGTTGAGGATGATTGATTGTTGAGGGTAGGGCTGTGGATGCTGTCTACATGGATTTTAGTAAGGTGTTTGACAATGTCCCTCATGTGAGGCTCACCCAGAAGATTAAGGTGCATGGGATTCATGCTGACTTGACGGGATTCATGGTGACTTGGCTGGATTCAGAACTGGCTTGCCCATAGAAGACATAGGGTAGAGGTCGAAAGGACTTATTCCAGCTGGAGGCCTGTGATGGGCATATGAATGTGAGGGAAATAGAAGGATATGGACATAGTGTAGGTAAAAGACCATAAAACATAGAACAGGACCATACAGGAATGGGCCATTCTGAAATGAAATGAAATATCTTTATTGTCATTGCATAGTACAATTTGTCATGCACCAATACAGTGAAAATCAGTTTGCAACTCTTGTACTCAATGCTATAAAACAACAAATAAATAAACAATAAATAAAATCAAGTAACCAGCCAGTATAAACAATGTCCAGCAGTACAAAAGCGCAACTCAGATGCATGACCACAATATTGTGCCAAACCAGCTAAAAAGCACCCAAACACTAATCCCTCCTACCTACTCAATGTCCATATCCCTCCATCTTCCTTACATCTCTGTGCCTATTAAAGTGTCTCTTAAAAGCCTCTGACATATTTGCCTCTAACACCACACTAGGCAGCGCATTCCAGGCATCCACCACTCTCTGAGCAAAAAGCTTGCCCCTCACATCCCTCTTGAACCTACCCCCTCTCACCTTCAATGCATGCCCTCTGGTATTAGACATTTCAACCCTGGGAAATAGATACTCCCTGTCTACTCTCTCTATGCCTCTTATGACCTTATAAATCTCCATCAGATCTCCCCTCAGCTTCTGGTGCTCAGAGAAAACAACCCAAGTTTATCCAGCCTCTCATGATGGCACATGCCCTCTAAACCAGGCAGCATTCTGGTGAACCTCTTCTGCACGTTCTCCAAATTCTCAACATCCTTCCTACAGTGAGACAACCAGAACTGCAATACTCCAGATGTGCTCTAACTAGAGTTTTATAAAGTTGCAACATAACCTCCTGACTTTTGAATTCAATGCCTTGGCTAATAAAATCAAGCATTCCATAAGCCTTCTTAACCACCTTAAAAAAACCTGTGTGGTGACTTTCAAGGAGTTATGACCTTGGACCCCAAGATCTCTCTGCGCAGTGCCCTTAACAGTGTATTGTCTCCTTGCATTTGCCCTACCAAGGTGCAACACCTCACATTTATCTGGGTTAAACTCCATCTGCCATTTCTCTGCCCACATTCGGAACTAATCTATATTACGTTGTATTTTTTTTTGCCAGTCTTCTACACTTCTACATGGTCAGGATGACGCCAGCAAACAATCCCTCAGGCAACATCTTTCAGATAGCAAATCTTATAAATTATTTCACTTTTTCTACGCTTTCTGCTTGTTCTTTTGCCTTGTTTGTGTTATGGAAATTGTTGGTGCCTGTGATGTGCAGTTTGGATCTTGATCAAAGGATCCAGCACTGACCTGTGTTTGGAGAGCTGCCACGTGGAGATCAGAGACGAGAACCCGAAAAGGTCTGAGAACACAAGCTGACTCGTGGGAAAAAACAAAGATGGGTCACAGAGTCACGAATGACTCCATTTCAAAGCGGCGAGGAATATTAAAGCATCGAGGTGACGACGTTTGGACCTGGTCAGTGATCGCTCCCGACGGAGGCACCAGGACAATGGTGCTCAGAACCAGTCAGCGATCACTCCCAGTGGAGGCCAGAGAGTCTGAAATCTCCCCCAACGGAGGCCAAAGGGTCTAAATTCATTCCCAATGGAAGCCAGACAGCCACTGATCGCTCCCAATGGAGATCAGAGTGTTAGCGATCGCTCCTAATGGAGGCCAGAGGGTTAGAGACCACTTCCAATGGAGGCCAGAGGATCTGTGATCGCTCCCAACAGAGGCTAGAGGGTCAGAGATTGCTCCCAGTGGAGGCCAGATAGTTAGCAATCACTCCCAACGGAAGCCAGAGGGTCAGAGATTGCTCCCAACAGAGGTCAGAGGGTCAGAGATTGCTCCCAACAGAGGCCAGAGGGTCAGTGATTGCTTCCAACAGAGGTCAGAGGGTCAGAAATTGCTCCCAATGGAAGCCAGAGGGTCAGAGATTGCTCCCAATGGAGGCCAGAGGGTCAGAGACTGCTCCCAACAGAGGCCAGAGGGTCAGAAATTGCTCCCAACAGAGGTCAGAGGGTCAGTGATTGCTTCTAACAGAGGTCAGAGGGTCAGAAATTGCTCCCAATGGAGGCCAGAGGGTCAGAGATTGCTCCCAACAGAGGCCAGAGGGTCAGATTGCTCCCAATGGAGGGTCAGATTGCTCCCAATGGAGGCCAGAGGGTCAGAGATTGCTCCCAATGGAGGTCAGAGGGTCAGAAATTGCTCCCAACAGAGGCCAGAGGGTCAGAGATTGCTCCCAACAGAGGTCAGAGATTGCTCCCAACAGAGGCCAGAGGGTCAGTGATTGCTTCCAACAGAGGTCAGAGGGTCAGAGATTGCTTCCAATGGAGGCCAGAGGATTAGCAATCACCCCCAACGGAAGCCAGAAGGTCAGAGATTGCTCCCAGTGGAGGCCACTGTTCGGACCAGGCGTGCGTCCTGAGTCATGGACAGACTGTTTGATATTCTCAGTTTTACGTGATCGAACTGTACTTTATATGGATCTCCTTCAATTATTTTGTGTTTTCTTTCAGGTGGCCACTTGGCGGGAGGGGGGGGCGGGGGATTCTGTGATCTGCGGGTTCTGTTTCTTTTACTTTGTCATGTGTTTTTCATGACTATCTGGAGAAGACAAGTATCGGAGTTGTATTGTACATGCATACTTTGACAATAAAATAAACCTTGAACCTTGTACCTTACTGACAGCTCCACCAATCTTGGTATAGTCCACAAACCTATCCATCTATGTTTACTCCAGATCATTTATATCCATCACAAATAGCAGAGGTCCCAGCACAGAACCCTGTGGAAAACCACTAATTACAGATCTCCAGCTCGAAGAAGAACCATCAACCACAACCCTTTGTCTTCTATACGCAGGCAGATCTGGAATCCAATTCACTGCGGACACCATGCATCTTAATCCTCTGGATTATCCCCCCTCCCAGTGAGGGATTTGTCAAATGCCTTACTCAGATCCATGTAGACAACATTCACTGCCCTACCCTCATTAACCTCTCTTGTCCCCTGTCAAAAACAGCAATTAAGTTGGTAAGGTACAACCTGCCCTGCACAAAGCCATGCTGCCTTTCCCAAATTAGGGATTACTTTAGTTGTCCATTTGATTGCCAACTGTTTCTCTGTTGTACTATTCTATGTTGTGTTCTAATGAAGGTAAATATGTGGGTCATCTTTTCCCCATCAAATTGCCTAGCAACTCTGAGGAATCTATGACCGTGGACTCTAAGCTTCCTCTGTTCCACACTGCTCTGAATCCTGCCATTAGCCCTGTACTCCGTCTTCAAGTATGACCTTCCAAAGTGAATCACTTCACCTGAGTTCTTTGGGTACGGAGCTCAGAAGAAGCGACACAACAGACTTCTAACACCATAAATCAGTGAGTTGTTTTGTTACGTCTCCCCTCTCACTGTGAAATGGGGCCACCTCTTCTTCCCTTATTAGGGAGAGAGAGAGAACCTGTGGTATGTCGAATACCGGATGAACGAATAGTCTTTGGATCTGTGTCTTTATTGATGTTTTGCTGCACGCTTGAGTGCTCGGTGGGGGGTGCCAATGCTGTTTTGCAGGTGGGGGGAGGGTTTTTGTTTTGCTGCTACTCATGCATGGGAGGGGGAGTTAGGGGGGCTTTGGGGTTCTAACATTTAACTGTCATTCATTCTTTGGGGCACTCCTCTGTTTTTGTGGATGTTTGAGAAGGAAAAGAATTTCAGGATGTATATTGTATACATTTCTCTGACGTTAAATATGCCTATTGAAACCTATTTTAGGTGTATCTGTTGAGACCTTCCAAGAGTTTGTGGATTTTCAGCATCAGCTGCTTTTCTCCCAATGGCCATGAGCTTTCACAGAGCACCAAGTCTGGAGAAAGGCTCTGGGCTGGGATACACAGAATGTAGAACATGGAACAGAACAACACAGCAATGTACCATGCCTGTGCCCACCATGATTACAAGTGAAGCTAATCTCGTCATCCGTATGTGATCAACCTCTGCTGCTGGGGGAATATGCAGACACTTTTTCACCTTTCCCTGCTTTAGTAAAGCAGTACAACATTGTAGCAATTAGCATAATGCTTTACAGCACAGTGATGACCAGGGTTTAATCCCCACCACTATATAAGACTATAAGTCCATAAAGTTCAAAATTCAAAGTAAAATTTATTATCAGAATACACACATGTTACCAAATACAACTCTCAGATTCTTTTTCTCAAAAACTTCTATGGTTGTACCATGGAGAGCATTCTGACAGGCTGCATCACTGTCTGGTATGGAGGGGCTACTGCACAGGACCAAAAGAAGCAGCAGAAGGTTGTAAATCTAGTCAGCTCCATCTTGGGTACTAGCCTACAAAGTACCCAGGACATTTTTAGGGAGCGGTGTCTCAGAAAGGCAGTGTCCATTATTAAGGACCTCCAGCACCCAGAGCAGGCCCTTTTCTCACTGTTACCATCAGGTAGGAGATACAGAAGCCTGAAGGCACACACTCAGCAATTCAGGAACAGCTTCTTCCCCTCTGCCATCCGATTCCTAAATGTTCATTGAAGTTTTGGACACTACCTCACTTTTTTAAAATATACAGTACTTCTGTTTTTGCACATTAAAAAAATCTATTCAATATATACAATCGATTTATTTATTTATTAATTATTATGTTTTATTTTATTTATTATTATTTTTTCTATCTCTGCTAGATTATGTATTGCATTGAACTGCTGCTGCTAAGTTAACAAATTTCACGTCACATGCTGGTGATAATAGATCTGATTCTGAATACTTAGCAAATCTATAAAACAGTAACTGCAAGCAATAAACATCAGGAACTATTAACTGTAAACAAACTATGCAAAAGCAGATATAAATAAATAGCAATAAATAATGAGCATGAAATAACAATACAACAAAGTCCTTAAGTGAGTTCTTAATGGAGTGCAGTTAACCCCTTTTGTTCAAAGAGCCTGATGGTTGACGGGTAGTAACTGTACTTGAATTTGGTGGTGTGAGTCCTAAGACCCTTGTACCTTCTACCTGACAGCAGCAGTGAGTAACGAGCCTAGCCTGGGTGGTGATGATCTTTGATGATGGACGTTGCTTTTCCACGCCAACATTTCATGTAGATGTGCTCAATGGCTGGTAGGGTTTTGATGTACTGGTCCAAATTCACCACCTTTTGTAGGATTTTCTACTCAAAGGCACTGGTGTTTGCATACTAGGCCGTAATGCAGCAGAATTAGACCATTTGGCCCATGACTCTCAATCCCAATTTGCCTACCTTTTCCCCATATCATTTCATGCTCTGACCAAGCAAGAGTCTATCAATCTGTGCCTTAAATATACATAAAGACTTGGACACCACTGCTTCATGTGGCAAAGAATTCCACAGATTCATCATTCTCTGGCTGAAGAAATTCCTCCTTATTTCCATTCTAAAAGGATACCCCTCTCTTCTGAGGCTGTGTCGTCAGGTTGTAGACTCTCCCACCATAGAAAACATCCTTTCTACATCCACTCTATCAAGGCCTTTCAACATTTGATAGGTTTCAATGAGGTCTCCCCTCGTTCTTCTGAATTCTAGAGAATACTGGCCCAGAACCATAATACACTCTTCATATGACAAGTCATTCAATCCTGTAATCATTTTTGTGAACCTCCTTTGAACCCTCTCCAGTTTGAGCACATCCTTTCTAAGATAACAGGCTCAAAACTGCTCATAATACACTAGTGCTTCATCAAGTTTCAACATTACATCCTTGCTTTTATATTCTATCCTCTTGAAATGAATGCTAACATTGCTTTGCTTTTTCTCACCACAGACTGAACCTGCAAACTAACCTTAAGGAAACCCTGCACAAGGTCTTCCAAGTCCCATTGTGCCTCAGGTTTTTGTATTTTCTTTCCATTTAGAAAATAGTCAATCCCTTCCTTTCTTCTACCAAAGTTGATGACCATACAATTTCTCACATTGTATCTCATCTGCCAATTCTTTATCCATTCTCCTAATCTGAATAAGTCCTTCTGCAGTCTCTCTACTTCCTCAGAACTACCTGCCCCTCCATCTATCTTCCTATCATAGAAACATAGAAAACCTACAACACAATACAGGCCCTTCGGCCCACAAAGCTGTGCTGAACATGTCCCTTACCTTAGAAATTGCCTAGGGTTAACCATAGCCCTCTATTTTTCTGAGCTCCGTGTACCTGTCCAGGAGTCTCTTAAAAGACCCTATTGTATCCGCCTCTACCACCGTTGCCGGCAGCTCATTCCACGCACTCACCTCTCTCTGCATAAAAGCTTACCCTTGATATCTCCTCTGTACCTACTTACAAGCACCTTAAAACTGTGCCCTCTCATGCTAGCTATTTTAGCCCTGGGAAAAAGCCTCTGACTAGCCACAGATCAATGCCTCTCATCATCTTATACACCTCTATCAGGTCTCCTCTCATCCTCTGTCACTCCAAGGAAAATAGGCCAAGTTCACTCAACTTATTCTCATAAGGTATGCTCCCCAATCCAGGCAACATCCTTGTAAATCTCCTTTGCACCCTTTCTATGGTTTCCACATCCTTCCTGTAGTGAGGCGACCAGAATTGAGCACAGTACTCCAAGTGGGGTCTGACCAGGGTCCTATATAGCTGCAACATTACTTCTCGGCTCCTAAACTCAATCCCACGATTGATGAAGGCCAATGCACTGTATACTTTCTTAACCACAGCGTCAACCTATGCAGCAGCTTTGAGTGTCCTATGAAATCGGACCCCAAAATCCCTCTGATCCTCCATATCATCTACAAACTTTGCAACAAAGCCATCAATTCCACCTTCCAAATCATTGATATATGACATAAAAGAAATCTATCGCAACACGGACCACTGTGGAACACCACTAGTCAGTGGCAGGCAACCAGAAATGGTTCCCTTTATTACCACTCTTTGCCTCCTGCCAATCAGCCATGCTCTATCCATGCTAGAATCTGTCCTGAAATACCACGGACTCATAGCTTATTAAGCAGCCTCATGACCTTTTGAAAATCCAAGTATACAACATCAATCAATTCTCCTTTGTCTATACTGCTTGTTATTTTTTTAAAGAATTCCAACAAAACCAGGCCAATTATGGCCTATTTTATCATGTGCCTCCAAGTACCCTGAGACCTCATCCTTAATAACCAATTCCAACATCTTCCCAGCCACTGAGGTCAGACTAACTGGCCTATTGTTTGCTTTCTGTTGCCTCTCTCCATTCTTGAAGAATAGAGTGACATTTGCAATTTTCCAGCCTTCCGGAACCATTCTAGAATCTAGTGATCCTTGAAAGATCATTTACTCATGCCTCCCCACATTCTCTTCAGCCACCTTTTTCAGAACACTGTGTTGCACACCATCTGGTCCAAATGACTTGTCTACCTTCAGACCTTTGAGTTTCCCAAGAACCTTCTTCCTAGTAATGGTAACTTCACACAGTTGATGACCCCTGACCCCTGGAACTTCCACCATACTGCTAGTGTCTTCCACAGTGCAGACTAATGCAAAGTACTTATTCTGTTCATCCCCCATTTCCTCCTCCCCATACTACATCCTCAGCATCATTATCCAGTGATCTACTATCCACTCTTGCCTCCCTTTTACACTTTATATATCTGAAGAAACTTTTGGCATCTTCTTTAATATTATTGGCTAGCTTGCTTTCGTATTTCATCTTTTCCTTCCTAATGACTCTTTTAGTTGGTTTTTAAAAAAGCTTCCCAATCCTCTAACTTTCCAGTATTTTTTGTTAAGTATTAACAGACCTTTCTGAGAGGATATTAGTCCCCCTCCAGTTTAGATACAAACCATTCTTTCTGTACAGGGCCCATTTTCACTGGAAGAGAACCCAAAGACCCAAACACCTTATCCCCTTCCTCTTACACCAACTCCTTAGCCACGTATTAAACTGTATAACCTTCCTATTTTTGGCCTCACTAGATCGTGGCACGGTAGCATTCTTGAGATCACAACCCTCAAGGTCTTGCCCTTTAATTTAGCACTTAACACTCTGAACTCCCTATGCAGAACCTCGTCACTCATCCTACCCATGTCACAAGTACCCACAGGGACCACGGCGTCGGGCTGTTCACCCTCCCACTTACGAATGCTGAGGACTTGAGATATCCCAGTTCTTGGCACCCGGGAGGCAACATACCATCCAGGAATCTTGTTCTTGTCCACAGAGCTTCCTGTCCATTCCTGTAACAAATCCTGTATCACCACAATGTGCCTTTTCTCCCCACTTCCCTTCTGAGTCACAGAGCCAGACTCAGTGCCAGAGACCCGACCTCTGTGACTTTCCTCTGTTAGCTCATTCCACCCCCCCCTCCACCAACAGTCCCCAAAGTGATATAGAGGGGGATGGACACAGGGGCACTCTGCACTGGTTCCTTCACTCCATTCCCCTTCCTGGTCGTTACCTATTTTCCTGTGTTCTCCACTTTGCATGTAGCCACCTCTCTATGTGTCCTATCTAACACCCTTTCAGTCTCCCGAATGATCCGGAGTTCATCCAATTCCAGCTCCATCTCCTTAACGCAGATTGTTAGAAGCTACAGCTGGATGCAGAAGTAAAAGCTGCTACTTCTTGCAGTTGTAGTTGTCAGGGACGTTAGACATTGCCCTGCCTTCCTTCAGCCTGCAAGAGGAGCATTTCGCTATCCTTCCCATCATCTCTACTGTCCCAGCTGAGCAGATATAAAGACGGGAAGGAGAAACAAAAGAACTTTACCTTGAGCATTTTTCTTTTGCTTTCTCTGACTGAAGCCTCTGTTTGCTGAAGTCTCGGAGAACTGAAGCCTCAGATCACCGAACTGACTCTGTCCACACAGACGACAGCCGCTGTGACAAAGGCCTTTGCACTTGCCCCGGCTTCCTTTAATTTGCTCTTGCTAATCAAACCCAAATGTGGATACATAAGGAGTTTGCACATTCTCCCCATGACCTCATGGGTTTCCTCTGGGTGCTCTGCTTTCTTTACATGTTCCAATGATGCACAGGTTAGAGTCAGTAAGCTGTGGTCAGGCTACGTTGTTGTCGTAAGTATGATGACACTCATGGGCTGTCCCCAGCACGATCTTCAGATCGTGTGAGTCATTGACGCAAATGGCGCCTTTCACTGTATGTTTTGACGTTTCACTGTCGACATCATCATCGTTATGTGCCATGTATAATATGACGTTGGCAATCACGGTCCCATGGACATCATTGTTCTTGGCAAATTTTTCAACAGAAGTGATTTGCTATTGCCTTCTTCTGGGCAGTGTCAGTGGTCGCATAACCAGGACTTGTGATATGCACCAGCTGCTCATACGACCATCCACCACCTGCTCCCATGGCTTCATGTGACCCTGATTGGGGACTAAGCAGATCCTGCACCTTGCCCAAGGGTGACCTGCAGGCTAGTGGAGGGAAGAAGCGCCTTACATCTCCTTTGGTAGAGATGTATCTCCACCTCGCCACCCCATGTGACAAATAAAGCTAATCTAAGTTTCTCAAACAGTCTGCTGGAGGAACTACCTATGGTTGCTAGCCCCGTGCCCAACCCTCCTCCTTTTGCAGCTGGGCTTGGGACCGTGCATGGCCGAGTTGATTTGCTACATTAAAAGTGCTATATAAATGGAAGTTGTTCTTCATCAAGGAGCAAGGATCAAGGATCTAGGAACACCGTTATCTGACAATTACACTTACATGTAATATGTAACACCTGTGTAGTGCTGGTTTTATCTCATGTGACTGGTCACCGCACTCTTTATGAGAAAAATCAAATTACCTAGTACTGTACTAGGTGCTAGTAGGCCATCTGAAGCTCTAGAAAACAAAGTAAATCTCATTCAGTAATTTACCAAAGTCTTTGCAAAAATAATCAGTTCTTCCAGAAGATCAAATTCAATCCTTCGAATGAAAAATAAGCTTATACATCCAATTGTATTTAATCTTCAACATCATTAAACATTTCATTCCCACGCAGGTTCTTTGATCTTAGATCATAAGACATAGGAGCAGAATTAGGCCATTCGGCTCATTGAGTCCATGCCACCATTTCATCATGGCTGACTTAGATCCCATTCAACCATACACCTGCTCTCTCACCATATCCCTTGATGCCCCGGACAATCAGGAATCTATCAACTTCCACAAGGCCTCCAACGCAGTCTGTGGCAGAGCATTCCACAGATTCACTGCTCTTTGACTAAAAAAATTCCTCCTTACTTCTGCTGTAAAAGGTCGCCCCTCAAATTTTGTGGCTGTGCCCCCTAGTTCTAAATACCCCCATGAGAGGAAACATCCTCTCCACATCCAAACTTATCTAGTTCTTTCAACACTTAGTAGGTTTAAATGAGATCCCCACACATCCCAGCTCCCTTTGCAATCTCAACCCCACATTTTGGCTGCTATTTGGAGGCCCACTTATGATTCCCATAATGGTTTTTTTTACCCTTGCTGCTTCTTAACCCCACCCACAAAGATTTGTCATTCTCTGATCCTATGTCACCTCTTTCTAAAGATGTAATTCCATCTCTTACCAACAGAGCTACACCACCACCTATGCTTTCCCACCTGTCTTTTCAATACAAAGTATGTGCTTTAATGTTAAACTCCCAACCATGTCCTTCTTTCAGCCACGACTCAGTGATGCCCACAGCGTCATATCAACCAATCTCTAACTGCACCACACCACAAGTTTGTCTCTTTATTTCAGATGCTACGTGTGTTTAAATACAGCACCTTCAGTCCTGCTTAACTCTTTGCTGTGTTTAGTTTTACCCAGTCATTGGATTGTCCTTCCTTCCGTGCATATTACATATTACATTATCTACTTGTAAACCTGCAGGGTCATCCTCAGCTCTATCATACTGGTTCCCATCCCCCTGCTATATCAGTTGAAACCACTTCCAACAGCTCCAGCAAACTAGCCTGCAACGATATTGGTCCCCCTGGGATTCAAGAGCAACCTCTTCCTTTTGAACAGGTCACACCTGCTCCAGAAGAGGTACCAATGATCCAGAAATCTGAATCCCTGACCCCTGCTCCAAGTCTTCAGCCATGCACTTATCAACCACCTCATTCTATTCTCATCCTCACTATCGCGTGGCACAGGCAGCAATCCCGAGATTACCACCTTTGAGATCCTGCTTCTCAGCTTCCTTCCTCACTCCCTGTATTCTGTTTTCAGGACCTCCTCCCTTTTTCAACCTATGTCATTGGTACCAATATTTACCATGACCTCTGACTTCTTACCCTCTCCTTTCAGGATATTGTGGACATCTTCTGAAACATCACGGACCCTGGAACCTGGGCAGCAAACTACCACCTGTGTTTCTTTTTTGCGTCCAAGAATCACCTATCTGTCCCCCTAACTATAGTTCCCTATTACTGCTGCCATCTTCTTCAGTTTCCTGCCCTTCTGAGCCAGACTCAGTGTCAGGAGAATGGCCACTATTGCTTCCCCCAGGTAGGTTATCCCCTCCCCAACAGTACTCAAAATGGAGTACTTATTGTTCGGGAGGGATGGCCACAGGGGTGCTCTCCACTATCTGACGTTCTTCTTTCTCTCTCCTGACAGTCACATATTTATCTGTCTCCTGTAGCCTTGGGGTGACTACCTCCCTGTAGCTCCTGTCTATCACTGCTCCACTTTCCCTAACAAGCTGAAGGTCATCGAGCTACAGTTCCAGTTCCCTAACATGGTGTCTAAGGAGCTGCATTTTGCCATCTTGTTTCTTGGTTCATTGGATGAAATAGTTGGTCATCCATGGGAAGTCGATTCACAACACTTACACGACAAAAAAACTTGTCCAAATCCCTTGGTATGATTTAACAGAACTAATTCCCAGTTACATCGTAGAGATCTCAGCACTCGTCTCTGCCGATATTGTCTGCTGCTTGTTGTAGCCAATGCTTCAATAAACCTTTTATCAATATTGTCTTTCCTGCAGGGGTTTCACCCTGAGGTTTTCAAGTCCATAGGGTAGAGATACTCACTACTAATTCCATTGTTAAGTTTATAGCTTTAGTTTCTAATAGTTTACTGCATTTCTATTGATTGTTTGCACTTGTGTCAGCCACAAATCGTTCTTGCATAACTTTTTCTCCCCAGTTCTTTTTGTTAAAATTTGGTAAATCTCATCTTCATCCTTCTGCATGTGGGGCTTTCTAATATTGCACCTTTGGGTTTAATTAACCTGGGTTACAATTACATTTTGTGTGTTGGTGCAACATGCAACAAAAAACACCAACATTCAATAATATTAAAGAATCATTCGCTCGTTATGTGCCATGTCGTATGCCATGGCGGATCACAGTCTTTCCATGGACATGAATGTTCTTGGCAAATTTTTCTACAGAAATGTTTTGCCATTGCCTTCTTCTTGGCAGTGTTCGACAAGATGGGTGACTCCAGTCAATATCAATACACCTCAGAGATTGTCTGCCTGGCATCAGTGGTCGCATAACCAGGACTTGTGATATGCACCAGCGGCTCAGACGATCATCCACCACCTACTCCCATGGCTTCGTGTGACCCTGATCGGGGGGCTGAGCAGGTGCTGCACCTTGCTCAAGGGTGACCTGCAGGCTAGCAGAGGGAAGGAACACCTTATACCCCCTTTGGTAGAGACGTATCTCCACCTCACCACCTATATAAAGAATATAGAATTCTATACATTCTATATATAGAATTTAAAGAGGTTAAAGAATGGATATTGAATAAAATGTGCATAAATACATAAATATCAGGATGTATTTACAATGAAAATATCATTATAAAAAGTGGTTTAAAGTATATAGTGCAGTGTCTGAGGTAATAGAGAGAGGAGTGTGTTTTGGTGGGGGGGGGGGCAACTGACTAAAATGGTTGATCAGATTAACTGCTTAGGAGAGGAAACTTTTAAGATGGTGTGATTTCTTTGTTTTAATAGCACTATAGCACCTTCCAGAAAGGAACGTATGGAAAAGGCAGTTTGCTGTGCGTTTCATACTGCCGAATTGCAAAGGGTTAAGTCGAAGCTTTCCATCCACAGAGATTATCAGCAACGCTCTGCAAGTCGATGATGTTCCCAAGTGACTTCTGGCATTCTTGCGTAGCCATTAAGGATACAAGGTTTAGCAGTCGTGATATTTGTTTATCAAGTCAGAAGTGCAATATTGCAGGGAGCTGCCAACAAAGAGTACAGCAAACCGAGCCTCCCAGCACTCTGAGAACTAGTCAGTTTCTCTGGCCTTTGGACTAAAATAATATTCGGTGGCTCCAGCCTCAAGCCTGTTTAATGCATCTGTCCAAAAAGCCATAATTACTTGGTTAAAACATTACCCGGCCAGTATCCAGCAGTCAGCCCCAGTTTCTAACTCTGTGGGATTTTTTTTCATTGTTGTCTTTTGATCTTAAGGTAAAATGTTCATGAAGAACTTAAGAAGAAACAAACGTTTGGAAACTTTTAAAGTGGCTGTCGTAGAAACGAAGCGAGTTAAAAGATATTTTGGCAGCATCAGCCTTACTGGGGTCAAAAATACAGAAATAAGTGTTTAAGTCTTCTAGCTCTTCGAAGTTATTTTATCTGGAGCTGTTCGATGTGTAGATGTGGCATGGTAGTATAATGGTTAGCATAAGATACTACACTGCCAGTGACCTGGGTTCAATTCCTGCCGCTGACTGGATGGAGTTCGCACGTTCTCTTTGTGATTGTGTGGGTTTCATCTAGGTGCTCTGGTTTCCACTGACATTCCAGAGATGTATGGGTTTGTAGGTTACTGGTCACATGGGTGTGATTGGGTATCATTGGACCAGAAGGACCTGTATATCTCAACTATAGAAATATAAATACATAAACATATAGTGCATAATATATACAATATATACTGTGTACTATATACACATCATACATGCTTTATATATTATATTATATACAGTACTGTGCAAAGGTCTTAGGAATATCCTGGGTGCCTAAGACTATTCTACAGTCCTGTAGTCATTTTATGTTTTGCACTGTACTGCAGCCGCACACAAAAAAACTAATTTCATGACATATGTGAATGATGATGAACCTGATTCTATGGTGACCGAGAGAAAAAGGCAGCGAGAGGGAGTAGAAAGCACCAGAGAGACATCTGTAATGGCGGTTGTTTGGCATCAAATGACCTTGCCTGGTCCCTCTGGGCTGGGTGTGCCTGCACCCGCATCATCCCCCACCCCGGCACTCCTTCTCTGCCACCTATCCCACACACCTCCCATGGTGCGCCACCCTCATCATTCCCAGCATCCTTTGCTTCTGCCAGATTTACAAACTTGCTCTCTGCTCCACATTGACAAAACAATACTGTGTAAAAGTCTTAGGCACCTTAGCTATATATATGTGCCTAAGCTACGGTATACATATATATATATATATATATATATATATATATATGTGTGTGTGTGTGTGTGTGTGTGTGTGTGTGTGTGTGTGTGTGTGTGTGTGTGTGTGTGTGTGTGTGTGTGTGTGTGTGTGTGTGTGTGTGTGTGTGTGTGTGAGCGAGAGAGAGACAATTTTGCACAATACTGTATATAATATATATGTAGATAATAGGTTGCTAGATAAATGAATAAGTTTGAAACATACTGTATAATTTTGGTGAAGATGATTCATTTATAAACATGGAAAGTTAGATTCTGTTTCAGAACATTTGACCAGACTATCAGCGAACTGAGACTCTAAATGCTTGAGGTGGGTGTCCTTCTTATATGCTTACTGCTGCTGAATGATAAGTTATCCGCCTCGTGGATACAGTAGGTCAAAGCTTGGGCTGTTCCCACAGACCCACACAAAGTCATCACATCCCTCATGACAAAGTGCAGATTAGTCGTTGACTTTATTCCAGAGAGAGAGAGAGAGAGAGAGAGAGAGAGAGAGAGAGAAAGAGACAGAGAAATTAGAACCATCCATCCACATTATGGGCTCCAGCAATTTCCCTCTGCAGAAGCGAGTCACAGATTCGAGACCACCATGTCTCAGGTCTTTATCAGAGAATGTAAATCACGGGATTTAGGAGAGATTTTAGTTTTCATTACACATTGACCTCATTCTTGCTCTCAATAATTTGGTGCAAATCCCAAGCAGCTAGGTTGGGTGTTGGGGAATTTACCTGTTTCAGACTTGAAGTGTGTCTCATGTTGAATCCTGTAAGCTGTGCACACAGTGGAGCTCTGGTGTGAACCCTGCTGACGGCCCTCGTAATGTGAATGACACTAATGTGGTGAATGATGAGAGGCAGAGTCCAAGCTCACTTCTCGACTCAATGAAGGACCATCCACATTGCAGCCGGGTGAATCTTTCTGACTGCTCTTTCTGCTATCACAACACACTGAGGAGATGCACTCAGTAGCCACTTTATTAGGCACCTCCTTACTTAATAAAGCAGTCCTTCAAGGTTCAAAGTGTTTTGCATTCAGAGCTGCTCTTAGATAGATAGATAGATAGATAGATAGATAGATACTTTATTCATCCCCATGGGGAAATTCAACTTTTTTCCAATGTCCCATACACTTGTTGTAGCAAAAACTAATTACATACAATACTTAACTCAGTAAAAAATATGATATGCATCTAAATCACTATCTCAAAAAGCTTTTAATAGCTTTTAAAAAGTTCTTAAGTCCTGGCGGTAGAATTGTAAAGCCTAATGGCATTGGGGAGTATTGACCTCTTCATCCTGTCTGACCCCACTGCACCCCACTGTTGTAATGTGTGGTTATTTGAGTTTTCATTGCCTTGAACTAATCTGGCCATTCTCCTCTGTCTTTTCTCATTAGCAAGGCACTTTCACCCACAGAACTGCTGCTCACTGGATGTTTCTTTGTTCCTCGCACCATTCTCTGTAAACTCTAGAAACTGTTGTGTGTTGAAATCCCAGGAGATCAGTAGCTTCTGAGATACTTCCACCCCATCTGGCACCAACAATTAGTCCATGGTCAAAGTCACTTTGATTACATTGCTTCCCCATTCTAATGTTTGGTCTGAACAACAGCTGGACCTCTTGTCTATGTCTGCGTGCTTTAATGTATAGAGTTGCTGCAACATGATTGGTTGATTAGATAATTGTATAAACAAACAGGTTTGTGCCCTTAATAAAGTGGCAACTGACTGTACGTGGTGTGGGCTGGGGAAGCAGTCATAATTCAATGTCCCACTGAAAATAGTTTCATCAGCTTAGAACCTAAGAACACAAGGAATTTAGAGCAGGAATAGGCCATTCAGCCCTTCAGCCCTGCTCCCCCATTCAATATGATCATGCCTGATCTGCCTCATCTCCTCTTCTGTGTTATAATTGCCCTTAATTCCCTCCTTTTAAAAATGTGTATTTCCTCTCTAACTTCCACAATGCTTTGGGGAGAAAATGCCACAGGTTCACCATCCTCTGTGAGTAAAGGTTTCTGTATCTTAAACCACCACTGTTTAATCTTTCTATTTTTTCGAAACTCTGCTGGTGGAAACATCCTCATGTCCTTGTGTGTGCATGTGTGTGTTTGGGTGGGAAAGGGGCTTGTCCTGCTGTTGTTGTCCTGTTGTTATTGCTTGTGGTGATCTGCTGAACGTTGAGTGCGTGCTGTGTAGCCGTGGAGTGTGTGGTCACACTTGTGGTGATCTGCTGAACGTTGAGTGCGTGCTGTGTAGCCGTGGAGTGTGTGGTCACACTTGTGGTGATCTGCTGAACGTTGAGTGCGTGCTGTGTAGCCGTGGAGTGTGTGGTCACACTTGTGGTGATCTGCTGAACGTTGAGTGCGTGCTGTGTAGCCGTGGAGTGTGTGGTCACACTTGTGGTGATCTGCTGAACGTTGAGTGCGTGCTGTGTAGCCGTGGAGTGTGTGGTCACACTTGTGGTGATCTGCTGAACGTTGAGTGCGTGCTGTGTAGCCGTGGAGTGTGTGGTCACACTTGTGGGCTGCCTGCAGCAAATCCGTTGGTGTATTTGTTCTTCACCCAAATGACATATTTCACTGTATGTTTTGGCTTACATGTAATAAATAAATCTGAAATTGAATCCTAGTCATGTTTATATGTTTCAAATAGATCACGCCTCAAATAGAATTAGTCTTGTGAAACTCTTTTGGTTTTCTTCCACGTCAGGATATATGTCTTTAAATAAGAGGAGCACTCCAGCTGTGGCCTCAACAACATCTGGTACAATTGTAATAACTCCTCCCTAGAACCATAGAGTCAAAGAGGTCAAAGGACCTGTTTCTGTGTTGTAGAATCACAATTGCATAGAAACAGGTCCTTTGGCTCACGTAGTCCATGTTGAACTATTATTCTGCTGAATTCCCTCAATTCACACCTGGGCCACGGCCCACCATACCCCTCCAATCCATGTATCTATCCAAACTTCTTCAAGGTTTCTCACTCTGGAGACCACAGACCCCTCGGTTAATGGTAGGGCTCCATGGCATAAAGGAGGTTGGGAACCCTTGGTTTAAATGTTGCCGTTAAATCCACATCCACCACTTTTGCTCGCAGCTCATTCCATACTTACACCACCCCTGAGTGAAGATCTTCCCCATCATGTTCTCTAAATAATTCACCTTTTACCCTTAACCTATGACCTCTAGTTCTAGTCTTACCCAACCTTAGTAGAAAAAAACCTGTTTGCATTAACCCTATCTATGCCTCTTTATTTCTAAACTTAATCGCAAAAAAAGACCAATATGCCATTTACTTCCCTGAATGTTATTTGTTGCACCTCTTTGCTTAATTTATTTGGATGCCTCTCTAAACACATCTGCCTTTCTTTAATCTGCTCCTAAAACATTTTTGCTGTCAACTGCCTTAATATCTTCTCTTGGTGATAATTGACACCTTATTTGTGAAGCAATTAGGTATTTTTTTTACTCTGAAACGGGAGCTATAGCAATGATGCTTGTCTCAGACATAAATGACATGATCTTCTCAGTAGAGAATCTTGGCACATTAAAGGCCCTCAAAGATATGGAAGCTGTTGTTGATTAAATGGCGTCTGTTGGTGAAAAATGTCTTGGTAACATGATTCAATTGCCCTTCAGTCAAAAGAGATGGAGTTTGAAATTCTACTCGCTCAGAACAAAAATGCCATCAAGGGAATGCTGTACTGTCAACGATCTTGTCTTTTTAATATTTTCTTGAGGTCTCCTCCACCTTATAAGGCAGATTTAAAAGATCCCGTGACAATACTTGAAGAAGTGAGCACGTCCCTTTGGGATCATTGTCAGTATTTATCCATCGACCAACACATTATCATGTTATATGGACCTCTTGCCAAGGGACAACGAGCAACTGGAACCCCTCAGAATTACCACTCTCCAATGTACATAAAGAAAAATTAATGTCATACTGATGTAACGTAAATCTTGTAAGCAAATAAAACTATGTTTTGTACAGCAAAAGGCAACATTTACCCAGTGTTTGACTAGAGACTGCTGCAGCGTTCATGGACTTGGGGTCTTGCACTATATATATTTTTTGTGTTATTGTATTGTATTGATATTTTATATGTGCTTGTTATCTTATATGTGCTATATGTGTCTTATCCTGTGCATGACTGTCCTACTGTGTTTTGTACATTGGCTCCGGAGTAATGTTTTTCCGTTTGGCTGTATTCATGGGTATTCATGTACAGCTGAATGACAATTAAACTTGAACTTGGCCCTGAACTTGAAGAGGTTCTGCAGACACTGGAAATCCAGAGAAACATATACAAAATATTGGAGTAACGAAGCAGGTCAGGCAGCATCTATGAAGAGGAATAAAGAGTCAATGTTTTGCACCGAGACCCTTCATCAGCAGTCAACAATTTCTCTTTTGAGTCCTGATGAAGGGTGTCGGCACAAAACATCTTTCCATAGATGCTGCCTGACTTGCTGAGTTACCCTAGCATCTTGTGTGTGTTGAAAGGCAGCATATGAATGTCATGAAATCATAATGTTTTTGAAAGAAAAGTCTACTTGAAATTAACTAACTGGTTGTTCGCTTAATTCAAACTAAGATTCTTCATTGACCTGGTGAAGGGTCTTGACCTGAAATGTCAATTGTCCATTTCCCTCCATAGATACAAGAAAAAATCTACAGATGCTGGAAAGCCAGAGCAACACACACAAAATGCTGGGGGGGGGGGGGAGCTCAGCAGGTCAGGCAGCATCTGTGGAGAGGAATGAACAATTGACATTTCGGGCCGAGACCCTTCATCAGGACTGGAAAGGAAGGGGGAAGATACCATAAAAAGAAGGTGGGGGGAGAGGTAGGAGGACTGTTAGTAGGTGATTGGTGAAGACAGGTGAGGGGGAAGGTGAGACAGTGAGGAGGGGGATACCTCCATAGATGGTGCCAGACTAGTTGATTTCCTCCACTGTTGTGTGTGTTGCTCTGAGTTTAATTGTTTTCTGTGGGATCTTTCTGTGTAAATATTGTTTGTTACCTTTCCTGATATTTCATCTGGGATAACTTTAAACCTACTCATTGACCATAAAATACTCCACAGCATCCCATGTGACTAAATTTAACTAAGTTCTTTTTTTTGATGAAAAAATTCTGAATTGTCTTGTTTTTTGGATGGGCTTTTGATGAGGGAGTTATTACGTATAGTAAGGGATCCAGTGAATCACATTTACAGCTTGGAACAAAAGCATATTTAAAGCCATTCTAAAAATGATAATTACATTGAGCTCTGTCTGAATATGAATAATTGGGTAATGAATGAGAAATGAGAGACAGTAACCGTACTTTATCACTGGGACATTTGTTGGATGCAACTTGGATGTTTCAGTTCCTTAAGCAAACTAAGTTGCCCTGTGTAAAGGCTCAGACATGCGCCAACTTGGAGTCTGACAGGGAAAGACGCCAGACATTGTTTATTTAACGGCAATCAACTTAGCAAATTTAGATTTTTCTAGAATTAATTATGATTAACTTACTGTCTAAAGGGGAACACAGGGTGTAATTCTTGGCCAGTGCAACTATACAGAAGGAAAGGGTTAACTTGTCTCCTTAATTGCTTAATTAACTACTTGTCCTGTTCATTACTCTAATTTGCTTTATAATGATGATGCCGACCCAGCAGTGAATTGAAACCATGAAAAGCTGGGGAAGAAGAAATGGGTTTGCACTTGAATGCAAAACCCTCCTAAGGATTAATAATGAACTTCCTTACTAGGAAGGGAGGAAGTGAAGGAATCCAATGAACTGCAGACCCACTGAAGGTTATACAGGCAGGGCAGAGCAACCCAGTAATGTTAGAATTAAAATGTAGAGAATGCAACAGCAAGTCAGCAAAACTGCTTCAATTTGTACCTTTTAGCTCTTATATATTCCTGCAGTGGGTGTCCCTCTATTTGTTCTGAGGACTGTTCCCATTCGGAGTGGAAACTAAAATGAGGGAGGTTTAATTTCATGCTAAGGGGCTGTGCGGTGAAGAGGTATTTCTTCTGTTTGAGGGTTGTGAATCTCTGGGAGATCTATGTCCCAGAGAGTGGTATTGCTTGAAATAGATATGTAAATACTTTGACCTCAGGGAATCGCATCACAGAAACCAGCCTCCCCTCCATGGGATCTGTCTACAGCTCTTGCTGCATCAGTAAAGTAGCCAGCATAATCAAAGACGCCCCCAGCCTCCTCAGAAATTCTCTCTTCTCCACCTTCCCACAGGGCAGAAGATAAAACCTCTAGGCACACATCATCAGGCTCAATGAGAGATTCTATCCCGCGGAATGGAATTTTACAATAAAATAGATTCGTGACCTTGCATTCTACCTTGTCTTGGCCTAGCATCTTATTGTTTGCCTGCACTGCACTTTCTCTGTGAGAGGAATGTGTCGACTTTTCGGGCTGAGACCCTTCATTGGTCCTGATTAGTTCAGTGTTTAACATGATGAAAGGGGCAGCAGACTGAAGGTATTCTGTCCTAGTATTGACTTGTGCCTCATATGTGGTGTAGAGCAAACTGATGGTCCAGACAGAGTTGGTGTTTGAAATAATGGGCACTTTATTAAAAACTGGTGCACACCAAGAGACCAGTCAAAGCTGATCTACCTGAGCGTGAGTTTGGCACTGCTTTTACATTCTCAGTTGACAAAATTACATAGTGACAGGAAAACGAAGTTTGGGATAACGGAATGGTGGTTACAAAATGACTTAATTAAAAAACAAACAGAAGTTTGATTAAAGAATAAATTGATTATCCACCAGTCTAACTTAGTTAACAGTAAATCTAACTTTCTATTACAACAATAGGTGCACACTATAACAATATTATTAATTCCCTGAAACTTGGCTTTATCACTGCTGCATTAATGTTTCTGCTTCTGTTCCCTGTCACCATATTGACACAACCCACATCCCTATTTACTAGTTATTAGCCCTCAATATTCTTTATTCTACCACATCGAAGGAAGGAAGGGAGCTTGTCAGCTCTGTTGGAATAGCTAGTCTCTGTTGTCCACTTGTAGTCAATAGATACATGTGACTGGAGAGTTCAGAAGTTTGTTGTTAATATTAAACTCCAGCAAGTTAGTGGTAGGGGATGTGGTGAAGGTAATGCAATTGAATGTCATTGAACATAGAAGAGTACAACACAGTATAGTTGCTTCAGCCCACGATGTTGTGCTAGCCTGTGGTAAGGTCTTCCTTATAAATATCACCATCAGTTGCTGCCTCCGACCTGTGATGGAGTCTGTGTTTCATGGCAGTTTTATAAAGAAAAATATACTTTATTTGCCACGTCTGAACATTGAAGCATACAGTGAAATGCATCACAAACACGACAGAAGCTACAGATGCTGGAAATCCAAAGCAACAACCGTAAAATGCTGGAGGAACTCAGCAGGCCAGGCAGCATCTATGGAAAAAGAGTAAGCAGTAGACATTTTGGGCTGAGACTCTTCATCAGGGCTGGAAAGAGAGAGGAGGAGTCAGAGTAAGAAGGTGGGGGTAGAAGAGGAAGAAGTACAAGGTGGTAGGAAGTAAGTGAAACTGGAAGCAGCGGTGAGGTGAAGCAAAGAGCTGGGAAGTTGACTGTTGAAAGAGATAAAAGGCTGGATGAGGGGGAATCTGATTGGAGATGATAGAGGACCATGGAAGAAAAGGAAGAAGGAGGGGCACGAGATCAGGCGATAAGGTGAGAGAGGGAAACAGGAATGGAGAATGGTGAATAGGAGGGGGACAATTACTGGAAGTTTAAGAAATGGATGTTCATGCCATCAGGTTGGAGGCTACCCGATGGAATATAAGGTGTTGCTCCTCTAACCTGAGTGTGGCCTCATCGCAACAGTAGAAGAGGCCATGGACTATCATGTCGGAATGGGAATGGGAAGTAAGATTGAAATGGGGGGGCTACCAGGATATCCTGCTTTTCTGGCGGATGGAGCACAGTTGCTTGGTGAAGCAGTCTCCCAATGTACAGGAGGCCACACCGGATACAGTAGATGACCCCAGCGGATTCACAGCTGAAGTTGTCTCACCTGAAAGGACTGTACGGAGCCCTGAATGGTAGTGAGGGAGGAAGAGTAGGGGCAGGTGTGCCACTTGTTCCACTTGCAAGGATAAGTGCCAGGAAAAAGACCAGTAGGGAGGGACGAGTGGACAGGGGAATTGCATAGGGAGCGATCCCTGCAGAAAGCAGAAAGTGGGGAGGGATGGGAGTAAGGGAGAGATGTGTTTGGTGGTGGGATCCTGTTGGAGATGGCGGAAGTTACAGAGAATTATGTGCTGGACACAGAGGCTTGTGGGGTGGTAGGTGAGGACAAGAGGAATCCTATCCCTGGTGTTGCAGTGGGATGATGGGGTGAGGGAAGATGTGTGTGAAATGGAAGAGATGCGGTTGAGGGCAGCATTGATGGTGGAGGAAGGAAAGCCCCTTTCCTTAAAGAAGGAGGACATCTCAATAGTTCTGGAAAGAAAACCCTCAATTTGAGAGCAGATGAGGCAGAGATGTGGGAAGTGAGAGAAAGGAATTTAATTTTTACAAGTGCCAGTATGGGAAGAGGTATAGCCCACATGGCTGTGACAATCAGTGGGTTTATAAAAGGTACCAGTAGATAGAATGTCTTCAGATATAAAGACAGAGAGTTCGAGTAAGGGAAAGGAGGTGTCTGAAATGTGTCACTTCTGTTAATGACCAACACATTCTGAGGATATTCTTTGCGGAAGCCTGCTTCTGGTGCCAACAAAGCATGCCCACAATCTACTAATACTAACCTGTACAGGTTTGGACTGTGGGAGGAAACTGGAGCTCCTGGTGGAAACCCACATGTCACAGGGAGAGCATACAAGCTCCTTACAGGCAGCAGTGGGAATTAAACCCAGATCTTCCATTTGCTGGTGCTATAAAGCCTTACCCTAACCACTACGCTACCCTGTCACCTGTGCTACGCTACTGTACCGTATAACATGTGGGCCACGTAACTCGCTGGCTGTGCTGGTCATTTACATGAACAACATATTTCACTGTATAGTTTGCTGTTTTGATGTACATGTGACAAATAAAGCTAATCTTTTTCTTTTACCAATTATTACAGTTGCAAGATGTAGGCAATAGAGAGATGTGCAATGTTTCCTACTATTGTTTGCAGACAAGAAAGATGAAAATAAGATTGAAAAAGTACAGTGAAAATTTACAGGGATGTTGCCGGGACTGGAGAACATGAGTTGGAAGGAAAGACTGAATAGGTTAGGACTTTATTACTCACAATGTAAAAGACTGAGGGGAAATTTGATAAAGGTATACAAAATTATGAGGGGTATAGATAGGGTAAATGCAAGCAGGCTTTTCCCACTGAGGCTGGGTGGGACTACAATTAGAGGTCATGGGTTAAGGGTGAAAGGTGAAAAGTTTAAGGGGAACATGAGGGGAAACTTCTTCGCCGGGAGGGTCGTGAGAGTGTGGAATGAGCTGCCAGTGCAAGTGATGCATCTGTGCTCAATTTAGATGTTTAAGAGAAGTTTGGATTGGTGGATGGATGGCAGGGTTACGTAGGGCTGTGGTCTTGGTGCAGGCCAATTGAAGTAAGCCGTTTAAATGGTTAAGCATGGACTAGATGGGCCTAAAAGCCTGTTTCTGTGCTGTACTTTTTTATGACTCTAAGACGTTCATTATTATGGACCCTCACTAATTGGGACGAGTCCTTTTCTAACTACTACCATCAGCGAGGAGGTACAGGAGCCTAAAGACCCACACTCAAAATTTTAGGAACGGTTTCTTCCACTTTGCCATTGGATTTCTGAATGGTCCCTGAGCCCATGAACACTACCTTGCTCTTCCTCTTTTGCACTATTTAGCATACTTTTATTGTAGCTGAAGCAATTTTTAATGTATTGTTTTGTACTGCTGCCACAAAACAATAAATAGATTTCATGATACATGTCAGTGATTCTGATTAGTTTAAATCGGCATGTCAGGATTTACTTTCTTTTACCCCATTACCATTTCTAGTCCATTTCTTTCTCTCAGGTTTATTAGACGCACAAGTTTCCTCATTTTGCGGACCCTGTGTTACCAAGTGAACATTAAAGCGAAAGGCGTAGACTGTTGTGCGTCGCTAAGTTTGGCCATTGTGGCGCACTCTATCTGCAGAAATGCCGGTGTAGCCCTCCCACGCACATTTGGAAGGACAAGGGCAGCTCCTCTCCATCACTATGGCTTGGGCAAAACCCCGGTGTCCTGACTGTAGGAGCTCTCTCACCGTATGAACTGCATCAGATCAAGAAGGCGACTCATCATCAGTTTCTTGGAAATCAAAGGATGGACAATGAAAGTAGACTTTGCTGGAGATGATATTTAAAACAAAAATCTTCCTCAATTCTCTAATTTAAATTGTTCAAGCTGCTTGAGATGTTGAACGTCAGATCAGTTAAGCCAAAGCTTCCTGTAGTGGATTCTCTATGGAGTTAATCTAAGTGGCTACCACATGAGCATAAGCCAGTTTAAGTGGGTCCAATGAGAGGCTTATTTCCTCCGACAAGTTTAGAGAACATTTGCAGCTGGCTCTCCTTTTAGCCCTGGAAAAACCACTCATTAATCGTGCCACTACCTTTGCTGAGTGAAGTCTCCTGTGCTTCTCTGAGCTATTAACATGCATGGGCAGAGCTGAATGCTGGTCCTGCCTGCCAGTGTTCTTGGGACCCAGCAGTAACTGAATGAACCGGAGAGAGGTGAGGAGAGTTTCTTTTAAGTAATGAATTACGTTCTGCATTGCACAAAATCATAGAGCTACACAGCACGGAAATAAGCCTTTCTGCCCAACTTGTCCATCCTGACCAAGCAGCCTAACATCTAGTCCCATTCACCTGAGTTTGGTCCATAAACCTATAAACCTCTCCTATCCATGTAACTGTCCATATATTGTAAACGTATCCCCCTCTACCACTTCCTCATTCCATATACCTACGACCATCTGACTGAAAAAGTCTGCTTTTAAGATTTTCCCTCCTCATCTGTGTCCTCTAGCTTTGGACTCCTCTGCCTTGGGGAAAAGACTCTTCACCTTATGTATGGCTCTCACAATTTTATAAACACCTATGCAGTCATACTTCTGGCTCTTACTCTTCACCAAAAAAAGTCCCTGTCCATCCTATACTCAGTATTGAAGGCAAGCATGTCTCTTCACCGGCCTGTCAACCTGTGTCGCCATGTTCAAAGAAGTATGAACCTGCCTGAAAGGATAGTGGAAGATGATTCAGCTTTGGTGGATATAAAAGTGTTTTTGTACTGTGTCATGTAACACCATGATCCTGAAAAACGTTGTCACATTTTTACTATGTACTGTACCAGCAGTTATGGTCGAAATGATGATAAAAGTGATTTGACTTGACTTGAAATGGAAAGGGAAGTATTTGCAGTGGGAAGGAGTAGAGAACAGAACACCACAGCACTAGGGGCTTCATGGCTTCCTTTTTGTTGCAGTTTTCTTACTTGTCTTGACGGGTTCCTTCTCAATTACTTTTTGCTACAGATAAAGAGCTGCTGCCTGAAGAACAAGGTGGAGATGGTCCACCTTGCTAGACAGTGGACATGGCTTGTACTCTGTATTAGCTCCCACAGAAATGGAGGGTGTGTCAACAGCCACTATCAGTGGATTTTCTTGGACTTAGAGTCAACCATGATGTCTGAACAAGTGCAGCATGTGGCTAGTGCACAGTAAGATCATGGTTCAGCTCAGAGATTGTATGCTCTCCCCGCAACTGCATGGGTTTCCTCCCACACTCCGAATTCATATGGGTTAGGGTTAGTAAGTTGTGCACATGCTATGTTGATGCTGGAAGCATGGCGACACTTGTAGGTTTTCCCCAGAACAATCCTCCACCTGCGTTAGTTGTTAATGCAAAATGATACATTTCTCTGTATGTTTCGAAGTTTTGATGTACATATGACAAATAAAGCTAATCTTTCTTCCAAATAAAGTGAATCTAATCTGTTCTTATGTCTGTTACATAACGGTATACAGATTTAAATTTAACCAATGGATAAACAGTAGACCCAATCTCTGTGCAGAGTGGCATCAAACAAGACTGCACCATTATTCAATGCATTCCTCTATCCTTTTCACCTCTCTACCAGACCTCACCCTCAATACAGTTAGTTTACACCCAATGTAACCTATGCCACTTCAGAACTAAAATTCAAAGTAAATTTATTATCAAAGTACTTACGTGTCACCAGGTACAACCCTCAGATTAATTTTCTTGCAGACGTTCAGGGTAGAACAAAGAAATACAATAGAATCAGTGAGAAACTACACAAAATGATTGACAAACAACCAATCTGCAAAAGAAGACAAACTGTGCAAATACAGAAAAGAAGAATAAAAATAATAATAATAAATTAAAAATATTTATTTATTTATTTAAACATCTGAGAAAATGAGTTGTAGAGTCCTTGGAAGTGTTCAGTGTTGGGGTGAGTGAAATTATACACAATGGTTCAGGAGCCTGATGGTTGAAGGGTAACAGCTGTTCCTGAACCTAGCGATATGGGACCAAAAGCTCTTTTACCTCCTTCCTGATGGCAACAGTAAGAAGAGGTCACTTCTAATGTGCGGGTCACTGATTATGGATGCTGCTTTCTTGCGGTAGATGTGCTCAGTGGTTGGGAGGGTTTTGTTTGTGATGGACTGGGCCATATCCACCACTTCTTGTAGGCTTTTCCATTCTTGGCCTTTGGTGCTTCCATACCTGGCCATGATGCGACCAGTCAGGATACTCTCCACTGTGCATCTATAAGTGTCTGCCAAACTTTTAGATGACATGCACAATCGACATGGAATTCTAAGAAAGTAGACGCCTTGCCTTCATTGTAATGACATTTATGAGCTGATCCAAGAAAAGAAACACTGATATGATAACGCCAATGAATTTAAAGATAATGACTTTCTCCACTTCCAATTTTCGGATGAGGAATAGCTCATGGGCTCCTGATTGCTTCCTCTTTTAGTCAATAACCATCCCTTTGGTTTTGCTGATGTTGAGTGCGAGGAGGTTGTTGTTGTTGGCACCATTCTACCTGCTGTGCCACCCTATGTCCCAGGTGGACGATGGAAATTTGTGAATATGCCCCAAGGCTTATTGAATCCATTCAGCATCCCAGTGACTTGATATCCACTCAAAACAGAGCAGAGGCATTCAGGATGACACTGGGAACTTTTGATATAATACTTATCACCAAAGAAAGTAGAGATTTCTTCTTGTAGAACATAATGAATCTTCGAAATTCCCTACTCCACAGAGTTGCGGAGGTTAATTCATTAGAAGCATTTAAAGAGGAGGGAGATACACTTTGAGCACAGAGAAGCTCATCATAAATATAGGGGTTGGAGCTTACTGTCTCATAAACTTGTCCAAATACTCATCCACCCTGTCAGGACATTCTGCCTCACCCATGGTCCTGATAAAGAGCCCTGTCCCGAAACATCAAAAGTTTATTCCTCTCTGTAGTTGCTGCCTAACTTGCTGAGTTCCTCCAGCATTTCTTCCTCCAGGACCTCTTGTGTCAGCTGTGTTTGCAGGTCCCTTATTGGGACCTGCAAAAAATAATGAGAAACATTTAAATAAGATAAAATTAACAAACGTACTATATAACAAATTACATCTTCCCTTTAAATCTCCAGGTTCAGGAATCCCAGTTCAAATGGAAGGGAACTCCACTCCTAAACCAGAACTCCCAGTCCAGATGAAAGGTCTTAACTTGAAATGTATACTGTCCATTTTCCTCCACAGATGCTGCCTGGCCCATTCATTTCCTCCAGGGTTTTGTGTGTTGCTTTGATTTAGTTATTAATATACAAAATTATGAGGGGTATAGACAGGGTAAATGCAAGCAGGGTTTTTCCACTGAGGTTGGTTGAGACTAGAACTAGAGGTCATGGAATAGGGGTAACATGAGGGAGTACTTCTTCACTCAGAAGAAGTGAGAGTGTAGAATGAGCTGCCAGTGTAACTGGTGAATGTGCGTTCAGTTTCAACATTTGAGAGAAATTTGACTAGATACATGGATGGCAGAGTTACAAAGTGCTATAGTCTAGGTGCAGGTTGATGGAATTAGGCAGACTAACATTTTGGCACAGACTAGATGGGCCAAAGGGCCTGTTTCTTTTTTTGTAGTGTTCTACAACTCTAACTAACACTGGATAAATTATTGCAGTAAGGACACCTTATTGAATACAAGATGTAACCTCTTGACGTCAAGCTTCTGAAAGGGTGGAATGCAGAGAGGACGGTTCCCCCTTGTGGGGGAATCTGTAGCTGGAGGTGGGGGTGGGGACATACTTTCAGAATAAAGTGGCTCCCACTTAAGTGGGGGAAACTCTTGCCTCAAAGGCTCATGAATGTTTGGAATTGTCTTCCCCAGAGATATACGGAATCTGAGCAACTGCATATATTCAAGACAGAGATAGAGGGCAAAAAAATAGCCTGCTGGGGAATCAAGAGTTTGGTAGGAAATTGGTGTTGAGGTTGAGATTGAATAGCAGAGCAGTCTCCTAGGTGATTGGGGTCCTTTTACATTTTGTTCTAATGACCCTTTAGATCTTTTCTGGGTTTACTCTTAGCTTTACATCAGTTGGAGATGAACTTGTGCCTTTGCTAATGTGTATTGTTGAAAACAGACATCTCCTTTCACAAGGCCTTTACAGCTGGCACCGTGACAAGTTCCATCCTCACTTTGAACTTGATATCTAATCCAAATTCCAGACCAAAACCCTGTTGCATCACCCCCTGCTTTAAATTTCACTTCTAACTATTATTTAACAAAAGGCATGTTTCTTTTCAACATTATTATAGTTTATTTTAAAAGCAGAAGGTCATGAGGGTAAATTGTTTTGCAGAACACATTTCCCTCCTATATAAATACTCATGATAAGTAAGACCACAAGAATGGAATTGGCACCACGATGATGTAATCGTGCTTGCCAATGCTAATTTATGCTTTTTTTTTCCCCCTTGGTTTTAATAAAACTAAAAACAAGGAATAAATACAGTTAGCTGTGGTGATATCAGCAGAACTGGTGTCAGTTAGGCAACAGAAGAATGGATGATTAGTTGTGCGAACACAGTAATTTTGGGGCTTTGTGTCTTGTCATCCCTGCATGTAAATTATTTGTCTGAAGTTCACACTTAAGTAATAATTTCAATTAAAGTTAGAAGAATGGTATCTGACTGAGGTATGCATCACACAGGATTAAAGATTTAGATTGATAGGAATAAAACTAGCAAAGAGTGCAGCCTCCCCCTACATCGGGAAGTTCCGACATAGATTGGGGGACCACTTCATCGAGCAGCTTCACTCCATCCTCCACAAAAGGCAGGATTTCCCAGTGGCCACTAACTTTAATTCTACTTGCCGTCCCATTCTGACTTGTTGGTCCATGGCTTCCTCTGTGGTCACGATGAGGTCACCTTCTGGTTGGAGGAGAACATCTCATATTTCATCTGAGTAGCCTCCCATCTGAAGGGCTGAACACTAATTTCATGCCATCAGTTTGCAGGCCACGCAGATTCTTCTAATTTTTTCTATTCCTTATTACCCCTTTTCTTCTCCTCACCTGCCCGTTGCCTTCCTCTGGTGCCTCTCCTGCTTCTCTTTCTCCCATGGTCAACTTACCTTCTCCTATCAAATTCCTTCTTCTTCAACCCATGACCTCTTCCACCTATCACCTCCCAGCTTCTCCCTTCATACTCCCTCCCCCATCCACCCATCTTCCCCCTGATCTGGTTTCACCTATCACCTGCCAGCTGGTACACTTCCCCTCCCCCAACCTCTTCTTCTGGCTTCTGCCTCTTCCTTTCTGGTTCTGATGAAAGGTCTCAGCCCAAAACATCGACTGTTTACTCGTTTCCATAGATGCTTCCTGTCCTGCTAAGTTCCTCCAGAATTTTGCATGCGTTGCTCTGGATTTCCAGCATCTGCAGAATCTCTTGTGGTAACAAAAACATTTTCTCTGTACTGCAGTACATCTGACAATAACAAAAACCAAAAAAAAACATTTCCAATTTCAAAACACTATTGTTGCTAGAAATCTGAGATTGATGGGTCTAGTCAAAGGTCAGTCAGCATCTGTAGAGAGAAAGATAGAATTAATGTTTCATTATGATGACCTTTCTTCAGAACAATTGCTTTAGGCTGCTGCGAGAGCAACATTTTCGATATATTGTTGATGAGAATGTTTCAGGCTCACCGCTTTTGATTAAAACTTTTGATCACCTGACCTGCACACCTGAAAGATACTTGGTGTGGGACCATGGGGAGGAAGGAGAGTGACACTCCATAAGTATATGCCACCTCATAACCCTTCTAATTAGATTGAAGTCAAGTCATCCTTGATGCAAAGGATCTGCCTAACGAATAGTCCCAGGCATTATCTTTCAAATTTGAAAATCCAAAGTAAATTTATTATCAAAGTATGTATTTGCTATTACCATATATCACCATGAGATTCATTTTCTTGCAGGCATTTAAGGAAAAAAAGGAAATATAACAGAATTTATGAAAATCTGTATAAACAAAGACTGACAAGCAACCGACTTGCAAAAGAAGACAAACTGTGTAAATAAACAATAACACTGAGAACATGAATTATAAAGAGTCCTTGAAGTGATTCAGAAGGTTGTAGAATCACTGCAGAGTGTGGTGATTGAAGTTATTCACTCTGGTGCAGGGGCCTGATGGTTGTTGGGTACTAACTGGCTCTCAAGATGGTGATGTGGGACCTAAGGCTTCTGTATCTCCCGCCTGATGGCAGTAGTGAGAAGGCGCATGGCCGAGGTGATCAGAGTCTTCGATGATGGATGTTGTTTTCTTGTGGCAGCGCTCCATGTAAATGCATTCAATGGTGGGGAGAGCTTTGCCTGTGAAGGACTAAGCTTTGTCCATCACTTTCTGTAGCCTTTTCAGTTCCTGGGCTTTGGTGTTGCATACCAGGCGGAATAATGTATTTAGTGCATCAGTGGGCATAACTGGTAAAATAACTCTGGCTTTCTGCCCAAATCACTTTCTGTGCAGTGCTGTGATCAGATCATTTAAATATTTACTGCCTGTGGAAATCAAGTGTTTGTGTATGTGAAGGGTTGTTGGCCTTTTTCTGGAGTTTGTTTTAAAATTGCACAGTGTCTCAATGTAGAAAACCAGGAATAGTAACTGATGTGAAAGGAGAGGATTGAAAGGTCCCATGCTCGACCTCCTGAGGTAGCTCATAGCCGGTGGAGTACTTTGGGTGGCAGTTAGCGTAATGGCTTCTAGCGCCAGTGATCCACATTAATTTCCCACTGTTGTCTAGTACATTTTTCCCATGACTGCATGGGTTTCCTCTGGGTGATCTGATTTCGTCTCACATTCCAAAGATGTATAGCTTATCATTAATAAGTTGTGGGCTTGCAGAGAATTGTTTACAGGAGGACAAAGCTGCTGCAGATGGCGAAGAGTAAAGCAACAGACTCCTCTTGCACTCCATCTCTGGGTCACTGCGGTCCTCCCCATTGCTCTAACCCCTCAGCCCCTTACGGACCTGACCGGCCACTAAAACTGTCATAGCACTGAGCAGCACAATCACTTGAAGAAGTAGGTCATGATAAAACTGTGGAGAGTTGGGAAAGATCAGTTTGGTTACTTTTGCTGTTTGGGAAAGAAATCCTTAACCCGTGTGGCCAAATGACTCCAAACATTTTAATGATCCTTTACAACCTCTTGATGATACTGAAACAAACCACTAGAGCACTTCAAGAACAAAATCTTCCATCACCCTCTTAATAAGCAGGGATATGTAATCAGTTTTGGTATTGACAATACAGCTACATTGGCTTTCTTCCTTAGGGCTGGGTAGAGTGGATGTGGAGAGGTTGCTTCTATTAGTAAGAGTGTAGAATCTGAGGGAACAATGTCATAATGAAGGGATGTCCCTTGAAAACTGACATTAGGAAGAGTTTCTTCAGCCAGAAGCTGGTGAATCTGTTGAATATGTTGCCGCAGTGGGCTGTGGAAGTCAAGTCATTGAGTGTTTTTAAGTCAGAGTTTGATAGGAGCTTGCCTGGGAAAGAGAGTTTACAGGGAGAAAGCAGGAGAGTGGAATTGAAAATAAACAGACATGATTCAATGGTTGAGCAGTCTTGATGGGCTGAATGGCCTAATTCTGCTTCTATGTCTTATGGTCTTATTCAAAACTTAGCAGATTGAAAAATGTAAAGTAATAGTGAAGAATTTAAAAAAAACGTACACAAAACAAATGCAGAACTAACAAACCCAGGGCACAAAATTCAGAAAGGTTTGTGCTAGCAGTTCTCCAAGTACAATTTATGGGACAGATTGTAAACACTGAGATTCTCTCATGTTTCTACTTCAACCATCTTTTATGTTAACCCTGTTTCTTTTACTAAGCCTTTATTTTATTGACTTACTTTCCAAGCTCAAATTTATACTTTAGGGAATGAAACTTTCCAATAAAATTGCCCAAGGCTTGAACATCACCAGCAGGACAATGTTAGAGGATAGTTACTGACACCATCAAAAAATACCTGTGTTACAGTGAGGGGAAATCTGCTCCTCCAGAGAGAAAAGAAGAGCTTGCATTTCACAAGCTTACACTAACCCAAGGGCTCTATTCAAGGCTCAAGATTCTTAATTGCCATTCTTCAGTAAGCGATTGTAAAGGAGAACTAAATGATTGTTACTCTGAATCTGATGCAGCATAAAAAGCAATAAATATAAAAGCAATCTCATAGAACACATAACTGTTTATGTGTGTGGCCTCCGTCGGTCGTGATCGACCATGGGTACTGCATCTCTGGCAGTCACTGGGAGTGGCTTCTCCAGAGCGCAAGCCAGGGCAGAGTTGATATGGAAATCCGTCTGTTACCCATACAGTGAGACCCCCCTCTCCATGCTGATGACAGGTCCAAAGGAACGACAAAAGTCAATACAGTTTGGTGCCAGCAGCATCGCAGGAGTTGCCATGCCGGTGCTGGGTACAGCAGTCAGCCTCCTTCGGGACTCTGACTCCGGATTTTTCCTCGGGGTTTACTCCCAAAGCTTTTCCTGTGAGCGGAGGTTTGTAATCGGAGTTTTGCTGTCCTAGATGAGCTACCATCCGTGGTTAACGAGCCCCATCTGCCTGGAGCAACTGGTTTTAAGGCGCCAGTGGCCCGCCTTTGCCCTTTCTCCTGTCAGTGAGAACAGCTCTGCCGGGCATAAGAACGATGCCACACGTGAAGGCCAGGAGTTGGACTTGGTTGTCAGAGGCTGTTTGAGACGCACGCCATGAAGAGCATTTGTTTAGCAGTGGGAGCTCATCCCCACTACCACCCTTCAGCTATGACTACCCTTGGAGCCAACTGTTTATGAGTGACTATATATACATAAGACTAGTATATGTACATAGACTGTTCATATATATGTGAAATGGGTGTAGGACTATCTATACGAAAGGTGACTCTGACAGGAAATGACAAAGCGACTCTTGAGAAGAGGAACTCTTCTAGGTAGCGGCTGGACATATGGAAATAGCGGAACAGTGACTGGCTGAGTGTGAGTGTGAGATGTGGAGTGTAAGTGCAAAGTGACAGTGCTTGGGAGGATGAAGGGTGCCAAGGGACTGTGGAGAGGAGTGGCTGATGTGGAGGAAATGGCGGTGGGTTGAGGTGACAAAATACTTGGAAATAAAAGTGAAAAATGCTGAAACATTGTCAACAGCCTGACCTGGTCCAACTGCGATGATGTTGTGACTGTTCTATTTGCCAAGAGAGTTCTCCTTCATGATCCTGACCACAGTTTACATACCACCAGCGGCCAACTATAATCAGTGCTTGAGATACTGCATGATGCTGTCACCAACAAGAAACAGTGCATCCCGGCGCATTTTATATAAGAGTCGGGGATTGCAATCGGGCTTTTCTGAAGAAATTGCTGCCAAATTACCTTCAGCATATAAGCTGTAGCACCAGAGGGCCCAGCACACTAGACCACTGTGGCTCGAAGATGAGAAATGCCTGCTGCTCCTTGCCCCGACTGCATTTTTAGAAACCTGAACACTTGGCTGTCCTTCTCCTGTCTGCATCAAGGCAGAGGCTAAAGAGCAAGGCTCTCAATGTTAGGACTCATCTGTGGATCTGCATTAATGCACAACAGGTGTCAAGGACTTTATAAAAACAGTCGTATACGAGTGTGTCCCCACAAAATCATTCAGAGTCCTCCCCAGTCAGATGCACTGGATGAACCAAGAGATCTGCAATCTGCTGAGGGCCAAATCAGAGGCATTCAAGTCTGGCGACCAAGAAGGATTTAAGTGGTCTAGCTACGATCTCTGGAAAGCCATCACACAGGCAAAGCGGCAACCCTGGACTAAACTTAAATCAATGAAAGATGCTCGGCAGCAATGTCAGGGCTTCAATGCTAATGAAAAACCAAGTGACATAGGCTTCATGCTCAGAGGAGCTCAATGCCTTCTATGATCGTTTGGACCATCAAATCATGAACTCCCACAGCCCCTAATCACTCTGTCATTTCAGTCTCTGAAGCTGACATGAAAACATCATTCAGGATGAACCCACAGAAAGCATCCAGCCTAGATGGGATACCTGGACACAGAGTAAAGAGCTGTGCTGATCAATTGGCTGGAGTGTTCACTGAGATCTTTATCCTCTTCCTTCAGCAGTTTGGGGTACCCACATGCTTCAAGCAGGCCTCAATTATACCGATGCCCAAGAAGAGTGTGGTAACCTGCCTCAATGACTATCACCTGGTAGCACTTACATCCGCAGTGATGAAGTGCTTTGAGAGGTTGGTGATGAAACGTATCAGCTCCTGACTGAGAAGTGACTTGGATCCGCTGCAATTTGCCTAACGGAGCAACACGTCCACAGCAGACGCCATTTCATTGGTTCCTCATTCAACCCTGGAACATCTGGACAGAAAAGGTGCATACATCAGGGTGTTCTTCACCAACTACAGCTTGACATTCAATAGGATCATCCACTCAAAACTAACCAATAGGCTCCAAGACCTTGGTTTCAATACCTCCTTGTGCAACTGGATCCTCAATTTCCTCACCTGCAGACCCCAGTCAGTTTGGATTGGTGACAACATCTCCTCTGCAATCTCCATTAGCAGAGTTGCACACAAAACTGTGTGCTTAGTCCCCTGCTCTGCTTGCCCTACGCTTATGACTGTGTGGCTAAGCCCTGCTCCAATGCCATATTTAAGTTTGCTCATGACACCATTGTCATAGGCTAAATCAAAGGTTGTGATGAATCAGCATGTAGGAGGGAGATTGAAAATCTGGCTGAGACAAAAACCTCTCACTCAATGTTAGCAAGCCCAAGGAGATGATTGTTGACTTCAGGAGGAGGAAACTGGAAGTCCATGAGCCAGTTTTCATCGGGGGATCAGCGGTGGAGAGGATCATCAACTTAAAATTCCTCAGCGCTATCATTTCAAATGACCTTTCATGGGCCCACCAGATAACTTCATTGGAGTAGTTTGAGGCAGAGTAGTAAGACTATGGCTCATCAGGGCTTGGCGAGAACAGGAGGAGGCAAGGTAAATAGGTAAGTTCATTGCTATTTCAATCTTGAGAGAATGGGGAGTATGTCTGCGGAGCCACGGTTCCATTCTGGGTGTCAGATATAGGACTTCCGGGAGACTTCCAGCCTCCCCGATGGCCAATCTGCACCAGGTGTATTGAGATGCAGCTTCTTAGAGACCGGGGCTACAGGAGACAGATAAATGGGTGACTGTCAGGAGAGGGAAGGGAGATGCCAGATAGTGGAGAGCACTACTGTGGCCGACCCCCTTCAACAATAGGTACTCTGTTTTGAGTACTGTTACAGGGGAAGACCTGCCTGGAGGAAGCCACAGCGGCTGCGCCTCTGGCACTGAGTCTGTCCCTGTAGCACAGAAGGGGAGGGAACTGAAGAGGATTGCAGCAGTAATAAGAGACTCTATAGTCAGGGGAGCAGATAGGCGATTCTGTGGATGTGAAAAGGAAACATGGATGTTAGCTTGCCTCTGAGGTGCCAGGGTCCACAATGTTTCCAAATGCATCCACGGTATCCTGAAAAGGGAGGGAGAGCAGCCAGAAGTTGTGGTACATATTGGTACCAACGACATGGGTAGAAAAAGAGAGGAAGTCTTGAAAAGTGAATACAGGGAATTAGGATGGAAGCTTAGAAGCAGGACCTCAAGGGTAGTAAACTCAGGATTGCTGCCTGTGCCTTGTGACAATGAGGATAGGAATAGAATGAGGTGACAGATAAATGTGTAGCTGAAGAATTAGAGCAGGGGACAAGGATACAGATTTCTGGATCATTGGATCCTCTTCTGAGGCAAGTGGGACCTGTACAAAAGGGGCAGGCTACACCTGAAACCGAGGGGGACCAATATTCTTGTGGGCAAGTTTACTAGAACAGTTGGGAGTGGTTTAAACTACAAAGTAATACGGCAGGTGGACGGGAACCAGTTTGACAGAGCTGAGGATGAGCCAGCAGGATTACAAGTATGTTAATGGATGTAACATGAATGTGAGGAAGAGCAAGCCAATGACTGGGTAAAATGAAGATAGAGCAAAGAGTTAAACCGTACCACAGAGGCAAAATTCAAAAGGGCGAAAAATGCAGGACTGAATGTGCCGTATTTAAATGCACGTAGACATTCAGAATAAGGCGGACAAACTCACAGCACAGTTAGAGATTGGTTCGTATGACGTGGTGTGCATCACTGAGACATGGCTGAAAGAAGGCCATAGTTGGGAGCTTTACATCAAAGGATATACTTTGTATCAAAAGGACAGGCAGGAAGGTTTTGTTGGTAAGAGATGGAATTATATCTTCAGAAAGATATAAGCTCAGAAAATGTTGAATCTTTGTGGGGGGAGTTAAGAAACTGCAAGGGTAAAAAAAAACTATCATATATAGGCCTCCAAGTAGCAGGCTAGTAAGGGTAATGACACAATTGTAAGGGGGGACTTCAATATGCAAGGGGATTAGGAAAATCAGGTAGTTGTTGGATTGCAAGAGAGGGAGTTTATTGAATTCCTATGAGATAGTTTTTTAGAGCAGCTTGTGCTTGAGCCTACTCATGGAAAGGCTATCTTAGATTGGGTGTTGTCTAATATCGCAGATCTTATTAGGGAGCTTAATGTAAAGGAACCCTTAGGAGGCAGTGATCATAACATGATTGAATTCATACTGCAATTGAGAGGGAGAAGCATAAGTCACACGTGTCAGTATTGCAATGGAATAAAGGGATTTACAGAGGCATGAGAGGCAAACTTGCCTAGGTGGATTGGAGGAAGATACTGGCAGGGATGACAGCAGAGCAGGGATGGCTGAAGTTTCTGGGAATAGTTCACAAGGTGCAAGATATGTCCTAAAGAAGAAGTTCTCAAATGGCAGAGTAGGCAACCGTGGCTGATAAGGGAGTTGAGCACTGCATAAAAGCTGAGAAAATATAGGTAGCAAAAGTGAGTGGGAAGTTGGATGATTGGGAAGAGTTTAAAATCCAATGAAAGGCAACTAAAAAACCTATTAGAAGGAAAAGGATGAAATATGAGAGCAAACTAGCCAATAATATAAAGCAGGATACCAAAAAAAATACAGTTATATAAAGAGTAAAAGGGAGCTGAGAGTGTCACAACCATGGATTCAGCAGCGTAGTAGATACGGAAATTGCGCTTGTGAATATCAGCTAATTATTATTTCATTGTGATGGTATTTTAACTCCATACTTGTCGTCGTAGTGCTTGTCAAGACTTGGACACAGCATTGTTTCACTACCTGCTTGCATTCCACCTTGCCTGAGAAATTGGACTGTCGAGTCAACTGACTCTGAAGACTAGCGGGACTTGTTTTATTCTTAGTTGTTCCTTTCAGCCGCAGTGTCGGCTTCTTTTTCCATTTGAGAGTTTTAGTTAACAACCCTGTTTGACCTCATATTTATTGTTTCCTTTTCCCGTGAACACTGTTTGCATTGAAGTCTGTGAACTATTGACCTGTTTCAGTGTCTCTCACTCCGCACTTGGGCCATATCCGAACCAGGTGACAGCAAGTCTCAACCACAGATTGGTCCAGCAGAGAGAGCAGCTGACCTTGGCCATGAGATTCATTGGTCAGAGCGATTCATCAAGGCACCAACGTTCCGTTGAAATTCCTATGTATAAACTCTTGTTTCTGTCTCCATCGTGACAGAAGGATCTTGCCAAGTAATGGACCTAGCAAAGTTTGAAAAGTGATGTTTTGACATTGGTGGCTTGAGAAGTGGGTGCCTTCTATTCTCAGTGCATGGCTTGACTCTACATTCTGAGAGTCCCAAGTCTATATACCGGGCTTCTCTAGTCTACACTGAGTTTCTCCAGTTTCCATTCCAAGCTTTTCAAGTCACAAGTACCCACGTTCCCAGCCTTGTGGTCCTGTGACTCAGATCTGCATAACAAATGAGTGTTTCAAGCAAGCTTATCAATTGATTCAACAAATCATCATTCAAGTCAATAGTGTAAATTCTGGAAGAGCCCTACTCCAAAAGCTGATCCCTGGCTGAAGTGTGGAAATACACAACTAAAGTAAATCAAGAGTATTTTTAACCTCTTGATGAAAGTCATGGTACAGAGTGGGAAAATTGAACTTTCATGTGGCAAATTAAATGGATCGACAGAGAACCAGCTAGCTTAGCAATGAAGGAAACCTGTCTAAGCTCTCTTGATCTGTAAAACTGAGAGTATATCCTAATTGCCCCTGGAAAGAATTGTGAAGGATAAAACACTGTGAGCAAGATTTGAAAAGGTTCCTTCTCTAGGTTTCAAGTTTCATGGTTTTTCCCAAGGACTTTCTCCATATTCTCAAGGTTTTTATTTTTCCGATTGTTTCCAAGGCTTATTCAATGTGTTTAGGGTTTCTCAATGTCCTCCCTATCTTGAGGACTCCCAAGCCTCCCTTTTGGCTCTGCACGAGGTTTCTTGATCTCAGTCTGTTGGGGTTCCCCGGTCTCTCAGTCTCTCTGGATCCCCAGGTCTCCCTGTCTCTCGAGTTCCCCATGCCTCCATCTTAAGTTCCTCATGCCCCCTGAGTCATCCTTGGATCTCAAGTTTTCAGGTCTTCCTGGCCATCAGGTACCAGCTATAGGGAGGGGTGGTCCTGTAGTGACTTCCTCAGACCTGTGCAGGGCATCAGAAAGCATTGGGCTCTGAGGTTTTTAGAGCACCTGAACTGGTTAATTGTTGCTTAACAACAGTTAGTAATGGTTTGAGTTCCTTGTGTTTTTCTCGAGCGACTTGCTCTTTGTAATGCAGTTTCCTGATGCTTTCTGTTTAAGTTTAAGTTTATTTTGAAAGGCTCAGGAATTCTGTGTTAGTTTTATTGTTGAAGCAGATGCCCAATTAGCTCCAGTCAAAGCATCCTCATTTTGAGAATGATTTATCTCACTGTGTCACTTGGTCGAGCTACCTCTGTATAAGCTCTTGTTTCTGTCTCTACGTGGAAGCCTTTGGCTCCAATATTGGCAGTGCACACCATGGCACTTATCTACCACCATCACTGAAGGACATCTTGGACAAATCCCTCATCTGGGACTTCCAGCAGACACAGGTCTGTGGCGCCTCAGGGGCTGTGTCTACAGAGGGGAGCTCTTTCACAACCACGGATTTGAGAGCGCAGTAGATATGGCAATTGCGCATGTGAATATGCATGTGAATATGCATGTGTCAGCTAATTATTATTTCACTGTGATAGTATTTAACTCCACATTTGTCGTCATAGTGCTTGTCGAGACTTGGACACAGCAACGCTTCGCTGCCTGCTTGCATTCTGCCTCGCCTGAGAAATTAGACTGTCGAGTCAACTGACTCTGAAGACTAGTGGTACTCGTTTTATTCTTAGTTATTCTTTTCAGCTGCAGTGTAGGCTTCGTTTTCCATTTGAGAGTTTTAGTTAACGGTCCTGTCTGGCCTAACGTTTATTGTTTCCTTATCCCATGAACAGTGTTCGCATCAAAGTCTGTGAACTATTAACCTGCTTCAGTGTCTCTCACTCTGCACTTGGGCCATGTCTGAACCGGGTGACAGAGGGTTCATATTAGACCACTGGAAAATGATACTGATGAGGTAGCAATCGGGAACAAAGAAATGGCAGGTGAACTTTGGAAGACACTAGCAGTGTGACAGAGGTCTGTGACTGTCAGGGAGCAGGAATGGGTGCCATTAATATTACAATGTAAAAGTGCTTGGCAAACTCAAAGGTCTTAAAGCGAATAAGTCACCTGGACCAGATGGACTACATCCTTGAGTCCTGAGAGACATTGCTAGAGAGATAACAGATACATTGGTCATGATCTTTAAAGAATTGCTTTATTCTGGCATGGTCCTGGAGGACTGGAAGATTGCAAATGCCACTCCACTTTCTAAGAAGGGAAGAAGGTAAAAGAAAGGAAATTATAGGCCAGTTAGTCTAACCTCACTGGTTGGGAACGTGTTTGAGCCTATTATTAAGGATGAGGTTTTGGGGTGCTTGGAGACTAATGATAAAATGTCAAAACCAGCGTGGTTTTTGTAAGGAAAATCTTGCTTGACAGAACTGTTAGAATTTTTCGAGGCAGGGTGGACAAAGGAGAGGCTGTGGATTTCATTTACTTGGATTTTCAGAAGGCATTTGATAAAGTGCCACATATGAGGTTGCTTCACATGATAAAAATCCTTTGGCATTACAGGAAAAACACTGACATGGATAGAGGAATGGCTAACAGAGGAGACAGCGAGTGGGAATAAAGGGGGACTTTTTTGGCTGGCTGCCAGGGACTAGTGGTGTTCCTCAGGGGTCAGTATTGGGACCATGACTTTTCACCTTGTTTGTCAATGGTTTGGATAAAGGAATTGATGGTTTTGTCGCAAAGTTTGTGGATGATACAAAGATAGGTGGAGGGGTAGGTAGTGCTGAGGAAGCAATTGAATACAGCAGGACTTAGACAAGTTGGAAGAATGAGTCAAAAAGTGGCAGATGGAATACAGTGTTGGGACATGTATGATAATGCATTTTGGTAAAAGGAGCAATATTGCAGACTGTTATCTAAATGAAGAAATGCAATGTCAGCATTTATTTCAAGGGGAATAGAATATAAAAGCAAAGAATAATGCCCAGGCTTTATAAGACACCATGTCATTGTCATTGGACAATTCACCCAAGGGCACTTAAAAGAGCACTTTTTAATCGGGGCGGCAATCAAGATTTGAAAGGCAGAGTTTCTCTCAGTTCCTCTGAGTTGAGGAGCGACCAGTCAGCAAGAGGCAGTGTGTAAAAAAAAGATACCTGGCAGTCAGGCCCACGTTCAAGATTTAAAAAGCAGAGCACGAGTCAGTTTTCTCTGAGTTGGACAATCCACACCAGGGGTGTGTAAAAACAGCTGCTTTTTATTCAGGTTGACAATTGGGATTTTTAAGGCAGAGTTTCACAGCAGTTTCTCTGAGTTGTGGAGCGACCAATCAACAAGAGGGATTTATTTGAAAAGGGCCAATAAGAATAAATCAAATGCAGGGGGAGTGACCATTCTTTTGGAATGTGCCAATCTTTAGGGTGTCTTTGGCTCATTGGGCTTCAGTGATCTCTCTCTCTCTCTCTCTCTCTCTCTCTCTCTCTCTCTCTCTCTCTCTCTCTCTCTCTCTCTCTCTCTCTCTCTCTCTCTCTCTCTCTCTCTCTCTCTCTCTCTCCTCCCTCCCTCTCTCCCTCTCTCCCTCTCTCCCTCTCTCCCCTCTCCCTCTCTCTCTCTCCCTCTCTCTCTCTCTCTCTCTATCTCTCTCTCCCTCTCTCTCTCCCTCTCCCTCTCCCTCCCTCCCTCCCTCTCTCATTATCATTAGTGCATCGTATAGTGACAATGGCTCCATGGCAGTACTTTGTACTGTGCGTGGGATGCAGGAAGTCTGCACCAGAGATAACCACCTCTGCACCAGGTGCATGGATCTGCAGCTCCTGACAGAACGTATTAAGGAACTGGAGCTGCAGCTCGATGACCTTCGACTCATACGGGAGAATGAGGAGTTAAAAGCCAGGAGCTACAGGGAGGTAGTCAGCCCTAGGTTGCAGGAGACAGGTAACTGGGTGACTGTCAGGAGAAGGAGGGGTAATGCACAGCCAGTGCAGAGAACGCCTCCAGCTGTTCCCCTCAATAATAAGTACATAACTTTAGATACTGTTGAGGGGGGTGACCTACCAGGGGGAGCCCAGTGACCGGGTCTCTGGAACTGACCCTGGTGCTGTGGCTCAGGAGAGCAGAGAGGTGTAGAGAACTGCAGTGTTGACAGGAGATTCCTTAGTCAGAGGAACAGAGACGAGATTTTGTGGGCACGATAGAGACACCTGGATGTTATGTTGACTCCCTGATGCCAGAATCAGGGCTGTCTCAGATTGGGGACATGGCATTCTCAAGTGCAATGGGAGCAGCCAGAAGTCTTGGTATATATTGGCACCAATGACATAGGTAGACAAGGTGAGGAGGTCCTGAAGAGAGATTTTAGGGAGTGAGATAGAAAGCTGAGGAACAGGATCTTCAAGGTTGTAATCTCTGGATTGTTGCCTGTGCTGTGTGCCAATGAGGGTAAGAATAGGATGACTTGGCAGGTTAATGAATGGCTGAGGAACTGGTGCAGGGGGCAGTGGTTCAGATTTATGGATCAATGGGATCTCTTCTGAGGAAGGTACGACCTGCACAAAAGGATTGGATTACACCTGAACCCGAAGGGGTCCAATATCCTTGTGGGCCGGTTGGCTAGAGTTGTTCAGGCGGGTTTAAACTGATCTGGCAGAGGGATGGGAACCGGAGTGATAGTGCTGACGATGAGGTAGTTAGGTTACAAACAGACGCAATGTGTAGCGAGACTCCTAGCAAGGAGAGGATGAGTGGCAACATAAAAGGCAGACAAAATCAGAAAGTGTGAATAAAGGACTAACGGTGTTATATTTGAATGTGCGTAGTATGTGGAATAGAGTGGATGATCTTGTAGCACAGTTACAGATTGGCAAGTATGATGTTGTAGGCATCACTGAATCGTGGCTGAAAGAAGATTATAGCCGGGAGCTTAATGTCCAAGGATACATGTTGTATCAAAAGGACAGACAGGAAGGCAGATGGGGTAAAAGACTAAGTGGCTCTGTTGGTAAAAAATAAATTATATCATTAGAAAGAGGAGACATAGGGTCAAAAGGTGTTGAATTGTTGTGGATAGATTTAAGGAACTACAATGGTAAAAAGACCATGATGGGAGCTTTATAGCCTTATATCATCTTTCAAGAGGACTACAGCATAAAAGCAAGAATGTAATCTTGAGAATTTATAAAGCGCTGGTGTTGTCTCATTTGGAGTATTGTGAGCAGTTTTGGGCCCCTTATCTTAGAAAGGATATGCTGAAATTGGAGAGGGTTCAAAGGAAGTTCACGGAAATCATTTCTGGATTGAATGGCTTGTCATATGAAGAGTGTTTGATGGCTCTGGGCCTGTACTCTGTGGAATTCAGAAGAATGAGGGGTGACGTATTTGAAACCTATCGAATGGTGAAAGGTCTTGACAGAGTGGATGTGGAGAGGATATTTCCTATGGTGGGACTGTCTAAGACTGGAGGACACAGCCTCAGGATAGAGGCATCCTTTTAGGATGGAGATGAGGAGGAATTTCTTCAGCCAGAGAATGGTGAATCTGTGGAATTTGTAGTCACAGGCTACTTTGGAGGCCAAGTCTTTATGTATATTCAAGGTAGGGGTTGATATATTCTTGATTGGTCAGGGCATGAAGGGATATGAGGGGAAGGCAGGAGATTGGGGCTGAGAGGAAAACTGGATCAGTCATGATGAAATGGTGGAGCAGACTCAATGGGCCAAATGAGCCAATTCTGCTCATATGTCTTATGGTCTTATGACCTTATTACACCACCATATCATATGAACACGCCTCACTGAATGTAAAACTGCCTACACATGCATCCTGGGCTGCCGTGTTTTTCTTTCTATTAGTTTTGGAGTTACAAAACATGATAGCGGCAGCGAATAAATTTTAAAACAAACCCAAGAACACAGCGCATTTTTCTTAGTATGAGGAGAGATGTGGTTGAGTTTTTTTAAAAAGGCAGACGGATCCATAAGCTATCAGAAAATACCTCACACTGTCTCAGGTCTACATTGCCATCTAAAATGGCTAGAATGTGCAGGAGAAATTCCAGTTCTCCCATTGTTACCTGTGCGGGAATGAACTTGCCCTTGACAGTGTTTGCCTTATGTTGGGATTTAGAATTGTTGTACCATCCAAGCTGAGAGCTAAAGTGTTGGAGGAGCTATATGCCAGTCATCTAGGTGTGGTCAAAATGGAAATGTTGGCTCAAAGCCTTGTCTGGTAGCCTGGGATAGATCAACAGATTGAGCAGCTTGACATGCACTGTTCAGGATGCCAACACATTCAGAAGATGCCAAGAGCAGCACCTTCCCATCCCTAGGAAAGCCTGCATTGCCCTGGCAGAGGATTCATGAGGATTTTGCCAGATCATTCATAGGCATGAATTTCTTGGTAGTAGTGAATGCAGCCACAAGTGGCCAGAAGTCTCCCCAGTAGTCTCCACTACAACCTTGCACACTTCTGATGTGTTGAGAAGCCTCTTCTCAAGGACTGGTGTTCCAAAACTTTTAATCAGTGACAATGGACCACAGTCGCGGAACAGATAAGCCATATTACTTCTTTACCATACCACCCAGCTACAAACATCTTGGTGAAAAGGTTTATCCAGGGTTTAAAGAACATACCGTAACCAATGTCCGTGGAACACACAATGCTGACACTGAACCAGAAGTTTGCCAGTTTCCTCCTTGCATATCACAACGTGTCACACTCTACAACCATCAGTTATGCTGCTCCTGGTCGTACCTTGCATTTGCACTTGGATCTTCTCAATCCCAATCTCAGAAGGAGTACGCAGGACAAACACCTGAGACAAACTTAGGGCTCCTCAAACAAGGAGATTCGATGTTTCACTCCTGGACAGGAAGTCCTGGCAAGGGACGACAGAGGTGATCAAGAGTGGGGATGCTGAAAGATTAAGGACAGAAATGGACTACTCTCCTACACAGTGGAGATTGTGTCTGACGTCATATGCAGATGACACATCGTTCAATTGAGGAGAGTAGAGCCAATTGTTAGTGATGACAGGTGGCCAGAGCTGTCAGAACCACTTCCTGCAGTCCTAGAGTCAACTCCTACAACCACCACGGAGGATGCCCCAGAACCTGAGATTGTTTCACTGCCACAAGCCTCACCTGGCAAGCAAAGTGACCTCCCCCCCCCCCACCCACCCACAACCTTGTTGGAAAAGGCATTATCCCACAAGAATAGGAAATCCTCTACTGTGATTAAATCTTTAGACCTGAATGCAACAATTTAAAATGTACTATGTTGTGGGTGTCTATAAAGTAGCTGTATTACAAAGTATACTGTGTGTGTATACCCAGTACATATATAAACTGTATATGATGATGAGAGAGCAATACATTACATATTTGAGATATGTGAGCTGAGATGCATTCTATATTGAATTGGAGTTTATTGCTAAGCTGGGAGGAATGTCATGTATTTAATATTTTCACAATATTTGGGTAATATTGTAAATGTATTGTTTGATTAAGTGCTCTTAGTATACGTAATTCATTATGGGTTATATGTAAGAAGTACATGAGTGGCATATGTCATTACACCACATGTACCATGTGTGTGCACCTCACCAAACATAAAACCGGGTACACCTACATCCCACACTCCTGTGTTTTTCTTGCACAAACAAGAGACAAACTGCAGATGCCAGAAATCCAAACAGTGTACACAAAATACTGGAGGAACTCAGCCGGCCGGGCAGCATCGATGGAAAAGAGTAAGCAGTCGATGTTTCGGGCCGAGACCCTTCATTAGGACTGGCAAATAAGATGAGGAGTCAGAGTTAGAAGGGAAAAGGGGATGGGGAATAATGGGGGTGGCGGGACATTAACAGAAATTGGAGAAATTGACGTTCATGCCACCAGGTTGGAGGCTGCCAGTCAGAGTACAAGCTGTTGCTCCTGCAGCTTATGTGTTGTTTCACTGCGCAATGAGGCCATACTCAGGTTGGAGGAACAACAACTAATATTCCTTATGGGCAGCCTCCAACCTGATGGCATGAACATCAATTTCTCGAACTTCCGGTAATGTCCCCCCCCCCCCACCCTTTTCTATTCCCCATCCCCTTTTTCCTCTCTCACCTTATCTCCTTACCTGCCCATCAGCTCCCTCTGGTGCTCCTCCCCCTTTTACTTTCTTCCACGGCCTTCTGTCCTCTCCAATCAGATTCCCCCTTTCTCCAGCCCAGTAGCTCTTCCACCAAACAACTTCCCAGCTTTTTACTTCATCCCTCCCACTTGTGTATCTTCCTCCCCTCCCCTCCACCTTCTAACTCCGACTCCTCATTTCTTTTTCTCCAGTCTTGATGAAGCGTCTCGGCCTGAAGCATCGACTGTTACTCTTTTCCACAGATGCTGCCTGGCCTGCTGAGTTCCTCCAGTATGCGTGTGTGTTGTGCGTTTATTTTTTGATTAGTTTTGGAGTTACAAAACTTAAACAACAGTAAACTATAAACTGTAAACAATCCACTGTCCTACTGACGAGACCTCAGGGGTGGCAGAATTTTCATTAGTCTCACTGCATGGGGGAAGAAGCTGTTACCCAGTCTGACAGTCCTAGTCCTGATGCTCCTGAACTTCCTTCCTGACAGTAGCCCAAGGATGTACTGGGGACAGCCCGCAGGTGTTGTCACACATTCTGGAGCTGGCATAGTCCACCATGTTCAGCAGAACTAAACAAGCAAAAACATGCCCCCCCACCCTTCTAATCACTCACACAGACAGGCGTCCAGTCCTAGGAAGGGCCGCCTCTGGGCCACGGACCATCTAGTATTGCTGGTTTTGGAACCACTCACTGGTGTTTCTTGTCATTGCTAGGCTCCGCATGAAACTGTCAATGTCCGACAACAGGGCACAGATGAAACCAATAAAGGACAACTTGAGGGCAGATATCAGAACGCTCATTGTAGAAAGAATGACTCACACTTGGAATAGTTTTATGGGTCTTGTGGTGGAGGAGAAAATGTAGGATTAATTTAAGAAACTTCAGAATTGCACAATAGGGTCTTTCTGAGTCGATGAGATAGGGTTAACTCTGGAAGTTCCAGAACTAAGTGGTTGTGGAATAGCAGTTAAAAATACTGGTCTGTACCGATTAATAAATATTTCCATGTCATAAATTATAGGATTGTTGGAATTAGGCGGTACTTATGATTCAGAGTGCAAAAATTGTTCTAAAAGCAGCCAATTTACTTTCAACATTTATCTTTGAATGAAGAGGTAACAATTGCTTGGAGTGACAAAACTTTACCACACTGCCATAAATCAAACTAGAACCAGACTCATCACAAACTTGGCCCAGACTTGGAGCGGGGAACTGAATTCCAGCAGGAAATGAGAGTGACTGCCTTTAATGCCACGGCAACACAAGACTGAGGGTGACGCCAAGGATCCATGGTGCATGGACGAAATGCTAGAGCATTCCGATGGCTGGAATCATGCCTTACGGAAAAGAAGATGGCTGTGATCGTTTAGAGGTGGATTATCCAATCTCCACAACCTCATTGCAGAAGTTGCTCAGATAGTGTCCTCGGCCCATCTTTATAGTCATAGACCAATAACGAATGGCCAACGAAGGAGACCAGTGAGGATTCCTATTTGCCCACAATTGATACATATCCACCTAATGTTCCTTCCCTATTTACGTACCTGTCCAAGTGTCTTTTAAATGTTGTGCATTTGCCTCATCCACTTCCATATGCATACCACCCACTGTGTGAAAAAGATTTTCCTCAGATTCCTATTAAATCTCTCCCCTCGCACCTTAAACCTATGGCCCCTAGTTCTTGATTCCCCAGCCCTATGAAAAATGCTGTATACGTTCACTCTGTCTATACCCCTTATGATTTTATTCACTTCTAAAGGTGTCCTGCCCTCCAAGGGCGGTGATGGGGTGGAGATAGGTTCTACCAAAGGAGGTGTAAGGCACTTCTCTCTGCTAGCCTGCAGGTCACCCTTGGGCAAGGTGTATCACCTGCTTAGCCCCCAAGTCAGGGTCACATGCAGCCATGGGAGTAGCTGGTGGATGGTCGTATGAGCATCTGGTGCATGTCACAAATCCTGTTTATGTGACCACTGACCCCAGGCAGACTATCTCTGGAGAGTATTGTTAATAGCTGGGGTCACCTGTCTTGTAAAGACACTGCTCAGAAGAAGGCAATGGCAAACCACTTTGGTAGAAAAGTTTGCCATGAACAATCATAGTCATATGCCATGATCACTCACGTCATGTGATATGGTGCACAGCAATGATGATGACCCTCCAAGGAATCAGGTTCCACCCTGCTCAATCTCTCCCCATGACCTAATCCCTTGAGTAATAGCAACATCCTCATCAATCTCTTCTGCATTCTTTTCAGTTTAATGACATATTTCCAATAGCAGATTGACCAAAACGGAACACAATTCTCCAAGTGAGGACTCACCAACATCTTGTACAACTTCAGCTGTATCATTAATGACTTCCCTTTCATTACAGTCAGAAATGGAGATGATGTTTGTTGCCAATTGTATAATGTTCAATTGTATTCCTTTGCTCAGATAATGAGGCAGTTCCTGTTTGCATACAGTAAGACCTGAACAATGTTCGGGTATGGACTGATAGATGGAAAAAGAACTCTGTTGACAAGAAGGAGTATGCCCACTTACACTAGATAGACAATGGCATCACCATTATCAGGTTCAAAATCAAGAACATCTGGGGGTTACCACACAAATGAATTTGCTACATAAATACTGTGGCCATAAGCCTGGGTCAGAGACTGGGAGCAGTAATAATTGTAAAGATATCTCTTGAGCTGATCATGGATTTCTCCTAAGGTGTTATTCGCTTAATGGAGAATCCCTGTGCATGACTTTGTTTCACATGAGCAGTCACCACACAGTCCTTGTCAGATTGGGGTCAGGGCCCAGTCCATGGAGTGCAAGATGACTGGGGACCCTCCAATGCTGCAACCTTCCTCTACAATCACTGCCGTTATAATGTGTCATCAACTTGCGCCAGTTTCACCACTGAGGTCCTGGTTGGATCGCACCTTGTCTGGAACCACTCCACTGACTGTAGCACTAAGCTCCAGACAGCATCACTCTTGGGATCTCAGAAAGCTCACAAGCCTCTCCACCACGACAAAGAGACGATCCTCAGAGAAGAGACCAGGAGAATCCAGTAGTGAATAACTCACCTCCACTTACCCTAAAGCCAATTCACCGTAGAAAACCAGGAGTGTGACGGTATACTCCCCAAGAGATTGCAGCTCCATCAAAACCCACGAAACTCATCATCATCTAGGAAACAACAATTAGATGATTGGCACCCTGCCCACCACCCTAAGCATTCATTCCCTCCACCACCTATGCACAGTGACTCTACACTGTGCATCATCCATAAAATGTACTGCAGTTACCTACTCCATCTGCTCTGGTGGAACTTCCAAACCTGTGACCCCCATGAAGCAGAAGGCCTGCAGTTATATCAAGACACCAGCATTTCAGAGCGTCGCAGCTTGGAACAGTAACTGCTCTGCCCGTGACTGCAAGGAACGGCAGAGAGCTGCGGACACAGCTCAGCACATCAGTGAGACCAGCCTCCTCTCTACGGACGCTGTCTGCATTTTCTGCCGCCGCGCGAGAGCAGCCAGCGCAATCAGGGACCTCTCCCGCCACGGGCTCCTTTTCTCTTCCTCCGCCCATGATCCCCACCCCCACTGGGCAGAAGATCACTCAATCTGGAATAAAAACAGAAAATGCTGGAGAGATCCAGCAAGCCAGCAGCTTCTGAGGCTGTGGGAGAAACAGAGTTAGCATTTCATGTTGAATCAGAATCAGAGTCATTTTTATTATTACTGATCAATACGTGACATGAGAGCTGTTGTGGCAGCAGTAAAGTGCCAAGGCATAAAATTACTATAAATTACAAAAACAAATAAATGTGCATATCAAAGGAGCAACGTGGTCTTCAGGCTCCTGTACCTCCTCCCCAATGATAGTAAGGGGAAGAGGGCATGTCCTGGATGGTTAAGGCAGAAAAGTGTAAATATTTTAGAGCAGGATCTCCCAGTCTATTTGTTAATGCCATGGACCGATACCATTAAGCAAGGGGTCTGTGGAGCCCAGGTTGGGAACCCCAGTTGTAGAGAGAGATTTCTATCTTTCAATTGTTCTGGCATGCTCATGCAGAATAGCTTTCAGGGGAAGTGGGGAAGAACAAGATTTCATTGAGGCGCGTGTCTAAAAGATTGGCACGAGAGCCAGGTTTGACTTGGAAAGGTGAGTAATGAGGAAAATTGTAGGTCAAGGTGACAAGCTATAAGCGGTTTTAATTGAGTACACAGGAAGAAATTATGTCCTCTAGTCAACGTTGTGCAACCAGCCAAAACCGATTTAAAGTGATGGTTAAAAGAGCATGAGATGAGGAGACTGTTTTATACAATAAGATGCATTGATTTCTAAGAATTTACTGTACGTTTGCTGGGTTCAGTAAGAAGTTTTCTAATGCAATTTGATAAATAGTTGAATGAGGAAAGACTCAGGGTTCTGGTGAGTGAGAGAAATGGAATGGTGCTTTCGTGAAACCAGAGCAGGCTTCCAATAATAAGTAGGTTACTATTGAGCGTGATGCCTTCACCCTGTGCATGCAGAGTCTTCAAAGGACACAGCCTCAGAATGGAGGAAGGTCGATTTACAACAGAGATGATGAGGAATTTTTTAGGCAGAGAGTAGAGAATCTGTGGAACTCATTGCCACAGGCCATGTTATTGGGTATATTTAAGGCAGGAGATTGAGGCTGAGAGAAAAATGGATCAGCGATGATAAAATGGCAAAGCAGACTCAATGGGCCAAATGGCCTAATTCTGCTCCTATGTATTATGGTCTTAAGGAAATCTGTCTGTATGTATGATTGGGTGGATGGACGGGTGGGAGAAAAGGGGCTTGTTTTGCTGTTGTTGTGTTGTTGCTTGTTTCGTTTTGCTGAATATCGCGGGCATGCTCTGTCGACAACAGAATGTGCGACAACACTTGCTGGCTGCCCCTAGGTTGTGTTAGCTGTTAACGCAAACAATACTTTTCACCGCGTGTACGTAATGAACGGAGCTGAATCTGAGCAGCTTCCCACGCAAGATGCCGGAGGAACTCAGCAGGCCAGGCAGCAGCTGTGGAAAAGAGTGCAGTCATCGTTTCGGTCCGAGACCCTTCATCAGGACTGGAAACAAGATGAGGAGTCAGAGTAAGAAAGAGGGGGGGAGGGGAGGAAGAACCACAAGGTGAAAGGTGAAGCCTGCTTTTGCTAAAGTAATCACTGTAAATCTCAGCAAAGGAGGGAAATTAACCCAGTCCACATTATATGAATAGCTGTTGCTATCTTCAATACATAGGTGCTGGCAAACTGTTTGCCTTTCAACATTAATTATTGTGAGTTCCCACAGTGGTGGTGGGAGAGGGGAGGTGACTTAACAGGGATGCTTCATTATACTGGATGATCTCCAGTTCAAAATCTCTGAGACGGAGCAGATAAATTTGGATTATATATCAGTGACAGATTCCTTCTAATGTACCTTTCAAGTATTACTCACATGCTATTTTATGATACTATGCTATTTAATGTTTTTCTATGAAACAATGTACGACTTAAAAAAGATCATTTATTTATTAGGTTGGCTGACAGTCGTTAATGTTCCTTGAAGAACCATTTACCTCATGAATTTTACATTTTGAACGATTTTGGGCAATGTAAAGACCGGAGAACTCCTGAACTAAGGTTTAAGTAGAGCGAGAATTACAGTTATTGGCATTGGCAAGGTCCCACTGATCCTGTAACAGTTGGATTTCAAAGTTTTCTTGGAAATTAACCAAGCAGTGATCTAATTTTAAGTATTTATAGGTAGTTAACCTCGTAATGAGTTCTTTCAGGCCTTTTCAGAAATCGATTAAACAATTAGCTCATTTTAAAAACTTAGTGCAGAAAATACAATGCACACATTTTAATAATTTTATTGGAAGTTGATCAAATATGAATGCAACTAAAAGTTTGACAGGCTATGGTTTGAGCTCCTCAATGTGGTTGTAGACTCAAAGCTGGTCATAAAGGGAAAGTTTTACTGATAGTAGACAAGCTTGTCAAACACTATACATTTAAATTTTAATATTTTTGTAATTTGATCAAACAATGATCTAATTTCAATAGCTCTTGGAAATTAATTATGTAAATTTTAGAATATTTAGTATTGGAAAATGATATTGTAAAGTTATATTATTAGTAATTTATTGGAAATCAAGTGGTTTATTATTGTCATGAATGCCGAGGTACAGTGAAAAGATTTGTTTGTATACCACCCAGGCAGATTATTGCTACATATAGTACCAAAACATACAGAATGCAGAAATATAGGGCTATAGTTACAGAGAAATTTCATACTTAATCTGACTTTTTTCAAGTGCTTAAAAAATTTATTACATTTTCATTAAGTTCAACTCTAGTTGTATTGAAGCTGAGTTTATTTGCACTAATTTGAATGACACAGAACTGACACTTCCTACTCCCAAATCTTCACAGATATTTGTCATGCCAGAGTTAAAAGGAAGCTTTTAAGTATTGAGATTTCACTTGTACCAGAGACACATTATAAAACTGGGTGGGAACTGTCAGGGTAATGCTTGGCCATGGAACGGAGCAGCCCTAATCACATCACTTCCGGATACACAACGACTGCTGTTTACAGTTCACCCCTCATCCCACCATCATTAATACACATGTCTCATAAATAGAGGACACAGCACAGGTTTCAGGATCACACGCCAGGAGCCTAAATGGTCAGATGATTGTAGACAATCCATTATGTCAGAGTTGCTTTGGTTTGCTTCACTGCTTATAAATTACTGATAAGAGTTGCAAAGCATTTTCCAGCTCTGGTGATTAAACAGAAATGCTAAAACTTAGCAAATATATGTTTTCCATTGCCATAATTCAGTAGAAATTAATATGTTAATTTACCAGTTAGGCACTCAGAGTTTCAATGTGTCTCTTTACTTTTCAGATGCTGTTCATCGTTAAAGTTTATTTCTTTAAAAACATGGGTAATTGTTTCATGAGAGAGAGAGAGAGAGAGAGAGAGAGAGAGAGAGAGAGAGAGAGAGAGGGAGGAGAGAGAGAGAGAGAGAGAGAGAGTGAGAGAGAGAGAGGCAGAGAGAGAGAGAGAGGCAGAATGAGAGAGGGGGGATGGGGGAGAGAGACAGTCAGAGGTACAGACAGAGGAAGGAGAAGGAGACAGACAGATGTATAAAGAGAGAGGGGGAGAGACAGACAGAGGTACAGAGAGAGTGATGGGGGAGAGACAGACAGAGGTACAGAGAGAGGGGGGAGAGAGACAGACAGGTACAGAGAGAGTGATGGGGGAGAGACAGACAGAGGTACAGAGAGAGGGGGGAGAGAGACAGACAGGTACAGAGAGAGTGATGGGGAGAGACAGACAGAGGTACAGAGAGAGGGGGGAGAGAGACAGACAGGTACAGAGAGAGTGATGGGGGAGAGACAGACAGAGGTACAGAGAGAGGGGGGAGAGAGACAGACAGGTACAGAGAGAGTGATGGGGGAGAGACAGACAGAGGTACAGAGAGAGAGGGGGGGAGAGAGACAGACAGGGGTACAGAGAGAGTGATGGGGGAGAGACAGACAGAGGTACAGAGAGAGAGGGGGGAGAGAGACAGACAGGGGTACAGAGAGAGTGATGGGGGAGAGACAGACAGAGGTACAGAGAGAGGGGGAGAGAGACAAACAGGTACAGAGAGAGTGATGGGGGAGAGATAGACAGAGATACAGAGAGAGAGATGGGGGAGAGAGACTGTGGTGAACTACATATACCTGTCTGGACACGGCCCCCCTGCTGACTGCTCCTGTGGCTCCTCCCACTGACCGTGGCTCCTCCCACGGACCCCGGTATAAAGGCGATTGGGGCCTGAGCCCTGCCCTCAGTCTCCAGGATGTAGTATGGTGGTCAATTGCTGCTTGTTCTTTCTTCCAGCCAATAAAAGCCTATATCTCACCTCACGTCTCCAAGAGTTATTGATGGTGCATCAATTTTATTGGCTGGAAGTTTTAAAACGTGGAAAGCATTTTACATCCAGAAAAATTAGACCTTGATCCTCAAGACTCAGAAGCAGCTCTTGCCTTTGAACTCTGGCTTGCATGCTTCCAATCATACTTGGAGGAGGTTCGTGTGACTGAGCCCGTTATTATGCACAGAATCCTCCTTTCGAGGGTCAGCCCCAAAGTTTACTCACTTATCAGGGACCTGCCGACCTACCAAGGGGCACTGGACGCTCTCAAAAGAGAGTAACTGCGGCCGGTGAACACCGTCTACGCAAGACATCGCTTAGCGACACGACGACAGCGACCCGACGAGACGAGCGAGCAGTTTCTCCGAGCCCTACAGACACTCGTGCGAAATTGCGACTGTGAAGGACTGACGGCGGAACAACATTCGGAGCTGCTGGTAAGAGACGCCTTCGTTACGGGGATCAGGTCAGTGTATGTGCGCCAGCGGCTGCTGGAAAACGCCGATCTTACCTTACGCTCGGCGATCGAGACGGCCGTCACACTGGAGGCTGCTCTGCACAACGCTTACGCTGTCCAACCGCGCGATCCCCCGCCGGTTCCGTGGACACTGCAGACCCCGCCACCCGCCGCTGCCAGTCACGAGTCCATGAACTCCCCGAAACCGACCACAGCTGCTGCCAATCGCAAGTCCGCGCAGTGTTACTTCTGCAGACTCGAAAAGCACCCCCGAAAACGCTGCCCGGCCCGAGAAGCTACCTGCTCCAGCTGCGGGAAGAAGGGCCATTTCGCCAAGATCTGTAAGTCTGAACCACGAGTGGGGTCGGGCAGCACTGCGTGTGAGGCATGGGGGCCGCCATCTTGGTCGCCGCCATCTTGCCTGCCCGCCTCGTGCGAGGCATGGGGGCCGCAATCTTGCCTGCCCGCCTCGTGCGAGACATGGGGGCGGCCATCTTTGTCGGCGCCACCTCGCCCCGCCCCTGACCCACCGGTGCTTACCGGGCACCAAGACGGCGGTTCAACTCTGGCCTCCATAACCCTCGACCAAAGCGCCCCACACCAGCTTGCAAGGTCAATGATGGACCGGATGGTGGACCAGTGCCAACTGAAGGCCACATTTCCCTATCTGGATAATATCACCATCTGTGGTCACGACTGGTCGGATCACAACGCCAACCTCCAACGATTTTTCCAAGTGGCCAAAGGCCTGAACCTTACTTATAACAGGGACAAGTGCGTGTTCGGAACCACCCGACTCGCTATTCTTGGGTATGTCGTGGAGAACGGGGTCATTGGCCCTGATCCCGACCGTATGCGCCCCCTGTTAGAACTCCCTCTTCCCACCACCCTCAGAGCCCTCAGATGGTGCCTGGGCTTCTTTTCCTATGACGCCCAATGGGTCCCCCACTACGCAGACAAGGCCCGCCCCCTGGTCAAGTCTACCACATTTCCCCTCTCTGCCGAGGCCCGCGCGGCCTTCAGCCGCATTAAAGGGGACATTGCCAAAGCAACGATGCATGCGGTGGACGAGACCATTCCCTTCCAAATAGAGAGTGACGCCTCTGATTTCGCGCTGGCTGCTACCCTCAATCAGGCAGGCAGGCCAGTAGCATTCTTTTCTCGTACCCTTCAAGGCCCTGAAATTTGGCACTCCGCGGTGGAGAAAGAAGCCCAGGCCATAGTGGAAGCTATTAGGCACTGGAGGCATTATCTCGCCGGCAAAAGGTTCACCTTGCTGACCGACCAGCGCTCAGTTGCGTTCATGTTCAGCATCCAACAGTGGGGCAAAATCAAAAATGATAAAATTTTGCGGTGGAGAATAGAACTCTCCACCTACAACTATACCGGGCATCTCGTACGCGCATATACCAGGCGCCTCGCACACGCATGAGGGATCACTGACGCCTAGTGGGCTGACACCTCCAGTTAGGCCGGAACCAGCACAACCACCGTCTCCGGTGCAATCACCACCGGCACCTGTGCAATCACAGCCGGTGCTACGTAGATCGCAGCGACAGATTCGACCACCTGATAGACTTAACCTGTAAATATACTTGTAAGAAACTTCGCCCCATGGGGACTCTCTTTTAAAACAAAGGGGGGTGAATGTGGTGAACTACATATACCTGTCTGGACACGCCCCCTGCTGACTGCTCCTGTGGCTCCTCCCACTGACTGTGGCTCCTCCCACGGACCCCGGTATAACGGCGATTGGAGCCTGAGCTCTGGCCCTCAGTCGCCAGGATGTAGTATGGTGGTCAATTGCTGCTTGTTCTTTCTTCCAGCCAATAAAAGCCGATATCTCGCCTCTCGTCTCCAAGAGTTATTGATAGTGCATCAGAGACAGACAGAGGTATAGAGAGAGAGGGAGGGAGAGACAGACAGAGGTACAGAGAGAGAGGGAGACAGACAGACAGAGGTATAGAGAGAGAGAGGGAGAGAGACAGACAGAGGTACATAGAGAGAGAGGGAGAGACAGACAGGTATAGAGGGAGAGAGGGAGAGAGACAGAGACAGAGGTATAGAGAGTAGCAGAGGGAGAGAGAGACAGAGAGAACAAGGAGATAGAGAGAGAGAGAAAGATAGAGATGGACAGAGAGAAAGAGGGAGAGAGAGATAGAGAGACAGAGATAGAGAGAGAGAAACAGAAGAGAGAGACAGAGACAGAAAGAGACAGAGGGAGGGAGAGAGGGAGAGGGGGAGAGGAGGGGCTAGAGAAACAGAGACAGAGGTACAGAAAGAGAGAGAGAGAGAGAGACTGAGGGAAAGAAGGAGCCACAGAAAGGGAGAACAAGAGAGACAGAGAGGGGAGAGATACAGAGACAGAGACAGGATGACAGAGAGAGAAATGAAGATTGAATAGGCTTATTATTTCCATCAGGAATGTTGCAGAGAGCAACTCTCTGAGCTCATTCAGTCTCTGTTTAGATGATTTGTGTTCCATGCCATTCAATGAATGAATTTCAATAGTTATTACCAGGGAATTTTTCTGAAGTCGATAGTTGTGTTGACTTACATCAGTCTATCAGTCAGCATTAGGGTTGTCAGTACAGGATGTCTCTCCTAGATTAATCTTCAGACCTTGTCCGAGAAAGGCAAGTAAGGAAACACAGAGTAACCACACATCTTTTTTTTTAGTTATGTTGAACACTTCCACATTAGTTATTTGTGCATTCAATATGGGAAGGCTATGTTGAGGAAGAGGGAGGTGGGGTGATGAGGGGAAAGCTCTTCCAGTAGTTGGAGTGGGAGGGATCTTGATTAAACCATGAGGATTAAGTCAGGTCAGAGCTGGTAGGAAGAGCTGTCACTTGGTTGGGATATCAAAAACTTTTACTGACTGTTGCACAGTTAATTATGACCTGTGAACTGGTGGGGAAATTAAAGAAGGGTTTGAAGATGCAGTAATCTTTTAACTAACTTTCAAATCAGTTTGGAATGGGATCACCATTCTCACTGATAATGCCAACACACCTTTATTTATTGAGAAACAATGCAGAATAGGCTCTTCCAGATTTTGAGCTGCTCTGGGCAGCAAACCCCCCTGTAAATTGGACAATTTATGATGAACAATTAACCTACCAACCAACATGTCTTTAGAATGAGGAAGGAAATTGGAGCACAATGAGGAAACCCACATGATCAAGGGAGAATGTATGAACTGCAGGTAGACTGGGAGAATCAGAATGGTACTGGACCCCAAGAAAGGGAGTTTGTGGAGTGCCTCCGAGATGGATTCTTAGAACAGCTTGTACTGGAGCCTACCAGGGAGAAGGCAATTCTAGATTCAGTGTTGTGCAATGAACCGGATTTGATCAGGGACCTCGAGGTAAAGAAACCATTAGGAGGTAGTGACCATAATATGATATGTTTTAACCTACAATTTGAGAAGGAGAAGGGAAAATCGGATGTGTCAGTATTACAGTGAACAAAGCAAAACTATGGAGCTATGAGGGAGGAGCTGGCCAAAGTTCAATGGAACAATACCCTAGCAGGGAAGACAGTGGAACAAAAATGGCAGGTATTTCTGGGAATAATGCAGAAGGTGCAGGATCGATTCATTCCAAAGAGGAAGAAAGATCCTAAGGGGAGTAAGGGGCGGCTGTGGCTGATGAGGGAAGTAAAGGGCAGTATAAAAATAAAAGAGAAGAAGTATAACATAGCAAAGTTGAGCGGGAAACCGGAGGACTGGGAAGCTTTTAAAGAGCAACAGAAGATAACAGAAAAGGCAATACGCCAAGAAAAAATGAGGTACGAAGGTAAACTAGCCAAGAATATAAAGGAGGATAGTAAAAGCTTCTTTAGGTATGTGAATAGCAAAAAAAAAAAGTTAAGACCAAAATTGGGCCATTGAAGACAGAAACAGGTGAATTTATTATGGGGAACAAGGAAATGGCAAATGAGTTGAACAGGTACTTTAGATCTGACTTCACAAGGGAAGACACAAACAATCTCCCAGATGTAATAGTGGCCAAAGGAACTAGGGTAAAGGATGAACTGAAGGAAATTTATATTAGGCAAGAAACGGTGTTGGATAGACTGTTGAGTCTGAAGGCTGATAAGTCTCCGGGACCTGATGGTCTGCATCCCAGGATACTTAAAGAGGTGGCTCTAGAAATCGTGGACGCATTGGTAATCATTTTCCAATGTTCTATAGATTCAGGAACAGTTCCTGCTGATTGGAGGGTGGCTAATGTTGTCCCTCTTTTCAAGAAAGGAGGGAGAGAGGGAATTATAGACCGGTTAGCCTGACGTCAGTGGTGGGAAAGATGTTGGAGTCAATTATAAAAGAGGAAATTACGACACATTTGGATAGCAGTAGAAGGATCAGTCTGAGTCAGCATGGATTTATGAAGGGAAAATCATGCTTGACTAATCTTCTGGAATTTTTTGAGGATGTAACTATGAAAATGGACAAAGGAGAGCCAGTGGATGCAATGTACCTGGACTTCCAGAAAGCTTTTGATAAATTCCCACATAGGAGATTAGTGGGCAAAATTAGGGCACATGGTATTGAGGGCAGAGTACTGACATGGATTGAAAATTGGCTGGCTGACAGGAAACAAAGTGTAGCGATTAACGGGTCCCTTTCGGAATGGCAGGCTGTGACCAGTGGGGTACTGCAAGGTTCGGTGCTGGGACAGCAGCTGTTTACAATATACATTAATGATTTAGATGAAGGGATTAAAAGTAACATTAGCAAATTTGCTGATGACACAAAGCTGGGTGGCAGTGTGAAATGTCAGGAGGATGTTCTGAGAATGCAGGGTAATTTGGACAGGTTGGGTGAGTGGGCAAATGTATGGCAGATGCAGTTTAATGTGGATACATGTGAGGTTATCCACTTTGGTGGCAAGAACAGGAAGGCAGATTACTATCTAAATGGAGTCAAGTTAGGAAAAGGGGAAGTACAACAAGATCTAGGTGTTCTTGTACATCAGTCAATGAAAGCAAGCATGCAGGTACAGCAGGCAGTGAAGAAAGCTAATGGCATGCTGGCTTTTATAACAAGAGGAATTGAGTATAGGAGTAAAGAGGTCCTTCTGCAGCTGTACAGGGCCCTGGTGAGACCCCACCTGGAGTATTGTGTGCAGTTTTGGTCTCCAAATTTGAGGAAGGACATTCTTGCTATTGAGGGAGTGCAGCGTAGGTTCACAAGGTTAATTCCTGGAATGGCGGGACTGTCATATGTTGAAAGATTGGAGCGACTGATCTTGTATACACTGGAATTTAGAAGGATGAGAGGGGATCTGATTGAAACATATAAGATTATTAAGGGATTGGACACGCTGGAGGCAGGAAGCATGTTCCCGCTGATGGGTGAGTCCAGAACTAGAGGCCACAGTTTAAGAATAAGGGGTAGGCCATTTAGAACAGAGATGCAGAAAAACTTTTTCAACCAGAGAGCGGTGGATATGTGGAATGCTCTGCCCCAGAAGGCAGTGGAGGCCAAGTCTCTGGATGCATTCAAGAGAGAGTTAGATAGAGCTCTTATAGATAGCGGGGTCAAGGGATATGGGGAGAGGGCAGGAACGGGGTACTGATGTGTATGATCAGCCATGATCATAGTGAATGGCTGTGCTGGCTAGAAGGGCCAAATGGCCTACTCCTGCACCTACTGTCTATTGTCTATTGTCTATTGTCTATTAACTCCTTAGAGGCAGCAGCAGGAATTGAACCCAGGTCCGTGGTACTGCATAGTGTTGTGCTAACCACATGTTTGTTCAGCTTCTCTCTTGTTGGATTGATAATCTGCTCCAATGAGGCATTTGCAATAAAAAAATCAAGAAAACAGAGACTGTAGCGGGATAAAGAAATAATACAGGCTATATCCCGCTGCAGCTTCTGCCCTCTTGGGAGTGAAGAATGTTGCCGTGGTAGTGTAACATTGAGTGTGGTGCTACTATTGATCAGGGCATCAATTCCAGCATCCCCTGTAAGGAGTTTGTACGTTCTCCCCATGAAACGTTTTCTCCAGGAGCTCTGGTTCCCTCTAACAGTCCAAAGACATACACATTAGTAGATTAATTGGTCATTGTAAGTTGTCTCGTAGTTAGGTTAGAGTTAAATCAGGGGTTGTCGGGTTTGCTGGGGCAGTGCAGCACGCAGGACTGGATGGGTCTATTCTGTGCTGTATCGCTAAATAAAATATTGGGAAACCTACTGAAGGCATAATGTGATAGAGTTGCCTCCTGCACGTTGGTTTGGTCAATAATTTTAAATGTGGCACTGACTAATCTTTAAAAAGCCCTGTATTTATACTTTCAAAACTCTCCAGACTGCTCAGCCACTAATTATCAGCTGTAGATGACTGATCGCTTTGCATTGGGAACTCACAGAGCCACATCTATAAACAATATCTCCTGTACCTGGTACAGTGGCCACTGAGTGTATGTTTGTGGTCTTCTGCTGCTGTAGCCCAACCACTTCAAGGTTCGACGTGTTGTGCATTCAGAGATGCTCTTATGCACACCACTGTTGTAATGTGTGGTTACTTGAGTTACCGTTATTTTCCTGTCAGCTTGAACCAGTCTGGTCTTTCACCTCTGACCTCTCTCATTAACAAGGCGTTTTCACACACAGAATTACTGCCCATTGGATGTTTTTTTGCTTTTCACACTATCCTCTGTAACTCTAGAGACTGTTGTGCATGAAATTACCATGAGATCAGCAGTTCTTGAGATACTCAAACCACCCCATCTGGCACCAAAAAAAAAATCATTCCACAGTCAAGTCATTTAGATCACATTTCTTCTCCATTCTGATGCTTGGTCTGAACAACAACTGAACCTCTTGACCATGTTCAAAGGTTCAAAGGCTCATTTAATTGTCAAATTATGCACGTACAGTACAACTCTGCTGGATGTCTGCGTGCTGTTGCACATTGAGTGCTACCACATGATTGGCTGATTAGATATTTGCATTGCCAAGTGGGTGTACAAAACACTCAGTTTAGTCTGCATTGGGAATGTTGAATGAGAAAAAAATGGCACAGGTGCTGCTGCATTTGGAGGTTCATACCAGTGCCCGAGAAGAACAGAGTGAACTGCCTCAACAACTATCCCCCAGTGGCACTCTCTTCTACTGAGGTGAAGTTCTTTGAGACGTTGAGAAGCTAGTCATGACCAGAATCAAATCCTGCCTAAGCAAGGACCTAGACCCATTGCAATTTGCCTATTACCACAAAAAGTCTACCATGGATTCAGTCTCATTGGCTCTCCACACAGCCTTGAATCACCTGTACAATTGTAATACCTATGCCTGGCTTCTGTTTATTCACTACATCTCAGCATTCAACACAATCATACCCTCAGTTCTAATCAACAAGCCCAAAAGTTTATCCTCTGTACCTCCAACTGCAACTAGATCGCTGACATCAAGACTGGGAGACCACAGACAGTGTGGATTGGAAATAACATCTCCTCACTGATAATCAACACTGGTGCACCTCAAGGATATGTGTTTAGCCCACTGCTCTACTCTTTCTACACCCAAAGTGGTGTGGCTAGGCACAGCTCAAACACCATCTATAAATTTGCTGAAGACACAACTATTGGTGGCAGTATTTCATAAAATGACAGGGAGATGCACAGGATCGTGGTAAATCAGCTGGTTGAGCGGTGTCACAACAACGACCTTGCAATCAATGTCAGTAAGACCAGGGAATTGACTATGGACTTCAGGATAGGTAAGTTGAGGAAACACAAAGCAGTCCTCATTGAGGGATCAGCAGTGAAAAGGGTGAGCAGCTTCAAATTCCTATGTGTCAACATCTCTGAAGACTTTTCCTGGGCCCAACATATAGATGCGATTACAAAGAAGGCATGATGATGGCTACGTTTCATCAGGAGTTTGAGGGGAATTGGTATATCATCAAAGATACCCACAAATTTCTGCAGGTGTATCGTGGAGAGCATCCTAACTGGTCGTATCGCCACCGGGTATGGGGATCCATTGCACAGTATCGGGAAAAGCTGCAGAAAGTCGTAAACTTAACCAGCTCCATCATGAGTACTAGCCTCCCAAGCATCCAGAACACCCAAAAAGCAATGTTTCACATAGACCACATCCACCATTAAGGACCCCCATCACCCAGGACATGCCCTCATCTCATTGCTACCATCAAGGAGGAGTTACAGGACCCTGAAGACACACACTCGGTGGTTTAGAAACAGCATTTCCCTCTCCACCGTCAGTTTTCTGAATGGACAATGATCCCATGAACACTTCCTCATTTTTTCCCCATTTTTCCCTCTCCTTTTGCACTACTTATTTAACTTTCTTCGTAAATATATTCTTCTTATTGTGATTTATAGTTTTTATTATTATGCATAGCAATGATAATAAAAACTATAAATTACAGTCACATATTGAGGCAAAGCAACAAATTTCACGACACATGCCAGTGATATGATTCTGATTCTGAGTAACTACACTGATCTTGCCCAGGCAGTGCTTGGGATTATTTATAACCATCAGGAGAGCAGACAGGAATTCAAGCTAACGTCTTGGAGCTATGCAGTAAGAGAGTCATAGATTTATACAGTAAAGATACAGGCCCTTCAGCCCAATTGCTATTTAAAATTATTAAATCATAGAGAGATTCAACACACCGGGTGTTTCAGCCTACTATATCCGTGACGATTCTAATAGTAGTATAGGGCAGTACAGCAGGGATTATAGGCCCTTTGGCCCAATAAGTCCATGCTGACCCACAGTCCAGCTAGCTAGTCTAAATTTTTTTAATGTTCCGCCCATATCCCTCCAGGTTCGTCCCCTCCATGCACCTATCCAAGCTTCTTAAATGACACAATTTTACCTTCCTTATCCGCATATTCTTGTCAACAGCCCCCAAATTCTACCAGTCACTTACAAACTATGGGCAAGTTACTGTGGTCACTTAGCCTGCCAGGCTGCATGTCTGTGGGAAGTGGGAGTAAACTGGAGCAGCTGGAGGGAAACCACACCACTGCAGAAAGAACGTGTGAATTTCACAGAGAGAGAGTGCCGGAGGTCGGGGCTGAACCTTTGAACCTGGATCAGCCAGGCACTTACTCTATTAGTGGAACCAGCCTGCAGCCCACTGAAAGTTCTTGGGCCTTATGACAGAGCTTGGCATTGGCATTAGAATTGATTTATTATTGTCACATGTGCCAAGGTACAGTGAAAATCTTGTCCTGTTTACTGTTTATACAGGTCCAATCATTGCACAGTACGATGAATAAGTTCAACCAATAACAATGCAGAATAAAATTCAAAGTAAATTTATTATCAAAGTACCTACTGGGCATGGGAGACGTCACCTCCAGAGCGCAGCTCTGCACAACCCTGCGGACGACCGGTTCCAGGCCGGCGTTGCCGACTGAGGTGTTGTAGGGGAAGGAACATCAGCATCTTGCTGCGGCGGATGCGCGGGCGGAGGCCTCTGTAGTTGAGCGATCACGCCCCCCCCCCCCCCTTTCTCCTGAAGGAAGGGATGGTTTGCTGCTGATTCTCGAATTGGAGAATCTCGGAATAGAAGCGACACGGCAGACTAACAACGTAACCGCGACAGTTAGTCTCCTCCGTTGCTGTGGTGGTTGAAATCTCTCCGCCACATGCCAGTGACAGGGAGAGCCTATGGCACAGCGGACTGTTGGGCGGACAACAGGTTTTGCTGACTGCAGGTCATGGTCTCTTTTTGGGGGCTTTGCTATTGCTTGCTGGGTGGTAGGTGCTGATGCTTTTTGCTGAAATGGGTGGGGGGAAGGGGGCAGCTTCATGCTTAGCTGCTGCTTGCGAGGGGAGGGGGGGCTTTGGGTTTCTAAAGTTTTTCTGTCATTCATTCTTTCGGGGTTCTGCTTTTCGTGGACGCATGCAAAGACTAAGTATTTCAGGTCGTGTATTGTATATATTCTCTGATAACAAACGGAACTATTTGAGCCATATACAGCCCTGAGATTCATTTTCTTTTGGGTATACCTGACAAATAATATAAACATAACTGTATAATTAAATAAAGTGCATAAGCTGCCAAAAATTGTAGTGCAGGTAAGCTGAAGATGAAAGTGAGGTAGATTGTGAGGCCAAGAGTCGGTCTTATCACACAGGAGGTCAGTTCAGAGTCTGGTGGCAGCGGGATAGAAGCTGTCCTTGAGCCTGGCAGTACACATCCAGGCCTTTGTAACTTCTGCCCAAGGGGAGAGGGGAGACAAAAGAACGTTCAAAGTAGGTGGGGTGCTCGATTATGCTGGCTGCTTCTACTGAGACAGCGAGAAATGTAGACAGAGTCCATTAAGGGGAGGCTGGCCCTGTGATAGGCTGAGTGGTGTCACACACAGACGAGTTGCCGTGCCAAGCCGTCATGCGTCCTCTCTGCTCAGAGTGAGATGCAAACGGACAACTCCCCGCCTCAGAGAGGAGACCACAGTCACAGATGCCGTTGACAAAGCGCATTAAGAGACAGAGTGAAAAGTCAACGTTAGAAAGTTAGAAAATCGAACAGGATGTGATCTCACGCAGTGCATTTGAGATGAAATGGCAGCGATGAAACCCATGGGCCCCATCTGCCATTGGAGGTCAGATAAAACAGATGATCATTAAGGAACATAATCCTCTTGGCTACACACCAGTTCCTGTGTTGACTTTGGATTGCTCTGTCTAAGAGATGAGATAGTCTTGGCTCATGTTTCAGTCCAGCCTGCATGTTGTTCACCTGCAACACCTGCTCGTAATTGTTCCACGTTGTAAAGCGGGATCGCCAAAAGCGTAACCTCAGCCTAGCTGCCAACAAATATAATGTGCTTTTTTAGTACGACAGCCAAGAACAGCAGCATCAGCATTTGAGATTGTGTGCTGGTTTGACTGTGATGTTGCTGGACTGTTGGAGTTAACATTAGCTGACACTAGGTGGCAGGAGATCCTCCATGAGCAGAGAGTGTCAGTTCTTAAATTGTTTCATTCACCCACTTCCAGTCAGAGCTAATTTACAGGTTGATATTGTATGTGTCTCACAGAATTACCACAAGAATTAATCAACATATTAGGTACAGTAAAAAGCATTTCTACCAGAACTCTTAGGAGCATTGGTGTACAGAGAGAACACGAGGTGCACGTCGGTAGCTCCCTGAAGGGGGCAACGTGTACTTTTTAAAAATTTGATTTATGGATACAGAGCAGAACTGGCCTTCGCAGCCCAACACCCAGAAACCCAATTAGTTAACCCTAGCCTAATCACAGGACAATAGACAATAGGTGCAGGAGTAGGCCATTCGGCCCTTCGAGCCAGCACTGCCATTCAATGTGATCATGGCTGATCATCCACAATCAGTACTCCTTTCCTGCCTTCTCCCCATATCCCTTGACTCCGCTATCTTTAAGAGCTCTATCTAACTCTTTTTTGAAAGCATCCAGAGAATTGTCTCCACTGCCTTCTGAGGCAGAGCATTCCACAGATCCACAATTCTCTGGGTGAAAAAGTTTTTCCTGAACTCTGTTCTAAATGGCCTACCCCTTATTCTTAAACTGTGGCCTCTGGTTCTGGAAGACAACTTACAATGACCTATTAATCTACTAACTGGTACCTCTTTGAAATGTTGGAGGAAACCAGGGCACCCAAAGGAAACCCACACGTTCACAAAGAGAAGCGTACAAGCTCCTTACAGACAGAGTTGGTATTGCACTCTGAACTGTAACAGTGCCGTGCTAACCGCGATGCTACTATGGATAGCGCATTGAAGAAGGCATCCAACGTGTTGCCTTCATAGCTCAGGTGTTAAGTATAAAAGTCAATAAAGCTTGGTGCAGCTGTATAAAAATTTAGCTAGGCTGCATTACGATTATTGTTGCAGCAGTTCTAGTCAGGCCAGGAAGGATGCAGAGGTTTTGGAGAGGGTGCAAAGACGCTCACCAGAAATTGCCTGGATTATGACAACTATGGTTTACATAAAGCCATGAGAGGTACAGATAGGGTAAATGGAAGCAGGCTTTTTCCACTGAGGTTGGGTTGGACTACAACCGGAGGTCATGGCTTAAGGGTGATAGGTGAGAAGATAAAGGGGAACACGAAGGGGAACTTCTTCACTCAGAGGGTGGTGAGAGTGTGGAACGAGCTGCCAGCACAAGTGGTGCATGTGAGCTCAATTTCAACGTTTAAGAGAAGTTTGGATAGCTACATGAACGGTAGGGGTAGACAGGGCTATGGTCTCAGTACAGGTCGTTGGGAGTAGGCAGTTTAAATGGTTTTTGGCATGGACTACATGGGCCAAAGAGCCTGTTTCTCAGCTGTACTTCTCTATGACTCTTGAGTGTATTGGCTCTAAGGAGAGAATGTTGGAGGTTGAGGGGTGACTTGATAAAAGTATATAAAATAATGAATTATGTAGCTACAGTAGATCATAGAGCATTGAAGAGTAAGGCACAGTACGGGCTCTTTGGCCCACAGTGTTGTGCAGACTTATGTAAATCTACTCAACATTCACTCTGGCCCTTCCTTCCTACAAAGCCCATCACCCTCCAGTTATTTTTTACATTCATGTGCCTATCTAGTATCTCTGAAATCTCCTTAACGTATCAGCCTTTACCACTAACTCGGTTCCAGGCACATACTGTATTGTGCAAAAGTCTTAGGCATAGATATATATATAGCTATCTGGCAGGAGCAAAATATGTTGGGAATGGCGAGGGTGCAGCACCGTGGGAGGGGTGTGGGACAGGTGGCAGAGAAGGGGTGCCAGGACGGGGGATGGCATGGGTGCAAACACACCCAGCTGTGAGATGCCAGGCAAGGTCATTTGATTCCAAGCAATTGGTTTTTTGATCATTACTGAATGTCTTTCTGGTGCTCCTGGCACCCTCCCCTCCCCATTCCTCTTTTCCCAAATATGATTCCCCTTTCCTTGCCACATTCCCACTCTCAGTCCACATTAGGGACCCATACCAGAATCAAGTTTACCATCACTCACATATGTCATGAAATTAGGTTTTTTTGTGGCAGCAGTACTGTGCAAAATTACTGCAGTCCTGTGCAAAAAATCTTAGCCGCCCTAGCTATATATATGTGTCTAATACCTTTGCACAGTATTGTATCGCTCTGTGTCAAAAAAAGATAGTCGAAGTATTTTTCCTTCAGTGGGAGTGTCAAATACCAGAGGCCATAGATTTAAGCTGAGAGGGGGAGGCTTAATGGAGATGAGTGGGGCGAGTTTTTTTACATAAAGGGTGTTGGTTGTCCAAAACAGGCTGGTCAGGGTGCTGGTGGAAGTGGCTTTATTAGAGGAATTGAGAGAGACTCATGAATCTGTTGGGTAGGAAGTGTGTAGACCATGTAATTACTAAATGGCAATTGATATATTGCTGTCAACATATATTGATATATTGATATATGCAGTGAAAAACTTTGTTTGGCACCATCCACACAGTCTGTTCAAAACATAAATACAGTGGATTCCCATTAGTTGGGACACATCAGGCCCAGTACACTTTGGCCCAATTAAGTAGCTGCCTTAATCAGCTGAAGTTTCATGGAAATAATTAAAAAGATATAAAAAAGACAAACTGCCATTAACTGAGCAGCAAATTACATATTTAAAGGAAATACAGAATGAGTTAGAACACTATCAATACTACTATATTACCATAAAGCTCAGTATTTGTTCCTGATAGTTATTGAAGGAGGAATTCATACTTTGTACAGTGCCATGTTCTGTAAATGAATAAAGTCAGTGCTGACACTTGGCGTTGATAATGAACTGCCTTCATACAATGGTTTTGACAATCGCATCTTCAAAATCTTCATTTTCATTCTAACATTCAGGACAATTCTTGAATGCTCCTTGGTGCTGCCATCAGGAAGAAGGTACAGTAGTCTCAGGACCCTCACCAGAGAGGGTAACTTCACTCAACTTCACTTGCCCCATCACTGGAGTGTTTCCACAAACTATGGACTCACCTTCACTCATCTCATCTCATGTTTTCAATGCTTATTTATTTATTATTATTATTTTTCTCTTTGTATTTGCATACTGATTGAACACCCATACCAATGTGGCCTTTCATTGATTCTGTTATGTTTATTATTCCAGTACGGATTCATTGACTACACCTGCAAGGAAATACATCTCCGGGTTGCATATGGTGACGTACATGTACTTTGATAATAAATTTATTTTCAACTTTACACTTTTTCAATATCTTCAAATTCTTTGTAATTCCTAATTGTTGAAGTAGTGCAGCCATTTACTCGAATTTTACTCAGTGCAAGTTTTTTACTCAGAGAGTTGTGAGTGCGTGGAATGGGCTACCAGCAACGGCGGTGGAGGCGGATACGATAGGGTCTTTTAAGAGGCTTTCAGATAGGTTTATGGAGCTTAGTAAAATAGAGGGCTATAGGTAAGCCTAGTAATTTCTAAGGTAGGGACATGTTTGGCACAACTTTGTGGGCCGAAGGGCCTGTATTGTGTTGTAGGTTTTCTATGTTCTATGTTTCCATTTCATTTTCACTCGCTGCCGTTTCTGGCATCTCCAAGCCTGAATGCTTGAAACCACAGCAAGCGGAACAGTTCTGAATTGTCTTACTGCTTATTTTTCACCAACTATCAGTGCCAAGAATCACTGCTTTTTGAACACTAACACACCCACCTGCCGCTATTTAAAAACTGTTTGCACTAAGCATGGTGGAGTGTCTAATGGCCACACAAGTGTACAAAGGACGCTAATTAGAACCTGTTTGGCAACTGTCTCCTGTCCCAATAAAGCGATATAGTGTACCAAATAAACAATGAAGGAAATCCTGGTTATTTTCTTGATTCGTTTTTGTTCTTTAAGAATTGCTCCAAACAAACGGCTGCCCTGATTAATCAAAGGCCCAGTTAACCAGAACCCACTGTATACTGAGAAAGTACAAAGGGAAAAGCAATAACAGAATGGAAATTGCAGAGGGATAGATTGTCATTTTATTGAAGCAGATATTATGAGCTGAAAGACCTGTCCTTGTGCTCCTTGATATTCATTTGACATCTAATATGGACCTCATTGGATGGCAACACACACTGGTATTTGACAGACACGTGAATGTTTGTCAGCTTGCAAAGGCAACGCCCCATGGCACCTGAGACCTGGGCACAGTCCTCACCTTGTCTGCTGTCCGTGTGGGGTTTGCACGTTCTCTCTGTCACTGTGTGGTTTTCATTGGGTGCTCATGTTTACTCTCAATCATTTACTTATTGGTCCTGGTGTATTAGCTGAGTGTTAGAATCAGAATCTGAATCAGGTTTAATATCACCGGCATATGTCGTGAAATTTGTTGTCTTTGTGGCAGCAATACAATGCAACACATAATAATAGGAAAAAACCTGACTTACATAAAGTATATAGATATTAAATATTTAAATTAAACAAGTAGTGCAAACATAGAAACAAAAATGTAGTGAGGTAGTGTTCATGGGCCCAGTGTCCATTCAGAATTCAGATGGCAGGGGGGAAGAAGCTATTCCTGAGTCATCGAGTGTGTGCCTTCAGGCTTCTGTACCTCCTTTCTGATGGTAGCATTGAGAACAAGTCATGACCTGGGCGATGGGGGTCCTTAAAGATGGATGCCACCTTTTTCAGGCATCACTTCTTGAAGATGTCCTGGATACTATGGAGGCAAGTGCCCGTGATGGAGCTGACTAAGTTTACAACTCTCTGCAACTTATTCTGATCCTGTGCAGCAGCCTCACCCCCCACCACCCCACCACATACCAGCTGGTGGTGCAGCCAGTTAGAATGCTCTCCACAGTACAAATATAGAAATTTGGTCTTTGGTGACATACAATATCTTCTCAAACTCCTAATGAAATATAGATGTCATGTCTTCTTTGTAGCAGCATTAACATGTTGGGTTATAGAAACATAGAAAACCTACAGCACAAAACAGGCCCTTCAGCCCACAAAGTTGTGCTGAACATGTACTAATTTAGAACTTACCTAGGGTTACCCACAACCCTCTATTTTTCTAAGCTCCATGTACTTAACCAGGAGTCTCTTAAAAGACCCTATCGTATCCACCTCCACCACTGTCACCGGCAGCCCATTCCACGCACTCACCCCTCTTTACGTAAAAAACTTACCCCTAACATCTCCTCTGTACCTATTTCCAAGCATCTCAAAATTGTGCCCTCTCGTGTTAGACATTTCAGCCCTGGGAAAAAGCCTCTGACTATCCACACGATCAATGCCTCTCATTATCTTGTACATCTCTATCAGGTCACCTCTCATCCTCCTTCTCTCCAAGGAGAAAAGGCCGAGTTCACTCAACCTGTTTTCATAAGGCATGCTCCCCAATCCAGGCAACATCCTTGTAAATCTCCTCTGCACCCTTTCTATGGTTTCCACATCCTTCCTGTAGTGAGGCGACCAGAACTGAGCACAGTACTCCAAGTAGGGTCTGACCAATAGACAATAGACAATAGACAGTAGGTGCAGGTGTAGGCCATTCGGCCCTTCTAGCCAGCATTGCCATTCACTATGATCATGGCTGATCATACACAATCAGTACCCCGTTCCTGCCCTCTCCCCATGTCCCTTGACCCTGCTATCTATAAGAGCTCTATCTAACTCTCTCTTGAATGCATCCAGAGACTTGGCCTCCACTGCCTTCTGGGGCAGAGCATTCCACATATCCACCACTCTCTGGGTGAAAAAGTTTTTCCACATCTCTGTTCTAAAAGGCCTACCCTTATTCTTAAACTGTGGCCTCTAGTTCTGGATTCACCCATCAGCGGGAACATGCTTCCTGCCTCCAGTGTGTCCAATCCCTTAATAATCTTATATGTTTCAATCAGATCCCCTCTCATCCTTCTAAATTCCAGTGTATACAAGCCCAGTCGCTCTAATCTTTCAACATGGTTCAGGGTCCTATATAGCTGCAACATTACCTCTCGGCTCCTAAACTCAGTCCCATGGTTGATGAAGGCCAATACACCATGTGCCTTCTTAACCACATAGTCAACCTGCACAGCTGCTTTGAGCGTCCTATGGACTCGGACCCCAAGATCCCTCTGATCCTCCACACTGCCAAGAGTCTTACCATTAATACTATTAGACTCTGAGGGTCTAGATTAGATCCTCAGAGATATTGATACCCAGGAGCTTGAAATTGCTCACTCTCTCCACTTCTGATCCATCCATACTCATGAGCATGAGGGAGTACATAGTAATGGAGTGGTTAGCGCAACACTTTACAGTACAAGTGACCTGGGTTCAAGTCCCGCCACTGCCTGTGGGGTGTTTGTATGTTCCCCCTGTGACAGCCAGGGTTTCCTTCGAGTGCTCCGGTTTCTTCCCACAGTCCATAGATGTATCAGTTGGTAGGTTAACTGGTTATTGTAAATTGTCCCGTGATTCAGCTAGGGTTGAATGGGGGGATTGCTGGGTGGTGTGTCTCAAAGGGCCGGGAGGGTCTATTCTGCGCGATATCTCAATAAATAACTAAATAAAACAGGGTTAATATAGGATTCGTGTAAATGGTGCTTGGTGGTCAGCACAGACTCATAGGGCCAAATGGCCTGTCTCCATGATTTATCTCTGTATTAATTATAAATAATCAATGTTTAAATTATGTTCTGCAGCAATTTCACTTCTCTGCTAAGACACACAAGTCTTTCCTAATCACTTTAATTACCTCCTAATTTTATGTAATTTAATGAACTCTTCCTCATACAAACTCCTTAATCACTGACCTCAAGTGCAAATCCCTGATACTTACCAAAAAAAATGATATTTAACACAAATTGCAAAGGACCCAGCACCAAGACATGTGGGACTCCAGTGAAAAAATATTGTTCCAGTCTTTAAAACATCTGTTGATCTGTTCTGTCTACTTCCTGTCCAGTACTGGGCATTAAAACATCATTCGGCACTCCATTACTGATTTACCTTGTACTACCTCAACGCACTGTTGTAATGAATACTGCTGTATGGACGGTAACTGCGCACATTAAATACTGGAGAATCTCAGCAGGTCCGACAGCAATTATAGAGGGAAATATATAGTATTCATTACAGCATTTTCTCTTCTCCCCTCTCCCATCAGCCATAAGGTACAAACGCTTGAAAACATGCATCAAGGGCGGCTTTTATGCAGGACAGCTCCTATCCTGCTGCTAAGCTTTTGATCAGATCTCTCGTACATTAATGATAAACTCTTGACCTCACAATGCACCTTGTCACGGCCTTGCATCTTATTGTCTACCTGCTCTGCACCTTCCCTGTCACTGTAACACGATATTCTGAATTCTGTTCATGTTTTTCCCCGCACTGATGTGATGAAATGATCTGTGTGGAGGCATACACAACAAAGTTTTGAGGCAATAATTATCCGACACCGAGTTAATGAGAAAAGGTCTCTATTGCCCTTTGTTACATTTTACCCAAAATGTGGTACCTATGATTACTGGGGAATTTTGGCAATCATTTAAATGCCAGGACTGTAGTAGATAGTAGACCTTGGACCAATATCTCAACAATTCAGGACAGCTCCTCCCCCTCTGTCATCAAATTTCTGAATGGACATTGAACACATGAACACTACCTCACTACTTTTTTTCTCTCTTTTTGCACTACCTATTTAACTTTTTAAATATTTATATCTTACTGTAACTGAGTTTTTATTATGTTTTGCAATGTACTGCTACTGCATAACAACAAGCTTTATGACAACACATACGAACAAGCTGGATGAACTCAGCAAGTTGGGCAGCATCCGTGGAAACGAGCAGTCAACGTTTCGGGCCGAGACCCTTCGTCAGGACTGAAGAAGGAGGAGGCAGGGGGCCTATAAAGAAGGTGGGGGGAGGGTGGAAGGTGCCAGGTGAAAAACCAATCAGAGGAAAGATCAAGGGGTGGGGGAGGGGAAGCAGGGAGGGGATAGGCCGGAGAGGTGAAGAAGGAATGTAAGGGGAAAGCACTATGGGTAGTAGAAGAAGGCAGAATCATGAGAGAGGTGATAGGCAGCTGGAAGAGGAGGCAGAGTGAAAGTGGGATGGGGGAAGGGAGAGGGAGGGAATTACTGGAAGTTGGAGAATTCGATGTTCTCCAAGTTTTATGACATTTACTAATGATATTAAACCTGATTCTGAAATATTTTCAGCAGCTTCACTAATGACCTTCCTTCCAATATAATGTCATGTGAAGATATATTAAGATGAACAACTTCCAGTTCCATTTGAAAATCTTTAGTAATGACACAGGCATGGGCTGATAAATGATTTGTAGTGCTCATTCATCACGTCACTTGCAAGAGGATATAGAATCACCACAGACCACAAAGTTAATTGGAGTAACCACATAAATAATATGGCTTCCCGAGAGTGGTCAGAGTTTGTGTATCCTTTGGCAGGTGACACCCCAAAGCCTTTCCAACGTCTAGAGTATGCTGGAAAGCCCTCCACTTGCCGTCTAAGTGCATCCCGCCAACATCCAAAGAACTCAAATCCCAACCAGAACAAAACCACATCTATTTGCTTGAAAATCATTCATTCCTTCCATCAACGCCGACAAGAACAATGCAGCAGCCTGCCAGCACTTTTCAGACCCATGAGCCCTACTGCTTGGAAAGGTAAGGGCGAATGTTCGCCGAGAAAGCCACTAGATGCAATTGTATTCATTTATTTCGAGATAGAGTGAGGTAACGGGCCCTTCCAGCCCAACAAGTCCCTGCTGTCCAATTACACTCATGAGCCCGATTATCCTACTAACTCATAGAACTTTAGAATGTCAGATGAAGCCAGTTCACCTGGAGGAAACCATGCGATCGCAGGGAGAGCGTGCAAACTCCTTACAGACAGTGGCAGAATGGAACCTGGCTTACTAACACTGTAATAGCATTACATAGCTGCTACACTGATGTGTTGCCCCGTTCTTCTCTCTAAGTCACACATTATCCGGACTTTGAGGTACATATCAGTATCAGAATTAGAATCAGCTTTATTATTATTGACGTAGGTCATGAAACTTGTTGCTTTGTGGTATTGGTACCAGTAACAGTTTATTATTGTCGCATGTTCCACGATACAGTAGAAAACCTGTCTTGCATACTGTTTAGAAACATAGAAAACCTACAGCACAATACAGGCCCTTCAGCCCACTAAGCTGTGCCAAACATGTCCTTACCCTAGAACTACCTAGGCTTACCCATAGTCCTCTATTTTTCTAAACTCCATGCACCTATCCAGGAGTCTCTTAAAAGAACCTATCATTTCTGCCTCCACTACCGTCGCCACCAGCCCATTCCATGCACCTCACTACTCTCTGCATTAAAAACTTTCCACTGACATCTCCTCTGTACCTACTTCCAAGCACCTTAAAACTATGCCCTTTCATGCTAGCCATTTCAGCCCTGGGAAAAAGCCTCTGACTATCCACATGATCAATGCCTCTCATTATCTTGTACACCTCTATCAGGTCACCTCTCATCCTCCGTCGCTCCAAGGAGAAAAGGCAGAGTTCACTCAACCTGTTCAGACAACATCCTTGTAATTCTCCTTGTTTATACAGATCATATCAATATACAGTGTACTGAGGCAGAATTGGTTTCTCAAGGTTGTTATAGCCGGGGGTGGTAGTGGGGACAATCTCCCGCTACCTACTAAATGCTCCAAATGGTGTGCATATCAAATAGCCTCTGACAACCAAATCCCACTCTTGGCTGTTATGTATGGCTTAAATACTAAACCCAGCAGATCCATTGCTTTGACAGGAGAAGGGACAAAGGCAGGTTACTGGCGCCTTGAAACCAATCACTTTGGGCAGACGGGGCTTGTCAGCCATGGTTGGCAGCTCATCTAGGAGAAGGAAAACTCTGATCTCAAACCTCCGCTGCTTTGCAGTTATACCCACTCATGGGGAAGGCTTTGGGAATATACCCCAAGGAAAAATCCAGAGCTGGATTCCCTAAGGAAGTCCTCTGTTGATTTCAACATCGTGACTGGCAACTCCTGTGATGCTGCTGGTGCCAAGCTGCATCGATCTCTGCTGTTCATCAGATGCGTGGAGAGGGGGAGCTTGCTGCATAGGCTCCCCATATTGTATCACCCTGGCTTGTATATCACATGGACAGCTGGGACGCGACATTTATTGTTGACCCCGACCAACAGAGGGCCTCCTGAGGCAGAAAAAAAGTTAAAAAAAACAATAAAGAATAAAGTGCAAATGCTACTGGAAGAGTGCAATGCAGGTAAACAATAAAGTGCAAGATCACAATCTCATACTGTACTCCTTTGCAGCGATTCATGTCACTCAGATGAGTTAGTCATCTTTGACTCATGGTGCAACAGAGACGATTATTGAGGGGAGGGAGGTCAGGAAACCTGATTGATCTTCAAAATCAGAATCACAATCGGTTTTGCTATCACTCTTTTATATGATGTGAATTTTTTTCTTGTTCTGCAGTAGCAATGGAGTGCAAAGAGATAAAATTGTTATAAATTACAAAATAAATAAATAGTTTAAAAAAAATAATGTAGTCGCGTTCATGGACCGTTCAGAAATCTGGTGGCCGAGGGAAAGAAGCTGTTCCTGACTCATTCAGTCTGTGTCTTTAGGCTCCTGTGCCTCCTCCATGCTAGTAGTAATGAGAAGAACATAGAGCAAAGAATATGGAAAAGTGTCGCGAGATGCACCCAAGCATGCCAGCCTCCAGGGTTTAGACGCTCTAACTCTCTGGAGCATGAATAGCTGGCGTGACTCCTATAAGTGTTCAGGACCGTCCTGCTAATTGGCAATCATGTTCTAGGCACCAAGAGTTGAATATATAAAGAGCACGTGAACAGCGCTTAAGTGCTCTATTGTAAACCCAACCAGAGATGTCGTCTAGAGTTCTCAATCCAGTTTTATTCCATGTCTCGATCCTAGCCTCAAATACTCCAGCACTTGGGTCCAAACCATCCTCGTCACGGACTCTCATCAGAGTATCATTGAACCAGTATGGAGCCAGCAGGGTGCCGGAGTCTTTCATCCGCTGTGACCAGCACAGCAAGATTTCCCGACAGAGCCCGGAGCCACATGACCTCCAGGTAGCTGTTTGTCAGCTTTTTCAATGAGGAAGCCAGAGTTGCTCGAGGGAGCCAGTCAGTCACTCTGTGGAGCCAGTACGTCTTCCAACCCCGGAGAGACTCGGCGGAGGCCTGGGCTCTTGCCACGGTGTCCTCATCCAGTGCTCATTAGTGTTTCAATTCCAGGTGTCCCAGTTCCCCTTGGAGTGTGGAAAGGTGGCCACCATTACCTCTCTTGCGACTGGAAGAGCCCTGGCCTGGGTCACTGCATATTGGGAATGAAGGTTGGAGGTTTGCTCGGATTCAGAGAAATACACGGCTGCCAAGAGGAAGGTGTTCCATTGCTCTGCCAGGGCCAGTCGAGCATCAGACCGCCTGATGAAGATTCGACAGGGCAGACGGTCAGCGGCCAACTACAGTATTGAGTTTCAGACCATGGCCCAAAAGGGTGGCTGGAACGGGGAGGCTGTGGCCACCCTATACAGCCACAGCCTCCAAGGTGAACTGAAGGATGCCCCTGCCTTGGAAGACCCAGCAGAGACCTTAGAGGTTCTGATCGAGCAATCCATTCATTTCAGTAATCGTTTGGCTGAGTGTAAGTGGGACGACATCAAGAGGTCAAAGAAGACTAGCCCAAGCCTGGCCTCAATACACCGTAGTTCCACACCAACAACCCCTACCCGCCCTCAATCTCTGGCATGGATAGAGGATTGGCTGACAGGCAGGAGGCAGCGAGGGGGCCTTCTTTGGTTGGCTGCTGGTGACTAGTGGTGTTCCTCAGGGGTCAGTATAGGGACTGTTACTTTTCACGTTGTTTGTCAATGATTTAGATAATGGAATTGAATACCTTGTGGCAAAGTTTGCAGATGATACGAAGATGTGTGGAGGGGTAGGTAGTGCTGAGGAAGCAATGCGATTGCAGCAGGACTCAGACAAAATGGAAGAATGGGCAAAAAAGTGGCAGATGGAATACAGAGTTGGGAAATGTGTGATAATGCATTTTGGTAAAAGGAACAATGGTGTGAACTATTATCTAAATGAGGAGAAAATTCAAACATCAGAGGTGCAGAGGGACTTAGGAGTCCTCATGCAAGACTCATGAAGGTTAATTCACATGTGAGTTTGTAGTAAGGAAGGCAAATGCAATGTTGGCATTTATTTCAAGGGAAATAGAATATAAAAGCAAGGAGATAATGCAGAGGATTTATAAGGCTCTAGTCAGGCTGCACTTAGAGGAATGTCAATAGTTTTGGGTCCCATATCTCAGAAAGGATGCATTGTCATTGAAGAGAGTCCAGGGGAGGTTCATGAGTATGATTCTGAGAATGAAGGGGTTAACATATGAGGAGCGTCTGGCATTTTTAGGCCTGTACTCACTGGGATTTAGAAGAATGTGTGGAGATCTCATTGAAACTACCTAATATTGAAAGGACTAGATAAGGTGGATGTGAAAAGGATGTTTCCTATGGTGGGGTATCCAGAACTAGAGGACACAGCCTCAAAATTGAGGGGCGACCTTTCAGAACAGAAGTAAGGCATGGTGAATCTGTGGAATGCTCTGCCACAGACTGTGGTGGAGGCCAAGTCCATGGGTATATTTAAAGTGGAAGTTGACAGATTCCTGATTAGTTGGGGCATCAAGCACAGGTGTATGAAGTTGAATGGGATATAGGATCAGCCATGGTGCAACTACTGAGTGGACTAGATTGGCTGAATGGCCTAGTTCTGCTCCTATGTCTTATGGTCTTATCTCAGATCATGGCTGACCTATCCACTGTCCAGGACTCAATCGAACCCATGAAGATTGGCTGTACTAGACTTTCCACCAATGAGAAGTCCCAGTGTCTGAGTCAAGGCTGCTGTTATTACTGTGGGGTGACAGGTCACCTGCCTGAAATGCCCGAAGGACTTAGGAACCGCCAGTTGGCTTGACATACCACTGCGAGAGATGAGGCAGTCCCTTTTGCAACTGTCTTGGATGGCCGCCTGCTAGGTTCCATGCAGATCCAGCAACAGACTGTGGTCTTGCTGGTGAGGACAGAGGATCATGAGGAAGACATTAGTCTCTACATTATTGACTCTCCATTCATACCCTTGATCCTTGGATACCCTTGGCTGTCCCAGCATAATCCATCCATGGTCTTGGAGGAAGGGGAGAATCATTGCCTTGTGAGAGGGTATGTTTGAGGCGTGGTGTTCTGACCTTCAGATACTCCCGAGACCAACAAGCAAAAAGAAGGTGGCCTTCAGTGTGAGGTAATCTGAGGTCTTCTGGAGATCTAGTCCTGTCTTCAAGGACAGACAAGACTGTCCTGGCCAATGTGTCTCTGTGTGTCCCAACATTGTCCAGTTGGGAGCACACAGGAACTAGAGAGGGAATCTCTTGTTCAGGAGAAGACCAAGGAGATGTTTGAGCAGTCTGGAACACTTGAGGCTCAGCCCAAGGAATCCATTCACCAGGTCTCAAGGAAAGGAAAGACCCAGATCCTTGAAGCCTATTCTTGTGGGGGAGGGGGCAAGGACATTTGTAACTCCTCACTGCCATCTCCTGAGGATACAGATGAGGATATGGACTCTGATTTAGCCACAAGTTCTACGAATGAGTTTTGTGAACCTAGGGAGGGGACTCTGAGGTCTGTTGAATCATCCCTGCCACTTAAGAAGTCTCAGGAGTTGTCCTCAAAGGAAGGTCCAGAGGAGATTGCAATACTCAAACTGCTCAAAATCCCTTCCATCTACAAGGAACTGGAGGAGGTCATCAGCAAGGAAAAGCCTCGACTCTTCCAGCACACCGAATCTACGACTGTGCTATAGACCTGCTGCCTGGTACTTGCCCTCTGTGAGGTCAATTGTATGTACTCTCATGCCCAGAGAGAAATGCAATGGAAGAGTATATAAAGGAGGCACTTGCCATGGGCTTCATTCCGCCCTCCACCTCACCAGCTAGCGCTGGCTTCTTCTTTGTACAAAAGGAAGATGGGAGCCTGTGGTCATGCATTGATTATAGTGGGATAAACCGCATAATGGCCAAGAATCGCTACCCCCTTCCAATCGTAAGTACGGTCTTCAAGATGCTCCAAGGGGCAAGAATATTCACTAAGCTAGACCTCCAGAATGTATACAATCTGGTCCGTATAAAGGAGGGCGATGAGTGGAAGACTGCGTTGGATACATTTATGGAGCACTATGAGTACCTAGTTATGCCATAGAACCATAGAACATTACAGCACAGAAACAGGCCCTTCGGCCCTTCTTGGCTGTGCTGAACCATTTTTCTGCCTAGTCCCACTGACCTGCACCTGGACCATATCCCTCCATACCCCTCTCATCCAAGTTTTTCTTAAATGCTAAAAGTGAGCCTGTATTTACCACTTCATCTGGCAGCTCATTCCACACTCCCAGCACTCTCTGTGTGAAGAAGCCCCCCCCCCATGTTCCCTTTAAACTTTTCCCCCTTCACCTTAACCCATGTCCTCTGGTTTTTCTCTCCCCTAGCCTCAATAGAAAAAGACTGCTTGCATTCACCCTATCTATACCCATCATAATTTTATACACCTCTATCAAATCTCCCCTCATTCTTCTACACTCCAGGGAACAAAGTCCTAACCTAACCTATTCAATCTTTCTCTGTAACTCAGTTTCTCAAGTCCCGGCAACATCCTTGTAAACCTTCTCTGCACTCTTTCAACCTTATTAATATCCTTCCTGTAATTAGGTGACCAAAACTGCACGCAATACTCCAAATTCGGCCTCACCAATGTCTTATACAACCTCACCATAACATTCCAACTCTTATACTCAATACTTTGATTTATAAAGGTCAATGTACCAAAAGCTCTGTTTATGACCCTATCTTCAAGACCCTTCAATCCTGTGAATGCTCCAGCAGTCTTTCAAGCCTTTATAAACAACATGCTCCAGGATACTCTCCATAAGGATACTTTCGTCTACTTGGATGATATCCTAATCTTCTCAAAGTTCATGGAGGAGCATGTCACTCACGTCAGAGACATTTTAAACAGACTTCTGGACCACGGTCTTTGTGTTGAGCTGGGGAAGTCCGAATTTCATGCAACAACCATTTCATTTTTGGGTTTCATCATCTCCAATGGCAATCTCAAGATGGAACCGACCAAGACCCAGGCAGTCAGAGGTTGGCCACCACCATGCTGTATCAAACAAGTCCAGTGATTTCTGAGGTTTGCAAACTTTTACCAGACGTTCATCAGGATCTTCAGCTCAGTGGCAGCTCCACTGCTGGCGCTAAGAAATGGCTGGACTACTGAAGTGGAGGCTGTTTTTGCAGAGCTTAAACAGCGGTTCACATCAGCTCCCATCTTGGTTTCTCCTAACCCGGATCTTCCCTTCATCATGGAGGTGGACGTCTCAGACATCGGAATAGGTGCAGTGTTACCTCAACGGTCACCTTTGGATGGTAAACTGCACCCTTGTGCATTCTTTTCTAGGGGACTATCGCCAACAGAGAGAAACTATGACAATCAGGAACTTCCTGTGGGTTAAGTTAGCTTTGGAGGAATGGCATCACTGGCCAAGGAGACCAAAAACCTTTTTATTGTTTGGACAGACCACAAGAAACTGGCTTATAGTCAGAAGGCTAAGAGGCTGAATTCCAGGCAGGCTAGCTGATTTTTGTTCTTTAACTGCTTTAATTTCACCCTGACCTATCATCCAGGGTCAAAAAAATTGAAACCAGATGCCTTGGCCCATCAGTCTGGCGAACACAAATGAGACGAGCAGCACACCACCATTTTTCCCCAAGCCAGGGTGGTCACCAGTTTGTTGGGGAATCAGTGCTCTTGTTCACAAGGCCCAAGCACGAGGGGAGATTCCTAAGAACAGTCCTCTCGGTTGGCTATTTATCAGAAGTTGCATCCGGTCTCATCTACTCCAATCGAGAATGACTACTCACTCAGTGATTGCCAGAGCCCTCGAGTTTATCAAGAGAAGGTATTGGTGGCCTGGAATGGCGAAAGAAGTCTGGCAGTACAAGCAGGTAAAGCGAAGCACGTGCCCGGAACAAGAAGCCCCATACCTGATCTCTAGAGCCCCTCCTGTTCTAGAAAGATCATGGGCACAGGTCTCCATGAACTGTCATGGGTCTGCTGCCATCCAAGGGGAAGACTGCCGTCGTGGTAGTTGTCGATAGTTTTTCAGAAGCCTTGGATAAACTAACATCTGCGGTGGAGACAGTTGAAATTGTTCTGGACCAGGTCTTCAGGATCCACATATTCCTGGTGGACTTCTTCTCAGTTTGTGGTCCACAACTTGCATCACATTTCTGGATAGCATTCTGTAAGCTGATTGGGGCACCAGCAAACCTTTCCTCTGGGTTTCACGGGCAATCAAACGGCAAGAAGGAGTGGACCAACCAAGGTTTGGAATGAACCATGAGATGCCTGGCCTCAGAAAGATCTGAGGAGTGGTGCGACCGTTTGATGTGGCCAGAGGTCGCCCACATCTCTTTACAGCATTCGCGTATGGGATGTCACCGTTCGAGTGCCAGTTTGGTTATCCTCTGCCAATCTATCCAGAACAGGAGGCCAATGTTGGGGTTACTGCGGTTGACGATCTCGTCCAAAGCTGCAAGTAGAAATAGATTAGGACAAGAGAAATTTTGCTGGCCTCTACCCAGAAGCAGGGACCAAGGTGAACTGAAGGAGAAGACTGGGACTGCCTTGCAGCCTGGGCAATAGGTCTGGCTGTCTACTCATGATTTGCCTCTTCAGGTGGAGTCTAGAAAGTTAGTGCCCAAGTTCATTGGATCCTTCAAAGCACTGAGGGAAGTAAACCCAATGCCTTACACCTTGCAGCTCCCCAAGACCATAAAGATAAATCCCAACCTCCACATCTTAAACTAAAACCTGTCGGCACCAGCGCCTTAACCCCACCACCATCAGCCCTGCCACCACCCAGGTTTATTGAGGGAGAACAAGTCTTTGCAGTGGAAAGACTTCTGGACTCATGAACTGTTCAGGGTGTTCAACAATACCTCCTGGGCTGCGAAGGATTTGGACCCAAGGGAAGGTGCTATGTGCCTGAAAGACACATCTTGGGATGCAGTTCTCATCCACCACTACCATCACTGTCTCTCTGAGCAGCCAGGGTCGTCAGGAATCGGGGAGGGGGTCCTGTTATATGATGCACCCAATCACACCAGGGTTTAGATGCGCTAACACTCTGGAGAATGGATAGCTGGTGCTGCCCCTTTCAGGGTTCAGGATTGTCCCTCTAATTGGCAATCATATTTTGTTTGCCAAGAATTGAATATTTAAAAAGCATCTGAAAGGAGCCTCAGTGGTTAATTGTAAACTCAACCAACGATATCAACTAGCATTTTGTTTTGTGTTCAGTTCTCAATCCAGTGACATTCCTTTTCTCGATCCTAGCCTCCGATACTCCAGCATTTGGGTCCAAACCGTCCTCTTCAAGGATCCTTGGCACAGAAAGGGTTAGCACAGTATGTGTCTTTTGGCCTACTGTGTTGTGCCAACCTTTTAATTTACTCTACACTCAATCTAACACTTCCCTCCTACATAGCCCATAGCCCTCCATGTTTTTTTAACACTTGAGGCATGTCCCGGATGGTGAGGGTCCTTAATGATGGATACTGCCTTCTCTGAGCTAGTTGCTAACTCCAGCATCTACCCAGCACACTGCAGGGATTTGCACATTTTATGGTCAATTACCGATACTCTTTCTTATGGGAATTTGAACTGCTGCAGAAATCCTTAATGATTGTATTTATTTACTGGATGTGTTCCTGCAGCCTTGCCGACTGACGGCTACATGCAATGAACAAGGTGTAAATCAAGTTCAGTGCTTTGCCTGCTCCAGCCTAGCCCTATCTCCTCCATCTTCACTCCTCATAGATAAAGATCATGAACGTGAAAAATTGTACAGCAGAATAGGGAAGTATCTCTGGTCTCTGGACAAATTGGAGATGGAGGGATGATATTATAGAAGGGTATGACATCATTGCAGCACAATACAGGCCCTTCAGCCCACAGTGCTGTACTGACATTTTTTACCTACTCTAAGAAAAATTTAACCCTTCTCTCCAACATGGCCCTCCATTTTTCTGTCGTCTATGTGCCATGTCATGAGGGGTATAAGTAAGTTGAAAGCACATGGTTCTTTTTTCTTTGCAAAGTTGGAGAATCAAGAACAAGAGGCCCGAGGTGTAAGGTGAGAGGGGAAAGATTTAATAGGAGCATAGGGGCAATTTTTTACAGAGAGGGTCATTTGTATATGGATCAAACTGCCAGAGGAAATCATTGAGGCAAGTGAGTGAAGCTTAAAGAGGCCCAAAAAAAAAATCTAACTTCAATAAGTTTAGTAGCATCTGTGGAATGAAAGGAGTTAGGGTTTTGGGTTGAGACCCTGTACTATCCTGATGCAGGATCTTGACGTGGAACAGTGACAATTGTTCTCCCCTAGTATTGTATATGTTGGCCCAGCCAACCACAGCCAAGACCTAAAATTGAATAAATGATACAACTGGTTTCTTCCTTTCCAGTCCCGCTGAAGGGTCTCAGCCTGAAACATTGGCTCTTTATTCCTTTTCATAGATGCTTCTTGACCTACTGAGTTCCTCCAGCATTTTGTGTGTACTGCTCCGGATTTCCAGCATCTGCAGAATCTCTTGTGTACATGGTACAACTTCCTGCTGCTTATTTTGAACAGTAGGGAAACCTCTCTGAGAACACCTTGCTGTCAACGTCTGCTGTAACGGCCTGAGAGAGGCTACAGTGTCCTACCTGGATGAAGAAGGCACGAGAGGTACTGCTGCCATATTTGGTTAGAAGGTTCCATCGCCATCATCTGGAACAGGCTGGAATTACAGGCATTGCAATTGCCATTAATACTTAGTAATGACATTCAAGGTTCTTCTAAATAGATGAAAAATTGTACAATAATCCTGGACAGTTTAAGACACAATTGGATATAAAGATCACCAGCTAAATATATTGTTATCACTTTGAAAGGTAGCCATTTTCATATCCTTTTGAGCATATTCTTTTTAGAAAGATGCTCTTAAACATTTAAAAGTTTACAAATTCACAAAAAAAGTTTGCTCTGACTGCATCATATATCATATTTTATCAGTCCCAAAATACTTCACTGTAAATCCTTCATTAGTTGACGTCTATCATTGGACTTCCACTTACATCTCTCTACCAAATATTTGTGGCTTGTTAAATATTTTCAACATTACAGCATTAACAATATCAAAGGGCACATTACTCACAGCATGGAAAATTAATTGGAAATCTTTTTTAGCTTATTAAAGGAAGATTGATTGCTGGTGTATTGTGAATGCTGCTGACATTGTTAAAGGGGTGCTGTCTTCACAGAAAAACTTTTGGAGATTTTTTCTCTCTCCCTCTTTTCTCTGGAGGGAACCAGTGGGGCCCTAGTGCCATTTTATCTCGATGGTGTTAAGCACGAGTCAGCACAATGAAGTGTCTTAGCGTCTTTTGTTCCCGTTTCGAAACAGAGAAGATGTGTGCCAAATATTTTCCATGCTCCTTTAACACCAGGTCCAGATGAAGTCCTGTGGCTGCAAAACAAAACAACTGTGAAAAGCAACTTTTATTTGCTTTGCACACCTCACGATGGGGAATGTCTCTGCGCGGTTACTGCTGGAAGACGGTATTTATGCTGCAAGTAGAACTGACCTCATTACATGTCTGACAAAGATCACATTGGATGGATATGCGTATTGTATGGTGTTGTGCAATATTTTTAAATGTACATGTTAATGGCCGTGACTTAGTGGGTGACATACCTGGCTCTCCATCAGGCATGGGTTCAATTCCCACTCCAAACATTTTATCAACTGTGGAAATTTGATCATTAAAATCCAAGAGGAATTCATAGCGATCAAGGGAACTATTCCTGAGATGAAATTTTCCACTCAAACATGCCCAGGAATGGAAAAGACTGCAGAAAGTGGTGGATGTCACCCAGTCCATCACAGGCTAAGCCCTCTCTGTATTCTGAAGTTTTGTGAATATAGCAGATATTAATTCAAATGAGAACCAGGCCTCAGTTCTTATTGTAAATGTAAGTAAGTTCAGGAAGCTTGTAAGTAGCCTTCAGTTTTTTTATAAACTGCAAGCAGTAAATTGAAGTTAAAAGCATAGGCTGTTCCCCATACTAAGAGATTATATATGCAAGAGCCAAACTTTAAGACAATGGGGTTGTGTTAATTGACCTGCATCAAACCAGGCAACATGGGCTAAGTTATTTGCACCATTGTGACTAGAGTTCAAGCCAGAAGACCAAATAGATGTTGTCACCTAGCATATCACATGGTCACAGGTATAGGTGATCAACAGCTTATGTGTACTTATGATATTTGTGTACTCGGAGACAGCCCTGACAACATTAATTTTGGGTGTCTGGGATTTCTGCGCCCAGAAGCTTTTAGACTATCTGTGTGAGTGACTTTGTGTTAAAGTGTTTGAGCATTCAGAGGTGTCTGTCACTGGAGATATGTAATTCGAAGGAAGCATTGCTAACCCAAAAGATTCAAGGAAATATTTTTCATTGTAACTACTCAAATTGTATTTTATCAGCTACTGTTAACTTTGATCTTAGGGGTATAAAAATGTGATGTACGTTTGGGTTTGTGAGCCTCTGCTGAGAGTACCTCCAGAGTGAGGAGTCCAGCGGGCCTGTGCGACGAGCCATACAGCATTGGGCTCTAAGTTTTCTAGAGCACGTGCTTGTTAATTGTTGCCTTAACTAGAGCAATTAAGCCATTGTGATTTCTGTTTAGTCTTGTGAAGTTTATTTTGGCTGGCACGTGTTTTCCACATACTGTGATTATTTAGAATGGACTCCTGATTAGTACCTATTGCAGGGCTCTTCTGTCATGGTATGCGCTGACAATAACTGAACCCAGGTTTGGAGGAACGACAGACTCCCGTGATGAGACAGAAGTAGGAGTTTATACACAGGAATTCCAATAGAACATCGGTGATTTGACCGAGTGACACTCTGAGATGAATCATTGTCAACACAGCGACTCTACAACTTATGCTATTATTTTTTAATTGCTGAATTTATCTTCTTTTGCACAAATCCTTCAGGACGGTGAACCCATGAAAGCATCTGGCCAAGATGGTGCAGTAGAGAGTATCCTGACTGATTGCATCACTGACTGGTCATCGTTGTGGCTATCTCTCGGGGTCGAAGATGATGGTCTTCGTCCCGTTGATCTATCTCAGAGCGAAGATGCCTGTGCATGTATTTGTTTAATGCGTACTTGATGCTGCACTCCAAAGAAACACACAATACTTCACAGATCAACCAACTGATTCCAATGGCATGGAAACCACAATGACTAGAGCTGATAGATTTGTTGCAGCCTTCATCTGCCTTCACAGCCATTGAGTTCGAAGTAACTTCGTCTGCCAGTTCCACCATTGAGGTCTTGGTTGGATTGTTCTTTGTCAAGGACCTCACCCTCGACCTTACCGCCATGGGTGACCCTACCAGGAGCATAGCTCCAGACGGCATCGTTCTTGGGATCTCAGGACCACACAAGCTTCTCCACCACGACAAGGTGACAATCCACGGAGAAGCTCTGACTGGTAAGGAATCATCAATGCCCAAGAACAGAGAAGCCTAAAGTCAGTGATGGATACAGCCCAGTTCATCATAGAAAAAAACCCTCCCCACCATTGAGCACATCTGCAAAGACCGTTGCCACAAGAAAGTAGCGTCCATGATCACGTCTTCCACCATCCAGGCATTGCTCTCTTCTCACTGCTATCATAAGGAATAAGGTGCAGAAGCCATAGATCCCACACCACCAGGTTCTGGAACAGTTATTACCTTTCAAGCATTAGGGTCCTCAACCAGTGTGAACTCTTCATTCACCTCAACAGTGAACTGATCATTAAGCACAACCTCTGGACTTTAAAACTGATGTTCTCAGATTGATTGATTGATTGAGTTAATAGTTAATCAGTTCATTAATTATCAGTTGTTTCTTTTTGTATTTGCACAATTTGTCAGTATTTATGTGTAGTTTTGCATTGATTCTATTGCATTTCTTTGCTCTACTGGGAATGCCTGCAAGAAAATGAATCTCTAGGTAGTATATGGTAACATATATGTTCTTCAATAATAAAATTTACTTTGCCTTTGACTTTGACTTCATCTTGTGATGGAGGAATTAGTAGAGGTGCCCTTTTAAATAAGATGTTCAACAGAGGCTTCTGCATTGTCTGGGTGTAACGTAATGCCATTCCTTTGAAGAAGGGTAGGAAGGGTAGGGCAATCCCCTGTGTACACTCACTATCATCTTTTCATATAAGGCTAGATGGTCTGTTGAATCTCTGCTAGCTTTCAGACTACTCCTGTCAGTTTCTTTCTTCCTATTTACACACATAGTGGCACACCTGTACATCTGCTCGTAAATGCAAATATCTAATCAGCCAATCATGTGGCATCAACTCAATGCATAAAAGCGTGCAGATGTGGTCAAGAGGTTCATTTGCTGTTCAGCCCACACATCAGAATGTGGAAGAAAAGTGATCTAAGTGACTTTGACCATGGAATGATGGTTGGTGCTAGATGACTGGACTGAGTATCTCAGAAACTGCTAACTCCTGTGATTTCCATGCACAACAATGTCTAGAATTTACAGAGAATGGTACAAAAAAAAAATCCAGCGAGCAGCAGTTCTGTGGGTGAAAATGCCTTGGTAATGAGAGAGGTTGGAGGAGGATGGCCACAGTGGTTCAAGCTGAATGGTTTTGATTGGCCATTGAACCCTTAAGTCAATCTCAAACTGAAACTGAGGTTTGACTAAAAGCTTGCAATTCAGATGGGTCATGCTGTACATTATTACCTCAACATGGCAAAAAGAAAAACAAGGATTGCCTGAACGAACGTGAATGCTGAAGCCTGCGGTGGTCGGGTCGACCATGGACATTGCGTCCTAGTTACGCAAGGCAGGCCAGTACAATATGGAGAGCAAGCTATTGCCAGGTAACAAGCTCCATGCCTCCATGCATCTGGTAAACCCAAAGGAACGGCAGAGAATGAAACAGTTTGGTATCAGCAGGAGTTGCCAGTAAGTGCTGAATTTAACGTAGGACTTCCTTAGGGACTCCAGCTCTGGATTTGGTTGTCAGAGGTTAGTTGAGGTGCACTCCACTGGGAGCACTTAATAGGTAGTGGGAGTTTATCCTCGTTACCACCCCCGGCTACGACAACCTTAAGGAACCAATAGTACATAATAAATGTAATAAAGACAAGGAAAATAAAAATAATCTAGATCCCATAATTTAAATTGAAACAAACGGATTTAATTAATCTGGAGCAATGTTAACGAGATGAATTTCTGTCATATTTTCAAAGGTCCCATCCACTGTCTTATTCCTTTACAGTCGGCCCTCCTTATCCGCGAGGGATTGGTTCCGGGACCCCTCGCGGATACCGAAATTTGCGGATGCGCAAGTCCCTTATTCAAACTGTCTCAATGCACTGGACCTTAGGACCCAGTGGAACCCCAGACCTTATTTAACCTGTCTCAGTCCACTGGACATTAAGACCCGACGGCACAGCTCTGAATCCGCCGTGTTTCTGTTCATGAAATAATCACAATCACAATTGAAAATAAAGTGGAAATAATAAAGCGATCGGAAAGAGGTGAAATGCCATTGGTCACTGGAAAAGCGTTAGGCTACGTCGGTCAACGATCGGAACAATTTTAAAAGATAAAGTGAGAAAGGCCCTGCCCCGATGGAAGTTACAATTATTACTAAGCAATGCAGTGGTTTAATTATTGGGTTTTGGGGTTTTGGGTTTTTGATCCTCCACATCAACTCAGCACGGTGGAGAGCGCACTCGGGAGTGGTCTGTCACTAGATCGAACTCGGGAACTTTGGTTCCCGAGCCTGGTGCTGAAACATACGTTCTTAAGTGTTTTGTATGCATAGAAGGGTAAAATATATACTATATACTAAGACAAATGTTTGACTAACTGACGCAAAATAATACCGGATATACTTGTTCCGACTTACTTATTTTCGATCCCGATCCACAATAACCCACGCACGTCCTTCCGTATACTTTAAATCATCTCTAGATTACTTATAATACCTAATACAATGTAAATGCTATCTAAGATGGTTGTTATACTGTATTGTTTAGGGAAAAATGACAAGAAAAAGAAGTCTGTACATGCTCGAACTACAGGTTCTGGAAGAGCACTTCCGGGTTTTCTCAATTCGTGTTTGGTTGAATTCGCACATGCGGAATTCGCGAATAAGGAGGGCCGACTGTATTTGAGCACTTTCTTAGAATAATCCACCGGCTTTCATTGACAGCCGAATATCAGACACTCTGCTTTGTGAGTACTCTACTTTTAGTTCAAATAGTGTTGCAGAGAACATTCTACACTCAGGAATTAATTTCTGGCATAATTGTGTAATATTATGACACAATAAACTCAAACTCTAGTGCGTGCTCAGTTAAACTTTGCACAATAACTGTGAAAGGGAATTCTGCAGTTTGGAAAATGCGCAGCTTAGAAAGGATTAAGTGTGAGGCACACACTTTAAAACATCCCCTAATTTAAGAATGCAGGGTTGGTTTTGCATGTTATAAACATTTAAAGATTTGGAAACATGAAAGAGTGCTAGAATTTCAGTTCGTTTGAAGTTTATGCCTCTGCCTGTGTGCTTTAGTGTAAATTAACAACAACCCTCTTTGTACTGACATTGCCGGGGCCACCCAACAACAGAAGCCAAGTTCTGAGCAGTCAGTTCCTCATGGAAACAGAGAGCTAGCTGAGTACGAGCATAACAAATAGGGTTGTCCCTATCTTTTTCACTTGGACTGCAGAACAACAGGACTGTCCCTTGAGGCCTGTTAGGAGATAGTAGGGTCTGGTGCATTTGAGGTTAGTAGGTTAACTCTAGCCCCAACACCAACCCCCACCCCACCCCAAAGTCCCAGGTTTTGCCTTTCCCAGAGGAGATAATTTTGTTTATCATTTACATTATTTAATCAACCAGCTCTCTACAACTCCCCCTGCCCCGAAGAGCACCATTTAGTGGCTCAGAATGCCAAAGGTCACCAATTCTTTTTGTTGTAATCACTAGGAGAAAAAAAAGGTCAGTTTAAAACCATTTTGGAAACAAATAGATTGTGGACAGCTGTCACTATCAGAGGTAAAATGATGACTTAATGTTGATTAAGCAAGTAACCCTTTGAAGTGACCATGTCAGGAGCTCACAGTATGTCTGAACTGATTGCTATCAGTCTCTCTCTAATGGGTCACTTGGTGCCACAGACTCTTTAGCCTGATCCAGTTGAGGTAGATACAGAAGTAGCCTCAGATGTCTTTTCGTTTTACGGAGGTTAATATCTGAGAATAAGCAGATGCAGCTTTCTCTTTTAGGTGGCTGACTACAAAGGGGTTAGACTTTGCCACTTCTTTTTGTTCTTCTTGGCTGCAGCAATATTTCATTCAGGAAAAGGAAGATAATGGGCGTTGTTGCCATCAAACCCTCCCCCCAAACAAATTTTTTCTCTCTGTTTCAGATCTTAATTTGAGCTGAAGAAAATCTAATAATAATTTAACTTTGGTTAAACTTCGAGAAATGGTAGTAGTTCCCTCCTTTATTTTAGCCACTGTAATTATGCTTAGTTCCAAAATTTACTTTGAGGACCACGGCAGTTGTCCTCTGTAGACTTGGCTCTCCCCTCAGCGGAGACTTCTTCCAGAAACACGTCGGAAATATGGCTAATACATTCCCGAAGCAAAATGTTCTGGTCACACTCAAGCGTTTTTCTTGCTGACTCTGAGTCAGTGAATGTAAAACGTTTGAGGTTCAGTGAACAACAGACAGAACTTGGTTGCTTTTTAAACTTAGGTTGGGAACGTCTTTTCATCTTTCACTAGAGTTCATGTGGACACTGAGAAAGCCTCCATCAAGAAATGCATCAAATTCCAGTCAGCAGATTCGAATCAGAATCAAAATCATCTTCATTATCACTGACAAAGTCACGAAATTTGTTGTTCTGCAACAGCAGTACAGTACCATGCATTAGATATACTACAAATTACAATAAGAAATCTATATATACTGTGTTAATTAAATACAGTGCCTATAAAAAGTATTCTCTGCACCCACCCCCTCCCCGGAAATTTTCGTGTTTTATTGTATTACAAGTCTGAATCACTGTGGATTTAAATTTAATTTGGCTTTTTTTGACACTGATCAACAGAAAAAGACTCTTTTGTGTCAAATCAAAAACTGACCTCTCTTTCCTTCCACTGGCCTGGAGGTCACCTTTGGGAGAGATGTACCACCTGCTTAAAACTCCCCCCCCCCCCAGCATCATGTGGAGTCATGGGAGCATGGGATGGTCACAGAAGCAGCTAGTACCGTAGATTCCGGACTACAGAGCGCACCTGATTAAAAGCCGCTGGCTCTAATTTTAGAAATAAAATCAATTTTTTAATTGTACAGGCCGCATCGGATTTTAGGCCGCACCGAATTTCTGGCGGACCGGATTTTCGGCGCACTGGATTTCCGGCGGACCGGATTTTCGGCGCACCGGATTTTCGGCCGCTTGTAATATGAGATATTTACACAGAAAGATATTACACGTGTTGGGCTTCAAATTCTGCCCTGTGTTCGTTTTGGAAGAGAGACAACCAACACCGGATTACAGTGCAGCGTGGCTTTATTGCAGAACGCGTTTTGCCTTCCCCTTACATTCTGCTCTTATTTATACTCCTTTTTCCCCCAAACCAAACCCTCGCTACACATATTTGGTAAGGCTAAACTTTGTTATACCTACCGGTATTTGGTAACATCGGACACTTGTGTCCTTATTGGCCCGATACCATTCACACACGAGTTTTACTGTTTTTTTGTTTACTGAATCGCTAGCAGTTTCGGTGCAGCGGAATCCTCAGTTTCGCTCCCTCCCTCCCTTGTACTGCTGTCTAATATCACGTGAGCCATTCCTGACCTGAAGCGGCAGTCCCAAATTAAATCTCCACCGTCTCACCATCGATTCATGTATGCCAAGATTACGCGCAGCAGCTCGATTTCCTTGTTCAACCGCCAGATTGATTGCCTTTAACTTAAAAGCTGCATCATATGCTTTTCTTCGAGTGTTTTCCATGTTGATGAGGGTGAGTACAAATGGCTGATTTACAATAATTTGTGAAGTGCGCTTGATTTATCGTACAATTTCATTGGACCTCTGTGAACTACTCATCAATTTTATTGGTCTACTGTTACGAGGCAAAATGTTTTGGCGGCATGGGAAAAAACCTTCTATTAGCCGCACCTTATTATAAGCCGCTATGTTCAATGCTGTTCAAAGCATGGGGAAAAAGTAGCGGCTTATAATCCGACATCTACGGTACATGTTACAGGTCCTGGTTACGCGACCACTGACGCCAGGCAAGGAACCTCTGAAGAGTATTGACAATGGCCGGGATCACTCGTCTTGTAAAGACACTGCCCAGAAGAAAGCAATGGAAAGCCACTTCTGTAGAAAAATTTGCTAAGAACAATCATGGTCATGCAAAGATCACAATGGCTTACATCATACAACAAGGCAAATAACGAATGAACCTCAATGAACTGCTGTAATTAAATGAACTGTATAGATGGCATCTAAAATAAAGCTTGTCACTGCACTAGGTACATGTGACTGTTATGACTGAATAAAACTGAGCCACATAGAAGCTGCAAATGGGAAATATAAAAGTCTTTATTCACACAACGAACCTCCAGGAGAGGGATTCAAAGACTCAAAGTGCATTTATTATCAATGAACGCATAAATTATGCAGCCTTGAGATTTGTTTACTTAACAGGCATGTTGCAGAGCAAGAAACCCGAAAGACCCCAGCTAAAAAGAAGGTAAGACCAACCCCAGTGCCCACAGAGAAAGAGAAAAAACTATACAAATCATGTAAACAATAGAAGCGAGCAACATCTACAGCATTCCGAACCAAATTGAGTTTTCAGACCCAAATTCCCAGGGAAGCCCAGAGCAGGCCCAAAGCCTCGGTATTCTGCTCATCATATTAGTGGGGCAAGTCATCGCAAAGTTTGCAGACACGAAGCCCGGCAGCTGGGGGCAGTCTCACAGCCTTAGCACTGCAGAGAGAAGAACCCCAGACTATCTGGGACAGCATTTGAATTACCCGAACCTCATACTAGGTATCAGGCCCCACCATGGTAAATCACTCTGGGCCTATAGATTCACTGACCAAGAAACCATTCTCAACTTCTCCAAATCGGCCCAGCTCTTAGAGTGATCCAACTTGGCCAGACTCTCGACACTCTGCCTTTGCAGTCTATCTGGGCCAGTGTTTAGATTGTCCAAACAGAGTATTGAACCTCACATTAGGACCCGGGCCTTGCCATGGCAAATTGCTCCTGGTCTATACCATGCCACCCAACAATTCACTTCAATCCTGTATTTTGCTGCCAAAGAAACCGTTCTTGGCCTCACCAAATCAGCTTGGTGTTTAGAGTGAGTTGGACGGGCATCAGATCCCCTCTATCCCGTCTTCTCCCCTCTGAATTGTCCACTCCAACCAACACAGCTCCGACTCCAAGTGTGTCGATTATGTAGGGCACATCTCGTGAGTTCAGTTTGCTCTCTCGCACCTCTTCATTGTTAGTGGTGATAGTTTACCACAACTTTCTTCAAAAAAAGTGTTGTTAATAATGATTTTAATGAAATTCCTTCACTTTTGAACCACAGGTAAGGTGTCACACACCTTCAGTAGCGCCATCTTAAACCAGACGGTTAGGAGTCTAGGAGGATCCAAAAGAAACTCACTCTCCTGACACGATATTTTATATTTCTGACCTGTTGACAGTTTCCAATATATTTTGCTTATATTTTAAATAATTGTGCTTTTTGTATCAAATTCAGAACCCTTAATTTTATTAAATCATTCAACAATAAATTCCTTATAAAGTTAATAATTAGTTACAATAGTAATGTTGAATATCTAAAACTGAAATATATAGAAATTTCATTTTTCAGAGGGTTATTAATTTGCAGAATTCACTCTCTTTTGCCCATTACATTGCTGGTGTTTAGGGCAGCAATAAAGGTCCTTCATTTCTGGTGGTGTTAATGGTTTCCTTCACTGTGTCATCAGCATCCCCCCAGTTGTCACTGCTGTCAGCAAGGTAATTCCCAGATGGAAATCGAGCAATTCAGATTCAGTATATTGTCATTTAGAAACCACAAATGCAATGGAGTTAAAAAATGAGACAACGTTCCTCCAGAATGATATCACAAAAGCATATGACAAAACAGACTACACTAGAAAATCCATGTAACGTTTGGCAATCCCCAATCCAGAGTCCGGACAGGCTGCTGCGTATTAATATCGCGCTACCGTCTAGCGCGTTCCCCGGAAAGGAGCTCCAAATCCACCAGACAAACAAGACCAAAAACTGAAGCTGCAAGACCTGCACAAAACCACATAGTTACAGCAGTGCAAACAATAGCATAATTGATAAAAAATAGACTATGGGCACAGTAAAAATAGTCCAAAGATGTTAAAGGACTATAAGTTCAAAAGAAATCACCACACAGTTTCCACAAGTCCCCAGGGTCCCGACAGACTCGCCATCCCATGCTGGTGGCAGAAGGGAATACCCCCACTATGGACTGCCACGGCGCCGCCCGACTCAGCCTCGCAGACGCAGCACACACCGAAAACAACCTGACCGCAGCGGACTCCGAGTCCGTCGAACCTCCGAGCCGACGACCATCCCCTCCGGCACAGCTTCTCCGAGCACCATCCTCTGCCGAGCGTATTAAGACGCCCCCACCAACGGCCATTGGCAACGCGACCCCGAGGACTGGGGGCCTGTTCTTCCCAGCAAAGTCCCGGATCTCACAGCAGCAGCAGCAACGAAGAAGGTCTTCCTGGAGATTTCCCGATGTTCCTCCGTGCTCCTACGTCCATTTTCAATCGATTATGATTGCGCACGGCACCCCACTTCACAAATAACAGATAATCAGTTCCAGAGTGGCCGCTGCAAGCTGTGTCGCGCCGCCATCTTGGAGAAAAATGCTATCACACTCAGATGTAGAAAGATTTTTCGTTGCTGTTTCCATAACAATTTTGTTTTGCTAGTCAGGGGTATTAGTTCTGAGCTGAACACTTGAACCAAGTCTGGCCTTTACCCTTTGACCTAGCGCTCCAGGTCATTGAGGCACACAAGCTTCCAATCCACGACAAGGTTGTGGCCCTCTTGGAAGAAGCTGCAGAATTCCTGTTTGGATAACTTAAAGGTGATTGGAGGAAAGTAATGGGGAGTTGTCAGAGGTAGGCTTTTACCATGGTGAGTGCATGGATTTCACTGCCAGGTGTGGTGGTAGAGGCAGATACGTTAGGGATATTTAAGACTTTCTTTGATAGGCACATGGATGAATGAAAAATGGAGGTCTATGTGAGAGGGAAGGGTTGGATTGATCTTGGAGAAGGTTAAAAGGTCGGCGCAACATCATGGGACAAAGGGTCTATACTGTTCTATGTTCTAATTTTCAACCAATTGAGTCAGATGACATGAAGAGGTGACGATGATTACCGTGAGTACCAACTGCATCTTGGTGATAATGCGTAAGTTCTGCAGTAGTAAAACTCTGGCTTCTTCTCATTTCCTTTCCAGTCCTGATGAAGGGTCTTGGCCAAAATGTCAACTAGTTATTCCTCTTCATGGATGCTGAGTTCCTCCAGCATTTTGAGTCTGTTACTCTGGATTATCAGTCACTGCAGAAACTCTTGTGTTTAGAAATTACAGAGTTGTGGACACAGCTCAGTGTATCACCAAAGCCAGATACCCTCCCTAGGCTCTGTCTACCCTTTCCCCTGCATCAGAAAAGTAGCCAACATAATCAAAGATCCTTTCCATCCTGTCATTCTCTTATCTTCCTCCTTCCATCAGGTAGAAGATAGAAAAGGTTGAAAGCACATTGCATCAGAATCAAGCACAGCTTCCCTCCTGCTGTTATCAGACTCTTGAATGCACATATTGTACAATAATGAATTCTCGACCTCCCAATCCACCTTGCCATTGCCCTTGTTTGTCTACCTGCACTCTCACTGTAATAGTAAGACTAAATTCCGTATCCTGTTACTGTATTTCAATTTTTCTTTCATCTGAGTGTCTAATAGGCTATTAAATGCCCCTAATGATTCTGTCTCTCCCCCTCCTGGCAGTGTATTACATGCAGTTACCACTCTCCATGTAAAAAACCTACATATGACAACCATCCCCCCCCCATTCATTCATTCATTCATGAATGAATGAATGAACTATTGTTTTGTATGATGTGGGCAATCATGGTCTTGACCATGACTGTTCTTGGCACTCCCTCTATAAGTTGTCCATAATATGAAACCCTCTCGTATTAGCCAATGTTGCCCTGGGAAAAAGGTGTTGGCTCTCCACTCTATCTATGCTTTTTATCATTTTATACATCTGTATCAAGTCACTTCTCATCCTCCAGCTTACTCAGTCTTTCCTCATTAGACATTCTCTCTAATCCAGGCGTCATCCTGGTAACTCTCCTCTGCACCCTCTCTAGAGTTTCCACATCCTTCCTGTAATGAGGTGACCAGAACTGGACACAGTTGTCCCAGAACTGCCGTATCCAATTGGAAGTCATTTAATTAGAACAAAATAGCAACGTTGAAACTGGCGGATTTAAAAACATTGAACTTGCCCCTAGCCTGGACACCTTGCAGAATCTTTTTCCAGGCTCCTCCTGGAACTGAGTTCACGAAGAGACCCGTTCATCAGGTTGGTCAAGAAACTGCCTGACACAGTCCTGCTCATTAAACCCAAATATGCTGTATCCTCCATCCACGGTATCACAGTGGTTAACACAATGTTATTACAGCTCGGGGCACAGATATTTAAAACATCCTTAGCAACAGGTGAGGTGCTGGAGGACTGGAGGATTGCTAATGTTGTTCCCTTTAAGAAAGGTTCTAAAAGTAAGCCAGGAAATTATATGCTGGTGGGCCTGACATCAGCAGTGGGTAAGTTATTGGAAGGTATTCTAAGAAACATAGAAACATAGAAAATAGGTGCAGGAGTAGGCCATTTGGCCCTTCGAGCCTGCACCGCCATTCAGTATGATCATGGCTGATCATCCAACTCAGAACCCTGTACCTGCTTTCTCTCCATACCCCCTGATCCCTTTAGCCACAAGGGCCATATCTAACTTCATCTTAAATATAGCCAATGAACCGGCCTCAACTGTTTCCTGTGGCAGAGAATTCCACAGATTCACCACTCTCTGTGTGAAGAAGTTTTTCCTCATCTCGGTCCTAAATGGCTTCCCCTTTATCCTTAAACTGTGACCCCTCATTCTGGACTTCCCCAACATCGGAAACAATCTTCCTGCATCTAGCCTGTCCTATCCCTTTAGAATTTTATACGTTTCAATAAGATCCCCCCTCAATCTTCTAAATTCCAGTGAGTATAAGCCTAGTCGATCCAGTCTTTCTTCATATGAAAGTCCTGCCATCCCAGGAATCAGTCTGGTGAACCTTCTTTGTACTCCCTCTATGGCAAGAATGTCTTTCCTCAGATTAGGGGACCAAAACTGCACACAATACTCTAGGTGCGGTCTCACCAAGGCCTTGTACAACTGCAGTAGAACCTCCCTGCTCCTATATTCAAATCCTTTTGCTATGAATGCCAACATACCATTTGCCTTTTTCACCGCCTGCTGTACCTGCATGCCCACCTTCAATGACTGGTGTACAATGACACCCAGGTCTCGTTGCATCTCCCCTTTTCCTAATCGGCCACCGTTCAGATAATAATCTGTTTTCCTGTTCTTGCAACCAAAGTGGATAAGGGCTGGATAAATAAGTATATGGATATAGAGGGACTGATTAGAAATAGTCAACGTGTATTTTTTTGTGTGATAAGTCATGTCTAACCAATCTTATTGAGTATTTCAAGGAAGTTACCAGGAAAGTTGATGAAAGCAAGGCAGTGAATGTTGTCTGTATGGACTTTGACAAAGTCCTGCATGGGAGGTTGGTTGAGAAGGTTTAGTTGTTTGGCATTAAGGAAGAAGTAGTACACTGGCTTCGACATTGGCTTTGTGGGGGAAGCCAGAGAGTGGTAGTAGGTGGTTGCCTCTCTGAATGGAGGCCTGTGACTAGTGGTGTGCCGCAGGGACAGGTGATAGGTCTGCTGTCGTTTGTCATCTATATCAATGATCTGGATGATAATGTGGTTAACTGGATCAGCAAATTTGTGGATGACACCAAGATTGCAGGTATAGTGGATAATGAGGAAGACAATGAAAGCAGGATCTGGATCAACTGGAAAAATGGGCTGAAAAAATGGCATATGGAATTTAATGCAGACAAGAGTGAAGTGTTTCACTTTGAGGGGACAAACCAGGGTAGGACCTACACTGTGAGTAGTAGAATGCAGTAGAAGAGAGGGACCAGGGAAGACAGATCATAATTCCTTGAAGTTGATCCTCAAAATTTTATAGGGTCATAATGAGAGCTTTTGGCACATTGGCCTTCATAACATAAGATATTGTGCACAAGAGTTGGGATGTAATGTTGAAGTTGTATAAGATGTTGGTGAGGTCTAACTTGGAACATTGTGTACGGTTCTGGTCATCTACTCGCAGGAAAGATATCAATAAGTATGAAAGATTGCAGAGAAGATTTACAAGGGTAGTACCAGAACTTGAGGACCCCAGACTATGGGGAAAGGTTGGATAGGTTAGGACTTTATTCCCTAGAGCACAAGAGAGTGAGGGGAGATTTGATAGAGGTATATAAACTTATGAGGGGCATAGATAGGGTAAATGCAAGAAAGCTTTTCCCATTAAGTGAGACTAGAACTAGAGGTCATGTGCAAAGGATGAAAGATGAACTGTTTAAAGGGAACATGGGAGGGAACTTCTTCATTCAGAGGGTGGTGAGAGTGTGGAATGAGCTGCCAGCGGAAGTGGTAGAATTGGGTTTGATTACAACAATTCGGAGAAATTTGGATACGTACATGGATGGGAGGGGCTGGAGGGTTATGGTCCAGGTGTAGGTTGATGGGAGTAGGCAGATTAAGTTTGTCCCAGACTAGAGGGGCCGTATGGCCTGTTTCTGTGCTGTAGTAGTCTATGACTCTAATAACTACACTAATAACTACACTAATAATGACAAACAACCAAAAGAAGACAAAGTGAGCACAAATAAACAAACAAACAAACAAACAAATAAATAAATAAACTGGTGGAGGAATGAATGGACTAGATAGACAGATAAATAAGTAGGCAGATAGATAGATAAATGTTTAAAATGCTGAGAGCACGAGTTGTAGAGTCCTTGAAAGTGAGTCCATGGGTTGTGGAATCAGTCAGAGTTGAAGTGAGTGATGTTAGCCACACTTGTTCAAGAGCCTGATGGTTGAATGGTAATTACTGTTCCCGAAGCTGGTGATGTGGGACCTGAGGCTCCTGTACCTCTTGCCCAGTTTTGTTGACTTTGCTCAACAACTTGCAGGATGTCCCTGCTTTTACTGGAGAGTCCAGGGTGGGATAAGACTTCCGAGATCTAGTGGTTCCTGGCTTCCACACTACAGTGGAATTCCCCATTGTGGTGCCATGTGGTACACTACAGCAAGAACAGCTGGCGGGTCTGTTACTTTGCATTTTTGTACACTTGCCATGCTAATGCAAGTCTTGTAACTGAAGTCTAAGCTCCCTGCATGCCTTACTGTGACTCCTATTCATTGCACATTCCTCAAAGGCAGAATGTCCAGGAACAACTTGGCAGGTGACTCTGGGCAAACTGAAATTGAGTCAACATAACTGACAGAGACCCAGAGGAGACAATCCACAGGAGAGGACTTAAGGACTGAAATGTCGGTAAAGGACAAGTTGAAAGTGTTCGTGTGAAAATTCTAGGATTGCTATTCTAATTGACATCATTAACTTGACCACTTCAAAACTTAGGTTCACATCTTGGCCACAGAGCCAAGGCAACTTAACCTCAATGAGAGCAGTTTAAGACAAACTTCCTATTCAACTTTCTTAAGCGCCATCTGTTAGTTGAAAACGTGATTGGGAGCAATTTCATCCCATTAAACACCCTGAAATGATGTGTTGGGTAAGTGGGGGAAAATGTTTACCTATTTACTTTAAAATAAATTGCTGAATATTGGCTGTATTGCACTTGACTGGAGAACAAAGAGCGGGGATAAAGCCACTTAGAGTCGACAAAACAAACATTGGCAGCCATGGGTGCTTTATTAACTTTTAGAGCAAATTACTGGCACTTAGTGTGAGTATACTTTGGTTTCACAATCTCCCATTAAACCCGAGTTTTCACCTCAATGCCACATAAAAGCCTATGAGCCATTATATCAATGCGTTGTGATTCCACAAAAACAACATGGGGCTAAGTATATTGGCAAGAGTGAAACGCTTTGCTCTTGAGTCATTATTCCAGCTGGGCGTTCAGAATGAAAGAGCCGTATTTCATGCTTGAGCTTTCCAGAGTTTCAATTCGCTCAGCCAAGCAACTGATTTCAATTTGCCCATGGATTTGAGGGTCATCTCAGGAAAGGACACTCAGCCCTTCACAAAGTTGGAAGGATCGAACTGATTCCTTGGCCTGCAGGGTCACTTTCAAGGACGTTACAATTCATGTTTTATTTATTTACTTATCTATTTGTTTGTTTATTTTCCTATCTGTCTATATATGTATTTATTACTTAAGTACCAATCTGTCTATTCATCTACTCAAAGTTCAAAGAAAATTTATTATCAAAGTACGTATATGTCACCATAAACAACCCCGAAATTCACTTCCTTGCGGGTAACCACAGTAAATCCAAGAACTATAATGGAATCAGTGAAAGGCTGCACCCAACAGGATAGAACATAGAACAATACAGCACAGTACAGGCCCTTTGGCCCACAATGCTGTGCTGACCCTTAAACCCTGCCTCCCATATAACCCTCCATCTTAAATTCTTCCATACACCTGTCTAGTAGTCTCTTAAATTTCACTAGTGTATCTGCCTCCACCACTGACTCAGGCAGTGCAATCCACATACCAACCACTCTCTGAGTAAAAAACCTTCCTCTAATATCCCCCTTGAACTTCCTACCCCTTACCTTAAAGCCATGTCCTCTTGTATTGAGCAGTGGTGCCCTGTGGAAGAGGCGCTGGCTGTCCACTCTATCTATTCCTCTTAATATCTTGTATACCTCTATCATGTCTCCTCTCATCCTCCTTCTCTCCAGAGAGTAAAGCCCTAGCTCCCTTAATGAGGATGGACCAAGAAAAATCAATGTGCAAAAACAACAGACTGTACAAATACAAAAATAAATAAAAAGGAATAATAATACATAAGCAATAAATATCAAGAACCTGAAATGAAGAGTCCTTGAAAGTGAGTCCATAGGTTGTGGGAACAATTCAACAATGGTCGAGCAAAGTTATACCATTTGATTCAAGAACCTGAAGGTTGAGGGGTAATAACTGCTCCTGAACCTGACGGTGTGAGTCCTGAGGCTCCTGTCTTTGCTTCCCGATGGCCTTAACAAGAAGAGAGCGTGGCCTGGATTCACTACTTATTTATGTTTTCACAATTTATCTTCTTTTTGCACATTGGTTGTTTTTCCAGTCTTTGTTCATGTACAGTTTTCCACAAATATTATTATATTTCTTTATTTTCCTGTAAATGCCCACAAGAAAATGAATCTCAACATGGTATATGGTGACATATAGATACTTTGATAATAAACTTACTTTGACTTTGACTTTGAAATCTGCCCTGGCTTCATAGGCATTGGCAGATTTTTCTCTCTGTAGAGGAGGAAGATATGAAGATGGAGAGAAGAGGGGTTGTCCTGCAGACCCCTGGTGCTGAGGTAAGAAAACAAAGGATGCATGCTGGGGATGTTGTGGATAGTCTGGAGGGTTGTCAAAGGTTGCAGTGGTACATTGATAGGATGCAGAACTGGGCTGAGAAGTGGCAGATTGACTTCTACCCAGATAAGTGTGAAGTGGTTCATTTTGGTAGGTCCAATTTGAAGACAGAATATGATATTAATAGTAAGACTCTTGACAGTGTGGAGGATCTGAGAGATCTTGGGGTCCGTGTCCATAGGACACTCAAAGCTGCTGCACAGATTGACAGTGTTGTTAAGAAGGAGGATGGTGTGTTGGTGTTCATCAACTGTGGGATTGAGTTCAAGAGCCGGGAGGTAATGTTACAGTTATACAGGACCTTGGTTAGACCCCAGTTGTGTTCAGTTCTGGTCACCTCACTACAGGAAGGATGTGGATACTATATAGAGAGTGCAGGGGAGATTTACAAGGATGTTGCCTGGATTGGGGAGCATGCCTTATGAGAATAGGCTGAGTGAACTTGGCCTTTTCTCCTTGGAGTGACAGAGGATGAGAGGTGACCTGATAGACGTGTATAAGATGATGAGAGACATTGATCGTGTGAATAGCCAGAGGCTTTTTCCCAAGGCTCAAATGGCTAACATGTGGGGGCATAGTTTAAGGTGCTTGGAAGTAGGTACAGAGGAGACATCAGACTACATTTTTCACACAGAGTGGTGGGTACATGGAATGCACTGCCAGTGACAGTGGTAAAGGCGGATACAACTGGGTCTTTTAAGAGACTCTTACATAAGTACATGGAGCTTAGAAAAATAGAGGCCTATGCAGTAGGTTTCCAGAGCACATGTTTCCATAGTTGGCACAACATTATGGGCCGAAGGGTCTGTAATGTGCTGTAGATTTCTATGTTCAATGCTCCAGAGACCAGACCTCAGAATTTAGATTGGTCCCTCCATGCTGTGCTGAGGGAGCACTATAAATTCAGAGGCCTTCTGTCAGGTGGAAGTAATTGAATGAATATTAAAGATCCTTGCTGTCTTGTCAAGATGCTGTCTCTCAAAACCACAAAATCATATTTAATTATATTTAGAACATAGGACATAGAACAGTACAGTACAGGCGCTTCAACACTGGATGTCGTACTGATCTTTTAACCTACTTGAAGAAAGTATCTAACCCTTCCCTCTCACAAAGCGCTCCATTTTTCTTTCATGTGCCTGTTTAAGATTCTCTTAAATCTCACTAATGCATCCACTTCTACCACCACCCCTGGCAATGTTATCCATTCATTTCCCACTCTGTGTAAAAGACATATTTCTGACATCCCTGCTATACTTTCCTCCTTAAAGTTATTTGTTACTCAAGAGCAGACGATGCAGCTGATGTAATTCTGAGGTTAAAAACACAGTGTAGCAGATACTCAGCAGGTCAGTCAGCATCAAAACGGAATCAACATTTCAGGTTGTTTCCATTCCTTTCAAAACTCATTATTTGGACTTTATTTGAGGAAACTTACAAAATGGATACCACATGTCCTACATTTACTGTACATCAATGACCAAACTTTAGATGTTTTGAGACATTTTGGGGTGATAGCTGGGTGGATTTTTCACATAACTGCATAGATTTCCTCTAGATGCTCCGGTTTCATTCCCAAGACATGTAGATTGGAATCAACTTCCACCACACTTTTGTCTCAGAGTCAGAACCAGGATTATTATCGCTGTTATGTGTCAAGAAATTTGTTGTTTTGTGGCAGCAGTCCAGTGCAAACATTAAAATTGATGTAATTTTGTAAATATAAGTAAATATTGCAAAAGAAAAATAGTGAATAATGTTCACAGATTCATGGCCCATTCAGAAACCTAATGGTGGAGGAGGAGAGCTGTTTCTAAGACATTGAGAGTAGGTTTTCAGGATCCTGCACCTCTTCCCTGCATGGTGAGGTCCTTAGTTTTGGATGCCAAATTCTCGAGCCACCAGCTCTCAAAGATGTCCTCGATGATGGAGAGGGTTGTGCCCCTGATGGAACCAGCTGACTCTTCAACCCTCTGCTGTTTCTTCCGAGCCCATGCATTGGAGCCTCCATACCACGTGGTGATGCAACCAGTCAAAATGCTCTCCATTGTACGTCTGCAGAAATGTGCAAAATTTGCAACATTTCGTGAGAAGACCCTATTATTACTGCATTTGTCAACTATTTCAAACCAATTTTCCAGTCATCAGAGGAGACCTTCTCTTGCTATTCATTCTGTCAACATTCATCAGAACTAATAACAGCACTCTTTGGCTTCTCTTCATCTTATCATCTCCAAGGAGACAATCACACCTACCACATAGTTGGTGATTCAGAACAATGTTTCAGGCTCCTGCTTGGGTGGAAATTATCTGCGATTGCTAAAAATATTGATGTTGTATTCACTTTTTTCCAGCTTTTATGGAATCATTGAATTATTACAATGCCAATGGAGGCCATTCAGTCGATTGAGTTCATCCCAGTTCTTTATAGAGCAGTAATACTCACTTCTTACTTCCAACCTGATCTGCTGTGGATTACTTCTCTGCATTGCCTATTAGATTTTCCCTTTGAAATTGACTTTGCTTTTGGGATTGAGTTCAGGAGCCATGAGATAATGTTACAGGATCTATAAAACTTTGGTTAAACCATGTTTGGAGGATTGTATTCATTTCTGGTCACCTTGCTATAGGAAGGATGTGGATGATTTAGAGAGGGTGCAGAGGTGGTTTATGAAAATGCTGCCTGGATTAGGGTACATGTACATGAGGAAAGGTTCAGTGAGACAGTGTTTTCCTCTTTGGAGCAAAGGGTGATGGAGGTGACTTGAGAGAGGTGTGCACAATTATGAGACATAAATGGAGTGGACAGCATTGGCCAATATCAGAGGACATCCATTTAAGGTGAGCGGAGGAACATTTGTGGGTGGTGGGGTGCAGATATGTCTCTACAAAAGGAGGTGTAAAGCACTCCTTCCCTCCATTAGCCTGCAGGTCACCCATGGGCAAGGTGTAGTACCTGCTTATCCCCCCCCCCACCCCCAATCAGGGTCAAGAGAAACCATGGGAGTAGCTGGTGGATGGTTGTATGAGCAACTAGTGCATATCACAAGTCCTGGTTATGCAACCACTGATGGCAGGCAGACAATCTTTGAAATGTATTGATAATGGCTGAGATCACCCATCTTGTAAAGGAACTGCCCAGAAGAAGGCAACGGAAAACCACTTCTGCAGAAAAATTTGTCAAGAATAATCATGGACATGAGACCATGATCACTCACGGTTTGGCACATAATGATGATGATGATGGAGGAAAGTTTAGGGGAGATGTAGGAATTTTACACAGAGGCTGATTGATGACTGAAGTGCACTGCCAGTGGTGGTGGTAGAGGCTGATATAACTAGGATATATAATAGACCTTTAGAGAGGCATACAGATGTAAGAGAAGAAAGTGAAGGATTATTGCCTGTGTAGAAGGGAAGAGTTAGATTGATCATGGCTGTGGTAGTCTGATACAACCAGGACATATAATAGACCCTTAGATAGCACACAGATGTAATGAAAGAAAATGGAGGATTAGGGCCTGTGTAGAAGGGAAGGGTTAGATTGATCATGGAGTAGGTTTATATTGCTCCAAATAGCATCAGGAGCCTGCACTGTGCAGTACCGTTCTATGTTATATATTCTATATTCTATGTTCTATGTTCCATAATGTTCTTTAAATGCAGAAAGGTTAGGAAATACTCGTCATGTCAGGCAGTATCCATTCAGATAGAAAAAAGTGTGTCAGTTTTAGGTCAAACATCCTTCATCAATAGGTTTTCAAGTGGTGAGGAAACGGGCAATCGAATGGCATATGAATAAAATACTGATTGATCTGTCAGGCACTGCTGGAAACAAATGCATTAGCAGATTCTGAAAAAGAAAGGGATGGGAACTTGTAAGAAGAATTACAGAGAGCTGAATGGGCTGACTGATCTTATCTTGCTTTATGAGGTTTTCCTATATTCTTGACTGGCTGCTCTTTCAGTCCTGATGAGCGAGCTCCAGGGGTAAGCTAATACTAAATTATGCTATTAAAAAACAGCTGCGCAGTATGGCAGGGATGCCAAAATGAGAATTATTTTCACATGTGCAGCCTTTAAAGTTGAACGGAGATGTAATATAACTTGTTATTGTTACGCTTACAGCTGTATTTGCAACCTGACTTGTACAGTGCATTGAAATCATTTAATATCTCAAGTAAATTGGCCACTCCACTATAATTACTGCTTCCTGCTTGTTCTTACCTCCATTTAGATTTACCCATGAAGCATTAGGAGTGTATTTTCTGCACAATGTTTAGTCAATTAAATTTACACTCTGTGGCCACTTTATTTGGTGCACCTGTACACCTGCTTGCTAATGCAAATATCTATCAGCCAATCGTGTGGCAGCAACTCAATACATAAAAGCATACAGACATGGTCAAGAGGCTCAGTTGTTGTTCAGACCAAACATCAGAATGGGGAAGAAATGTGATCCAAGTGACTCTGACTTTGGAATGATTGTTGGTGCCACATGGGGAGGTTTAAATATTTCAGAAACTGCTGATCACCTGGGATTCTCACACACAACAGTCTTTAGAGTTTACAGAGGATGATGTGATTCACAAAAACATCCAGTCAACAGCAGTTTTGTCGGTGAACACGCCTTGTTAATGAGAGAAGTCAGAGGAGAATGACCAGACTGGTTCAAACTGACAGGAAGGTGACAGTAACTCAAATAACCAGGCATTACAACAGTGGCACGCAGAAGAGCATCCCTCAACGTGTAACAAGTGGATTGAGGTGGATGGGCTAGACCAGCAGAAGGCTACTCTTGTACCTAATTAAGTGGCCATTGAGTGTATATGTCACAATATACTACCTGGAGATTCAGTTTCTTGCAGCCATTTACAGGAAAATAAAGAAATACAGTAGAATTCATGGAAAAACTATAATAAACAAAGACTGACAAATAACCAATGTGCAAAAGAAGACGTACAAATAAAAAAAATAACAAATAATACTGAGAACTTGAGTTGTGAGAACTTGTAGAGTATTTCATGTAATGGTCTTTCCGTAGATACAGTGTTTGGGCTATTGTTGGAGATAAGGGATGCTTAGGAATGTGGGCCATCCAATCAGGAGAGTGGAATGGGGAGAAGTTTCTAGAGAAGGCTGGGGAAATGCTTTTATGACTGACACCAGTGGTGGGTCTTTGACTTTGTTTAGCAGGAGAGAAGTTGCTGGAGGGAACCAACCGGTCAGAGGATTCGATCCCGTGGGGAACTCCATGGATCCAAGGTGCGGAGTCTACCGAGGATCAGTGAATATGGCTTTTGAAAGATTTGAGCTCGTTTGACTGTTTAATTATAATGGGCCCTTTTGCTTTCTTTTCTTCACTAATTCTTTGGTTAAGTTAATGTTCACAAATATACTTCTTTATAATTGCATGCAGCGATCTGTTACTTGATGCCGACGGGCTATTGTAGGGCAGTAAATCACAGAGCACTCACACAAACCGGGGTCTGGATGGGAGAGACATCCCAATCTCATGGATTTGGCAGGACCAAAGTCGTCTACACCCTAGACATACAAAGCCGAAGTTTCTCGCCATGAAGACCAGTGGCTGTTAGTGACAGGCTAAACAGCCGCATTTTTGGAAAGGGTGGGGGGGGGGGTCACACACACACACACACACACACACACACACACACACACATACACACACACACACACACACACACACACACACACACACTCACTCACACACACACACACACACACACACACACTCACTCACACACACACACACACACACACTCACACACACACACACACACACACACACACACACACACTCACTCACACACACACTCACTCACACACACACACACACACACACACACTCACTCACACACACACACACACACACACACACACACACACACACACACACACACACACACACACACACACACACACACACACACACACACACACACACAATTGAGTTACAGCACGAAATAGGTGTGCCGCCCAGCAAATGCCAATTTAACCCTAGCCTAATCATGGTACAATTTACAAGGTCCAATTCACCTATCAACTGGTATGTCTTTGGACTGTGAGAGGAAACCTGGAGGAAACTCACACGGTCACAGGGAGAATGTACAAACTCTTTACAGACAGCATTTTAACCATATACCTCTGAACCTTTCCTGCCCATGAACCTGCCCAAATGGCTTTTAACAATTGCAATTGTAACCCTCTCTACCTCTTTCTCTGACAGAGGTACATATACCCATCATTCTTTATGTGGAAAACTTACTGATGTTGGGCAGCATTGACGTTTACTGTCCACTCTGAGATTCATCCATCCATCCATTATCTATTTATCTATTCAGTCATTCATTCATTCATCTGTTTATCTATCTTTCAATCATTTATCTCTTTGTTTCTTTATCTATCTATTCATTCATCTGTTTGTTTATCTACAGTACTGTGCAGAAGTCACATGTAAAGAAATTCTGTAAAGCGAGATGCATTCAAAAATAATGAAATAAACAGTTTCTAAATATCATCATATTTACTATAAAGTGTGGTAAACAGTAGAAAAAACTAATTCAAATCAATATTTGGTATGACAATCCTTTGCCTTTAAATTGCATCAGTTCTCTTAGTTACACTGTCATGCAGTTTTATAATAAAATTGGCTGGTAGGTTGTTCCAAGCATCTTGAAGATGCTTGCCACAGTTCTCCTGCAGGGTTCGGCTGTCTTGCTTGCTTCTGTCCCTCCAGGTAACCCCAGACACCCTCAATGCCTGAATAGGGCAGGAACAACATGAAGGATCCCTTCCACCCTGCACTTTCCCCAAACAGAAAGGCTGATCCATTCCTCTACCTACTAACCCAACTCCCACAACCCCCCTAACCCCCACCACCACTACGTTATCATTTCCTGTCAGTCACCTTATGTACAGGCAGTCCTGTGCCTAGTGTCACTTTATGGACATAAAATCAATCTATCTTATGTATTTAGATTTATTGTCAGATTTGGAGTGAAGTTATTTTACTCTCCTTTACACTTGTGTACAGGAAATTACATAAAATAATCCTTTCTTGTGATTTTATACACATCAGAACAATAGTTCTGGTCACCGAATTATAGGAAAGATGTCAACAAAATAGGGGGAATACAGAGAAGATTTACTAGAATGTTGCCTGGATTTCAGCATCTAAGTTACAGGGAAAGGTTGAACAAGTTAGGCCTTTATTCTTTGGAGCGTAGAAGGTTGGGGGGGGACTTGATAGAGTTATTTAAAATTATGAGGGGGATAGATAGAGTTGACGTGGACAGGCTTTTTCCATTGAGAGTAGGGGAGATTCAAACAAGAGGACATGAGTTGAGAGTGAGGGGGCAAAAGTTTAAGGGTAACACGAGGGGGAATTTCTTTACTCAGAGGGTGGTAGCTGTGTGGAATGAGCTTCCAGTAGAAGTGGTAGAGGCAGGTTTGATATTGTCATTTAAAGTAAAGTTGGATAGGTATATGGACAGGAAAGGAATGGAGGGTTATGGGCTGAGTGCGGGTCAGTGGGACTAGGTGAGAGTAAACGTTCAGCATGGACTAGAAGGGCCGAGATGGCTTGTTCCCGTGTTGTAATTTTTATATGGTTATATGGTTAGATCTATCTCCACCCCTTAGTCCCCTAATTACCCTGCTCTCTGGGCGAAAGCAGAGAGTAACAAAGGCTCAGTGGAGAAACATAGAGATCAAACTGAGATGTAGTGCTGTTCCTTACATGTGTATATTACGTGCTTCTTTGACAATGTCCACTGATTACTTTGTGGGGATGGGGTAGAGATGTTTCTGTATCCTGCTGGCTCCATTACCTGCTCCCTTTGGCTGTCAGTGTTTATCCTCCCTCTTACTCTCACTCCCCTACCCATAGTCCAGTTCTTTTCCTCTTAGTGTGCTTGTGAGGCTTCAACGGTTCAAAGCAATTAGAACTGAAGCAGGTTTCTCTGGCGATCATACCATCGCTGAATGCATTGTCCTTTCTATTGATCAGAAACTTAACTGATCCTCACACAAAACTGTTTTGGCCATACGAACAGGTGGGCACCCTGCTGCAAACCCCCAAGTGGTTTCTACTATTGAAAGTTCAAGATTCAATGTAAGATTTATTATCAGAGTACATACATGTCACCTCATCCAACCCTCAGATTCTTTTACCATGGGCATACATAGCAAATCTCTAGAACAGTAACTGTAAACTGTAAAAATCAGGAACTGTTAACTGTAAACAAACTGTGCAAATACAGCAAGATTATTGGACAATATCCTTTTCTTACTTGGATGAGGGCAACTCCAGCAACACTGAAGAAGCACATTAAGGGGAAGTTAAGGAGTTATAAGGAAAGGCTGAAGAGGTTACAAGGAAAGGCTGGATGATGGGGTGGTAAATTGGATTAGTAAGTATGCAGATGATACTAAGATAGGTGGCGTTGTGGATAATGAAGTAGGTTTTCAAAGCTTGCTGAGAGAATTAAGCTAGTTAGAAGAGTGGGCTGAAAGATGGCAGATGGAGTTTAATGCTGATAAGTGTGAGGTGCTACATTTTGGTAGGACTAATCAAAATAGGACATACATGGTGAATGGTAGGGCATTGAGGAATGCAGTAGAACAGAGTGATCTAGGAATAATGGTGCATAGTTCCCTGAAGGTGGAATCTCATGTGGATAGGGTGGTGAAGAAAGCTTTTGGTATGCTGGCCTTTATAAATCAGAGCATTGAGTGTAGGAGTTGGGATGTAATGTTAAAATTGTACAAGGCATTAGTAAGGCCAAATTCGGAGTATTGTGTACAGTTCTGGTCACCGAATTATAGGAAAGATGTCAACAAAATAGAGAAAGTACAGAGGAGATTTAATAGAATGTTACCTGGGTTTCAGCACCTAAGTTACAGAGAAAGGTTGAACAAGTTAGGTCTTTATTCTATGGAGTGTAGAAGGTTGAGGGGGGACTTGATAGAGGTATTTAGAATTATGAGGGGGATAGATAGAGTTGACGTGGATAGGCTTTTTCCATTGAGAGTAGGGGAGATTCAAACAAGAGGACATGAGTTGAGAGTTAAGGGGCAAAAGTTTAGGGGTAACATGAGGGGGAACTTGTTTACTCAGAGAGTGGTAGTTGTGTGGAACGAGCTTCCAGTAGAAGTGGTAGAAGCAGCTTCAATATTGTCATTTTTTAAAAAATTGTATAGGTATATGGACAGGAAAGGAATGGAGGGTTATGGGCTGAGTGTAGGTTGGTAGGATTAGGTGAGAGTAAGCATTTGGCATGGACTAAAAGGGCCAAGATGGCCTGTTTCTGTGCTGTAATTGTTATATGGTTATATATAGGTTAGGATTTGAATCCCCAGAATGTAAAAGTTTGAGGAGAGATCTGACAGAGGTATACCAGATTGTGTAGGGTATTGACAAAGTAAATGTAAGCGAGATTTTCCCTCTGAGGTTTGGTGAGACCACAATTAGAGGTCATGGGTTATGGGTGAAAGGTGAACTATTTAAGGGGTGCATGAGGGGAACTTCTTCACTCAGAGGGTGGTGAGCAACTTGTGGGAATGGTGGATGTTGGGTCGATTTTAACATGTAAAAAAAATTTGGATAGGTATATGGATGGGAAGGGTTTGGAGGCCTATGGACTGGGTGCAAGTTGAGAAGAGAAGGCAGATTAATAGTTCAGCATGGACTAGATGGGTTGGAAGTCCTGTTTCTGTGCTGTGGTGTACTAATACTATGACTCTATTAATTGGGGCAGTGCGTCTGTTTGGTACCTCATCCTTTGCCTGGTACCATTGTATTTTCCAGGGTTCAATTCAATTCCAGCTGCTGTCTGTAAGGAGCTTGTACGTTCTCCGGGTGTTCCGGTTTCCCCCTTCCTTCCAAAGATGTATGGGTCAAGGTTAGTAAGCTGGGAGCATGTTATGTAGAGACCAGAATCGTGGTGACACTTGCGGGATTCCCCACACAAACATGGACTGTGTTAGTTGTTGATGCATGTGAAGGATTTCACTGTATGTTTCAATATACATATACGTGACAAATAAAGCTAATCTTATAACTTACCTTAACATACACCTGGTCCTATTTTTTACATTCTTACCTGATGCAACAGTTTTTGGGATAACACTTTGGCAATATAAAACAGATTAATGTGCACAAGGTTAATAATGTCACCAATAATTGCCATTTTTTGATATTTAACCCAATGACATTCAGTTTGCTCTCTGCCAAGCATTACACTCTGCTTTTACAATGGAGATGTTCTTCTCCAGCCCTTTACTTTTTCTATCACTTGCCTGCTTCTTACTTCCACCCCCACTCACCTGGCTTCACCTGTGACCTTCTAGCTTGTGCTACTTGCCCTCCCCCTCCACCTTATTCTGGCTTCTTTCTTTCCAGCCCTGATGAAGGGTCTTGGCTCGAAATGTTGACTGTTTACTCATCTCCACAGATGCTGCCTGACCTGTTGAGTCCCTCCAGCATTTTGTGTGTGTGTGTTGCTTGGATTTCCAGCAGCCGAAGAATCTCTTGCGTTTACTATCAAGCGCTCACATCAGCAGAAAGGGAAGCATGGTTCTGAGAGCTTTTACCGATTGGAAAAGGCCGTCCTTTTTAACGGCCAATGGTGGAGTCACTACTCATTAGTTTTGATTGTCATTATTTATGAACCAGCCTGCTTGTGCTCCTGTGTGGTTCAGTAGGGTAGTTTTCCTTGTCAAGAACAATCAAAATGATATAAGAAAGTTAACACAAAACCATATCCGTTAGCTCCAGTTTCTGCATCACCCTGCTTCTCCGAATGACTTTATATATAGTTCAGGGACCACTTTATTTGGTACCTCCTTTACCTAATAAAGTGATCACTGAGTGTACTGTATGCCCACATGGTCTTCTGCTGCTGCAGCCCATCCACTTCATGTTTCAATGTGTTGTGCATTCAGAGAAGCTCTGTACAACACTTTTATAATGTGTAGTTATTTGAGTTACTGTCAGCTTGAACCAGTCTGGCCATTCTCCCTAATCTTTCTCATTAATAAGGCGTTTTCACCCACAGAACAGCTGCTCACCAGAAATTCTCTGTAAACTCTAGAGACTGTTGTGTGTGAAAATCTCAAGAGATCAGCAGTTTCTGAGATACTCAAACCACCCCATCTGGCACCAACAATCATTCCACAGCCAAAGTCACTTAGATCATATTTCTGTCCTGAGCTGATGTCTGGTCTGAACAACAACTGAATGTCTTGACCATATCTACATGCTTTTGTGCATCGAGTTGCCGCCTCATGATTGTCCGATTAGACTACAAACACAAGAACATCTGAAGGTTCTAGAAATCCAAAGCCACACACACAAAATGCTCGAGGAACTCTGCAGGCCAAGCAGCATCTATGGAAAAGAGTAAATGCCTGACGTTTCAGGCCAAGACCCTTCATCAGAACTGTAAAGGAAGGGGGAAATAGATGGGGGGAGAGGAGGAAGAAGTACAAGGTGGCAGATAATAGATGAAACAGAGAGGGGGAGAGGATAAAGAGCAGAGAAGTTGATTGGTGAAAGAGGAAAAGAGCTGGCGAAGGGGGTGCCTGATAGGGGAGGACAGAAGACCATGAAAGAAAGAAGGAGGAGCACCAGAAGGAGGTGATGGGCAGGTAAGGAGACAAGGTGAGAGAGGGAAACAAGAATGGGGAATGGTGGTGGGGAAGGTTGAGAAATCAATGTTCATGCCATCGGGTTGGAGCCTACCCAGACAGAATACAAGGTGTTGCTCCTTCAATCTGAGTGTGGCCCCATTGTGGTAGTAGAGGAGGCCATAGATTAACATGCTGCAATGGGAGTGGGAAATAAAATTGAAATGGTGGCTACCAAGAAATCCCACTTTTTGTGGTGGAGGGAGCGAAGGTGCTTGACGAACCAGTCTCACAATCCATGCCGGGTCTCACCGATATACAGAAGAGCACACTGGGAGCACCGGATACAGTAGAAGACCCCAACAGACTTGCAGGTGAGGGTCATCTTGCCTGGAAGGACTGTTTGGGGCCCCTGAATGGTAGTGAGGGAGGAGAGGTAGGGACAGTCACGTCAGGAGCTAAGATGTCCCCCTTCTTTAAAGAAAGGGGCTGTCCTTCCTCCACCATCAACACTGCCCTCTCCTGCATCTCTTCCATTTCATGCACATCTGCCCTCACCCCATCCTCTCATTACCACACCAGGGATAGGGTTCCCTTTGTCCTCACCTACCACCCCACAAGCCTCAGCATCCAGCACATAATTCTCCGTAACTTCCGCTATTTCCAAAGGGATCCCACCACCAAGCACATCTTTCCCTATCCCCCACTGTACACTTTCTGCAAGGATCGTTCCCTACATGACTCCCTTTTCCACTTGTCCCTCCCCACTTATCTCCCTCCCGGTACTTTTCCTTGCAAGCGGAACAGGTGACACACCTGTCCCTACACCTCCTCCTTCATTACCATTCAGGGTCCAAACAGTCCTTCCAGGTGAGAAGGCGTTTCACCTGCTAGTCTGTTGGGGTCACGTACTGTATCCACTGCTCCCTGTGTGGCCTCCTGTATATCGGTGAGACATGACGTAGACTGGGTGATTGCTTCATTGAGCACCTACACACCCTCCACCACAAAAATCAGGATTCCTTGGTGGCCACCCATTTTTATTCAGCTTCCCATTCCCATTCCCATTCCAACATGCCTGTCCATGGCCTCCTTTACTGTCACAATGAGGTCATAGTCAGGTTGGAGGAGCAACACCTTATATCCCATCTGGGTAGCCTCCAACCTGAGGGCATGAACATCAATTTCTTGAACTTCCAGTAATTGCCACCCTCCTCTCCTTCACCATTCCCCATTCCCAATTCCCTCTCTTGTGGCGACCCACTTCCCAGCGCACTCGAACCGGTCCACAAAGCAGCGCGTGCCGGCATTGAGGCCGGTCCCAAAGAGAGCGCCAAGCCTGCTTCACCAGCAAGGGGAATACCTACAGCATTCCCACCCGGGGAGGGCGGGATCAGGAAGACTTTAAAGCGAGGCCGCGAAGTTTGAATAAACCTCTTTGCAACTGCAGCTCACCGACTCCGTGTCGTTATTGCAGCGCTGTGTGTAGCACACCGCTACAATTGGTGACCCCGACGGCCCAAACGATATTTGGACCGGAGATGAACGCTGCCGCTTCTGTTCATGCAGTTTCGTTAAAACTGCCAAGCTTCTGGACGCTGCGACCTCACCTATGGTTCCAGCAAGCAGAAGCCCAATTCCACATTTGGCAGATAACCTCGGATGCCACACGTTACTACTACGTGGTGAGCTCCCTCGACCAGGAGACAGCTGCCCAGGTTGAGGAGTTCATACAGTTGCCCCCAGCGGACGGCAAATACACAGAATTCAAAGCCTTGCTCATAAGGACTTTCGGACTCTCACGGCACGAGCGGGCTGCCCACTTACTGCACCTGGATGGTTTGGGGGACAGGCCACCGTCGGCAGTAATGAACGAGATGCTGTCCCTGGCCAGAGGTCACAAGCCCTGCCTCATGTTTGAGCAGGCATTCCTGGAGCAGCTGCCCGAGGACATACGCCTGCTGCTGTCCGACGCGGATTTAAGCGACCCCCAGAAGGTGGCAGCCCGGGCGGACGTGCTGTGGAAAGCCAAGAAGGAGAGTGAGGCATCCATTGCACAGATCACCAGGCCACACTCCCAGCAGCAAACCAGACCAGGCCCGACCGCAGAGCCCGCTAACCCCAGAGGCAGGGGTGAGGAGACCAATGAACAATGGTGCTTCTACCGCCAGCGGTGGGGCGCAGAAGCCCGCCGTTGTCGCCCGCCCTGCAAGTTCCCGGGAAACGCCAGGGCCAGCTGCCGCTGATGGCTACGGCGGCTGGCCATCGGGATAGCCTCCTGTATGTCTGGGACAAGCAGTTGGGATGTCGCTTTTTGGTCGACACCGGAGCCGAGATCAGCATCTTACCTCCGACGAGTTACGACACCCACAACAGAGAACCAGGTCCCTCCCTGAGGGCCGCGAACGGCAGCACAGTAAGGACCTACGGCACCCGTACGGTGCGGCTACAGTTCGGCTCCAGTCGGTTCACGTGGGACTTCACACTGGCCGCCGTAGCCCAACCACTCCTGGGAGCGGATTTTTTGCGAGCCCACAGCCTACTGGTCGACCTGCCCAGGAAGAGACTGGTTCACACCGAGACCTTTCAAACGTTCTCCCTGGGTGAAGCCCAGTTGCCGGCCCCACACCTAGACTCCACCACGCTGTCCAACAACGACTTCACCAGAGTCCTGGCGGAGTTCCCATCGGTTCTGGTGCCGCAGTTCAAGGCAGCCATGCCCAGACACGGCGTACAGCACCACATCCCGCCCCAAGGACCACTCCTCCACGCCCATGCTCGAAGGCTTCCCCCGGACAAGCTCTGACTGGCGAAGGAGGAGTTCAAGAGGATGGAGGAATTGGGGATCATACGGCGGTCCGACAGCCCATGGGCCTCCCCCCTGCACATGGTGCCCAAAGCAACAGGGGGCTGGAGACCGTGCGGCGACTACCGCAGGCTGAACGAGGCTACAACACCGGACCACTACCCTGTGCCGCACATTCAGGACTTTGCAGCAAACCTGCACGGTGCATGGATCTTCTCCAAGGTAGACCTCGTCCGGGGATACCATCAAATCCCGATGCATCCGGACGACGTCCCCAAAACGGCACTCATCACCCCGTTCAGCCTTTTCGAGTTCCTCTGCATGCCGTTCGGCCTACAGACGTTTCAGTGATTAATGGGCACGGTGGGACGCGACCTGGACTTCGCTTTCATCTATTTGGACGACATCCTCATAGCCAGCAGCAGTCATCAGGAGTATTTGTCCCACCTCCGTCAACTCTACGCCCGACTGAGTGAATACGGCCTGACAATCAACCCGGCCAAATGCCAGTTCAGGCTCGACACCATCAACTTCCTGGGCCACAGGATTACTACAGATGGGGCAACCCCTCTGCCCGCCAAGGTAGATGCGGTCCGCCATTTCCCCCGACCCAACACAATCAAAGGCCTTCAGGAATTCGTGGGTATGGTGAATTTCTACCACCGCTTCCTCCCTTCAGCTTCCCGAATCATGTGCCCCCTGTTTGCCCTGATGTTGGGTCCGGGCAAGGACATTACCTGGGACGAGGAGTCCGCCGCCGCTTTCGTTAAAACCAAAGAAGCCTTGGCAAACGCCGCGATGCTAGTGCACCCCAGAATGGACATCACTACCACCCTCACAGTGGACGCATCCAACACGGCAGTCGGTGGGGTGCTGGAACAACTCATTGAGGGTCGCTGGCAACCCCTGGTGTTATTCAGCAAACACCTACGACCACCCGAGCTCAAATACAGTGCTTTCGACCGGGAACTGTTGGCGCTATACCTGGCAATCCGGCATTTCAGGTACTTCTTAGAGGGTAGGCCCTTCACCGCGTTCACGGACCACAAATCTCTTACCTTTGCGTTCACGAAGGCATCCGACCTCTGGTCGTCCCGCCAGCAGCAACATCTGTCCTACATCTCCGAATACACACCGGATGTCCGGCATGTCTCGGGAAAGGACAATGTCGTGGCGGACGCCCTCTCCCGCCCTAACATCCAAGCCCTGTCCCAGGGGTAGACTATGAAGCACTGGCGGAGGCGTAGCAGGCAGATGAGGAGATCCCTAGTAACAGGACTGCAGTCTCCGGTTTGCAGCTCCAGGATCTCCCCGTAGGCCCAGGTGAGAGGACCCTACTCTGTGACGTCACCACCGGCCAACCCCGCCCCGTCGTCCCGGCAGCCTGGCGGCGGTGCGTTTTCAACTCCATCCACAACTTAGCGCACTCCTCCATCAGGACAACTGTCTGGATGGTCTCCAACAGGTTCGTTTGGCACGGACTCCGCAAGCAGGTCAGTGAATGGGCCAAAACGTGCATGCACTGCCAAACAGCCAAGGTGCAGTGGCACACCAAAGCTCTGCCGCAGCAGTTCCACCCCACCTGCCGGCGTTTCAACCACATTCATGTGGATATCGTGGGCCCCCTGCCAGTGTCGTGAGGAGCGCGGCACCTCCTGACTATCGTGGACCGGTTCACAAGATGGCCAGAGGCGATCCCGTTCACCGACACCACCTCTGAATCTTGCGCCTGGGCACTGATTGCAAACTGGGTATCTCGCTTTGGTGTACCGGCCCACATTACCTCCGACAGAGGCGCCCAGTTCACCTCCAGCCTGTGGTCAGCTATGGCCAGCCTTTTGGGGACACAGCTGCACCACACAACTGCCTACCACCCACAGTCGAACGGACTGGTGGAGCGTTTCCACCGTCACTTGAAGTCGGCTCTCATGGCCCACCTCAAAGGGCCTAACTGGGTGGACGAGCTTCCCTGGGTCCTGCTCGGAATCCGCATGGCGCCCAAAGAGGATCTGCACACCTCGTCGGCCGAGTTGGTGTACGGTGCACCCCTGGTCGTCCCAGGAGAGTTCATACCAGCCCCAAGGGGGCAAGAGGAAGAACCCGCAGCAGTCCTGTGCAGACTATGCGAGAGGCTCGGTCACCTAGCCCCCATACCCACTTCACAGCATGGGCAGAACCTGACCTGCGTACCCAAAGACCTGCAGAACTGTAAGTTCGTTTTTGTACGACAGGGCGGACATCGGCCACCGCTACAGCGGCCCTACGAGGGGCCGTTTACGGTGCTCAGGAACAACGGGTCCACATTCGTGCTGGACGTTGGGGGGAGAGAGGAGGTTTTCATGGTGGACCGACTCAAACCGGCCCATGTGGACATGGCGCAGCCAGTCGAGATTCCGGCACCGCGGTGCAGAGGCCGACCTCCCAAACAGGGTCCAGCCCAGACTATGGGCATTGGGGGGTGTATTGCCGGTTCTGGGGGGGGGGGGTTATGTGGCGACCCACTTCCCAGCGCACTCGAACCGGCTCACAAAGTGGCACGCGCCGGAATTGAGGCCGGTCCCAAAGAGGGCACCAAGTCTGCTTCACCAGCAAGGGGAAAAGCCCGCGCGCGGGACGGGACTGTGAATACGCGCCCCCTACAGCATTCCCGCCCGGGGAGGGCGGGATCAGGAAGGCTTTAAAGCAAAGCCGCGAAGTCTGAATAAATCTCTTTTGTAACTGGAGCTCACCGACTCTGTGTCGTCGTTGCAGCGCTGCGTGTAGCACACCGCTACACTCTCTCCTTTTCTCCTTACCTGCCCATCACCTCCCTCAGGTGCTCCTTCCCCTTTCCTTTCTTCCATGGCCTTCTGGCCTCTCCTATCAGACTCCCCCTTCTCCAGCCCTGTATCTATTTCACCAATCAACTTCCAGCTCTTTACTTCGTCCCTCCCCCTCTCCCAGTTTCACCTATCACCTGCATCTCGTACTTCTTCCTCCCCTCCCCCCTCCATCTTATTCTGATTTTTCCCCCTTTCCTTTCCAGTCCTTGTAAAGGGTTTTCACCTGAAATATCATCTGTCTGCTCTTTTCCATAGATATTTGTATTGGCGAGCAGCTGTAAGGGTATGCCTAATAAATTGGCCACTGACTGTACATGGCCCATTGATTGTGGAAACTTATTTTCTTCAGTGTTCGGGACTATCACAGAGGCTGCTGAGCAAGCCTCCGGATGGCTATGGTGTATTCTGGCAGCTCTGAAAAATTCATGGGAGCTGTAGCTGAATCATTTCCCAAAGTCAGAATTACAAATAAACCGAGGAACACCAAACATAAAAGAGTGCAGCACAGTACAAGCCTTTCGACTCACAATATTGTGGAACCTTGAAACTACTCTACAATTAATCTAACCTTCCCTCACACGTTGCCCATAACCATCCATTTTTTTCATCCATGTGTCTGTCTGATGCTGGGACACATCATCAGTGACGTAACCTGGGTGACCGGGTGTTTCAGTTCTCTCAGCGTCAGACATTCTCACTCAGGCGACCCAGCCGGGGTTGATCAGGCCGCAGCTCGTGTCCCAGCGGCACTGGCCCATGGGTTACACCGCTTGACCCATACCCAACTGGAGGCTCGCTCAGCAGCCTCTGTGACGGTCCTGATTTGAAGCCCCCGCGTCGCCAAGGAGAGTAGGTTCTGCATAACGAGTGGCCAGCAAAACCGCTACACCCCACCCCTATAGGCTCGCGTCATGCCCTCCACCCCCGTTTCTGGCACTGCTCTACCAGCTCCTGGTATCTGGCTTTCTTACGTTCAAACACCTCCTCAATCTAAGAGGCTATAACATGTCCCTAAAGTCTCAGCCTCGAAGGTAGAGGGAGAAAGGATATTTCTGCTGGTTGGGGAATTTAGGTCTAAGGTTATCTGGAATGTGTTGCCAGAGGAGGTGGTGAAATCAAATACAATTATTATGTTTAATAGAAACTTAAGGCAGGCTTAGACTTAAATAGGCAATAAAAACAGAAAATGCTGGGAATACTCAGCTGGTTGGGCTGTGTTTGTACACTAAGCAACAGAGTTAACATTTTAGAAACACAAGAAACTGCAGATGCCTGCATCTGGAGCAACAGAATTACTGGAGGAACTCAGCAGGTTTGAACACATCTACGGGGGAAGGAAATTGTCAAGTAAAATTACTAAAAAAAATATACAAAACGCATCAAAACGTATTAACACATACAAAATGCTAGAACCCAGCAGATCAGGCAGCACCTATGGAGAGGAATAAAGTCAATGTTTCGGGCTGAAACCCTTCATCAGGACTGAAAAGCAAGTGGGGGAAGTCAGAATGAGAGTGAGGGGGGAAGGGGAGGTGTAGAAGTTAGAAGGTGATAGGTGGACCCAGCTAAGGGGGAAGGTAGGTGGGTGGGAAAGGGAGGATGAAGTGAGAAGCTGGGGCGGGTGAAGAGTAAGTGGAAAAGGTAAAGGGCCGAAGAAGGAGGAGGAATTTGATAGGAGAGGAGAGTGGACCATGAGAGAAAGGGAAGGAGGTGGGGACCCAAGGCAAGTGAGAAGAAGAGCTAAGAGGGGAGACGTAGTAGGGAAAGGAAGAAGAGAGAGAGGGGAGGGATAACATTTACTGGAAGTTAGAGAAATCTATGTTCATGCCATCTGATCATAAGACCATAAGATATAGGAGCAAGATTAGACTGTTTAGCAGATCAGGTCTGCTCTGTCATTTCATCATGGCTGATCCAATTTTCCTCTCAGCCTCAATCTCTTGTCTACTCCCCGTATCCCTTCATGCCCTGACCAATCAAGTTGGAGATTACCCGGAAGGAATAGGAAGTGTTACTACTCCAACTAAAAGTGCCATCATCATGGCAGTAGAAGAGGCCATGGACCAACATGTCAGAATGGGAATGGGGATTGGAATTAAAGTGGTTAGCTGCCAGGAAATCCTGCTTGTTATTGATGGAGCCAAGGCACTCAACACAGTGTTGCCCTAAACTGTGTCAAGTCTCACCGATGTAAAGGAGGCCACCTTGGGTACACAGTAAAGTCCATTGAGGCCCTCCGTTGGTCGGGGTCAATCGTGGACATTGCGTTCTAGTTGCAAGCCAGGGCAGTATGATTTGGAGAGCAAGCTTTCGTCCATACAGCAGGCTCCCCCTTTCCACGCAGCTGATGAGTCCAAAGGAGCAGCAGACACTGATACAACTTGGCACCAGCGACATCGCAAGAGCTGCCAGTCAACAATGAACTCAACGAAGGACTGCCTTAGGGACTCGAACTCTGGAGTTTTCCTCGGAGTTTGCTCCTGAAATTTTCCCCATGACTAGAGCAAGGCAGTGGAGTTTTGAGGTCAGTTTCCCTTCGCCTAGATGAGTTGCCAGTGTTACGTACCCCGTAACTGGGTCACTTACCAGCAAAGATAGAGAGGTCCGTTGAAGTCTGATGGTACTATTTTTAACAGTATTTATTGATAAGAATACACAAAAATAATATCAATGCAAACATACAGATAATATACGTCGTCAATACTAAATCTACAAGCGCAGGTATAATAATAATCACTAAGAAATAGCTCTATCGTTGTCTAGGGGATAATGTATTGTCCAATGGAAATATAAAAGTCACTCAAGTTCATGCAGGCTGCAGCCTTTGGTTGGAGTCAAGAGAGAGAGTTTAAAACTTGCCCATTCCTTTTATGATGTCAATCCTTCGAGAGTCATTGGGGCTGATTTCTCCTTTGTTTAGCTAAAGCCATTCTTCCGTGGTAAGGCCCACCAATTCCGAGGCAAATGGAAAAGGACGCACGTGGGCTTTCCACTGGCTGTCGCTATTATGCTATTACGAGATTTCTAGCATTTTTTCGGGTGCGTCTGAAAGGGGTTGTTCCCCAGACCCTCTTTTATCCTTACTCACGGGGTCTCAGATGTCAGTCAGGTTGGGAGGATGCCATCCCCCCAACCAGCCCACGTTGCTCATTCCTTGAGGACGTCGATGAATAGTGCAGTGCTCAATACACAATTCCGTCTCCAAGAGACAATGGCCGTTTCCCGTAGCTTTGTATTGTTGAGGGGCCCGGACATTCCAAACCCCCAGTGGATTCTGCGTCTCTCTCCCATTTCCTGGGTCTCCTGACCTGACCTAATAGCGATCTTGCAATTCTTAAAAAGGAGGGGGCACAGGCCTAACACCCCCTTTCTTCAACGCGTTTTTTACCATCGGAGAAAATCGAAGTAATACAGAGTCTTACAGGATTTTAGAATCTAACACAATACAAAAGTTTTTTTTTCTACAGAGTAATACAGTTATACATTCAATTCAGTCTCTAGATAGTTACCGATTACATTGTCACTTCCTTTAATATCTTAACATCTTGTACCTTACTAAAGTCTTGTAGCATCAGACTCCAATTTAATAACCACCTATATTTTAGTTCTTATTTTTCTTTAGCAAACAAAACTAAAGAGTTGTGATCTTAGCTTACGGGTATACTACAAAAGTTCATGCAAATACTAATCTTTATGTTGCTTTCAAACTTAACAGGCAGGCTTCCATGGGGGTTGTCTTTTATTATTCACATGCTTTGTCGAAATCCCTTAAAACCGGCTTCTGCTATTTAAAAATGGTGTCCCCATTACCCCTTGCCTCTTTTCCGGTTAATTCCCACGTGGGGAGCTTGTGCACCCTGGCAAAATAGGCTTTCATCCGTTCCTTTCATAGGAGTTATTTTATCAACAATGTGTTCCAGACTTAGACCATTTCCCGAATTTCCACCCAATTCTTTAATTTTACACAAGTTGCTAGTTTTCTCTTCGGGACCCTTCAAGCTATTAGTTTTCAGTTTAAACTCTTTGTTTAAACAGCATTTCAAATTTTGCCTTTTTACATCACACTCTGGAATAACAATAGCGTGTGGGGCCCCTTTACCTTCCAACTCAACCTGTAATTGATTCACAGGCATTGTGGTACCACGCCATTGTCTCTGTAGCCTGGTTGCTGCTTCTGATATCAGTCCAGCCTTTAAATTTTCTTCATTCGATTTGGGAACTACACCGTTCCCTTTTCCTTCAATAATAATATTCACCCCACCACCTTTGATCTCCTCACTAACTTTTAACACACCTTCGAGCACAAACACCTGGGAACTCTCCCTTCCCACTATTACCAAGGTTAACCCTTTCTTCACTGAACCAAGTCCATCTGACCCACAAGGACTGCATTCCTTTTCAACTGAGTCAAATACCTCAGACTTTTTCTGAGCTCCATTACTAGGTTCAGTACCATGTGCATCCACATCTTGGACACACTCAAACGGGACATTTGCCTCTTCCAGGCTTTCAATACCCGTACCCGGTCCAAATCCTAAATTCCCCTGATCCTCCCAGCTACTCTCTGGGCAACTCCCTTCCGGAGTAAACTCAACCCCGCGGGCTGAAACAACCTCATCTGCCAACCCAGCAGCCTTCTTCAAGGTAAGGGCACCCTTTTCATCTAGGACTGCCCCCATTTCATTATCGGGAACACCTTTAGAATTTTCCACTTCTTCAAACAGTTCTGCCAAACCAGACAGATCATCCATGTCCAACCCTGGACCTTTTAACAGTTTTATATGTTTCTCGTCTTTATTTTGTGCCTCTAGAACTTTTCTCCTCACTAAGGGCAGATCTACCTCCTCTCCCTTACTCTCTTTCACTTTGCTACTCTTAGTTTTACCACCCTCTAAACCCTCGTGGTACAGGGTCGGTAAAAATGTCTCGGCCAAATCAATACTGGCCGGATTTAAACTGCTCTCGTTCTCAGCTGCCTTTCTCGACATGCTGCGAGTGATCGCGCATGCGGGATAGATCTTGGAATCTAGGGGCGGGACCTCCACCGGCTGTCTCATCAGCTTCATTGCTGACCAAACCTTACCACCGGCTAAATTATTACCCAGAAGGATGTCCACGTCAGTTCTCGGGAATTCTGATCGCACCCCCATTTCAACTGGTCCAGAGATTAGCTCACAATTCATAATGATCCTATGCAAGGGCACCATTTCCATCCCTTTTCCTATTCCTTTCACAGCTACCATTCCCATCTTGCGACCAAAATCTAGTACCTTACTGCTAATCAATGACAGTTCAGCGCCCGTGTCTCTCCAGATCCATACTGGAACTGGTGTACCTCCCTCTCTCACAGACACGGTTCCGTTTGACATACAAGTCTCAGACCCTTCTCGTACTCTGTCTACCCGGGGATCTCTTGTCGATTTACTGATTACCACGGCACATCCGATAGGGACTGCTGCTTTCCCTTTTCTTGTCTCCTTCCTCGGAGCAAAGCACCTAGATGCAATATGCCCCCCCTTTCCACAATTAAAGCAGGTCAAGCCCAGAAATCTCTGGCCGTCTTGCCTCTCCTCCCCAACCTTACCACTAGCTCCCAGCGGGACCTCTGCCTCAGCCGGTGGACTTTCTCTATCGTTCCCACGGTCTCTCTGGGAACTTTTATTCGAGGAAAACTTTGTCTTGTGGGTTAGGGCATATTCATCTGTGAACCTAGCAAATTCGGAGATGGACTTATTCGGCTTCTCATTCAAATACATCCGGATATCCTCCGAAACACCACTTTTAAATTCCTCAAAATTCAGAATTAACTCCCTGAGATGCCAAAAATCCTCTTCCACTATTTCTGCTGTACACCAACGGTCCAAGAACACACCCTTCTCATAGGCAAACTCGGTATACGTCTGATTCCACCCTTTCTTTAAATTTCTGAACTTTTGTCTATACACTTCAAGTACCAATTCATAAGTCCGGAGAATGGCCGCTTTTACTTTGTCATAACTCTCCGCCTCTTCCTCCTCCATGGACAACGCCGTATATGCTCGTTGTGCCTTCCCTTTTAACACACTTTGTAACAACGCCACCCACTGCTCTTTGGGCCACTTCTGATTCACTGCCACATTTTCAAAAAGCAAGAAATAACTATCAACATCCGTCTCCTCGAACGGAGGTACTAACCTCAACTCCCGACTAACATTAAACCGCTCCTCTCAGTCTGACCCTTGAACTCTTTGCTCTTGCCTTAACTTCTCCATATCCAAGTCATGTTGCCTCTGTTTCTCTTTCTCCTCATAATCTCTCTCCTTCTCGGCTCTCTCCCTCTCTTTTTCAGCTGCTTCCAGCTGTTTTAACTGAATTTCATGCTCTGTTTCTCAGCTCTGTCCTGCTCCCTTTTCACCTCCAACTCCTTTAGCTGGAGCTCATGCTCCCATTTCACCTCTAACTCCTTTAGCTGGAGCGCATGCTCCCTTTGCTTGTCGGCCCTTTCTTTTTCTCTCTCGGCTCTTTCCTTTTCTTTCTCAGCCGCTTCCAGCTGCTTTAACTTAATTTCATGTTCCAACCTTAATTTCTCCAACTTTAACTGAGCCGTCCCACTAGATGGTACCTTTTCAGGGATATTTTCCAATACCTCAGTTGCAAACACATTCTTCTCAATATAATACTGAGTTATGGCCCTTCGCACCTCCCGCTTTTTCATTGACAACTTCACCTCTGCGAGGTTTAGTCCCTTCGCCATATTTATCAAGTCCGATTTGGTGGCCGCCTCTAGTGCTTCCAGAGTCGGGTTTTCTATAAATCCATCCACGTCCATCTTTGCTGGTTTCCCGTCTGGCTACCCGCGTACTAGATTCAAGTTTGGACTTACAAGCCTGATTCACTGGCCTCCCAATTTGGTGTCAAATCCCGAGACGAGAACCCCAATTGTTACGTACCCCGTAACTGGGTCACTTACCAGCAAAGATAGAGAGGTCCGTTGAAGTCTGATGGTACTATTTTTAACAGTATTGTTACGTATTCAGGCAACAATAAATATATATGAGTTAGGCAAGGGTTTTTATAACAAATAACACGTTTATTAAACACTGAAAACAAACCCCCCAAAAGTAAACAAACACTAACGTAACTGGAAAACAGCTGCTGTGCGGCAACTTCACAGTTCTTAAAGCGATGCAGCTCTAACAGTTCTTAAAGCGGTATTGAAAAAAAAAGTTCTTTAAAGCGGTATGCCAAAAGTTCAAAATGCTCACAGTCCATTTAAAAGGAGAGACTTTTTAAGGTGATTTAAAATTCTCTTCCACGTCGTTGTCCTTCGATCCCCGGCGTCAAACTCTTCCCAAGTAGAATTTTTATGAAACGTAACAGTTTAAAGGCACTGACCTCTTTTTCCACACTATTCTCAATCTCCTGCTTCCCGCAGAGATTAACACGAGAACAGTCAACGAAATCCTTCCGAATGAGGATCACACAAGGTCGAAACCATTCCACCGTCGAAAATCGATTCTCCTCGATCTTTAACTCCCAAACTTTTATCTTCACTCTCCACAGTAAAGAAACTGTGGGCAATGACCTTTCAAACTTTAGGCATTAAATAAAACTTCATTTTTCAACTAAACTGCATCATCACATTAAACCACGCAGTGGCATGAAGTCAACTTGGCAAATCCAGCCACGAACTGCCCCTCCCCACAGGGTGGGGTCCTCCTCTTATACCCTGTAAAAAAAAACTGTCACATGACCTCTACTGGCAGGAAAATGACGTCACTCCACCATCACAAGACCATTACCTCAAGTCCAGTATAACTTCAACCCCAGTCACGTGACAAGGGTACCACTGGCACGTGTCACGGGTACGTAACAGTATTTATTGATAAGAATACACAAAAATAATATCAATGCAAACATACAGATAATATACGTCGTCAATACTAAATCTACAAGCGCTGGTATAATAATAATCACTAAGAAATAGCTCTATCGTTGTCTAGGGGATAATGTATTGTCCAATGGAAATATAAAAGTCACTCAAGTTCATGCAGGCTGCAGCCTTTGGTTGGAGTCAAGAGAGAGAGTTTAAAACTTGCCCATTCCTTTTATGATGTCAATCCTTCGAGAGACGTTGGGGCTGATTTCTCCTTTGTTTAGCTAAAGCCATTCTTCCGTGGTAAGGCCCACCAATTCCGAGGCAAATGGAAAAGGACGTACGTGGGCTTTCCACCGGCTGTCGCTATTATGCTATTACGAGATTTCTAGTGTTTCTTCGGGTGCGTCTGAAAGGGGTTGTTCCCCAGACCCTCTTTTATCCTTACTCAAGGGGTCTCAGATGTCAATCAGGTTGGGAGGATGCCATCCCCCCAACCAGCCCACGTTGCTCATTCCTTGAGGACGTCGATGAATAGCATAGTGCTCAATACACAATTCCGTCTCCAAGAGACAATGGCCGTTTCCCGTGGCTTTGTATCGTTGAGGGGCCCGGACATTCCAAACCCCCAGTGGATTCTGCATCTCTCTCCCATTTCCTGGGTCTCCTGACCTGACTTAATAGCGATCTTGCAATTCTCAAAAAGGAGGGGGCACAGGCGTAACACCAAATATACTTGAGAACCTCCATCTGCCCGAAGCGACTGGTTTTAAGGCGCCAATAACCTGCCTTTGCCTCTTCTCCTGTCAGTAAAAATGGGTCTTCTGGGCTTAGTAGTAAAGCCACACTTGAAGGGCAGGAGCTGTGCTTAGTTGTCAGAAGCTATTTGAGACACATGCCATTGGGAACATTTAATAGTTAGTGGGAGCTTATCCTTATTACACCACCCCTCCCCCCAGCTATAACAATCTTAAGGAACCATTAATATCCTTAATATTATTAAAAAGAACAAAAAAATGTTTAAAAATTTTAAAATGAGTACTTCTACATTCTAAAAACACAAAATGCTGGCAGAACTCAGCAGGCCAGACAGCATCTATGGGAGGAGGTAGTGACGACGTTTCGGGCCGAAACCCTTCATCAGGAGTGAAGTAACATGGGATGGTCGAGGGGGGATAAGAAGTGGGGAGAGGGATGAAGTAGAGAATAAGGAAGTGATAGGCTGGAGGGAAATGGGCTGGGGGAAGGTGGAGAATTATGGGAAATAAAAGAGAAAGAAAGTTAGGGCTGGGGGGAGATTATAGTGAGGGGAGAAGAAGAGAGAGAAAGAAAACCAGACTAAAATTATAGATAGAGATGGGGTAAGGGGGGGGGGGGAACAGGGGTATCAACGGAGGTCTGTGAGTTGAATGTTCATGCCGGCAGGTAGGAGGCTACCTAGGCGGGAGATAAGGCAGGTGAAGTGGTGCCTCACCTGAAAGGACTGTCTGGGGCCTAGGACGGTGGCGCCTTACCTGAAAGGACTGAGGGACTGAGAGAAAGGACCACTTCACCTGAGAGTCAACTGGGGGTGATATACTGTATCTGGTGCTCCCGATGTGGCCACTTATACATTGGGGAGACCCGCCGCAGACTGGGAGACCGTTTCGCTGAACACCGGCGCTCAGTCCTCCAGCAGTCATGGGATCTCCCTGTGGCCACACACTTCAATTCCACAGACCACTCCCACTCCGATATGTCTGTCCATGGCCTCCTCTACTGTCAAGATGAGGCCACACGCAGGTTGATGGAGCAATACCTTATCTCCCGCCTGGGTAGCCTCCTACCTGCCAGCAGTATCACAGACGTCTGTTGATACCCCTGCCCCCCCTTACCCCATCCCTACCTATAATTTTAGTCTGGTTCTCTTTCTCTCTCTTTTTCCCCCCTCACTATAATCTCCCCCCAGCCCTACTTTTCTTTCTCTTTTATTTCCCATAATTCTCCACCTTCCCCCAGCCCATTTTCCTCCAGCCTATCACTTCCCAGCTCTCTACTTCATCCCTCCCCCCACTTCTTATCCCCCCTCGACCATCCCATGTTACTTCACTCCTGATGAAGGGTTTCGGCCCGAAACATCGTCACTACCTCCCCCCATAGATGCTGTCTGGCCTGCTGAGTTCTGCCAGCATATTGTGTTTTTATTTATTTCCAGCATCGGCAGATTCACTCGTGTTACTTCTTCTTTCTGCTGGGTCTGATTGGGGAGAGCTGGAAAAGATTATTTCTCTGCACTTACAGAAGAGGGACAATACAACAGCAAATCCTGAAAACCTGGTGGGACAGTGTGAGGTCATATACTTTGCCCAGGAGAAATCAAACATGTGAACACCTCCTCACTATCCTATTAGCTTTATCTGTCACATATAGAATCAAACCATATGGGGAAATATGTCATTTGCATCAAATCAAATCAGCAAGAACTGTGCTGGGTAGCCAGTAATGGTCACGAAACTTCTGCCACCAACATAGCATGTCAACAACTTATTAACCCTAACCATACGTCTTTGGACTGTGGGAGGAAACCTGAGCACCTGAAGGAAACCCCCCCAGTCATGGGGAGAACGTTCAGACTCCGTACAGGCAGCAGCGGGAATTGAACCCCTATTATTGACTGCTGGCTGGTGCTGCAAAGTGAGAGTGCTAACTGCTACACTTCCTGGCGCCCTACCGCGTTTGAATTATTTATTTATTTGTATTTGCGGTTGAAGCAATTTTTTATGTCTTGCACTGTACTGCCACCACAAAACAATAAATTTCAAAATCTGTCAGTTACAAAATAAACCTGATTGTGGTTCTGAGCTATGAGCAATTACACTAGGCAGCAACTTTTTCTGAAAGAGTTGCATCCTCAGAAATCCTATTTGTTTACAATAGACCACTTGGAGGTGAACACAAATATAATTTCAGACTATTTATATCATGTAGGAATTTAGAGAAACAAGAAATTAACTTTTTTTGAATATAATGTGTTTAATTGCATAACGGTGCTGACACTTTGCAATAGTTCAACTAAGCTACGAATGTTTTGTTGATGATTTTCATTTACACACAATGTCTGAGCCTTCTCGCTTAAGTGTCCAACAATAATCAGCCAGCATTGATGGATTCCAGTTGACCTGACACCATTTCTCCATGACTGCAATGTACTGGTGAAACCTTTCACCATGCTCATTACTGGCAGAACCAGAATTTGCAAGGAAGAAGTCTAAATGGGAATGTAGAAAATTAATCTTTAGTAACATGTTGCGCTTCATGGTTTTGTATGTTTGAAGCATGCTGTCAACCCACTGCACGTAGTTAGGTCCTCTGTCATTGCCAAGAAAATTTTCAACAACATCCTTGAATGTCTTCCATGTTATTTTCTCAGGTCTCAGTCGAGGTTCTCCAAATTGCCTGTCATTGATGACTGGTTTGATTCGTGGACCAACGAAAATGCCTTCCTTCATCTTGGCATCAGTTATTCTGACCTGAATTGTGAATTGAAATAGGTGATTTAAATAAAATAGGGAAATTGCATGGTGGTTTTCCTGACCAGCAGCATAAAATCTATAAGATATCCACAATTCTTGCCTAGTGCATGGTGAGAAAGTGCAATTGAGTGAAGTTCAGCAGCATCAAGGTGCCCTGGCACCTGAATCATGCACAGTTAGCAGGCAGATTGAACAAGTAGCTCGGAAGGCATATGTTACGTTGGGCTTTATTGCAAAAGAGATGGGGTTTAGGACAGAGAGGTTTTGTTACAGTTGTCCAGGGTGTTGGTGACATTGTATCTCGATTGCAGTGTGCAACTTTGGTTCCCTAACATATTGACAAAATGTATAGCTACATTGGAGACAAACCAAAATAAATTCACCAGGAATGAGGGGGTTGCACTGTCAAGGGATATGGGACCGTTGCCTTTGGATTCCTTTAATGTAGATGAATGAGGGATGACTTTATTCTGAAATGTGGGAGAGTCAGAAACGAAAGCACATAGAATAAGAGACCTATTATTTAAAAATGAGGAGTGTAGAAATTTCTTCTCTCAGAGGATGTGAATCTCTGGAAATCTCTGAGCCTTGGGGTGGTGGAGGAAAGATCATTAGATATATATGAGGTGGAGATAGATAAATATATGAAAGATTGAGGAATTGAGTGTTATGAGGGACAGACACATGAAGGGAGTAAAGGCCTGCGTCGATCAACCATGATCACGTTGAATGGCGGAACAGGCTTGGTGCCCTATTCTTCCTTCTACTTTCCATGTTTATAGGTTTCTACATGCTGCCAGGAAAGCAGATTCAATGGTAACTTATAAAAGGGATAAACACTTGAAGACAAAATATATATAGAACAATGTAATAAATATTGGATATGACATTTTCCTTGACTGAATTTATACAGTATTAATACAGTGGAGACTGATGGTCCATGATCACAACAGGAGAGAGGTCCAAGTCCATAAATGGGTAAACCACGCAGAAAGCTTCAACCACTCTGTGGCCCACTTGGGATCCAGTAACTCAAAAAATTCTCTGAGTACTTTACAAAGAACTTTGAACCTTGTAGCTGTACACATTACTATCATTGTGAGGAACTTAAGCCCGAATGGGGGGGTGAAACCTTCATGGGACCGGATTAGAGATGCTAAAAGGTGCGAAGTCCATTGAGGATCTTGGAAGCTAAAATGTGAACTTTAAAATCGGAATGGCATTTAACCAGACGGTGATGAACTAGTAGGTTCAGAGGGAATGTCACAGAGGAAAGGATTCAAAGATGTGCTCAAGGTCTCCTTAAAAACGCTGTCTGCGTCTCCTGATAAATTGGAACCCCTGAGAATCTCTGCGTGATGACCACTTGCAAAGGTGCATTTAGAATGGCGCTTAGGTCCTCGCATTGTAAATGGCGAACGCTCCTCCATCCCACCAGGCATTTACTGCCCCATCTGCGGAAGAGCCTGTGCTTCCTACAGCAGCCTCATCGCTCATCTCACATCCCACAGGATCAGGATGGAAGCAAGTCACCCTCTGTCGCAGGGGACCACCCAAGAAGAAGAAGGCAGTCTTCGGGTGACAAGTTAAGAGGGGAAAGGTGAGAGGGGAAAGATTCAATAGGAAATTGAGAGGCAAATTTTCAATATAGAGTATGGCATGTGAGAGGAAGCTCTTGAGGCAGGCACAATAATAACTTGTAAAGGGTGTTGTACAGGTACTGGGAGTGGAAAGCTTTAAATCTTCATGGATCAAATGCTGCCAAATGAGATTGGCCTGGATGGCACATTCTGATTCATTTATTGATCACTTGAACATCAAAACCTACAGCGAAATGTGTGGTTTGCGTTGACTACCAACACACCCAATGATGGGCTGGGGGCAGCCCACATGTATTGCCACACACTCCGGCCCCATCAGGGCAATGCCCATGGTGCTCAGCTGTAGCACAAGCAGCAACAGCAGCATAAAACAAGACAACAAACAGTGAAGCAAGCACCTTTCTCAGCTTCCCACACACACACATACAGGCCTCCAACCCCAGGACAGCCACCTCTGGGTCTCCAGTCCCTAACCCCAGGCTCTCAGACACACAGGTTCAACCTTTGGGCCCCTACTTCTGGATTCGCCGACTACAGTTGATGACCTTTCGAGCTTTCTACTTCTGGATTCACCAACCTGGGGATCCTTGGACTTCTCAGCACCTGATGATTTAACCTTCATCTTCAACCACAGTATGTTCCAACCTGAACTCCGAATATTTTGGATGAGGTGGATCAGTTGGTCTGAAGGACCTTGCTTCTCTGCTCTATGAACTCGATAGCCCCACAGCTGTGAGCTAGGCTAGCCATCAAGTCATTATTTTAGAGTGACCACACTTTGCCTTAAAAACTGCATTAATTCTTTAAGGTACACTATCATGCAGTTTTATAAGAAAATCAGCTGGTAGGTTGTTCCAAGCAACTTGGAGAACTTGCCACAGTTCTTCTGTAGATTTTGGCTGTGTCATGGTCCTGGCTGGAATTTCCCACCTTTTCCCTTTCCTCCCTAATTGGTCCTTAACCCCCACACTTGATTCCCAATCTTTTCCAATTCCTCTCAATCCTGGTTTCCATTAGCCACCGGAGGATAAGACCCCGACAGCTCCGGTCAGCCCTTGGCAGATTGTTGGTCGACTCTCAGAAAGAGAGGAACCTTACTCCAAGTCTTCAACCCCGTATCGCTTCGTGACTCAAGCCTCCCTAGTCCTGACTCAGCCTGGTCCTGATTCTACACTCGCTATGGAGGTTCTGCCTCCTGATCCTGCCTCCGCGTCGGAGTCCTGCACTGGGGTTTGTTTTCCTGCCATGTCTGTGTAACAGGCTGTCTCACTTGCTTCTGTCTGTTTCAGGTAATCCCAGACAGCATCAATGATGTTGAGATCAGGATTTTGTAGGTATCATACCATTCGAAACCATATTAAAAAAATCTAGGGTACCTAACACTTCGGCATAGTGTTTATAGTAATTTTATGTATTGCACTGTACTGCTGCCGCAACAAAAAAACACATTTCTTGATGTACGAGGGGTGATTGATAAGTTTGTGGCTTAAGGTAGAAGTCAATTTTAGAAAACCTAGTGCATTTTTTTTAATATAGTCCCCTCCTACATTTACACACTTAGTCCAACGGTCGTGGAGCATACGGATCTTGGACCTCCACAAAGTGTCCACAGCAGGGGTGATTGATAAATTCGTGGCCTAAGGTAGATGGAGATAAGTTATACAGCTCTTGTTACATGCACATGCAGTTCAACTCTGAGTGATTATGCAGAAAGTTTGATGTTAATAACTCATCTCCTTCTACCTTAGGCCATGAACTTATCAATCACCCCTGCTGTGGACACTTTCTGGAGGTCCAAGATCTGTATGCTCCACGACCGCTGGACTAAGTGTGTAAATGTAGGATGGGACTATGTTGAAAAATAAATGTGCTAGGTTTTCTAAAATTGACTCTTTCTACCTTAGGCCATGAGCTTATCAATCACCCTTTGTATGTGAATGGTGATAAACTTGATTCCAATATGGGTCTCTATTGCGAACTGAGAGTGGGAAGGGGGCAGGGAGAGCAGAGTCATGGTTGGGAAAAGAAGGGGGTGGGAAGCACCAAAGAGACATTGTGTAATGATCAATGAAACATTTGTTTGGAATCAAGTGACCTTGGCCGCTGTCTCAGTCTGGGTGTATCCACATCCATGCCACACACTGCCCCTGGCACCCTTTCTCAACCACCTGTCCCACACACCTCCCTTGGCACTTCATCTTCACCATTTCCAACATCCTTTGCTTCTCTGCTCAATGCTTACAAATGCAGTACTGTGCAAAAGTCTCAGGCACTCTGTGTACACTGCATATGTGCCTGAGATGTTTGCACAGTACTGTATATTGAGAAAACACTGGAGAAGTTGGTCTGTTCATGCTAGAGCAGAGAAAGTCAAGAAGGGACATGATTGGAGTACTGAATTGGAGTATTGGAGTACCACATACTGAATTGTTTGTGGAAGGCTGGGTTTACTCCCCCTCACCCCACTGTAAGTGCACAAAACTCTTGATAATGGCTTTTCAAAAAGATTATTTAATATTAAACTTGCATTAAACTCTCTTCCTCAATATCATGCTACAGTTCCATTTAAACAAGCAAAGATGTTCAAATATTCAAAGTCCATTTATTATCAAAGTATCTATGTAGTATACAACCCTGAGATTTGTCCTCCCAAGACAGCCACGAAGCAAAGAAAACTCTGAAACCTATTCAAAGAAAAACATATGCCCCCATGCTCAAAAAATCATGCAAACAAAAAGGGAAAAAAATGAGTGAAAAACATTATATAAAATACAAAATCAAAAGAGTCCCAGCATATTCAGTTCAGCTGAATTATTATTCTGTTTCCATTCAAAGGTATTGGTGTTTCCATACCGATCCACGCTGCAACCAGTCTCCACCACACATCTATAGAAGTTTGTCAAAGTTTTCAATGGCATGGCAAATCTTTGCAAACTTTTAAGAAAGTAGAGGCACTGCTGTGCTTTCTTCATAATGGCAACTATGTGGTGGATCCCAGACAGGTCCTCTGAAATTATAACACTGAGGAATTTAAAGTTACTGACCCTATCCACCTCTGATCCCCCAATGAGGAATGATTCATGGACCCCTGGTTTCCTCCTCCTGTAGTTAATAATCAACTCTTTAGTCTTGCTGACTTTGAGTAAGAAGTTATTGCTGTTTCATCTCTCAGCCAGATTTACAATGTCCCTCCTGATTTGTCACTACCTTTCATTCAGCCAACGACAGTGGTGCCATCACCAAACAAACAAAGGGAGCTAAGCACACAGCCTTGTGGTTCACCTGTGCTGATGGTAATTGTGGAGAAGATGCTGTTGCCAATCTGAACTGACTAAGCTCTGCAAGTGAGGAAATTGAGGATCCATTTGAACAAGGAGGTAGTGAAATCTAGGTCCTGAAGCTTATTGATTAGTGTTGAGGGGATGCTAGTATTGAGTGCTGGGATGTAGTCAATGAAGAGCATCCTGATGTTCCTCCAGCATTTTGTGTGTGTTGTTCGGATTTCCAGCGTCAGCAGATTTTCTCTTGTATGCATTTTCACTGTCCAGATGTTCCAGGGATGAGTGAAGATCCAGTGAAATAGCATCTACTGTGGACCTGTTGCTCCGATTGGAAAATTGGAGGGATCCAAGTCACTTCTCAGGCAGAAGTTGATATGTTTCATCACCAACCTCTCAAAGCACTTCATCATAGTGGATTTAAGTGCCACTGGACGATACTCAACTAGGCAATTTACCATATTCTTCTCAGACACTGATATAATTGAAGCCTGCTTGAAGCAGGTGCATACCTCAGACTGCTGAAGCGAGATTTTAAAGATCTCAGTGAACACTCCAGCCAGTTGATCAGCACAGGTCTTTAATTCTTGGCCAGGTACCCCGTCTAGGCTGGATGTTTTCTGTAGGTTCGCCCACCTGAAAGATACTCTCAAGACGGCCTCAAAGTCTGAAAACACAGGGTTGTCGGGGGCTGGGGAATTTTGTGAAGGTGCCTCCATGCTTCGAGAGACAAAGCAAGTATAAAGGGCTTTGAGTTTATCTGGGAGCAAAACCTTGTCGTCACCTATGTCGTTTAGTTTCATTTCATGGGAGGTGGTAGCATTCAAGCCCTGCCACAACTGTCGAGTAACCTTCGTTGATTCAAGTTTGGCCTGAGGGAGAGGTGGAAGCCGAGTCCTGAGCAATGTTGAAGAAGAGTCTAGATAATCCCATCGTCTGGCATGTATGGGCCAAATGTGGGGAGATGGGATGAGTACTGTTGGATGCCCACTGGTCGGCGTAAAGGTGGTGAACCAAGTGGCCTGTTTTGTGCTGTATAACTCCATGCCGATTAACTGTCGGCTAACTGTTACTTGGATTGCACTACCTGTATGTATAATCTATATTTTCATTTATATTTATCATTATTATTGTTATGAGCAGAGAGACAACATCTGCTGGAAGTAAATTCCTTGTATGTGCATAGGTACTTGGCGATTAAAGTCTGATTCTGATTCTGATGACTCTAAAGCCATTTTGGGCACAAAGAGATTATGAAAGGGGCTGTAAGTAACCAATCTCTTCTTTCTCCTGCAGGCAGCATACAGAACGGGGCAGGTTTACTTACCATCCACTGCGGTCTCTGTAGGTGGCAATGACATAAACATCTGCACCCGGCTAAACCCCTGGCACTTCGGTCTCACAGCTGGTGCCCCAACACCACACAGAGCTCACACTTGTAATACAGCCGTGTCCAGAGGACTCTGTGCACCACATCTTTTTCTCCTTGAACTTGCAGCGCCCAGACAAACGGCAAATGTCTTTTTCTTTAATTTTAAAGGAAGACTCCAGGCGCCAAATGACTTAACGTTTTAAGGCACAGACCACTCCTTCAAATTCTCAACTCCTGCACTAATTATTTTTTATCATTTCCTGTATGCAGTTAAAACTAGTTTTAAAGTGGAGGTTTTTTTTCCACTGACTGTGTGGAGTGATGGGTGGCAGTAGAGAGATGATTACTAACCCTTTGATTATTGATTTATGTTGATAATCCGCCAGACACTGTTGCATTCAAATCCACATTTTACTTTCTGAGTGTTCTATTTTCTTCTCTCCTTCATGTAGGGAATGGCTGTTAACACAGGGAAAAGTTGCTCCTTTGTTTAATAGCCAGTAAAAGCTGTTGAAACCTCTGAAATCTTCTAATTAAAAAATATTGCCTCTTATTTTGATGTTTACAGCTTCCTCATATACCTTAGGCAACAAAGATGCAAGGACAGCACAGGATTTTCATCTGGTGACAAATTAGAGAAAGAAGATACGGGCAAAGTAGTCTATCTTGTCCCGACGAACATTTCGGCAAGTAACTATCATTGAGTTACAGCTATTTAAATCTCTGTTTTTGGATCTCATTGATAAATGTGTCCCCTTTATGGAGTGTGTTAGATACGTGGGTTATGACCAAAGGTAAAATGGCTGGAGTCACTTAGTCCTTTAGTGCAAAGGTATCATTAGTGCAAGGGTGTTTATTAGGTGCATAAAAAATCAAACTTACAAAAATAGTGAAGATAATGAAAGGAAAACTGCCAATATTTACAAAAAGATATCTACCAGAAAACACAATAATAGCTCTGTAGTTAATCTTGTCCAGTGTCAAATCCTGGCAGCCCCTATCTCTTCCCTACTGATCAAATCCTTTTTTTACACACTAGGACATATCATCTTCCAAGGGGACCACAACTTTATCATGGTTTGGAGGCTTGTGTGCCTCAGTGACCCAGGGAGCTATGTTGGCTGGAGTCAGGGCTTTATGCTTTGGCTCTTAGTAGGGTCACCCATGCCAAACAAGTCAAAGGCTAGAGGCCAGACTAAGAGTTGTCCACTGGTCCTCCAGGTTCTGGGGTTCAGCTCAGGGCTAACAACCCTAACTGGTTAAACAAAACAGTTAAGGAAACAGCAGTGAAGAATCTGTGGGGATTGGTGATAACATACCCTCCTCGCTGACGATCAACACTGGTGCGCCTCAGGGGTGTGTGCTTTGCCCACTGCTCTACTCTCTGTATACACTTGACTGTGTGGCTCGGTATAGCTCAAATACCATTTATAAATTTATTAACGATACAACCATTGTTGGTAGAATCTCAGGTGGTGACGAGAGGGTGTACAGGAGTGAGATATGCCAGCTAGCGGAATGGTGCCGCAGCAACAACCTGGCACTCAACGTCAGTAAGACGAAAGAGCTGATAGTGGACTTCAGGAAGGGTAAGATGACAATCCTCATAGAGGGATTGGAAGTAGAGAAAGTGAACAGTTTCAAGTTCCTTGGTGTCAAGATCTCTGAGGATCTAACCTGGTCCCAACATACTGATGCAGTTATAAAGAAGGCAAGACAGTGGCTATTCTTCATTAGGAATTTGAAGAAACTTGGGATGTCAACAAATACACTCAAAAACTTCTATAGTTGTAACATGGAGAGCATTCTGACAGGCTGCATCACAGTCTGGTATGGAGGGGCTACGGCACAGGACCGAAAGATGTTGCAGAGGGTTGTAAATGTAGTCAGCCCCATCTTGGGTACTAGCCTACAAAGTACCCAAGATAGCTTCAGAGAGTGGTGTCTCATAAAGGCAGTGTCCATTATTAAGGACTTCCAGCACACAGGTAATGCCATTTTCTCTCTGTTACCATCAGGTAGAAGATACAGAAGCCTGCAGGCACACACTCAGCGATTCAGGAACAGCATCTTCCCCTCTAAATGGACATTGAATCCTTGAACACTACCTCACTTTTTTAATGTACAGTATTTCTGTTTTTTTGTACTTTAATCTATTCAATATAAGTATACTGTAATTGATTTACTTGTGTATTTATTATTTTTTTTAATTTATTTTTTTTATTTTTTCTCTTCTATATTATGTACTGCGTTGAACTGCTGCTGCTAAGTTAACAAATTTCATGTCACATGCCGGTGATAATAAACCTGATTCTGATTCTACATCTGAGTGTTCCTGAGTCTCCACCCAGGACTTGTGGCTGACAGCAGTGAAAACTGAGAGGAAGCTACTGGCAAGATGAAAGAAGTTGTGAACACTGCCAGAGATGGAGGACCTTCATTGCTTTCCTAAATACCCACAGTGTAATGGGCAGTAAGTAAGTAAGTCAGTTTCCTACACTCAAAGAAATAAAGATCTCAGTGAGCACTCCAACCTGTCCCCATAACTCAGACCCTTGAGTTCTGACAACATTCTTGTAAATCTTCTCTACACTCTTTCCAGTTTAATGATAGCAGCTCTAAGATGTCTTCTCATACCTAGCCCTGGACTATGACTCCACCAAGGAATTTGAGACTCCCATCTTCCACACTGTCCCAGATCGTACCACATCAGGAGGTCAAGAGAGAGGTGTAAAAGGCAAAGGGCTCAAGGAGAAAGTATCTGATAGGAGAGAGTAGACCATGGGAGAGAGAGAAGGACATATCACCTCCCAGTTTCTCACTTCATCCCCCATCACAACCCCTCTCATCTTCTCCCTCAGCCCAAACACATTTAACTATCATCTGTCAGATCGTTCTTATTCCCCTCCCCCACCTTTTTATTCAGGATTCTTCCCTTTCCCTTCCCAGTTCTGGTGAAGGGTCCAGGCCCAAAATATTGAAGATTTATGAGAGTTGATCTTGGAGTGTTTCTGGGATTCACGGAGTGTTTGATGGTCAGTGTGGACACAATGACCCAAGGGCCTGTTTCAGTGCTATGTGGTACAGTAGTGCAATGGATAGCAATGCTTTACAGCATTGGTGATCAGGAGATCGGTGTTCGATTCCTGCTGCTGTCTGTATGGAGCTTGTACATTCTCGCTTGATGGCGTGTGTGTTTCCTCCAGCTGCATTGTTTTCCTCCCGCATTCCAAAGACAGATGTTTAGGGTCAGAACCACTGAGTTATGAGCACGCTATGTTGGTGCTGGAAGTGTGGTTACGCTTGCAGGCTGCCCCCAGCGGATACCAGACCACTATAAAACAATGCTGGAGAAGTAGTAATGGAAGACAAGGAAATGGCAGACAAACTAGAAATGGAAATGGGATCCAAGGGGACATTGCTTTCTGGATCCACAATTGGCTTGCCCAGAGAAGGCAAAGAGTGGTTGTAGATGGGTCATATTCTGCATGGAAGTCGGTGACCAGCAGAGTGCCTTAGGGACCTGTTCTGGGACCCTTACTCTTCGTGATTTTTATAAATGATCTGGATGAGGAAGTGGAGGGATGGGTTAGTAAGTTTGCTGATGACACACAGGTTGGGAGTGTTGTGGATAGTGTGGAGGGCTGTCAGAAGTTACAGCGAGACATTGATAAGATGCAAAACTGGGCTGAGAAGTGGCAGATGGAGATCAACCCAGATAAGTGTGAAGTGGTTCATTTTGGTAGGTCAAATATGATGGCAGAATATAGTATTAATGGTAAGACTCCTGGCAGTGTGGAGGATCAGAGGGATCTTGGGGTCCGAGTCCATAGGACACTCAAAGCTGCTGCGCAGGTTGACTCTGTGGTTAAGAAGGCATACAGTGCATTGGTCTTCATCAATCATGGGGCTGAGTTTAAGAGCCGAGAGGTAATGTTGCAGCTATATAGGACCCTGGTCAGACCCCACTTGGAGTACTGTGCTCAGTTCTGGTCGCCTCACTACAGGAAGGATGTGGAAGCCATAGAAAGGGTGCAGAGGAGATTTACAAGAATGTTTCCCGGATTGAGGAGCATGCCTTTTGAAGATAGGTTGAGTGAACTCGGCCTTTTTCCTTGGAGCAATGGAGGATGAGAGGTGACCTGATAGAGGTGTATAAGATGATGAGATGCATTGATCATGTGGATAGTCAGAGGCTTTTTCCCAGACCTGAAATGTTTTCCACAAGAGGACACAGGTTTAAGGTGCTGGGGGAGTAGGTACAGAGGAGATGTCAGGGTTAAGTTTTTTACTCAGAGAGTGGTGAGTGTGTGGAATGGGCTGCTGGCAATGGTGGTGGAGGTGGATACGATAGGGTCTTTTAAGAGACTTTTGGATAGGTACATGGAGCTTAGAAAAATAGAGGGCCATGGGTAAGCCTAGTAATTTCTAAGGTAGGGACTTGTTCAGCACAACATTGTGGGCCGAAGGGCCTGTATTGTGCTGTAGGTTTTCTTTGTTTCTATGTTTCTAAACTGAATAAGTATCTTGCATCAGTCTTCACTCTGGAAGACAGTAGCAATATGTTGGAAGTTTGAGAGTGTCATGGGGCAAGGAAGTGAGTGAAGTTGCCATTAGCAGGGAGAAGGTTCTTCGGAAACTGAAAGGTCTGAAGGTAGATAAGTCACCTGGACCAGATGGCGTACACTCCAGAGTCCTGTACAAAGTGGCTGAAGAGATTGTGAAGGGATTATTAATGATCTTTCAAGTATCACTAGATTCCAGAATGGCTCTGGAAGACTGGAAAATTGCAAATGTCACTCCACTCTTCAAGAAGGGAGAGAGAGAGAGAGAGAGAGAGAGAGACAGAAGAAAGGAAAGTACAAACCAATTAGTCTGATCTCAGTTGCTGGGAAGATGCTGGAGTCAATGGTTAAGGATATGATTTCGGGGTACTTGTAGTCAGCATGGATTCCTCAGGGAAAGTCTTGCCTGATATATCTGTTGGAATTTTTTGAAGAAATAGGAGGAAAAGGAGAATTGGTGATGTTGTATATCTGCATTTTCAGAAGGCCTTTGACAAGGTGCCACACTTGAGGCTGCTTAACAAGCTACGAGCCCATGGTATTACAGGAAAGATTCTAGCATGGATAAAGCAGTGGCTGATATCAGGAAGCAAAATAAAGGGAGGCTTTTCTGGTTGGCTGCCAGTGACTGGTGGTGTTTCACAGGGGTCTATATTGGGAACTTTTTTTTTACATTATCTGTCAATGACATGGATAACAGAATTGATGACTCTGTTGCTAGGTTTGCAGACAATACGAAGATAGGTGGGGAGCAGGTAGTTCTAAGGAAGCAGAGAGGCAAAAGAAGGACTTAGATTAGGAGAATGGGCAAGGAAGTGACAGATGAAATACAGTATTGGGAAGTTTATGGTCATGCGCTTTGGTTAAAGAAATAAAAGAGTAGATTATTTTATAAATGAAAAGGAAATTCAAAAATCAGAGTTGCAAGGTTACTTAGGAGTCCTTGCGCAGGATTCCCTAAAGGATAACTTGCAGGTTGAGCCAATGTTGAGGAAGGCAAACGGGATGTTAGCATTCATTTCAAGAGGACTAGTATATAAAAGTAAGGATGTAATATTGAGACTTTATAAAGCACTAGTGAAGCCTCAGATGGAGCATTGTGAGCAGTCTTAGCCCCCTATCTAAGAAAGGATGTGCTGGCATTGGAGAGGGTTTAAAGAAGGTTCACAAAAATGATTCCAGGATTGAAAGGCTTGTCATATGAAGTGTTTTGATGGCTCTGGGCCTGTATACTCGAGAATTCAGAAGAATGAGGGGTGACCTATCGAATATTGGAAGGCCTCGATAGATTGGATGTGGAGAAGATGTTTCTTATGGTGGGAGAGTCTAAGACCAGAGGACACAGCCTCAGAATAGAGGGGTGTCCTTTTAGAACAGAGATGAAGAGGAATTTCTTAAGCCAGAGAGTAGTAAATCTGTGGAACTCATTGCCACGGTCTGCTGTGGAGGCCAAGTCTTTATGTATATTTAAGGCAGAGATTGATAGGTTCTTGATTAGTCAGGGCATAAAGGGATACAGGGAGAAGGCAGGTGTTTGGGGTTGAGAGGAAAATTGGATCAACCATGTTGAAATGGTGAAGACTCGATGGGCCAAATGGCCAAATTCTACTCCTATATGTCTTATGTTGGTCATTGATGCAAAACGACACATTTCAATGTATGTTTCGATGTACATGTGACAGGTAAAACTAATCTTTAGTATTTGACTTTCTCTATCTGCTGATATTTGCTGCAATTAAAATGTGACTCATTAGTCCATTCTACATTCAATTGTCACTGCACTGTATACAGAACATTCCAGGCAGATATTTGATCAGTTGATCTATTCTAAATTACCCTCAGTAATTGACCTTACTCAGCGTGAATTATTTCCCATTTGACAGCTACTCTGTCACTTTGACTACAAACGCAGAATAACATAAACACTGGAAATCTAAAATAAGACCAGAAAATGCAGGGAATATTTAAGTCTCAGCATAGTTGGAGAGAAATACAGCGAGTACTTTTCAGGTCAATGACTTTTATTGTGTTTAATTTTCCCCTAGTTTTCCCTCCATTCCCCCCCCCCCTTTTTAAAAGCACCGAAGAGCTTCTTTTAACTAACATTAATTGGAATGGGCCAAAACTCTCAAAGATCAGAAGAATTCACTGAAACTCATATCAGTGTGGAGACCGAACGTCTCACTAGGCTGAAAGGTGGCTGTTGATCATACGGTCAACTATCTTGATCTGAATGAGGAGAAGTTTCTTCAGAAGCTTGTGAATATTTGGAATTCCCACGACTTCAAAAGGTTGTGGATGTTTAGCCATTGAGTATCTTCCATTGGGGCATTGATTTACCACCAGTAGGAGGATAAGGGGATATGGAGATAGGGTAGGAATGTGCTGAGTTATATACTCAGCCTTTTTCTGAGTGAGTGGTAGAGTGATTAGCCTGCTTCACTCTCACTTTTGATGTCTTACCAAATATGTTTCATGAAAACAGCATCAAATGATCAAAACATATTTTTGACCTTGAAGCTGTTTTATGTTCTACATATCTAAATAAATAACTATAATAGATTATAGTTGTAGTTATTTTAACTATATATATAAAAAATCTCTATTTTACTTCCCCAACATTTATCACTGTGAAACAGAGAAATTTTGCTTCCAACATATTGAGTTGTGTTTCTTCTTGCGATATCTCTGATTATTTCTGCCCATTGTGGGAAGCAAGCAGAATGTTACTGATCAAACAGGAGGCAATATTCTAGATTATCATAGAATCACAGTGCAGAACAAGGCCATTCAGCCCATTATATCTGTTCTAATTCTCTGAGCAACACACCAGCTCCGTTCTTGCAAATCTTTCCACCGCCTTTCAATTTTTTCCTGCACTATATAGTTATCCAATTACCAAATGAAGGCCAATATGGAGCCTGTCTCCACCACATCTGTGGTGCTCTCAAGATCCTAACTGCACTCTGCATTAAAGATGTATCTGCGTGTCATTCTTATTCCTCTTCCCCTTTATTTCAGTCTTTAGCTCTGACACCAAAATGCAACAGCCTCCTGCTTTTTAAAAAAAAAATCATTGAGGCACAGTGTGGAATAGGCCCTTCTGGCCCTTCAAGCCACCCTGCCCAACATCCCTCCATTTAACCCTACCCTGAACACAGGACATTGTACACTGACCAACCAGTGTGGGAGGAAATCGGAGCACCCAGTGGAAACACACACAGTCACGGGGAGATCATACAAACTTCTTAAAGACAGGAGCGGGAATTGAACCTGTGTCGCTGGTACTGTAAAGTGATGTCTTAACCACCATGCTACTGTGCAGCCCCTGTCCATTCTATTTTGATCCCTTATCATTTTATTTACTTCTATTAAAGTTCTCATCACCCCTTTCCTCTGTAAAGAAATAAAAGTTCCAGACTCTCTAACCTATTTTGTAATTGTAATTTCTCATAACATTGACTGTTTTTTGTTTCCTCCCCACAGATAGCACCAAGGTTGGAATTGAACCCAGGTCTCCGGACCCATGAGATGAAATATGAGATTTGTGAAGTTGGATTTGGGAGGATGTATTTTGCAGGTTGTGAATTAGTGGGCCTTGCATTAATGGGTCTTAGCATCGAGGAGACCTTCAAATGGTAATATCTCAAAAAGGCGACATCTGTCATGAAGGACCCCCATCACCCAGGATTCGCCTTCTTCTCACTGCTACTATCGGGGGAGAAACAGGAGCTTGAAGGCACATGCTGAATGATTCAGGAACAGCTTCTTCCTGCCTGCCATCCGACTTCTGAATGGACTCTGAACCCATGTGCACTCTCACTATTTATTTTGCTCTCTTTTTGCTCTACTTATATAATTTAATTTTTTCTAATATATATTTTATTTTGTAATTTTTAGTTTTTTATTATTATGTATTGCACCGTACTGCTGACGTAAAACAAATTTCACACATATGCCGGTGATAGTAACCTGCTTCAGATTCAGATTCAAAAAGGTTGGGAACCTCTGCTCTAGTTTTGAAAACACTGGTGACCTAATTGTGGAACAGACCAAGAAACAAATTTTGTTTGTTTATTTATTTATTTGGAGGCAGAGTGCGGAACGGGCCTTTCTGGCCCAATGAACTGCACCGCCCAGCAGCACATCTAGTTAATCTTAGTCTAATCACAGGACAGTTTACAATGACCAATTAACCTACTGACAGGAACATCTTTGGACTGTGGGAGGAAACTGGAGCACCCAGAGGCAACCTAAGTGCACACAGGAAGAATGTACAAACTTCTTACGGAGGATGTCCGAATTGACCTCTGAACTCCTATGCCCCAAGCTGTAATAGCATCACATTAACTGTTGTGTTTCTGTGCAACTTGCATGCTTTATTCTTTTCCCCTTATTTCTGCAAGTTCAGTTTACTGGTGCCAAGTCGATGGAAGTAAACTCTCCAGCTGTCCATGTGCTTTACTGGCCCACACTCTTCTTAAAGTGCTTTGGAAACAAGAGGTACTTTTGAAGCACAGACATGGTTGTGATATTAGAACCACACCAGCTGAATTGTGCCCAGCAAATTGCCACAAATGATAATTATGCCAATGGTCAGATAATTATGTTGATTGAGGGGATGGGAAGATGAGGGAATATATTCCTGTTCTGTTTTAATGTTATCTAATGGGATCTTTGCTTAACTGAGAAGGAGTAAAGAGTATTTTGATTTGAGGATTGAAGATCAGCTTTATTTTCCATATACATTTACACGTATTGGGAATCTGCTGTGGTGTGTTGGTGTGACATGCAACAGGCTAGGGCTCAAGAGTGTAACACATCCATGCTCAACCTTTTGCTCATCTACACTAGTAAACCTTCTTTGAACTGTTCCAATACATCCTTCCTTAAAGCAGGAGACTTTGATGGATATATTAGTGTATAAAAATAGAACCACAATCACGGGAGCCACGTACTAAGTGTAAGTAGACAACTCACAAAGGGTAAATAGGATGAGAAAGGGATATGCCTATCTCATAGTGTGTTAGGGGAGAAATGAGTTCTGATTCATGGAATTCTAGGGAAGGCCATAAGATATAGGAGCAGAATTAGGCCATTTGGCCCATTGAGTCTGCCCCACCTTTTCATCATGGCTGATCCATTTTCCCTCTCAGCCCCAATCTCCTGCCATCTCCCTGCAGCCCCTCATGCCCTGACTAATCAAGAATCTATCAACCTCTACCTTAAATATGCCCAATGATTTAGCCTCCACAGCTTCCTATGGCAACAAATTCACCAGATTCACCACTCTATGGTGAAGGACAGGAGAATTGGTATATCGTTAAGGACTAGCAAATTCTACAGATGTACCATGGACAGCATCCTGACTGGTTGCATCACCATCTGTTTCAAAGTTCAAAGTTCACAGTAAATTTATTATCAAAGGACATATATGTCACCATATATGATGCTACGATACATTTTCAAAGGTTCAAAGTGTAACCCTCTCACTGGGAATGTCTGACTTCTCATCACTTTTTCCAGTCCTAATGAAGGGTCTCATCCCGGAACATTGACTGTACTCTTTTCCATAGATGCTGACGTAACCTGACAGGCTTAGACTGGCTGTATTGCACAGTTCCTCATTTCTGCTCATCATCCTGCTTAGGAGGAACTTGCACCTTAAAAGCAGCTCTGAACACAGGGGGAATGGACCAAGGTTTTCAAGAAGTTCTCTCCATTTCTCTCCTTGCATGTTCCCATTAGCCTTCTCAAAATGGAAGTATTCATTCCCACAAGAATGGAAGCTTCATCCCTTTCAAATGGAACCAGGCAGACCAACACTGGTGTGTCAATTGTCTCAATTACAATGGCAAGTAACCATTGTATAGGTACTCAACAGCACTAAGCCTGCAAATCTCAAGGACACTGAGTGGTATCAATGGTAAAAGCATTAAATACTGGTTGTAAAAGGATCTATCAAGCAAAGTAACTTGAGAACCTGTGTCAAGTATGACTAGCACAAGCACCATTCTATATAGATACATCAGAGCTTTGTCCCACTAAACCTTCAGGAATAGTGTTTTGCACTTTATTTCCCTTGATACACTGATTGGAATTTATCCCCTCTGAGATGGCAGCCCATTTCTTTACTGGGTCCGCTGTAGTTTTCCCACTTTTCTTCTCTGTTTGAGTAACTGCTGACTTACTTTATGAAAATCTGCCTGTCCCTCACAGCCTCACTTGAAATGTTCATCTTCTCCACAGATGTTACAGAAAATACCTATCTCCTCCCTAGTCAAGCGACCCTTTTCAGCAGCATTCCTCTGTGTCGTATGTCCTACCAGTGGGTTGTGTTTGATGAAGCATTGGCAGACATCCATTGAACCAGCTCAGCTTGAAGGTTTTCCACCTCGTTCCTCAAAAGCTCTATCTTTGTGGCATCAGGGGTCACTTTAGCAGCAGAGAATACCACTGGAGGCACTACACAGTTATCGGTTGGCCAGAAATAACAGATCATACACCGCATAAAATTATAAAGAGAAATATATTTACCAATTTCAACTTTATCAGTCAATAGGAAAAAGAAAAGAAAGGGGCCTCTTGCATCTAAACCAGTCCAATGTTCACATGATGTTTGGAGCTCATACTGGAGAAGTCAGGGGCGTATCTCTTACTCATGTGCTGGATCCAAAGTAAACACCTGACACATTTTCTGGCTTTCCTCAAAGACCATCTCGAGCAAACTGGCTCTCTCTCTCAGGGAGGGCTGAGGTAAAGAGCTGGGAAGTTGGTTGGTGAAAGAGGTACAGGGCTGGAGGAGGGGAAATCTAGTAGGAGAGGACAGAAGGCCATGGAAGGGAGGGAATGGTGAGGTGGGGGGAGGGCGTTACCGGCAGTTCGAGAAATTGATGTTCATGCCATGAGGTTGGAAGCTATCCAGACTGAATATAAAGTGTTGCTCCTCCAACCTGAGTGTGGCCTCATCGTGACAGTAGAGGAGGTCATGGATGTTCATGTCAGAATGGGAATGTGAAGTGGAATTAAGATGGGTGGCCACTGGGAAATTTCACTTCTCCGGCGGACGGAATGTAGATGCTCAGCAAAGCAATCTCCCAATCTATGTTTGCTCTCACTGATATACCAGAAGACACACTGTGAGTACCGGATACAGTATATGACCCCAACAGAATCCCAGGTGAACTGTCACCTTACAAGGACTGTTTGTGGCCCTGAATGGGCCATGAGGAGGCGTAGGGGCAGGTGTAGCACTTGTTCCGCTTGTAAGGATAAGTGCCAGGAGGGAGATCTGTCAGGAGCGATGAATGGACAAGGGAGTTGTGTTGGGAGAGAACCCTGTGGAAAGCGGGGGGAGAGAAAGATGTTCTTGGTGGAGAGATCCCACTGGAGATGGCGGAAGTTTTGGAGAATTGCCTGCTGGACAAAGAGGCTGGTGGGGTGGTAAGTGAGGACAAGAGGAACCCTATCCCTGGTGGGGTGGCGAGAGGATGGGGTGAGGGCAGATATGTGCAAAATGGAAGAGTTATAGTTGAGGGCAGCATTAATGGTGGAGGAAGGGAAGCCCCATTCTTTGAAAGAGGGCATCTCCTTCACTTTGGAATGAAATGCCTCATCCTGAGGGCAGATGCAGCAGAGATGGAGGAATTGAGAGAAGGGGATGGCACTTTTACAAGTAATACAGTGGCAAGAGGTTTAGTCCAGGTAGCTACGAGAATCTGTGGGTTTATAGTAGACATCAGTAGATAAGTTGTCTCCAGAGACAGAAACCGAGTGACTGAGAAAGGGGAGGTGTTGGAAATGGACCAGGTAAACTCGAGCTTTGATGAGGAGATGGCTCCACCGTGCAGTGGTTCCCAACCTGGGGTCCATGGACCCCTTGGTTAATGGTCCTGGTCCATGGCATAAAAAAATGCTGGAAACTCCCGAACTTGTGGGAGGATCTCATACAAGGTGACATAGCAACAAAACAAAAAAACACCATTTAAAAACTGAGAAACTTAGAAAATTTTTCTCTCGGTGGTGAATCTCTGGAAATCTTTTCTCTGGTGGGTGATGGAAGTTGGATCATAAGAAGGATTTAAAGCGGAGTTGGATAAATATCAGATAGATCGAAGAATTAAGGTAATGGAGAAGTGGCACAGAAGAGAAGCTGAGCCTATTTTGGAAGGTGAAATGCAGGAGGGAAGTATAAAGTATTTATTTTTGTGTGACTGTATATTTACTGCTAACTTAAATATACAATATGTGCCTTGTGCTGTGTTTAACTGTTGGCCCCAGAGTTTCATTTGACTGTATTCATGGGTATTCATAGATGGTTGAATGACAATTAAACTGAAATTGAACTGAATTAAATGCAAACTTAAAAAAATGGCAGGATGCATTAATATACAGAGAGATCTTGGGGTGTAAGTCCATAGCTCCCTGAAAATGACAACGCAAAGGCTAAGGTGGTATAAAAGGTTTGGGACATTGAGTATAAAAGTTGGCTAGTCAAGTTCAGAATCAGGTTATCACTGATATATGTCATATCTGTAAGTTTTTGTGTGAGGGAAGGGGTTGGGAGGTTTGGAGCTTGATGTTCCAGATGCTGTTTTCTGTTTGGGTGATCAGTTAATTTTTTGTGCGATAGAGTGGGTGGGGAGTTTTGGATTTGCAAGCTTTGGTTCTTTTTCTTTTTCATGTGGTGGGAGTTTGATATCATTTCTTTCAATACCTCCCATGGTTTTACTGTATTTCACGCCTATCTGGAGAAAATGAATATCAGCGTTGTATTGTACATGCATACTTTGACAATAAAATAAACTTTTGTACCTTTAAAATTTGATCCTTTGAGGCAGCAGTAGAGTGTTCGACATCAAAAATTACAATAAGTTGCTATAGGAAATAAAATAAATAAATAGTACAAAAGAGGATTAGAGAGGAAGTGTTCTTCAGTTCATGGGTCATTCAGAAATCTGATGGCAGAGAGGAAGAAGGTGTTCCTAAAACATCAAGTGTGCATCTTCAAGCTCCTGTACATCCTCCCTGATGGTAGTACTGAGACGAGGACATGTTCTAGATGGTAAGGGTCCTTCCTAATGGATGTCATCTTCTTGAGACACCACTTGGGATGGTTGTGCCAGTGATGGAGCTGGCTGAGTTCACAACCCTCTGAAGTCTCTTTAATCAGTGCATTGGAGCCTCCATGCCAGGTGGTGATGCAACCAGTCAGAATGCTCTCCGTTGTACATCTGTAGAAACTTACTACCAAATCTCCTCAAAATCCAGACCAATTATAAATGCTGGCACACCTACTATGTGTTTACATCAATATATGTTGGGCACTGGATATGTCCTCTGAAATGTTGTCACCCAGGAACTTAAAACTGCTTGCCCTTTCCACTGCAGACCCTTCAACGAGGACTGGTGTGTGTCCCATCAACTTCCCCTGAGGGGTTGTGTCATTGATTTAATCACAGGGATGGATAGATAGACGCTGCCTGAACTAATGTGGTCCTCCAGAATTTTGTGTTTGTTGCTGTTGGATAGATTTCAAGATGGTAAAAGAATCAAGGGATATGGAAATATGGCAGGAAAACGGAATTTGAGCTAAAGGATCTGCCATTTTCTTTTAATTGGTGGAAAATAAATGAAGGGCCAATTAAATGATGGAAGAGAACTGTGGAGCCAATTAGCCCTCTCCAACCCCTATTGTACATGTTCTTGTGCAATTTAAGAGATGGTGGTTCAGCAAAGTTCAAGGTAAATTTCTTGTCGAAGTACATATATGTCACCATATATAATTCTAAGATTAATTTTCTTGTGAGCATACTCAATAAATCCATAATAGACTAATAACTATAACGGAATCAATGAAAGACCACACCAACTTGGGTATTCAGCCAGTGTGCAAAAGACAACAAACCGTTCAAATACGAAAAGAAAGAAAGAATAATCATAAATAAACAAACAATAAATATCAAGAACATGAGATGAAGAGCCCATGATAGTGAGTCCATGGGCATGTTGTGGGAATGTTTCAATGATGGGGCAAGAGAAGCTGAGTGAAGTTATCCCCATTTATTCAAGAGCCTGATGGTTGAGGAGTAATAACTGTTCCTGAACTTGGTGGTTTGAGTCCTAAGGCTCCTGTACCTTCTTCCTGATGGCAGCAACAAAAAGAGATCATGTCCTGGGTGGTGAGGGCCCCTGATGATGGATGCTGCTTTCCTGCAAAATATTTTGTGTCGGTGTGCTCAGTGGTGGGGAGGGGGTTACCCATGATGGATTGGGCTGTATTCAGTACCTTTTGTAGGATTTGCCATTCAAGGGCATTGGTGTTTCTGTACCAGGCTGTGATGCAGCCAGTCAATATATTCTCCACCACACACCTATAGAAGTTTGTCAAAGTTTTATAGGTCATGTTGAATCTTTCCAAACTCCTAAGGAAGTAGAAGAGCTGCCATGCCTTCTTCATAAGTGCACTTACATGCCGGGCCCAGGACAGCTCCACTGAAATAATAACACTGAGGAATTAAAGTTGCTGACCCTCTCCACCTCTGATCCTCCGATGGGGATTGGCTCACAGAACTATTGTTTCCTCCTGAAGTCATTAATCAGTTCCTTGGTCTTGGTGACATTGAGTAAGAGGTTGTTGATATGGTACCACTCAGCCAGATTTTCAATCTCCCTCCTACATTCTGATGTGTAACCACCTTTGATTTGGCCTACGACAGTGGTGCCGTCAGCAAGCTTGAATATGGCTGTGCTTAGCTTTGTAGTGCTACAATTTGCAGTCCATATGGAGAAGGTAATGATTTTCTACTCCTTTCAGTCAACTGAAAGGCGGTTGGTCTAGAGTCACAAGTAGACTGGGCCATTGAATTTCCTTTCCCACTATATTTGAGAAATGGCCGATGAAATTCTGATGCTCCACAATTAGTTTTCAAAGCTTATACCAGATGTGAAGTTGTGTCAACTGACCACTTGGGGGAAAAGTTAAAAGTTAAATATATATTTATGTATGTATGAATATGTTAAAAGTTGAGACTTCTGTCTGTTCAGAATATAACTTTCAATCCATAAGTTATACAATTACACATGAATAACATTCATACTTAATGGGCAATGTGCATCTGTGTTACAATAATTTAATTCCACAGGCAGTTAATTATTTGGGACACAAGGTGAATATCACAAATGAAGAAATATTGTAAATGAGTACTGTGATTCCGATTGCCAGACCACCTCCCTATGGGCAATTTCCTAATTGGAGAAGGAAGCATTAAAGTATGTTTAAATAAATATTGTTTAGACTGTCCTCTTGATAACTGCCAGTGATAAGAGGCTTGTTTTGAAATGATGTGCATACAGTACTCATGGCTGGAGTGCAGCAACAAAACAGGAAGCAATAAATCACAAGTCCGAGCACTGATTGTGGTAACTAATTAGATCTTGCATCTCTTTCGTTGTTTTTCTTTTCTCTGTAACATGATTACTACCTACAAGCCTCAGTCAATTGCTGGCAGTATGGAGTTCTATCCAATCGACAACTTCAGTCAAGCCTGCTGGCAAGTGAGCAGGACAAGGGAAATAGTATATAATTTTGTATTTGCGGATAAACACTGACGTACTCCAGATACCTGTTTGTGCCCCTTAATGCAGTTACCTTGATGTACTTTGAGATTAGGTTCTCCAGGGTGAAGGGGCTGAGGATCATGGACTCAACAATTAGATTTGTGAGCTGTCTCAGCTTTTTTTTTGAACATTAACAACCAGAAAGAGATAGGAATTTAAAAAAAGGAAACATCTGCCCATTTATTGTATAAATATTGAGATCACTGAGAAAGAAATTGAGTATCTCCAGTGGCCTATTGTAAATAAGCCCTTGGGTTTGCAAGGATTTCATCTTTGAAGCCCATTAAGATTTGTATTGTTTGTCCTTTGTAGTTATGTATGTTGTATAAACAGCGCATTAAAATAAAGTGAGATTTTCATGACTGATAAAAATACCAACGATAGCCCAACACTTAAACAGATGTTCCTGTGGGGCGGTTATCCAATTCACGGGGGTAGATCTTGACTTTTATCCAAGTGTTACAAACACTGAAGCCATTACCATTAATTGTGATGTCTTAGACATCAACACATCTCTCCAATCTCATATCCACTTCGTCCTCTGTGAGAATATAGAACATTACAGCATGCGAACAGAATGTCGAATATAGAAAGTACAGTGCAGGAACAGAACATAGAACGTAGAACAGTACAGCATGGGAACAGGCCTTCAACATCTGTGCTGACCACAATGCCAAATTAAACTAATCACATTTGTTTGTACCACCAAGAGGACCATAACCTTGTTGAAGGGTTTGGAGGTTTGCGTGCCTCAATGATCTGGAGAACCATGTTGATTGGAGTCAGGGTCTTGTGCTTTGGCTCTTGGTAGGGTCACCCATGCCAAACAGGTGAAAGAGTAGAAGTCAGGCTAAGAGTGGTTCACCAGTCCTTCCGGGTTTGCAGGTTCAACTTAGGGCCAGCCCTAAATGGTAAAAATAATTGCTATGGAAACAGCAATGAAGAATTCTTCTATATCTGTATGCAACTGTATGGACAGACAGAGATGGAGGGTCTTCATTGCTGTCCTAAATACCAGCCACGTATTGGGCAGATCTCTCTTATTTTCATTTGCATGTACGTAACCTACACTCAGTGGCGACGTTATCTGGTACACCCATACACTTCCTCGTTAAGTAAGTAGATAATCAGCTAATTAATGTGTAAAGGCATGTAGACATGGTCAAGAGGTTCAGTTGTTTTTTCTCACCAAGCATCAGAATGGGGAAGATATGTGATCTAAGTGACTTTGACGGTGGAATGATTGTTGGTGCCAGATGGGGTGGTTTAAGTATCTCAGAAATTGTTGACATCCTGGGATTTTCACACACCTGAGTCTCTAGAGTTTACAGAGAATGGGGCAAAAAAGACAAAAAAACATCCAGTGAGCATCAGTTTTGTGGATAAAGATACTTTATCAGAGAGGTCAGAGGAGAATGACCAGAGTGACAGGAAGGAAGGCGACTGTACCTCAAATAAATAAATGTTACAAAAATAGTGTGCAAAAGAGCATCTACAAATGCAGAACACGTCAAACATTGAGGTTTAAGGGCCACAGTAGCTAAACAGTACTCTGAAAAGTGTCAGGCTAATATATATAGATTGGGTGCTGAAGACTTTTGCACAGTACTGTAGTAATTTTATGTATTGCACTATACTGCTGCCACAAAAAAAAACACATTTTATGATAAACAGTGCCTATAAAAAGTATTCAGCCCCCTTGGAAGTTTTCATGTTGTATTGTTTTACAACATTAAATCAGGGGATTAAATTTGGCTTTTTTGACACTGATGAACAGAAAAAGACTCTTTTAAAATGTTAAAGTGAAAACAGATCTCTATAAAGTAATCTAGATTAATTACAAATATAAAACACAAAATAATTGATCATGTAAGTGTGTCATATTCATCCCCCTTTAATATGACACACCAAATCATCACAGGTGCAGCCAATTAGTCTTAGAAGTCACATGATTACTTATACGGAGATCTGTTTTTGGAGACCTGTGTGTAGTTAAGGTGTTTCAATTGATTGTAGTAAAAATACACCTGTATCTGAAAGGTCCAACTTTTGGTGAGTCAGTATCCTGGCAAAAACTACACCATAAAGACCAAAGAACACTCCAAGCAACTCCCCAAAAGGCTTATTGAAAAGCACAAGTCTGCAGATGGATACAAGGAAATTTCCAAGTCACTGATTATCCCATGGAGTACAGTAAAGTCAATTATTAAGAAATGGGAAGAATATGGCACAGCTGTAAATCTGCCTGGAGCAGGTTGTCCTCAATAACTGAGTGACCGTACAAGAAGGGGACTAGAGAGGGAGGACACCAAGAGACCTATGGCAACTCTGCAGGAGTTACAAGCTTCAGTAATTGAAATGGGAGAGACTGCGCATACAGCAACTGTTGCCTGGATGCTTCACCGGTCGTAGTTTTATGGCAGAGTGGCAAAGAGAAAGCCACTGTTGAAAAAAAACTCACATGAAATCTCGGCTAGACTTTGCCAGAAGGCATGTGGGAGACTCTGAAATGAACTGGAAGAAGGTTCTATGGTCTGATGAAAATGAAATTGAGCTTTTTGGCCATCAGACTAAATGGTAGGTTTGGCCAAACACTGCACATCATCAAAAACACACCAACTCTACCGTGAAGCACGGTGGTGGCTGAATCACGCTGTGGGGATGTTTCACTGCAGCAGGCCCTGGAAGGCTTGTGAAGGTAGAGGGTAAAATGAGTGCAGCAAAATACAGGGAGGAAAACCTGATGCAGTCTCCAAGAGAACTGTGACTTGGAAGAAGATTTGTTTTCCAGCAAGACAATGTCTCTAAGCATGAAGCCAAAGCTACAGAGGAATTACTTAAAAGCAACAATGTTGATGTCCTGGAGAGGCCAAGTCAGAGTCCAGACCTCAATCCCACTATTCACTCACGATCCCCAAGCACTCTGACAGAGATTGAGCAGTTCTGTAAAGAAGAATTGGGAAAAATTGCAGCGTCCAGATGTGCAGAGCTGATAGGGACCTGTCCACACTGACTCAGGGCTGTAATTGCTGCCAACGGTGCATCTACTAAATACTGTCTTGAAGGGGGTGAGTAATTATGCTATCAATAATTTTGTGTTTAATAATTGTAATAAATTTAGGCCAATTTGTAGAAACTTGTTTTCACTTTGACAAGAAAGAATCTTTTCTGTTGATCAGTGTGAAAAAAAGCCAAATTAGATCCACTGTAATTCAATAAAACAATAAAACATGAAAACCTTTCCGAGTGAATATCTTCTATAGGCACTGTATGTGAGTGATGATAAACCTGATTCTGATATTGTGGACTGAGAGTGGGTAGTGGGGGAAGAAACAGGAGAATCATGGTTTGGACAGGGGGGAGGGGAGGGAGTGGGAAACACCAGAGAGACATTTTGTAATGATGGATAAACCTATTGTTTGGAATCAAATGACCTTGTCTGGTGTCTCGGGGCTGGGTGTGTCTGCACCTTTGCCTCTCGTTCTCTCGGCATTCCTTCTCGGCCACCTGTCCCACACACCTCTCATGGTGCCCCACCCTCGTCATTCTCAACATCCTTTGCTCCTGCCATAAACTCGTCCTCTGCTCCACGTTGACAAATACAGTACTGTGCAAAAATCTTAGGCACCCTAGTTATATATAAGTGCTTAAAACTTTTGCAGAGTACTGTATCTTGTACCATCTCTGCAGCAAAGTTCTGCCCTCCCCTTCATTACAATGATTTAAAGTATCAGGTATGGTTTCCATTTTGAGGTTTTTTTTCTCCTGCATCTGTTCAGCCAGGCTTGTGCTCACTGTATGCCATCCATTGGTGCTGAGCAACCTTGCTGGAAGCTAGGTGAATTCTGCGGCATCGATTGCTGGGGACAAGGGGAGGACCTAATTTTGAAATCAATTAGTTGCGTGGGTTGATGAAGTGCTAGTCTAGCTCGTGTTCTCGCCTGCTGTCCTCCCGTTATTTTTTTCAAGGTTTTTAAAGAACTTGCTCTGAGCTCTGCCTTCGTACATCTGGTGCACATATGTTCGATATCCTCTGAGAAAGGTAGAGGTTCAAGGGTGGTTCAATTCTCAGCCAGTTCCCCATTTCCTTTACTTTAGCGTGGCAACATTTACTGCCCAACGCTTTCTTCTCTGTTTCCTGTCTTGTTCTCCCTTGCCCACCCGGATACTACTTTATACTTAAATGTCACAGGAGCATGCTGCTCTCTGCCACAATATTTAAGAGGCTCTTAGACAGGCATATCAATATGTAGAGAGGGAGGTGTTTAAAACAAATTTCACAACATAAGTCAGTGATAATCAACCTGATTCTGATAATTTGCACTGCACAGCATTGTGGGCTAAATTGGTAAATTGGATTATTATCGTTAAATGTACCAAGCTATGGTGAAAGACTTTGTTTTGCATCGCATGCATACAGATCATTTCATTGCATCAGTACACGGAGGTAGTACAAGGGAAAGCAATCACAGAGTTTAGAGTTACACTTGAAGTATAGTGCACTTTGGGGAAGTTAAACCAGGCTGGGAATACACAGTGAATGGCTGGTCTCTGGGGTGTGCTTTGGAGCACCATGGAAGTGGCATCATAGAGATGGAGAAGGTGTTTGGTATGCTCCCTCTCATCAGCTGTACTGCTGAAGATGAGAGTTTGGAACATGATATCACAGTTGTACAGGTCTTTGGTTAGAATGCACTTGGAGTTCTGGTCATCATTTCATGGGCAGATGTGCGTACATTAGAATGGGTTCAGCAAAGATTCACTGGTATGTTGCTGGACCGGAGGGGACTGAGATTTAACTAGAGATTGTATATACTGGGATTACTTTCCCTGGAACAAACAATGCTGAAGGATAACGTAATGGGGGTTTTTGAAATTATCAGAGGTGTAGATAGAGCAGAGGGTCATAGTCCTTAGGTAAGGATGCGAGAGTCTAAAACTAAAGGCCATAGGTAGAAGGGGAAAGACTCAATAGGGATCTGAGGTACAAGAAGTTTACACAGATGTTGATGATAATATGGAACAAGCTGCCAGATAGAGGTGTGTACAATTATTCCAATATGATATTTCAATAGACTTATAGATAGGAAAGGTTTTGAGGGACACAGGCAAATGCAAATAACTTAAAAAGGACCTTTGTTGGCATTCTATGAATCTCTATGAACCTATACATGTATGATGAAATGCAGGTATGAAAATGTGTTAGACATGTGAGCAAGCCACATGGCCCCTCAAGGCTTCTCTCATTTTTAATAGGATCCAGCTGATCTGATTCCACCCTCAGCTATCGTGGCCATGAGGGAGCTGCCTGAGTGTACCACCCTCTGCAGCCTCCTGCCACCTTGTGCAACGAAGCATCCACGCATTGATGCGGCTAGCCAGAACGCCCTCCACTGTCGAAATTTGCTCGTCACAATTTCCTCATAAGACAATCTACCCATTCCAGGAATCGGTCGAGTAAACTGCTTCCAATACGATGAATAAACTCTTCATCTTTGATGAAGATGGCAGAGCTTGTCATCAAAACATCGGTTATAATTGATACCTGTACCCGGCTGGAAGCCCGAGAAGAGTTTAATTCGTCGTATACGCCAGGAAAACACTACATGCTTTTTGCCTTTACAGAATTACAGAGAAATCTTGCAGGTGCTAGAAATCCAAAACAACACACACAAAATGCTGGAGGCAGCATTATGGAAATGAATAAACAGTCAATGTTTCAGGCTGAGACCCTTCTTCAGGACTGGTAAGAAAGGGGAGGTCAGAGTAAGAAAGTGGGGGGAGGGGAGAAAGAAGTACAAAGTGGCAGGTGATAGGTGAAACTTGGAGAGGGGGAGCGGGTGAAATAAAGAACTGGGACGTTTATTGGTGAAAGAGATAAAGGGCTGCAGAAAGGGGAATCTGATAGGAGAGGACAGAAGGCCATGGAAGAAGGGGAAGGGAAGGAGCACTGGAGGGAGGTGATGGACAGGTGAGGAGATAAGGTGAGAGAAGGAATGGAGAATAGTTAAGTAGGGGGGGGCAATAACCAGAAGTTTGAGAAATCGAAGTTCATGCCATCAGGTTGGAGGCTACCCAAACGGAATATAAAGTGTTGCTCCTCCAACCTGAGTGTGGCCATATCATGGCAGTAGAGTAGATCATAGGCTGACATGTTGAAATGGGGATGGCAAGTAGAATTGAAATGTGTGTGGCCTCCAGGAGATCCCACTTTTTCTGGCAGACATCTGAAAATGTTGCCGGAGGACTCTGATCTCTCCTTGCATTAGGTCCAATTTTGTCATATGCAGACAAGGAATTTTTCAAATTCTTAAATAAAATTGGATTGCAAATTGGTAATGACAGCCAAGAAGTTGCCAGATTTTTGTAAAAAAAAAACTCATGAGGTTCAGGGTAGTTCATCATGGAAGGTGAGGGAGGGAAGGAACACAAGCTGACAGGTGATGGGTAAATCCAGGTGAGGAGAAAGTTAGGTGGGTGGAAGAGGGGGGAATGAAGTAAGAAGCTGTGAGGGGACAGGTGGAAGAGGCAAAGGGCTGTAGAAGAAGGAATCTGATAGGAGAGTACAGTGGGATCATGGAAGAATAGGAAAGATGAGGGAAACAAAAGGGAGTTGATGGGTAGGTGAGGGGAAGAGATGAATAAGGCGATAACCAGAATGGGAAATGGAAAAAGAGAAAATGGATCAGGGGGATTATTTACCTGAAGTTAGAGCAATGGTGGGTGGTGTAGAGATGCATCTCTACCAAAGGAGGTGTAAGACGCTCTTTCCCTCTGTTAGCCTGCAGGTCACCCCTGAGCAAGGTGTAGCACCTGCTTAGCTCTTGGATTAGGGTAACATGAAGCCATGGGAGTAGGTGGTGGATGGTCGTATGAGCAGCTGGTGCATAACACAATTTCTGGTTATGTAACCACTGACGTCAGGCAGACAATCTCCGAAGAGTAATGATAATAGCTGGGGCCACCCGTCTTGTAAAGACACTGTCCAGAAGATGGCAAACCACTTCTTTAGAAAAATTTGCCAAGAACAATCGTGGTCATGGAAAGACCAGGATTGCCAAAGTCATATGGCACATGATGGTGTTGATGACAGCAATGGATGTTCTTCCCAGCACTTGATCCAAAACATCAACTGTTTATTTCCCTCCATAGATGTTGCCTGACTTTCTGAGTCCCTCCTGTGTGTCACCCAGGAAATCCAGCATCTGAAGAATCTCGGGTCTGGTATGATAGTTAATCGCCCTCTGTACACTGTCCTTTATTCAGGAAATTGGTAGAATTTAGTTGGACTTGATGCAATTGTTAGTGGAATAGTCTACAGGTAAAAACAGGGATTGATGGAATTGTTAAGTGAGCCAACATGGACTCTATGGGCCAAATGGCCACCACCTTTGGTTTAACAAAATATGGAAATGTGTAAAACAGATGCACCACCTTCACAGAGTTTGATACTCTTATTAGGGTGTATTCTGGAGTTAGGGAATATAGCAAATATTAATCTCACCAGCATCCAATTTTCAGATTTGAATGTGTATTGCAGATTGAATTTAAAACGCAGCTCAAAACAATTAGACTTAATATACCTGCGTTTGTATGAATGTGGCCTAGAGTCAGTGGAGATTAACATTCATTTTGGATGTCTGGAGTGTAGGTGTGAAGAAGTGTTTTAAAAACTATATGCAATTCTAAACAAGCGCTGTAGATGTGGTGTAACTATAGAATTGTCCTACTGTTACCTTAGACATTTGGCATATAAAAATGTCATTTAATATTGGGTCAAGCATGCCTCTTCTTCCAAGAGTGTCTCAATATGATGCCTGTTTCTCATTTTTGCTGAATAAAACACTTCTGTATCCACTAACTTCAGTGTCTCTCTGGTGACTTTGTTCATGTCACAGCCCTCTGTGGTTTGAGGTAACTAGCCAGTAAACAAATAAATTAAAATGGCTCTCAAATATTATGCAAGGGGAGAGCTTGTTTAACAGGCATCTTTAAGGAGTAGAGAAAGGTTGAACCAGTGGAGAGATACAGGAAGTGAATGCTGCAGTTTAGAGAAAAAGAAAGGCCACCAATGGTGTGCAGGATGTCGGGATTGGAGGAATATTGGGAATTTGGAGGACTTGGCTGGTAATAATGAGAAGTAGACATTTGAAGAATTGTGGAAAGGTTACGTGTTCTGTTGAAGAGTTACCTAAACTTGGAGCTGATGCTTGTCAGAAAACAGATGACCAGGATGGCCAAGTGAATAGGAGTCTCTTCTGAGAGTGCTACAAGCTGTCACCGGGTTAAGAATGACCAACTCATTTACTTATTTAGAGATATCGCTCAGTAATAGGCCCTTCTGGTCAAACAAACCCGAACCACCCAATCACACCCATTTGATCAATTAACCTACTAGCTCGTATGTTCTTGGAAAGTGGGAGGAATCGGGCACACCTGGACAAAAACAAAGCGGTTATGAGATGAACGTACAGGGACAGCAAAGGGATTGAATTGCTGACACTGTAATAGCATCACACCAACTGCTGTGTTACCGTGCCCCCAGTATGGACTTGTGGACACCATTCTAAATGAGTAATCCTTCATAATAGAATTTGTGACAGTGTGCAATGAGCTGCCAGCACAAGTAGTGCATGCGAGTTTGATTTCAATGTTTAAGAGAAGTTTGGATAGGTACATGGATAGTAGGGACATGGAGGGCTATGGTCCTGGTGCAGGTCGATGGGAGTAGGAGGTTTAAATGGTTTCAGCATGGACTAGATGGGCTGAAGGGTCTGTTTCTGTGCTGTACTTCCCTGACTCTCATTCAAAAGTCCAACATATGTACATGCCTTCTTTCCTATGATCAGCAGAATCAGTTTCCTCTCTCTCTCCACTTTTATACGTTGTTCTTTCTTATGGATCTTATGTGATTTTGATGTCATTCATTACCATAAGGTTACCATACCAAGTGTTTTGTCTATTTTCCCAATTATAGACAAGTTTGACTTATGGACATCTGTAAGAATAGAACCGGTTCATTACCCAGAGTCAACCTGCGTTATCATTGACATCCTAAAATAATATTTGACTCATCTGAAAGGAGGATGTCTTTTGACATAAATAAGCATGTCTAGCAGAAGAATAGTGTGATCATATGTATTAACCAACTCTTAGTTTGAGTGATAAGTGACACATTGGTTCCAAAGTTAGTACAGTGGCAGAAGGCAAAGTGCAATGGTTACTTGATATTTTTATGACTGGTAGGCTGTCATCAATGGCATTTCATTGGCTTTAGTACTCAGTCGATTGCTGTTCGTAACAATATAATAATAAGCTAGCTGTAAATAAATTAATGGTGATTTTGAAAAAGGTACAAATATCACTGCTCTGCTAAGAGTGAGGAGCAAAGGTCCACGCTTTCAGGGGGATAAAGATGGTTTAAGAAGTCAGCAGAAAAAATAATTAGAATCTATTTTTTGAGAAGTTAGAACTAATATATTTAGAGAGATGCTTCAAGTCAACAAAAGGATGCTGCTGAAAGGTATGGAGGGAAAAGAAGTTACTTGGAGTGTGTAGTCATAGATCCTTACAAGTAGCAAGAAAGACAATAAATTGGATTAAAAGGTTTAATGGGTGTATGTCTAATTAGCAAAGGTAATGGAGAAAAAAAGAAGGCAATGGCAAACCATTTCTGTAGAAAAATTTGCCAGGAAAGACCATGATCGTCTACATCAAGGACACAGCACATAACAAATGAATGAATGATTAAGAATGGAGTAGGGATGTTGTGCAGATGTTATGAATGAAATGTATATTTGTCAAAAATTCTAATGTATTTCCTTTTTTCTCAAAATGTCTGCAAGAAAATGAATCTCAAGATAGTATATGGTAACATGTATGTACTTTGATAATGTATTTATTTTGACCTTGAACTGCAGAGAACAGAGAAACTAGAGTTAATTTTGAATGCAGTGTATAGTTCTAATCACAAAAATACAGGAAATGTTTAATGGTACTGGAGACAGTGCAGAATAGATTTATGGTGATGTTTTCAGGAATGGATAATTGTAGCCATTGAGGGTATGATTGGATAAGCTAGGGTTGCTTATATGGGCAAGGCTGAAGTGAGAACTAATTATGTAAAACCGATGGGGATCCTGACAGTGGAAAATGACTGAGAAGTGTCTTAGTGATTGTTGTTAAGGAGGTTGTCCAGACACCCTATTCAAAGAGAGGAGGCTTTATTCACTTTTCTTTCAACCAGCAGGAGCAGGGAGAGTGAAGATGTGCATTTACCTCCTTTACACACATCTTTAAAGAGCAGACACTCATTGACTGCACTTCGATGTTGTGGAGACTTCCCTGACAATCTCCTGCCAGGAGCACCTAGCTGTAAACGTCTGTAGAACTGAGTCCTTGTCTCCCCGTTTGAATATCAGAACATTTCTCAGCACTTTGGCGATTATTTTTCACTCAATGTACATAACTACCAAATAACCTATCTGCTCATTATTGTGTTGCTATATGCACCTGTGTTCCTGTAATATAACAGTGACAGTATTTGATAAACATTGTTAAGTGCTTGGGATGACATGAGGCTCCACAACCTATTGACTCGTTGTGAGGGGCTTTACAGCTGAAGTTCTCAGTAATATTTATTTATATTTTTTCATTTTTATTTGCCCAATTTGTCCTATTTTGCACATTGGGCATTTGTCAGTCTTCCTGATGTATAGCTGTTTTTTTCATAAATTCTATTGTATTTCTTTGTTCTACTGTGAATGCCTGCAAGAAAATGAATCACAAGGTTCTATATGGTAACAGGTACGTACTTGGATAATAAATTTACTTTGTACTTTGAGTGACAAGAATACTCTTGTAGTATCCTGTGACAGGTATTATATTCCAAGTTATGCTGGTGCAACATCTTTTAGGAACTCTTTATATTTCATATCCAGTGCTGGTAATTTATATAAACATAGTTTATTCAACTCAATGAAAAGCAATGCAGAAACTAAAAGAAGTGTCATTTAATACAAGCAGATCATTTGATCCATCGAGCTCATTTTTGAATTCAATTTGATCCATAATTCTGTGTTCTGTGCATTAATTCCATCATCAATGCTAGTTGCATAGACTTTAATATCTTCAACATTAGAATCTGTTAGCCTCAGTTTGGAAATTTTCAATTGATACCAACATTACAAGCTTCTTGGGGGACAGGATTACAAATTCTTATTACTCTTTATGTGTTGAATTGCTTCCTGCCTTCACCCCTGATTACTTAGCTCTAATTTTAGAAGCATGACCCCTTGTTCTGGATTTCCCCATGGGAGAAAATATCCACCTTATCAGCTCCTTTAAACATCTTAAACACCTCAATTATGTCACTCTTCAATCTTCTACACTTAAGGGAAGACAAGCCCAGTCAAAGTAGCGTGTCTTCATAATTTGACCTTTTAAGTTCAATGCTTACTAAGCTCACTTTTTTGTATTCAACAGATTGTGTTTGTAATCGCAAGTCAGCAGCATCATGTGCGTATGCCCATGTGCGTCCGCGCGTAGAGTATATGTGTGGATATATATTAGACACCTCCTCGGGCCACTGGATGAACGTTCCTGGTCTTCTGCTGCTCTAGCCCATCCACTTCAAGGTTTGACTTGTTGTGCATTCAGCGATGTTCTTTGCTCACCACTTTGGTAATGTGTGGTTATTTGAGTTACTGTCAGCTTGAACCAGTCTGGCCATTTGCCACTGACCTCTCTCATTAGCAACACATTTCCACCACGTACTGCTGCTCACTGGATGCTTTTAGCTTCTTGCACAGTTCTGTTGTGAGTGACCATTTTACACTAAAACCCTAGATCAGCAGCTTCTCAGATACTCAAACCACCCCCGTCTGCCACCAACAATCATTCCACGGTCAAAGTCACTTAGGTCATATTTCTTCCTCATTCTGATGTTTGGTCTGGACAACAACTGAACCTCATGACCACGTCTGCATGCTTTTATGCATTGTGTTGCTGCCACATGATGGGCTGATCAGATATTTAGATTAACAAGCGAGTGTAGCAAATAAAAGTGGCCTCGGAGTGTAGATAAGATGCTGGTTGTGGATATGTGCACATCTATTTATAGGTCTGTGTGTACGCGCGTATGCTCATCTGTCTCTGTTTCCTTTCTATAGTATATACCGGGGCACAGCCAGCCAATCACCTTAGAAGCTCCTCAACTGTGCCTCCATGCACTTTCTTAATCAACATCACTTCTCAAAAATGCTGGACTCACATACAGACTGTCTATGTACACTGGCTGTACAGAGGAGGCTGGAATCGTCTGCCTGACTTGTCCCGTTTGGGCTCAGAGTTGCTGGGATGTTACCAATTTATAGATCCATGAGCTTGCAATGTTAAAAAAAAAACTTTTAGCCATGGTAGGCATGTCTAAGACAAGAGGGGATTAGTTTATGATGGATGATAGGAAGTATAAAGGGGGATTATTTTTTTCTTTGAAGAATATTAGTAGTCTGGAATGCATTACCTGAAGAGATGGTGGAGGTAGATTCTCTTACAATACTTATTCAGAATTTGGATGAGTATTTGAATCAATAAGGCAGAGAAGGCCAGGGAAGTAATGCAGACAAACAGGATTGCTGTTTGTTGGTTCATTCTGTGCGTGTCGAATGGTACAGGCTATTATGGTCTTTCCATGGCCATGGTTGTTCTGTTGTTCTTGGCAAATTTTTCTATAGAAGTGTTTTGCCATTTCCGCCTTCTGGGCAGTGTCTTTACAAGATGGGTGACCTCAGCCATTATCAATTCTCTTCAGAGACTGTCTGCCTGGCGTCAGTGGTCGCATACCCAAGGACTTGTGATATACACCAGCTGCTCATACGTCCATCCACCCCCTGCTCCCATGACTTCATGTGACCCTGACCTGGATTGGAAGGGGGCTAAGCAGGTGCTATACCTTGTCCAAGGGTGACCTGCAGGCTAGCAGAGGGAAGGAGCGCTCTACATTTCCTTTGGTAGAGATGCATTTCCACCCCCCCCCCCACCCTAATGATTAGTGTAGATAGATATAATAGACAGCATGGACATTCTGTCCATAACCTTCTATGTGTTGATGATTAATGTGCTTGACTAGATTTGCCTCCTGTTAGATTCTATCATCCTAGCATAGAAATTATTGCATAACGCAGGCCATTCAGCCCAATAAACTTCTACTGGTTGGTGTTTGCTCTACACTAGCTATATTTTCCAAGTCACAAGAGTAAATAAAGTTCCAGAATGCTTTATTGGCTGTGAAGTAATTTGGAGCATTATTGAGCCATGACGGTTTTGATATGAATCTAATGTTACTTTCTTTAGGAATCATAGAGTTCCGGTTTAGTTTGGTATGTTTGCAGCTCTATAAGCAGCCTCAAAGTGACTGGCTATTCCATTGCAAATATAATATTAATCTTAAAATAGCAATCCTATTAAATGCCACGATTAAAATGAAGGAGAGCACACAATGATCCCTGTGTCTTTGGAGTAATTTATAATCTTAAATGATATTAAATCTTTGGGGAGAAATTTGTCTAGACGTGTGTTGGAATCTTGGCTGCTGATTTTACTCTCAATATATTTGATGCAACTGAAGTCACTGAAATTTAATGCACCATGGTGAGAGCATCTGCCAAATTATACTTCTGCACACTTTTGATGCTGGTGAAGAAAAATATATATTCTGTGTCTCATAACTTCAAGTTCAAGTTCCAGTTTATTGTCAGTCAATCATACACATGTATACAGCTAAATGAAACAAACTTGCTCTCGGGCCAAGGTGCAAAACACAGTACGTATAGTCACACACAGTACATAGAGGTATGATCCAACACACACAGTTACAAAATAATATTAACACAAGTCCCTGAGTGGCAAGACCTGAACTTGTTCCAGGAAATGCAATTGCCCTGATATTTATCCCAGGATAATTTTCAAGATTTAAGATTGTTTATTATTGTTCTTCAGAACAAGTGTAAAGGAGAACAAATTGATTATTCCTCCGGATCTGATGCAGCAGAGAAGTAACACTATAAGCATAAAGAACACACAAAAAAACACAACAAATATAAATATACAGTACTGAACAAAGTTCTTCGACATGTGTAGCTAGGGTGCCTAAGACTGTTGCACTGTACTGCATTTGTCAACAAGGAGGGGAGAAGAAGCTTGTAAATCTGGTGGGAGCAGAGGGTGCTTAGAATGGTGGAACTCATTTAAATGTGTTTCAGGAGGGGTGGGAAGGAGTGCCGGGGTGGGGGTATGGACACACCCATCCCTGAGACACCAGGCAAGGTCATTTGATTTCAAACAATTGGTATATTGATCATTACAGGATGTCTCTCTGGTACTTCCCTCTCCCTTCTCCTTTTCCCAACCATGATTCCCCTCTTGCTGCCCCCTTCCCACTCTTAGTCCACAATAGAGACTCATATCAGAATCAGGTTTATCATCATTCATATATGTCATTATTTGTTTTGACTTTTTTGTGACAGCATACAGACCAATACATAAAATTACTACAGTTCTGTACAAAAGTCTTGGGCATCCAAGCTATATATATGTGCCTAAGACTTTTGCACAGTACTGTAAAAGCAGTTGTATAAAGTGCAATGTAAAGTAACTGTTATTTACATGGACTGATGTACATAAAGTGACACTAAATGATGTACATGTAGCGGTGGTTATAATGTTAATTGTGCCGAGAATTCAATTCCACTGACCTCTCAAGCAATTGTCAGTCATTTCTCTTTTAAAAAGTGGTAAGGGATTTAGTTGTGTGTGGAACAGTGAATGGACCTTATTGAAAGAAGACTGACAAAGAAAATGAGCGCAAGATGAAAGCGATTGATCCACTAAAGAATCAAGGTCCGTCCTTCACACCCTTCTGCATATCTGTCTCCAAGTATTTTCTGTTCCTGCCTCAGTGTCATAAAATATCACAGGAGAGGTGCTGGAGTTATCGGTGTTAGTACACTGAAGGTTATGTTACACTAACAAAAATATCCTTTACTGCTTGAGTAACAGGACCCAGCTGCTGTTAAGTGTGCACACTTTCCTATGACAATAGTACTGCTTAATAGTAGAAGCTTGGGGCCAGGAAATTTATGGACTTTGCAATTTTAACCAGGGTTTCCCCAGTCACAACATGCATTGAAAGGTTTGTAGCTGGTTAAAGCAGAGTGTTCACTCAAAGTACGAACATACAGAGCCACTTAGTTCTGAAGGTAAAATCCTACCTTCATGGAGTAATATTTATGCTTTCACAATATCCCGAATGCTTAGTTACCAAAATACTTTTCAAGAACGTTCACTGCAATGTAGAAAACCCAGCAGGCATTTTGAGCTTAGTACAATTTTACAATGAGCAATGGAACAACTGTCAAAAAAACATAAAGATTGGCTTTTATTTGTTACATGTGCATCGAAACACAGTGAACTACAGTACGTTTGCGTCAAATCAAATCAGCAAGGATTGTGCAGGGCAGCCCGCGGGTGTCAGGCCTCCAGTGTCAACACACTTGCTGTCTGTTATGCAGCTGGAGTTTAGGGCAGCAATGAAGGTTCTCCAGCTCTGTCTGTCCACTAGGTTGCACACGGATATAGAAGGGTTCTTCATTGCTGTTTCCATAACAATTTTTTCAACCAGTTAGGGTTGTTAGCCCTAAGCTGAACCCCCAAACCTGGAGGACCAATGGACTGCTCTTAGTCTGGCCGCTGCCCTTTGACCTGTTTGACATGGGTGACCCTACCAAGAGCCAAAGCACGAGGCCCTGACTCCAGCTAACGTAGCTCTCTGGATCAAAACCCTACAAGAAGGAGGTACAGACCCGTACTCAACATTTTAGGAACAGCTTGTTCCACTCTTCCATCATATTTCTGAATGGTCCATTAACACTACCTCAAGCAACACACACAAAATGCTGGTGGAACGCAGCAGGCCAGGCAGCATTTATAGGGAGAAGCGCTGTCGATGTTTCGGGCCGAGACCCTTCATCAGGACTAAGTGAAAGGGAAGATAGTAAAAGATTTGAAAGTAGGAGGGGGAGGGGAAAATGCGAAATGATAGGAGAAGACCGGTGGGGGTGGAGTGAAGCTAAGAGCTGGAAAGGTGATTGGCAAAAGGGATACAGAGCTAGAGAAGGGAAAGGATCATGGGATGGGAGGCCTAGGGAGAAAGAAAGGGGGAGGGGAGCACCAGAGGGAGATGGAGAACAGGCAGAGTGATGGGCAGAGAGGGAAAGAAAAAAAAGGGAAGGGAAAAAAACTTAATATGTCAGGGATGGGGTAAGAAGGGGAGGAGGGGCATTAATGGAAGTTAGAGAAGTCAATGTTCATGCCATCAGGTTGGATGCTACCCAGCCGGTATATAAGGTGTTGTTCCTCCAACCTGAGTGTGGCTTCATCTTGACAGTAGGGGAGGCCATGGATAGACATATCAGAATGGGAATGGGACGTGGAATTAAAATGTGTGGCCACTGGGAGATCCTGCTTTCTCTAGCGGACAGAGCGTAGGTGTTCAGCGAAATGGTCTCCCAGTCTGTGTCGGGTCTCACCAATATATAAAAGGCCGCACCGGGAGCACCGGACGCAGTATACCACACCAGCCGACTCACAGGTGAAGTGTCACCTCACCTGGAAGGACTGTCTGGGGCCCTGAATGGTGGTGAGGGAGGAAGTGTAAGGGCAGGTGTAGCACTTGTTCCACTTGCAAGGTGGCGGAAGTTACAGAGAATTACACGTTGGATCCGAAGGCTGGTGGGGTGGTAGGTGAGGACAAGGGGAACCCTATCCCGAGTGGGGTGGTGGGCGGTTGGGGTGAGGGCAGATGTGCAGGAAATGGGAGAGATGCGTTTGAGAGCAGAGTTGATTGTGGAAGAAGGGAATCCCCTTTGTTTAAAAAAGGAAGACATCTCTTTGAATTTTTTCAGTGATTTTTCAATGATTAGTCCTGACGAAGGGTCTCGGCCCGAAACGTCGACAGTGCTTCTCCCTATAGATGCTGCCTGGCCTGCTGTGTTCCACCAGCGTTTTGTGTGTGTTGCTTGAATTTCCAGCATCTGCAGATTTCCTCGTGTTCGCCTTTTAACACTACCTCGCTATTTTTCTCTTGTTTTGCACTATTCACTTATTTTTTATATATATTGTTGTAATTTTCAGGCATTGCAAAACAACAAATTTCACAACACTTGTCAGTGATTGTAACACAGAAAATGCTGCAGCCAATTTTGCACATAGCTTTAGCAACACATACAAAATGCTGGAGAAACACAGCAGGTCAGGCAGCATCTGTGGAAGGGAATAAATAGTCGACATTTTGGGTTAAGACCCTTGTTCGAGACTGAAAAGGAAGGGGGAAGACACCTGAATAAAAAGAGGGGAAAGAGGCTAGCTGGAAGGTCATGGGTGAAGCCAGGTGGGTGGGAAGGTCAAGGGCTGGAGAAGAAGGAATCTGATGGGAGGGGAGAGTGGACCATGGGAGAAAGGGGAGGAGGAGGGGACCCATGGGGAAGTAAAAGGCCAGAGTGGGAAATTGAGGAAAAGAGGTGGAGGAGGGAAAACATTTTTTTTACCTGAAGGAGAAATTGATATTAATGGCATCAGGTTAGAGGTCACCCAGACAGAATATAAGTTGTTGCTCCTTGCCCTGAGGAGGCCACAGATCAACATGTCAAAATGGTAAGGGGAATCAGAATTAAAATGTTTGGCCAGCAGGCAGATGGTGCAGAGTTACTCAACAAAGCAGTCCCACTAATATAGAGGAGGCTGCATCGGGCATAGCAGACACAACAGCTGACCCCGGTGGATTTACAGGTGAAATGTTGCCCCACCTGGAAGCACCATTTGGGGACCTGAATAGAGGTGAGGGAGGACATCAATGGATCTGGGGCTGAGAGGATGAACAGCTTCAAGTTTCTCGGCATACGCATAACCAAGGATCTCACGTGGTCTGTACATACCGGCTATGGGGTGAAAAAGACACAACAGCGCCTCTTTCACCTCAGACTGTTGAAGAAGTTTTGTATGGGTTTCTAGATCCTAAGGACTTTCTACAGGGGCACAAATGAGAGCATCCTGACTGGATGCATCGCTGCCTGATATGGGCACTGTACTTCCTTCAATCACAGGACTCTGCAGAGAGTGGTGTGGACAGCCCACTGCATCTGTAGGTGTGAACTCACCATGATTCAGGACATTTACAGAGACAGGTGTGTGAAAAGGGCCTGAGGAATCACTTGGGACCCGAGTCACTCCGATCACAAACTGTTCCAGCTGCTACCATCCAGGAAATCGTACCACAGCATAAAAGCCAGGACGAACAGGCTCCGGGACAGCTTTCTCCACCAGGCCATCAGACTGATCAATTCACACTGATATTTCTATGCAAAGTTGACTGTCCTGTTGCACATAGTATTTATTACAAATTACCATAAATTGCACATTGCACATTTAGATGGGGATGTAACGTAAAGATTTTTACTCCTCAAGCATCTGAAGGATGTAAGTAATAAAGTCAATTCAACACTGTGTACAGTTCTGTTTACCCTGTTATAGGAAAGATTCATTGAATTGAAAAGTGTATATAAAAATTATTTGAGGGCGTTATCAGGACTGGAGGGTTTCAGCTACAAGGAGAGCTTGGAGAGGGTGCAGATTAGGAGGCTGAGGGGTGAACAGAGGGGAGATGAGGAGGAATTTTTTTAGCTAGAGGGTGCCTCAGGACTCACCCCTACTGTCAGGTTCAAAAATCGTTACTACCGATCAACCATCAAGCTCTTGAACAAAAGGGGATAACGACATTCATTTACTGACTCTTTTATCTTGTTATTTCATGCTTGTTATTTATTGCTAGTTATTTATTATCTGTATTTCCACAGTTTGTTTACAGTTTACACATCTTGTTTACAGTTACGGTTCTATCCTGTGACTAGTGGTGTGCCACAGGGATCAGTGCTGGGTCCATTGTTATTTGTCATCTATATCAATGATCTGGATGATAACGTGGTAAATTGGATCAGCAAATTTGCTGATGATACAAAGATTGGAGGTGTAGTGGACAGTGAGGAAGGTTTTCAAAGCTTGCAGAGGGATTTGGACCAGCTGGAAAAATCGGCTGAAAAATGGCAGATGGAGTTTAATGCAGACAAGTGTGAGGTATTGCACTTTGGAAAGAAAAACCAAGGTAGAACATACAAGGTAAATGGTAGGGCACTGAGGAGTGCAGTAGAACAGAGGGATCTAGGAGTACAGATATATAATTCCCTAGAAGTGGCGTCACAGGTAGATAGGGTCATAAAGAGAGCTTTTGGTACATTGGCCTTTATAAAGCTAAGTATTGAGTATAAGAGTTGGAATGTTATGGTGAGGTTGTATAAGGCATTGGTGAGGCCGAATTTGGAGTATTGTGTGCAGTTTTGGTCACTAAATTACAGGAAGGATATTAATAATGTTGAAAGAGTGCAAAGAAGGTTTACAAGGATGTTGCCGGGACTTGAGAAACTGAGTTACAAAGAAAGATTGAATAGGATGAGACTTTATTCCCTGGAGCGTAGAAGAATGAGGGGAGATTTGATAGAGGTATATAAAATTATGGTGGGTATAGATAGAGTGAATGCAAGCAGGCTTTTTCCACTGAGGTTAGGGGAGAAAAAAAACCAGAGGACATGGGTTAAAGGTGAAGGGGGAAAAGTCTAAAGGGAACATTGGGGGGGGGGGCTTCTTCACACAGAGAGCAGTGGGAGTGTGGAATGAGCTGCCAGATGAAGTGGTAAACGTGGGCTCACTTTTAACATTTAAGAAAAACTTGGACAGGTACATGGATGAGAGGTGTATGGAGGGATATGGGCCAGGTGCAGGTCAATGGGACTAGGCAGAAAAATGGTTCAGCACAGCCAAGAAGGGCCAAAAGTCCTGTTTCTATGCTGTAATGTTCTATGATTCTATAGATTTTCTAAGTATGCCTGCAGAAAAAGAATCTCAGGGTTGTATGTGGTGACATGTATGTACTCTAACAATAAATTTTACTTTGAACTTTGAATCAGTGGAATTGATTACCTGAGACAGCTGTGGAGACCATGTCATTGGGTATATGGAGGTTGATAAGTTGTTGATCAGTAATGGTGTCAGGGAGAAGGCAGAAGGATGGAATTGAGAGGTTAATAAATCAGCCAAGACGGAATGACAGAGGTGACTGAATGGGTGGAATGACCTAATTCTGCTCTTGGGTCTTATGGGCATATGGTCTTGTACCAGTTTATGAAAATCACAACGGGCATGGATTAGGTGAATAGCCACAGTCTTTTGCCCTGGGTAGGAAAGTATAGAAGAGTGAAGTTATCCCCTTAACTTCACTTGCCCCATCACCGAACTGTTCCCGCAACCTATGAGCTCACTTTCAAGAACTCTTCATCTCATGTTCTCAATATTTATTGCTCAATTATTTATTATTATTATTTATTTATTTATTGTATTTGCACACTGGTTGAACAGAAGACAAATGGTCTTTCATTGATTCGATTATGGCTATTATTCTATTATGGATTTATTGAGTATGTCTGCAAGAAAATGAATCTCATGGTGACACATAGGTACTTTGATAATAAATTTACTTTGAACTTTAGAGACTAAAATTTAAAGGGGATTTGAGGGGCTACTTTTTCACAAAGTGGGTGGCTGGTATGTGGAATGAACTGCCAGCTGTGCAGGTAAATGGGACTAACTCAGCTAGGCAATTTGCTCAGCATAAATAAGCTGGGCTGAAGGGCCTGTTTCCTTGCTGTATTGCTCTACGACTCTATCACTCAATGACAGTGGGCTTGGCTGGAATAACTGGAGATGCAGTTACATTTTGATTTTCTTGTTACCAAGAAGGAAGCTTTGTGGTAACATAATGCCTTTCTCATTGACAGGACATCCCCAAAGGTAAGAAAGTATTTCTGAAGCATTGTCACTATAGAAACGTAGGAAACTTCACTGTTTGCCTCGCATTAACAGGAAACTTTATCCCTTTGTCCTATTGACATGAGTAATTTTGAAGTAGTAATTTAGATCCACCTTTCTTGTTGGTATCTCTGTCTGATCACCTGTTGGTTACCCTCTTTCAAAACTAAAAACACTTGAGTTTCTTTAGTTAAATCTCATAACTCAATCCTCTAATGTTAAACTACAGTCTTTTGGTTCTATTCCAAATTGCCTGCAGGGCTTAAATGCTTCCCCTGTGTCTCGTTGATCAGAACTGAACAGTACTCAAGGTGTGGTCTGATAAGACCATGTTGAGCAGGACTGCTTCTGACTTGTTCTCTACTACATTTGGTTACACAGTTCAGCCTTCTGTCTGTGGTGATGTCTTTCTGAGAGCACTGAACACAGGCTTAAATTCTGGCATTTCTGACAACTTCATCTAATCACTTCATTGCTGCAGGATTTGCCTGTGTGATTTTCTTTGCTTACATAACACTGACATTGTAATTTATAATTTATTGCATTATTAGTAACCCACATTATGCACAAACACTCCTGTACCTAGTGCCACTTCACGGACATACAATCAATCTACGTATGTATATAAGCTACTGTATCTTATGTATTTATATGTATCATGTTCTTTTATTCTGTTCTTTATCTTTATTATACATTTTTGTGTTGCATTGGTTCCAGAGTAACAATTATTTTGTTCTCCTTTACACTTGTATACTAGAAATAACATTAAACAATCTTGAATCTTCATTTAGAACCGGAATCGGGTTTAATATCACTGACCTGTATCGTGAAATGTGTTGTTTTGTGGCAGTGTACAGAGCAACACATAAGATTACTACAGTACTATACACATATATACACGTGCCTAAGGCTTTTGCACAGTACTCTGCATTTATGCACATTTTATTCCATATCAGTACTTTAACTTCTAACTTCGTTTTTCATATAAATCTTTATTTTTTTATAACTGTTGGATGTTTTCGAAGTACGTTTATTATCACTATGTATATTATATACAACCTTGAGATTCAGGCAGCCATAACACAAAGAAACCCAATAGAAACAATTAAAAAAGACCGTCAGACAACAGTATGAAAAGTATCAAAAAAATAAAACATTAAATTATATAAGGAGTGCATTAGACATTCCTGAGAGATGTTTGATAAGTTATACACAATTAATAGCATTATTATGCACAAACATTACATCCAGGAGGCATCATGTTCAACCCTGATCAATTGGTCATCACTATTGGAGAATGATACCTGATAATGCCTGAAGCAAATCATTTTCAGCCCAGTTTCACTGGAATGCCTCTTCAATCTTTGGCATTGCTTCCGTATACAATCCCTTCTTAATCCAGCATTTGAACCTTGTTTGCAAAATATAACAAACATTTTAGATGATCAACACTTCAATTTGAGTGTTAGTCAAACGTTTGCATCTCGCTTTACAAGTACAGCGATATTCTCTGAACTGATATATATGGGTCATGTTCCCAACCTGGCAACACCATTCTGCACGAGTCTCCGGGGACAAATACAGACTGTTGCAGACGTTGTGGTCGTTATTAGAATGAGTGTGAGGTTGAGTGTGAAGGTATATTGTGCGAGTGATGAATTTTGCCAGTGAAATATATGCCTTGTTCACACATGTGAAACTAAATTTCAGTAACTACAGGCTATAACCTTTTCTCATTTAAAATCCATTTGTAAAAGCAGGCAGCAACACCTCATATGCATTTTTAACAGGCAAGTGTTGAATCCTGTTCTCATGAAATGGAATCCCAGCTATAGATGACAAATAAGATCCACTAAATGTTGCTGGATCCTTTGAGTAGGTCTAGATACCAGTTTTGTAAAGGAGGTGCTATTATGTTGTCGTTCTAGTGATAATGTTGAAGGCTGTTTATTTAGACTATGATGCTCTTCATTTTAATTCAGCCTGGCATGTTACAACTGCTATCAAAGGGAAAATGCACAGTTTAGGCAAGACTTGTAGTACAACAACAGCAGTCCCCCATGGGTCCAAATTATCTCCTCATAACTCTAATTATCCCGAAGTATTTAACCAGCAATCAACTGAAAACGCTTTCCTTCGAAGCCTCTACTGCTGCTATTTTTGCCTCTTCTTTTTGCACATTACCTCAATGCACGCAGAAGAATGATGCTCACTTTAAATGCCACATTTCTGGCCTTTGAGACAGTGGCAGGCTCGTCGTTCAGGAAAACGAGACGGCCCACTTCAAATCTCCCATGATGTTAATCAAGTGCCCACAGTGCACACTCTGTGGTCGCTTTATTAGGTACTTTGTATACAAGATGTGGAAGGTTGAAGTGGCTGGGCTACAGCAGCAGAAGACCACAAACATACACTCAGTGGCCACTTTTGTGAGATACAGGAGTTACCTAACAACGGCTATTGAGTGTATGTTCATGGTCTTCTCCTACCATGGCCCATCCATTTCAAAGTTTTGTGTCTTGTGTTTGATGTCAGAAATACTCTTAGAAATAGAAATATAGAAACATAGAAAACCTACAGCACAATACAGGCCCTTCGGCCCACAAAGTTGTGCTGAACATGTCCCTACCTTAGAAATTACTAGGCTTACCCATAGCCCTCTATTTTTCTAAGCTCCATAGACCTATCCAAAAGTCGCTTAAAAGACCCTATCGTATCCGCCTCCACCGCCGTTGCCAGCAGCCCATTCCACGCACTCACCACTCTCTGAGTAAAAAACTTAGCCCTGATATCTCCTCTGTACCTACTCCCAAGCATCTTAAACCTGTGTCCTCTTGTGGCAAACATTGCAGCCCTGGGAAAAAGCCTCTGACTATCCACATGATCAATGCATCTCATCATCTTATACATCTCTATCAGGTCACCTCTCATCCTCCGTTGCTCCGAGGAAAAAAGGCCGAGTTCACTCAGCCTATTCTCATAAGGCATGCTCCCCAATCCAAGCAACATCCTCGTAAATCTCCTCTGCACCCTTTCTATGGCTTCCACATCCTTCCTGTAGTGAGGCGACCAGAACTGAGCACAGTACTCCAAGTGGGGTCTGACCAGGGTCCTATATAGCTGCAACATTACCTCTCGGCTCTTAAACTCAATTCCACAATTGATGAAGACCAATACACCGTACACCTTCTGTTGTATTGTGCGATTATTTGATTTACTGTCACCTTTTTGTCAGCTTGAACCAGTCTGGCCATTCTCCTCTGATCTCTTGACAAGTTGTTTTCGCCACAAAACTACTGCTCACAGTATGTTTTTTTTCAATCACACCATTCTCTGTAAACAGTAGAGACTATTGTGTGTGGAAATCCCAGTAGAACAGCAGTTTCTGAGATACTCAAAACTTGTCTGGCACCAACAATCATTCCATGATCAACGTCACTTGGATCATATTTCTTCCCCATTCTGATGTTTGGTCTGAAAAACAACTGAAGCTTTTGACTATGTCTGCATGCTTTTACGCATTGAGCTGCTGCCGCAGTTAATGTATCAGGCCAAGACCCTTCATCAAGACTGGAAAGGAAGAGGGAAGAAGCCAGAATAAGAAGGTAGGGAAAGAGGAAGGAGTACAACCTCGAACTTGATAGGTGAAACCAGGTAAGGAGGCAGGTAGGTGGGTGGGGAAGGGGAGAATGAAATAAGAAGCTGTGGTAAACTATGTATACCTGTCTGGACACGCCCTTCTGCTGACTGCTCCTGTGGCTCCTCCCACAGAGCCCTGTATAAAGGTGATTGGGGCACTGCTCCTCCCTCAGTCTCCGAGATGTCATGCTCCCTTTTTGTTGTTAATAAAAGCCTATCGTTCGCTTCCAGTCTCTGAGAGTTATTGATGGTGCATCAGAAGCTGATTGGTGATAGGTGGAAAAGGTAAAGGGCTGAAGAAGAGGGATTCTGATTGAGAGAAAGGTGGACCATGGGAAAATGGAGGAGGAGGGGACCAAGTAAATACAGAAGATTTCTTCTCCCAAAGGACGTTAATGGACATGCTGGGTTTTATTATGACAGTCCAATACTCTCATGGTCACCATTTCTAAAGTAACTGCTCCTTCTTAAAAAAAAAATCCAGATTATGATCTGGTGAGATTTGAACTCTGGTCTTGGATTGTTATTCATGGTTTCTTTTCTATGTTAAATGCAAGATATAGTGTCAGTGTTATTGTAGGAAGGAATTAGGAAACATCTTGTTATGTGTAAGTGTATAGTATGCTTATTATATCTCAGCACTCACTAGAGCAGTATGTTTTATATAGAAAACATCTCTTAACATTGCAGGGCATGTAATCTGAAAATCAACATTATATAAACCACAGATTTGAATCTTTAAAGTATGATTAAGAAATAAATCTCTGGAAACATGTAACAGAATCAAGAACAGAATCAGGTTTAATACTTTTGGCATATGTTGTGAAATTGGTTGTTCTGCAGCCATATAATAAAAGGAATTATGGATTTTTTATATATAGTACTGTGCAGAAGTCAAGGCACATATACTGTATAGCTAGGGTGCCCAAGACTTTTGCATTGCACTGTAGTAATTTTATGTATTGCTCTCTTCTGCCACAAAAACAAATTTCATGACATATGACCTCACTACTATTTTATCTTTCTTGCGCTACTTATTTAATTTCGCTTTTAAAATGTATATATTTACTGTAATTTAGTTTTTATTATTATGTATTGCTGCCACATGACAAATTTCACGACATGTGTCAGTGATGTGAAACTTGATTTTGATATGGGTCTGTATTGTGGACTGAGATTGGGAAGGAGATAGGGAGAGGGGAATCATGGTTGGGAAAAGGAGAAGGGAGTGGGAAGCACCAGAGAGACATTCTGTAATGATCAATAAACCATTTGTTTAGAATCAACTGACCTTGCGTGGTGAGTCAGGGCTGGGTGTGTCTGCGCCTGTGCCAGCCCTGTCCCTGGCACTCCTTCTCTGTCACCTGTCCCATATCCAAACTTGCCATTCCCAACATCCTTTGCTCCCACCAGATTTACAAATTCACTCTCCGCCCCACGTTGACAAATACAGTACTGTGCAAAAAACAGTGAGGTAGCGTACGTGGGTTCATTGTCCAATCAGAAATCTGATGGCACAGAGAAAGAATCTGTTCCTAAAACTCTGAATGTGTGTCTTCAGGCTCCTATACTTCCTCCTTGATTGTAGCAATGAGAAGAGGGTGATGTGTTTCTTAATGTTGGTTGCAGCCTTTTAGAGGCATCATGTTTTGAAGCTGTCCCCAATGCTAGAGAGCTACCACAAAAATACGAGTCAATGCATGGTTGTATCGTATTATAATGTTGTTTGTGTCAGATAAATCCTGAGATTAAAATTATAATGTAACATGAGCATCTCAATCTTTCTAACTCTTGTTACTAGGAAGCAGAGGGTGGTTGGTGGTAAGAAAGATGCTTTTCTGATTGTGATCAGTGGAATGCCACAGGAATGAGTGCTGGGACTATGTTTGTGATATAGAGTACTGTCTTGAACAGGAATATAGGAGGAATGATTAGTACATCTGTAAATAGCACAAAGGCTAGTGCCATATGGTGGTTTAGTGGCTAATGTAACACTATTATAGGGCGACTGACCCAGGTTTAATTCCTGTTGCTGTTTGTAAGGAGTTTGTACATACTCCCCATGACCACATGGGCTTCCTCTAGGTGCTCCGGTTTCCTCCCACATCCTAAAGATGTATGGGTTAGTAGGTTAATTGGTCACGTGTGTAATTGGGTGGCATGGGTCTGATACCATAAGAGCATAAGATAGGAGCAGAATTGGGCTATTTGGCTCACTGAGTCTGCTCTGCCATTTCATCATGGTTGATACATCTTCCCTCTGAGCCCAATCTCCTGCCTTACCCCGTATCCCTTCATGCCCTGACCAATCAACCTCTTCCTTAAATATAAAGACTTGGGTTTCACAGCTGCCTGTGGCAACGAATTCCATAGATTCATAACTCTCTGGCTAAAGAAATTCCTCCTCATCTCCATCCTAAAAGGAGATTCTATTCTGAGGCTGTGTGCTCTAGTCTTAGACTTACCCAGTATAGGAAACAACCTCCCCACATCCACTCTATCGAGGCCTTTCACCCTTGATAGATTTTGATGAGGTCACCCCTCATTCTTCTGACACCGTGCCACATCTCTAAATAAAATAAATTAAAGAAGTTATCGCAAGGAAGGTTCTTTAAAGTTACAGAGCATCCGCAGATCAGATGGAGAGTGGGGCAGACCATTGACCGATGGAAGGTAATCTGCAAGGTGATACATTTTGGAAAGTGATATAGACACAAGATATACACAGTGTGTATAGTTTTTTATAGTGTGTATAGTTAATTGTGTGCAGTTTTCGTCTCCAAATTTGAGGAAGGACATTCTTGCTATTGAGGGAGTGCAAGGTTAATTCCCGGAATGGCGGGACTGTCATATGTTGAAAGATTGGAGCGACTGGGCTTGTATACACTGGAATTTAGAAGGATGAGAGGGGATCTGATTGAAACATATAAGATTATGAAGGGATTGGACACGCTGGAGGCAGAAAGCATGTTCCCACTGATGGGTGAGTCCAGAACTAGAGGCCACAGTTTAAGAATAAGGGGTAGGCCTTTTAGAACAGAGATGCGGAAAAACTTTTTCACCCTGAGAGTGGTGGATATGTGGAATGCTCTGCCCCAGAAGGCAGTGGAGGCCAAGTCTCTGGATGCATTCAAGAGAGAGTTAGATAGAGCTCTTATAGATAGCAGGGTCAAGGGATATGGGGAGAGGGCAGGAATGGGGTACTGATTGTGTATGATCAGCCATGATCACAGTGAATGGTGGTGCTGGCTAGAAGGGCTGAATGGCCTACTCCTGCACCTATTGTCTATTGTCTATTGTCTATTGTAAGTAGAATAGCAACAAGAAGTCTTGGTGAACAGAGGGACCTCTGAAAGTGTCAACACACACGCATGAGGTAATAAAGAAAACGTAAGACATGCTTGCATTCATAGAGCCGGGGTTCCCAACCTTTTCTTAGGCCATGGACTAATACCATTAAGCATGGGATCTGTGTACCATAGGCTGGGAATCCCTGGCATAAAATATGTTGCAATTTATTCTGCATGTGAAGTATTATGTGCAGTTCCAACAGCCATAGTGTGGGAAGGATGTTGGTTGCAGAGAGAGAGTGCAGAGGAGATTCATGGGATGTGAACTGGATCAGAGACCTTCGTTATGGGGAGAGAATGGGTAGGTTTGGCTTGTTTTTCCTTAAGGAAGCAGGCCCAGAGTTGATCTAATCAAGGTATATGAAATTTTAGTAGGCAAAGAAAGTGTAGGCAGTGAAAATCTTTTTCCCTGGTCGGGATTTCAAAAACAAGGAAGTATAAAGTGAGTGGAATAAATTTCGAAGGGGTTAAGGGGAATTTTTTTTCACAGAGTGTTTGATATCTGAAACTTGTTTCTAGAGGAGGTTGTAGAGCCAGATAGAAGGACAATGTTAGGAGATATTTAGACAGGTACTTACAAAGGCAAAGTAAGTAAGGATATAGACCAGATTTGGGCGAATGGGATTAGTGTAGATGCGCAAAAGACTGAAGGTTCTGTTTTTGATTTGTACAGTTCTATGACTCCATGACAAGGGAAGACAAATCAAACTATGGCTTCTCATTTTAATTGCTGGAAGTCAGTAACATCTTGGTTCATTTGCACTGTAGCACTACAGGGCCCATACATTTTTCTTGAGAATTTGTATTAAAATCCGAACACTGTAATCAACAACAAACCTAATCTTTTGACACTGCACACAAATAAGGCCAGATGTTCCTTAAACCAAGTGAAGACTGATAGAAACTGGTCTCAGTAGTGATGACCAGAACAATGCCACTGAATTGTTTTCTTAAATAAAACATCTGGTTTGGCAATGCCCAGTTCAGAAGAGCCTACAAAAAGTGATGGAGGCACGGAGCCACCACTCCCCGCTGAACATCGACGGCTCCTCGGTAGAGATCTTGGTGGGTCTCATCAGCAAGAGCGACGAGTCAGCTTACAGAGAGGAGGTGCAGTGGCTAACGGACTGGTGCAGAGCCAACAACCTGTCTCTGAATGTGAACAAAACAAAAGAGATGGTTGTTGACTTCAGGAGGGCATGGAGTGACCACTCCCCACTGAACATCGATGGCTCCTCGGTGGAAATCGTTAAGAGCACCAAATTTCTTGGTGTTCACCTGGCGGAGAATCTCACCTTGTCCCTCAACACCAGCTCCATAGCAAAGAAAGCCCAGCAGCGTCTCTACTTCCTGCGAAGGCTGAGGAAAGTCCATCTTCCACCCCCCCCCCCCCCCCCATCCTCATCACATTCTACAGGGGTGGTATTGAGAGCATTCTGAGCAGCTGCATCACTGCCTGGTTCGGAAATTGCACCATCTCGGATTGCAAGACCCTGCAGCAGATAGTGAGGTCAGTTGAGAAGATCATTGGGGTCTCCCTTCCCGCCATCACGGACATTTACACTACACGCTGCATCGGCAAAGCAAACAGCATTATGAAGGACCCCACCATCCATCATACAAATTCTTCTCCCTCCTGCCGTGTGGGAAAAGGCACCAAAGGGCTCTCACAACCGGACTATGTAACAGTTTCTTCCCCCAAGCTATCAGACTCCTCAATACCCAGAGCCTGAACTGACACCTTACTGCCCTATTGTCTTGTTTATTATTCATTTTAATGCCTGCACTGTTTTTGTGCACTTTACGCAGTCCTGGGTAGGTCTGTAGTCAAGTGTAATTTTTTTCTGTGTTGTTTTTTATGTAGTTCGGTTTAGTTTTTGTACTGTGTCATGTACAACACCATGGTCCTGAAAAACGTTGTCTAATTTTTACTAAGCAGTTATGGTCGAAATGACAATAAAAGTGACTTGTCTTGACTTGGATACAGCTCAGTTCATCAAGGGCAAATCCCTCTCTGGCATTGAGCGCATCTACCAAGAGCACAGCCACAAGAAAGCAGCATCCATCCAGACCATGCTCTCTTCTCACTGCTGCCTGGAAGTAGGGGAGCCTCAGGACTCGCACCACCAGATTCAGGAATAGTTATTCACCCTCAACCATCAGGCTCCTGAACCAGCGGGGATGTCTTCACTCAACTACACTCGTCCCATCACTGAACTGTTCCTACGACTTACAGACTCGCTTTCAATGACCCTTCATCTCACATTCTCGATACTTATCACTTATTTATTGTTATTTTTATTATTTTTTCTTTCTTTTGGTTTTTGCAGAGTTTGTTGTCTTTTGCACTTTGTTTGATTTCTATCCTGTTGGGGGCAGTCTTTCATTGATTCTATTGTTTTTCTTGTACTTACTATGAATGCCCACAAGAAAATGAATCTCCAGTTGTATTTGGTGAATATATGTACATTGATAATAAATTTACCTGGACTTTGATCTTTTTTTGAACTTTGGATGCCCACCCTCAACAGGTTTGCCCTGCGTGTTAAATATTGAAAGGGCTGGATAGTGGACACTGAAAAGATTTTCCCTGTAGTGGGAGAGTCTGGACCAGAGGGCACATCCTCAGAATAGAATGATGTCTCTTTCAGAACAGAGCTGAGGAAGAATTTCTTTAGCCATAATGTGATGAATCTGTGGAATTCATTGTCACAGATGGTGGTGGGGGCCAAGTCATTGGGTATATTTAAAGAGGCGGTTGATAGGTATGGGTGTCAAAGGTTACATGGAGAAGGCAGGAGAATGGGGTTCAGAGGGGTAATAAAACAACCATGATGGAATGGTGGAGCAGACTCGATTGGCCTAATTCTTTTTTTTTGTCTTATGGTCTGATGGTTTTATGTGACTTCAGACCAGCCCCATGAGGTTGATTCTGAAATGGCCTTGCATGCGACTCAGTTGGTTCATCTTCTACAGAGAAAGACAGTCTTTTTCTATGTGTTTATTGAAGTTGAGGTTGTTTTACTCCTGTGAAAGCAGGCAGTTTAGTCCCTGTTGCATCAGGTCTGGGTAACCTGGAGGAACCATGATTTTTAATGGGGGAAAAAATTAAAACTGCTGAGGAAAATCCCCAGTTATCCTATAAAATTGGCAGTTTAGTGCCAACAGTTAAGCAAAGGTGTCAACGCTGCCCTGGGCCAAAATGAGCAGTGTAAAAAAGCAGCAATAAATACAACACCTTCCTAATCATTATCACCTCATTCTGCACGAACAAGCACAGACCCAGACAGCTGTGAACAGCCAGGAGAGCTTTGAATCATCTGATTCACAATAAACAAAAATTGCTTTCAAGCCCAAGTTACATTTCCCACTAACTCTCTCACTGAACTACAGTATAACAGTGAATATTGTGGTGTCTCTCTGTTAAAAAGCACCTTTACTCCGTCCACAGCATGCAGGATTTCCCGATGGTCAACCACTTTAATTCCAATCCCCATTGCCATTCTCATCCCCGTTCACCTGCCCTGATGAGGCCACGCTCAGGTTAGAGGAGTAACACCTCACATTCCTTTTGGGTAATCTCCAACCTTCGGACAGATGGGGCTTGTCAACTCATTTAGGAGAAGGAAAGCTCTGATCTCAAGCCTCTGTGGCCTTGAGGCTATACCCGCTCATGGGGAAGGCTTCTGGAGTAAATCCCGGGGGGGGGGGGTGGGGAAGGAAGGAAACCAGAGCTAAGGCACTCCTACATTGAGTTCAATGCTGACAAGTAACTCCTGTGACACCACTAGTGGCAAACTGTATTGGCCTCTGTCATTCCTTTGGGTTCAGCAGCTGCGTGGAGAGGGGAGGCCTGCTTACATGCGCAACAGCCTGCTCACCATATTGTACTGCCTTGGCATGTATATCATGTAGGCAGCTAGGAAGCAACTTCCATGGTTGACCTTGACCAACAGAGAGCCTCAGTAGACTCCAACTTGATGGCATGAACATCAAGCCCTCTAACTTGTAATTTCTCCCATCTCCCCTTCTCTCCTTTTCCATTTCCATGTCTGGCTCCCTTCTTACCCCTCCTTTTTCCCTCACCTGCCTATTCCTCCCTCCCTTTCTCCCATGGTCCACTCTCCTCTTATATCAGATTCCTTCTTCAGCCATTTACCTTTTCCACCTATCACATCCCAGCTTCGCACTCCATCCTCCCCACCTTCCCCACTCACCTGGCTTTACCCATCACTTTCTAACCTGTCCTCCTTCCAACCTCCCCACCTCCTTATTCTGGTTTCTTTCTGCTTCCTTTCCAGTCCTGATGAAGAGTTTCAGACCAAAAATTTGTTATTTTATTTCCCTCCATAGCTGCTGCTTGGCCTGCTGAGCTCCTCCAGCATTTTGTGTGTGTTATACTGCATCGATTTTTTTTTACTGTTTGATGACCTTACACATCTTCAGAAACACAAAGAAATTCCATGATGCTGCAATTCTGGAGCAACACACAAGTGCTGGAGGAACTCAGCAAGTAAGGCAGTGTCTATGGAACCGAACAAAGAATCAACGTTCAAAGAGTAACACAAAAATACAACTGCAGATGCGGCAGATCAAAAAATACATACACAATGCTGGAAGAACTCAGCAGGCCAGGCCAGGCCAGAATGTGGCCATTCCTGATGAAGGGTCTCGGCCCGAAACGTTGGCTACTCTTTTCTCACAGATGCTGTCTGGCCTGCTGAGTTCTTCCAGCGTTGTGTACGTATTTTTTAACGTTCAAAGAGTGTTGGCCTGAAAATTTGACTTTTTATTCCACCCATAGATGCTATCTGACTTGCTGAGTTCCTCCGGCATTTTGTGTGAGTTGCTATATTCTTTATTTATTTTTATTTTGAAGTACAGGGCAAAATAGGTCTTTTCGGCCCTTCAAGTGCACTGCCCAACAATCTCCTGATTTAATCCTAGCTAATCACAGGGCAATTTCCAATGACCAATTAACCTACCAACTGGTACACCTTTGGACTGTGGGAGGAAACCGGAGCACCTGGAGGAAACCCACATGGTCAGAGAAAATGTACGAATTCCTTACAGGCAGCGGTGCGAACTGAACCCGTGTTGCTGGTACTGTAAAGTGTTGTGCTAGACTATCGTGCCATAGTCTTCAGATCATTGCTCTCTGCCATAAGATGCTGTGAATCAGAATAGAAGTATTGACACTCCTGAGTGTTCAGAAAAATAAGGGATGAAATGTCCACGATTTGAGGGAGCTCTACAAAATCTATAATAAAATCATTACATTCCTTTGGATGCTTACATTAAGAGCTCAGCTTGGAAAAGGGTAGGAATAGTCATAGGAAATTATGCTTGCCACTGATTAAAGACATACTTTTTGTATAATTATGAGTGATGGAAAAGTGTTGCTTTAAAAATATCCATCTTAATTTTACCTTGCCTTTTGTCCAAGTTTCCCACCAGAATATAATGGTAGTTTATTTCATAATTGTGGGTCTGTCTATGACTCACATACCTAAAACTACAATCAATCTTAAGGACTTTCACAAGACTTCTGCATTAATCTCAAACTATAAATCTTCTATCCACGGTCGACAACAAAGTCTTGTAGTTGAGATAACATGCAGACAGCAAAAATGACATCACTACTTGAGACAGCATTTTAAAAATGTCGAAATTAATGCCTTGATTTTAATTTTTGTCCTACGTATGTTTACTGTAAGAATTGGATTGTAAACATATGTAAAAAGCATATATTGATAAAGTTGATGTGCCATAAATTATTTTAATTTCCTTGTTTGTATGTTCATAGTCTTCTGCTGCTGTAGCCCATCCACTTCATCCAGACCCGAGCTGGACAGTAATTGTGGACTGGGGACCCGAGCTGGATGGTGAATGTGGATGAGGGACCCGAGCTGGATGGTGAATGTGGATGAGGGACCCGAGCTGGATGGTGAATGGGGATGGGGGACCCGAGCTGGATGGTGAATGGGGATGGGGGACCCGAGCTGGATGGTGAATGGGGATGGGGGACCCGAGCTGGATGGTGAATGGGGATGGGGGACCCGAGATGGATGATGAATGTGGACGGGGACCCGAGCTGGATGGTGAATGGGGATGGGAGACCCGAGCTGGATGGTGAATGGGGATGAGGGACCCGAGCTGGACGGTGAATGTGGATGGGGGACCCGAGCTGGATGGTGAATGTGGACGGGGACCCGAGCTGGATGGTGAATGTGGATGGGGGACCCGAGCTGGATGGTGAATGGGGATGGGGGACCTGAGCTGGATGGTAAATGGGGATGGGGGACCCGAGCTGGATGGTGAATGTGGACGGGGACCCGAGCTGGATGGTGAATGTGGACGGGGACCCGAGCTGGATGGTGAATGGGGATGGGGGACCTGAGCTGGATGGTGAATGGGGATGGGGGACCTGAGCTGGATGGTAAATGGGGATGGGGGACCCGAGCTGGATGGTGAATGGGGATGGGGGACCCGAGATGGATGGTAAATGGGGATGGGGGACCCGAGCTGGATGGTGAATGTGGATGAGGGACCCGAGCTGGATGGTGAATGGGGATGGGGGACCCGAGCTGGATGGTGAATGGGGATGGGGGACCCGAGCTGGACGGTGAATGTGGACCTGGGACGTGTGTTTATTTGAGTTAATGTCGCCATTCTGCCAACTTGAACCAATCTGGCCATTCTCCGCTGACATTTCTCATTAACAAGGCATTTTTGCCCTCAGAACAGCCGCTCACTGGATTTTTTTTTTTGTTTTTTTGCTCCATTCTCTGTAAACTCTAGAGACCATTGTGTGTGAAAATCCTAGGAGACCAGCAGTTTCTGAGATACTCAAACCACCCCGTTTGGCACTAACAATCATTCCATAGTCAAATTCACTTGGATTGCATTTTTCCCCATTCTGATGTTTGGTCTGAACAACAATTGAACCTCTTGACCATGTCTGCATGCTTTTATGCATTGAGTTGGTGGCACATGTTTGGCTGATTAGTTAACTGCATTAATGAGCAGGTGTACAGGTGTTCCTAATAAAGTGTACTATTGCAAACACCTCGATTATTTTTGGAACAGAGGGGTCTGAGGGGAGACTTAGTGAACAAGTCAGGAAGCATCTCTTCCCTTCCTCCACCCATCCCCTTCACGGAGCAAAGGAGGATGACAGGTGACTTGATAGACCGGTACCAGATGAAAGAGGCGTAGGTAGAGTGGGCAGCTAGTGCCTTTATTCCAGGGCTTATTTCCAAAATGATGAACATAGCGAGGAGCGTACAACCTGTTTCTTCAACTGCCAAGATTTCCACATTTTCCTAATCCGACTTTCCTCACGCCAGTTACAAAAAATGGTACTTGCGACCAGAGACATTCATCAGTGAGGCCCGATAAAGTTAATTCAGGATATTTCAATCCTTTGATCTGTAGAATCATCAGTCCTTCAATTCACTCTGTAATCTGCAAGACTTTCATGGATTAAGAATTGATCATATAAAAGAAGGGGAAAAGATTAAGAATAAATAGACCTCTAAGACAGGACATAGATCATTATAGAGGCTTTTAGTATAAGATGCATAAAGCCAACTCCCCTTGTGGCATTCTCTGCATATCTAACTACAATGGCATGCAGTTTCTCAGCATATCAGTACAGGAGGCTCCAGAACCTTGTGCAGAGATACTGAAGTAGGACAGAGCAATATATATTTTCTGGCTTACTGGATTCCTCAGCCTGGATTCCAACAATATATAAAAAAATCTGATTCAGATTTATTTATTACATGTACAATAAAATATGCGTTAGCATCTGAGTTTGTGCTGGAGGTAGCCCACGAGTGTCGCCACACATTCTGCCGCCAACAATGAAAACGTAGAACATAGAATAGTACAGCACATTACAGGCCCTTCAGCCCACAATGTTGTGCCGACCCTCAAACCCTGCCTCCCATATAACCCCCCACCTTAAATTCCTCCATATACCTGTCTAGTAGTCTCTTAAATTTCACTAGTGTATCTGCTTCCACCACTGACTCAGGCAGTGCATTCCACACACCAACCACTCTCTGAGTGAAAAACCTTCCTCTAATATCCCCCTTGAACTTCCCTCCCCTTACCTTAAAGCCATGTCCTCTTGTACTGAGCAGTGGTGCCCTGGGGAAGAGGCGCTGGCTGTCCACTCTATCTATTCTTCTTAATATTTTGTATACCTCTATCATGTCTCCTCTCATCCTCCTTCTGTCCAAAGAGTAAAGCCCTAGCTCCCTTAATCTCTGATCATAATCCATACTCTCTAAACCAGGCAGCATCCTGGTAAATCTCCTCTGTACCCTTTCCAATGCTTCCATATCCTTCCTATAGTGAGGCGACCAGAACTGGACACAGTACTCCAAGTGTGGCCTAACCAGAGTTTTATAGAGCTGCATCATTACATCGCGACTCTTAAACTCTATCCCTTGACTTATGAAAGCTAACATCCCATAAGCTTTCTTAACTATCCTATCTACCTGTGAGGCAACTTTCAAGGATCTGTAGACATGTACCCCCAGATCCCTCTGCTCTTCCACTCTACCAAGTATCCTGCCATTTACTTTGTACTCTGATTTGGAGTTTGTCCTTCCAAAGTGTACCACCTCACACTTCTCCAGGTTGAACTCCATCTGCCACTTCTCAGCCCACTTCTGCATCCTATCAATGTCTCTCTGCAATCTTCGACAAGCCTCTACACTATCTACAACACCACCAACCTTTGTGTTGTCTGCAAACTTGCCAACCCACCCTTCTACCCCCACATCCGGGTCATTAATGAAAATCACAAAAAGTAGAGGTCCCAGAACAGATCCTTGTGGGACACCATTAGTCACAACCCTCCAATCTGAATGTATTCCATTCACCACGACCCTCTGCCTTCTGCAGGCAAGCCAATTCTGAATCCACCTGGCCAAACTTCCCTGGATCCCATGCCTTCTGACTTTCTGAATAAGCCTACTGTGTGGAACCTTGTCAAATGCCCTACTAAAATCCATGTAGATCACATCCACTGCACTACCCTCATCTATATGCCTTGTCACCTCCTCAAAGAACTCTATCAGGCTTGTTAGATACGATCTGCACTTCACAAAGCCATGCTGACTGTCCCTGATCAGACCATGATTCTCTAAATGCCCATAGATCCTATCTCTAAGAATCTTTTCCAACAGCTTTCCCACAACAGACGTAAGACTCACTGGTCTATAATTACCCAGCCTATCCCTACTACCTATTTTGAACAAGGGGACAACATTCGCCCCCCTCCAGTCTTCCGGTACCATTCCCGTGGACAACGAGGACATAAAAATCCTAGCCAGAGGCTCAGCAATCTCTTCCCTCGCCTCGTGGAGCAGCCTGGGGAATATTCCATCAGGCCCCGGGGACTTATTCATCCTAATGTATTTTAACAACTCCAGCACCTCCTCTCCCTTAATATCAACATGCTCCAGAACATCAACCTCACTCATATTGTCCTCACCGTCATCAGGTTCCCTCTCATTGGTGAATACCGAAGAGAAGTATTCATTGAGGACCTTGCTCACTTCCACAGCCTCCAGACACATCTTCACACCTTTATCTCTAATCGGTCCTAACTTCACTCCTGTCATCTTTTTGTTCTTCACATAATTCAGATTCAGTTTATTGTCATTTAGAAACCACAAATGCAATGCAGTTAAAAAATGAAACAACATTCCTCCAGAATGATATCACAAAAGCACATGACAAAACAGACTACACCAGAAAATCTATATAATGTTTGGCAATCCCCAATCCAGAGTCCGGAGAGGCTCCTGCTTATTAATATCGTGCTACCATCTTAGCGCGTTTCCCAGAAAGGATCTCCAATCCCACTAGACAAAACAAGACCAAAAACTAAAGCTACAAGACCTGCACAAAACCACATAGTTACAACAAGTAGCTACAACAGTGCAAACAATAGCATAATTGATAAAAAAAAACAGACCATGGGCACAGTAAAAATAGTCCAAAGATGTTAAAAGACTATAAGTTCGAAAGAAACCACCACACAGCTTCCACAAGTCCTCAGGGTCCCGATAGACTCGTCATCCCACGCAGGTGGCAGAAGGGAATACCCCCGCTATGGACTTCCACAGTGCCGCCCGACTCAGCCTCGCAGACGCAGCACACACTGAAAGCTCCATCGAACCCAGCCTCGCAGACACAGCACACAGTGAAAGTGACCTGACCGCAGCGGACTCCGAGTCCGTCGAACCTCCGAGCCTCCGACCATCCCCTCTGGCACAGCTTCTCCGAGCACCATCCTCTGTCGAGCATATTAAGACGCCCCCTGCCAACGGCCATCAGCAACACGACCCCGAGGACTGGGGGCCTGTTCTTCGCAGCAGAGTCCCAGACCTCACAGCAGCAGCAGCAACGAAGAAGGTCTTCCTGGAGATTTTCAGATGTTCCTCCGTGATCCCACATCCATTTTTCATCCGATTATGATTGTGCACGGCACCCCGCTTCACAAATAACAGATAATCAGCACCGGAGTGGCCGCTGCAAGCTGAGTCACGCCGCCATCTTGGAATGCCTTGGGATTTTCCCTTACCCTACCAATGCCTTCTCATGCCCCCTTCTTGCTCTCCTCAGCCCCTTCTTAAGCTCCTTTCTTGCTACCCTATATTCCTCAATAGACCCATCTGATCCTTGCTTCCTAAACCTCATGTATGCTGCCTTCTTCCACCTGACTAGATTTTCCACCTCACTTGTCTCCCACGGTTCCTTCACCCTACCATTCTTTATCTTCCTCACCGGGACAAATTTATCCCTAACATCTTGCAAGAGATCCTTCAACACCAACCACATGTCCATAGTACATTTCCCTGCAAAAACATCATCCCAATTCACAACCGCAAGTTCTAGCCTTATAGCCTCATAATTTGCCCTCCCCAATTAAAAATTCTCCTGTCCTCTCTGATTCCATCCTTTTCCACGATAATGTTAAAGGCCAGGGAGCGGTGATCACTGTCCCCCAGATGCTCACCCACTGAGAGATCTGTGACCTGACCCGGTTCGTTACCTAATACTAGATCTAGTATGGCATTCCCCCTAGTCGGCCTGTCAACATACTGTGACAGGGATCCGTCCTGGACACACTTAACAAACTCTGCCCCATCTAAACCCTTGGAACTAATCAGGTGCCAATCAATATTAGGGAAGTTAAAGTCACTCATGATAACAACCTTGTTATTTTTGCACCTTTCCAAAATCTGCCTCCCAATCTGCTCCTCAGTATCTCTGCTGCTACTGGGGGCCTATTGAATACCCCTAATAGAGTAACTGCTCCCTTCCTGTTCCTGTCTTCTACCCATACTGACTCAAAAGAGGATCCTGCTACATTACCCACACTTTCTGTAGCTGTAATAGTATCGCTGACCAGTAATGCCACCCCTCCTCCTCTTTCTCCCCCCTCTCCATCCCTTTTAAAGCACTGAAATCCAGGAATATTGAGAATCCATTCCTGCCCTGGTGCCAGCCAAGTCTCCATAATGGCCACTACATCATAATTCCATGTATATATCCAAGCTCTCAGTTCACCACCTTTCTTCCTGATGCTTCTTGAATTGAAGTACACACACTTTAGCCCTTCTACCTTACTACCTTTACACCCTTTATTCTGCTTCTCTTTCCTCAAAGCAGAACGTACACAATGCTGGAAGAACTCAGCAGGCCAGGCAGCATCCGTGAGAAAAGAGTAGCCAACGTTTCGGGCCGAGATCCTTCATCAGGAATGGTCTGAGTTCTTCCAGCGTCGTGTACGTATTCTTTGATCCACAGCATCTGCAGTTGTATTTTTGTGTCTCTCTATATGTTAGATCTGGCTTTACTCCATGCACTTCTTTCACTGCTCTATCGCTCCAGGTCCCATCCCCCTGGCAAATTAGTTTAAAACAAAAGGACCATAATTTTTATTACACTAGATCATATATGTCAAACTCAAGGCCCGCGGGCCAAATCTGGCCCGTGGTGGAATTATCTTTGGCCAGCAAGATAATATCTAATTACTATTAAAGCTGGCCCCAGTAATTGAAGCACCTATGGCGTATGATATGGCTAAAGCTGAGTTTATTCAGGTACCAGGTTTTCAGGGTTTTTAGTGTTTATTCGGCAGTCTTCTTCATAAGAAACGGAATTTGTAAAGTGAAACACTTTGTAGTTATAGCAGAGACTGAGACACATGAGAGCAGGCTGAAAAAACGGAGGCAACAAAAGCTGCGTTCGCACGCGTCCGACTGATCCGGCCCACATGAAGCTGCATTTTGCTCAATCCGGCCCGTGACCTAAAATGAGTTTGACACCCCTGCACTAGATTCTGTAGTCTAACGGAATGTCCATGGTCCTCTTGGTTAATAGAGGTTTCCACAATTCAGTTGCTGCAGCTGTTCATAGAGAAAGTTGGACCAGAATAGAAGGGCAGATGGTGAGGAAGTCACTAACAGAATCATCAAGTCACACAGTACTGAACCGTAGGCCATTCAGCCTACTGAATCTCTGCTGACCATCTAGCTCTCATTGATAGTAATTTTATTTTATTCTTCCTGCATTCCTATCAGCTCTCCCTACATACTACCACTTACTTGTGCACCAGGAGACAATTAATTTAATTTTATTTTTATTTAGAGATGCAGCGTGAAACAGGCCCTTCCGGCTGCACTGCTCAGCGGCCAACCTATTTATAACTATATATAACCATATAACAATTACAGCACGGAAACAGGCCATCTCGGCCCTTCTAGTCCGTGCCGAACGCTTACTCTCACTTAGTCCCACCTACCTGCACTCAGCCCATAACCCTCCATTCCTTTCCTGTCCATATACCTATCCAATTTTGCTTTAAATGACAAAAACAAACCTGCCTCTACCACTTCTACCGGAAGCTCGTTCCACACAGCTACCACTCTCTGAGTAAACAAGTTCCCCCTCGTGTTACCCTTAAACTTTTACCCCTTAACTCTCAATTCATGTCCTCCTGTTTGAATCTCCCCTACTCTTAATGGAAAAAGCCTTTCCACGTCAACTCTATCCCCCTCATAATTTTAAATACCTCTATCAAGTCCCCCCTCAACCTTCTACGCTCCAAAGAACAAAGACCTAACTTGTTCAACCTTACTCTGTAACTTAGGTGCTGAAACCCAGGTAACATTCTAGTAAATCTCCTCTATACTCTCTCTATTTTGTTGACATCTTTCCCATAATTCAGTGACCAGAACAGTACACAATACTCCAAATTTGGCCTCACCAATGCCTTGTACAATTTTAACATTACATCCCAACTTCTATACTCAGTGCTCTGATATATAAAGGCCAGCGTACCAAAAGCTTTCTTCACCACCCCATCTGCATGAGATTCCACCTTCAGGGAACTATGTGCCATTATTCCTAGATCACTCTGTTCTACTGCATTCCTCAATGCCCTACCATTTACCATGTATATCCTATTTTGATTAGTCCTACCAAAATGTAGCACCTCACACTTATCAGCATTAAACTCCATCTGCCATCTTTCAGCCCACTCTTCTAATTGGCCCAACTCTCTCAGCAAGCTTTGAAAACCTACTTCATTATCTACAACGCCACCTATCTTAGTATCATCTGCATACTTACTAATCCAATTTACCACCCCATCATCCAGATCATTAATGTATATGACAAACAACATTGGACCCAGTACAGATCCCTGAGGCACACCACTAGTCACCGGCCTCCAACCTGACAAACAGTTATCCACCACTACTCTCTGACATCTCCCATCCAACCACTGTTGAATCCATTTTACTACTTCAATATTAATACCTAACGATTGAACCTTCCTAACTAACCTTCCGTGCGGAACCTTCACAAAGGCCTTACTGAAGTCCATATAGACACCATCCACTGCTTTACCTTTGTCAACTTTCCTAGTAACCTCTTCAAAAAATTCAATATGATTTGTCAAACATGACCTTCCATGCACAAATTTAACATTAGCCTAATCATAGGACAATTTACAATGACCATTTAACCTACTGACTAGAATCAGAATCAGGTTTAATATTACCGGCAAATGTCGTGAAATTTGTTAACTTGGCAGCAGCAGCAGTAGTACAATGTAATACATGATGAATATAGAAAAAAAAATTAAAAAGTTTCTTTAAGTATATTTGTATATTAAATAGTTAAACTAAAAATAGTGCAAAGGCAGAAATAATAATAAAGAGAGGCAGTGTTCATGGGTGCAAAGTCCATTTAGAAATCGGAAGACAGAAGGGAAGAAGCTGTACCTTCCGGCTTCTGTGCTTCCTCCCTGATAGAAGGAATGGGAAGAGCGCATGCCCTGGGTGTCCTTAATAATGGACGCCACCTTTCTGAGGCACTGCTCCTGGAAGATGTCTTGGATGCTATGGAGGCTAATACCCATGATGCAGCTGACTAATTTTACAACTTTCAGTGGGTTTTTTTGATCCTGTGCAATAGCTCCCTCCCCCCATACCCGACAGTGATGCAGCCTGTCACAATGCTCTCCACGGGGTACACCCGTAGAAGTTTTTGATGTACTTGGGCTGTGGGAGGGAACTGGAGCACCTGGTTCCACACCACCAGGTTCAAGAACAGCTACTTCCCTTCAACTGTTTAACTCTTGACAATCCTAATCTCTGACTATGGCCACTTTGCACTACATGGACTGTGTTTTTCTTGTTCTAATTGGGTTCTGCCTTGTATAACTTATGTTTAGTTTATCTTTTTTCTTGGAAATGTTATGTCTCCAATGCAATGAGCCTGTGATGCTGCTGCTGGTGAGTTTTTCACTGCTGCTGTGCGTACAAGTACTTCGTGTATGACAAGCAACTCGACTTCAGCTTTGACATTGAATAAGCATTCTACCTTGACAATTTTGCTACCATGTAGGAGAAAGCATGTTTGATAAAAAAGGATGCAGAATCATTTTGACCTGGCATTTCTAAAAATTGTGGAGAGGCACGAACTTGGCACCAGAAACAAGAAAGCAACCAAACAGTGATCATATTGTACTGAAGAATCTGTGGCTTTAATTTTCTTTGTTTCCTGAGACAGGTGCACGTGAACAAGTATGCTGTTTCATTGACAAATAAATACGTCTTCAGATCAATAAGCAACATATGGCGATTAACCAAGTACAGTGTCCTCTCCAAGGTGGAGCTGTACCAGAGCTGTGTTCTGTCCACACTCGTCTATGGGTCAAGATGCTGCTGCATGACAGTAGTGACCTTGACAAGCTGTCGTCATTTCACACCGTGTGACTTTGGAAGATCCTCTGTGTTTTCTGGCCAAGAAGCGTCTCTAACCACACCTTACTCCTTCAGTGTCAAGAGGATATGGCAATAATCATCATCAGGAAACGTTGGTGATGGGTTGGGCACGAGATGAGAAGAAAGGCCAACTCCATCAAGACAGCACTTCATTGGAACCCTGAAGGCGGAGGAAACATGTAAGTTCAAAGGCAACTCGGTGCCATATCTTACAGGCAGAAATAAGGACCCTGAACCACAGCTGGGTGCATTAGAGAAGTTGGACAAGGTCAGACAGAGATGGAGGACCTTCATTGCTGCCCTAACCACCAGCAGTGTAATGGGCAGAGAGTAAGTAAGTGAGTATTGAAATACAATAATAGAAAATGCAGTGATTTTCACTTTAAAGTGAAAGTTAATCTCAGTATATCAGCATGAATCCCAGCTAAGTGATCAATTAATGGTAGATTTTTGTATATAAAAGCCACTATTTTCAAAGAGTACTTTGATTTTTGATAGAAACTGTAAAGGTCTGGGTCAGGTGTCAGAATGATTGATTCCTGTTAGAAAAGAAAATAAAAGATTTTGAAGGAAAATATTCATTGTGAGCACATTTGGATAAGTTTCCAGAACAATAAATAGGTAACCCGAAAGATAAGAAAACCAGAGGTAATGGAAAGAAAACTGACATTAGCAATGAGCTGGATGCCAAGCCAATGTGCAGATGGAGAGCTCTAGTACATATTCTCCAAGCTCAAGCAAAGGAGGAAATGAACAGATTCAAATAACATGGCACATTCATCAAAACTACGCAGAACGATTGTGGTGTCCAAAGCAAATAACTCTGTCTGGCTTCTAGGAACCAAAAGATAAGAACAAACTGAGTGACAGACAATCATCAATAAACCAATGCCTACTTCAAAGCAGGAGATAATAAGTGGCCACACATATATGTGGAGAACCAAAGTCAATACTATCTAACAAACAGCAGCGATTAGGGACTTTATACATTTATGAAAAACCACTATGGTGTGGAGACATTACCCAAAATATTTCAGGCCCCATGATCAAAATACAAAGCACTACTTATGAAACCAAGGTGAATACAACTGCCACAGAGAAGGAAAATATTAGAATTCTATGAAGGGTAATCAGGAGGTTTCATGAGTACAACATTAAATTCGAGTAGAGCAATGTTCCCTTGTGCCAAAATAAGTAGATCATTTGGCCTTTGGATCCAAGTAGTGTACAACTGGTCAAGGAAAGGTTTGGATGTTGCCTATGAAATGAAAATCATGGAGTTGGGATAGGGAGGAATGTTGTCAAAGGGTTGTCAGTGAGATATAGAGCCACTAAAAATTTGGGTGAAGAAGTATCAGATGTTTAATCTGGACAAATGAGAAGTGTTGCAATTTAAGAGGACAAATACCAGAGGAAAATGTACAGAAAATGGCAGGACCCTTAGGAGCACTGATGTACATGAAATCTTGGGATACTGGTCCACTTCACCTTGAACTTAATTCAATTTGATTCAAGATTGTCGTTGTCATTCTTCAGTATACAAGTGTAAAGGAGAACAAAATGATTTTTACTCCAGATCTGATGCAGCATTAAAAAAACAATAAGTATAAAGAATAGAATAAAACGTGATAAATACTGTATAAAAACATAAGATTAGCTTACATACATAGAATGATTGTATGTACAGAACTGTGCAGAAGCCTGACGCACATATATATAGCTAGGGTGCCTCAACTTTTGCACAGGACTGTAGTAATTTTATGTATTCCACTGCCACAAAAATAAACAAGTGTCATGACATATGTAAACGATGATAAACCTGATTCTGACACGCGTCTCTATTGTGGACTGAGAGTGGGAGAGAGGCAGGGAAAGAGGGATCATGGTTGGGAAAAGAGGAAGGGAGCAGGAAACACCAGAGAGATGTTCTGTAATGATCAATGAACCAATTGTTTTGAATCAAATGACCTTGCCTTGCGCCTCAGGACCGGGTGTGTCTGCACCTGCGCCAAACCCCACCCCGGCAATCCTTCTCCGCCACCAGTAATACACCACTCCCACAGTGCTCCACCCTTGCCATCCCCAATGTCCTTTGATCCCACCAGATTTACAAACTCATTCTCTGCTCCACCTCGATAAATACAAATGTCTTGGGCACCCTAGCTTATGTGCTTAAGACTTCTGCGCAGTACAGTAAATAAAATTCTGAGAGGCAAAGACAAGATAGATAATCAAAGTCTTTTTCTCAGGTTAGAAATGTCAGATACTAGAGGCATAGTCTTGGAGTAATTGAGGGCGGGAGAGTTGGAAGTTTAAATATTCGTGAGGCAAGTTTTTTTACACAGAGAGTGGAGAGAGCCAGGAATTGGCTGCCAGGGGATTTGGTAGAAGCACATAGGATAGGAACTTTTAAGTGGCATTTAGACAGACACATGAGGGAGTAGGAAATAGGGATAGATGCCACGTGCAGGCAGATGTGAATAGTCAGATTGGCATTGTGGTTGGCACAGACATATTGGGTGAAGGGTCATGTTCTTGTGCTGTAACATTGCATGCTCTATGTTCCTTTCTATTATCTTTCACTGTTCTTTGATCTTTCCCTGCTATGGTCCAAAAATTTGCCAGGTTTCTGTCAGATCTTGCAACGGTATTGGTACCGATGCATCATCTGCCGAAGAGGGATGGACCATCAACAAATCAGGCACACCTTTTAGAGCTCTCTGTTCTTCAAGTTCAAGTTTATTGTCATTCGAAAATACAGTATACATGTATACCAACCAACGAAACAACTTTCTTCCGGACCAAGGTGCACAACACAGTACATATAACAAGCACACGGTACATAACGTAATATTACCACAACTAAATTAACAAATAAAACTTATTTCAGATAATTGTATGTACAACACAAGTCAAAAAGTAAACAGTATAATACTATTGGCGCTCTATAAGTGATGAGACCTGGGTGGCAGTGCATACTCTACATTTTAGATGGGAACACATGAGGCATATGCGGAACAAGATTCAATTGAATTTGATATATACCCTGCCTTGTCTCATTCCTTGGGATTTACTGTACTCAAGTGGCTCTCACTAAATCCTCTGAAATTCATTTTGCCACAAATTCCTAGAAGATTCCTATAGTTAAAAATTAAATTGTAGAGTGCAGGAATCCAACAGGAAGTTAAATGAGATTGGGAGCCAATAAGGATTTGTATTCTGTAACAGAGACAATCTGAGGATCTTTCTAAGATCTATGCTAAACAGTAACATGGGCTCCACTTTTAACAATTCTTTAAACATCTCTTGAGCAAGATGTGCAGTTTGTTAATGGACCATTTAAAAGCTGCAATTCGATGTGTCATTTCTGCAGATGGATCAGCGTGAAAGTTGTTTGGCTCTAATTCCAGCCCTCAAAAGGAAATTCTAAACAGATACATTCAATGGTTTAAAAGCATTGGCGCATTAATTTTCCTCAGCCACCTCACTTAGACTTCTGGCTCCACTGTGGCTAGGAGTCTCACTTGCTTGCCACATTAACAAAAGCGATGTCAGAAGACTGATGTCAGATGGATGCTGTGTACAAGGCCAGCCATTCTTACACGAGGCAATTTATGACACATGCTGTTCAGTCCATTTACTATCTCCCACAACAGGACTATATACAGAGTCAAACACTACTTTTCAGCCACTTGTCTGTTAAAATATCTCTAAACACTTTATTTCGTGGTGGAATCGAATATAAAAACAGTTATTTTTTAAAGCTGCCACTTGAATTTGTGGTTTATCAGTGATTCTTAAATATGCCCAGGAAATCTGATCTTAAAGGATTGTAAACTGTGCCGGCATCATGGGAATATGAACACAGAAGCAAACGCAAACACGTGCAGCGAGCTGTCATGTCGGATGTGAGGCAGTAACTTGTCTGTTGGTATGTTTCCTGTTATGGATGTACACCTCACAGTACTACGTAGTTTTGCTGCCATCCTACTTCAACAAGTAGTTCAGAATGCCTTATGTTGTTGCAGTAGGACTGTGTTAATGCACTTGGGTCATGGGGACAAAACAGACCATGGTAGCTTTGAAATTTAAATTAGTTTCATTTATAAGACCATAACACCTTGGAGCAAATTTATGACACTTGCCCCATTGAGTCTGCTCCTCAATTTGATGGTGGTTGATTTATTTTCTGTCTCACCCCCATTTTCTTGCCTTCTCCCCATAATCATTGATGGCCTACTAATAAAATATCTGCTTTAAATATACCCAGTAGCGTGGCCTCTGTTCCCATCTGTGGCAATGAATTCCACAGATTCAGCGCCCTCTGGCTAATGAAACTCTTTCTCATCTTCATTCTAAAGGGACATTGTTCTATTCTGAGGCTCATCCCTCTGGTTGTAAACTCTCCCACTATTAGAAAAAGCCTCTGCATGTTGGCTCTATCTAGGCCTCCCAATTTTCGGTAGGTTTCAATGAGATCCCCCTTTATTTTTCTAAACTTCATTGAGTACAGATCAAGATTCAATGGACCTAGAAAATGAATTCTTTGAATTTACAGCACAGAAGAGGACATTTGGTCCAACATATCTGTGGAAAGATGGTGAGGTAAGGTGAGGTGAAGCCTCCATCATTCAGGGTTGACCATGGATATTGTGTCCTAGCTGTCTAGATATGCAAGCTAGGACAGTGCAATATGGAGAGCAAGCTGATGAACCCAAAGGAATGGCAGAGACTGATACAGTTCAACACCAGCAGTATCGTAAGAGTTGCCAGTCAGCACTGAACTCAACATAGGACTGCCTTAGAGATTCCAGCTCTATATTTCTCCCTCAGGGTTTATTTCCAAATCCTCCATCATGAGTCAGTATAGCCGTAAGGCAGCAGAGGATTGAGATTAGAGCTCTCCTTCTCCTAGATGAGCTGCCAAACACAGCTGATGAGCCCTATCTACCTGAAGCAACATATTTTAAGATGCCAGTAACCTCCCTTTGCCCAATCTTCTGTCAGTAGAACGGTTCCACCCAGCTCAGTAGCTAAGACACATGTGAAGGCCAGGAGTTAGACTTGGTTGTCAGAGGCTATCTGGGAGCATTTAATAGGTAGTGAGAGCTTATTCCCATTACCACCACTCCCCCGGCTATAACAACATTAATGAACCAAAAACTGGGGTGTGGAAAGATGGGGTGTCTTTTAACTGCTGAAGGAATAAAATGTGGAGACCCAAGAGACTGCATACATTGAAATCTGGAACAGCAAGCAAATTGCTGGAGGAATTCAGTGGGTCGAGTTCAGTGGTTATAGAACATAGAACATAGAAATTTACAACACCTTACAGGCCCTTCAGCCCACAATGTTGTGCCAGCCATGCAGCCTATTTTAGAAACTGCCTAGAATTACCCTACCGCATAGCCTTCTGTTTTTCTAAGCTCCATGTGCCTCTCTAAGAGTCTCTCAAAAGACCCTATTGTATCTGCCTCTATCACTTTTGCCGGCAGTGCATTCCTCTCTGTGTGAAAAACTTAACATCCCCCTTGTACCCACATATGGGTCATAATCCTGCTGCAAATAATAAGGCATTGGTCTTCACTGGCATAAGGGTGTCCTGGTAAATGAGCCACTGGAAGTTAATACATGGGTTCAATCTACTATGTCTCTCTATGATCCTGAGGTCTCAGTATCTGAAGATGATGTACAGGCTCTCTTGAACAGAATTAATCCAAGGAAAGTGTCTGGTTCAGCCAGAGTATCTGGCTGAGTACTGAAGACCTGTGCTGACCAACTGGCTGGTGTGTTAGCAAATATCTTCAACCTCTCGCTCTGGTAGTGTGTAGTACCCAACTACCTCAAGCAGACTTCAATCAAACCTGAGCCCAAGAAGAGTGTGGTAACCTGTCTCAATGACTATTGTCCAGAAGCACCTATATCCACAATGTTGACATGTTTTGAGAGGCTGGTGTTGAAGCATATCAGTTCCTGTCTGAGTGGCTACTTGGATCCGCTCCAATTCTCCCACCAGAACAACAGGTCCACAGCAGGTCTATCTTGTTGGCTCTTCATACACCCTGGAACATCTGGACAGCCAAGGTGCATTAATCAGGATGCTCTTTATCAACTACAGCTCGATATTTAACACCATCATCCCCTCAGAACTAATCAGTAAAATCTAAGGCGTGGGCCTCAATTACCCCCTTGTGCAATTGGATCCTGGATTTCCTTATTGGATCCTGGAAGGCGGTGATGAATCAGCATAATGGAGGGAGATTGAAAACAACAATAACAACAAATTCTCACTCAATGTCAATAAGACTAAGGAACTGATTGAAGACTTTGGGAGAGCGAAACCAGAGGTCCATGAGCCAGTAATTATCAGAGTATCAGAGTGGAGAGGATCAGCAGATTTAAATTTCTGGATGTCACTATCTCAGAGAACCTGTCCTGGACCCATCATATAAATATAATCGCAAAGAAAGCATGGCAGCACCTCTACTTCCTCAGGAGTCTGCAGAGATTTGGCATGTCGTCAAAAACCTTGGCAAACTTCTATAGATGTGTGGTGGAAAATGTATTACAGCCTGGTATGGGAACACCAATGCCTTTGAGCAGAAAATCCTACAAAAGAGTATGGACTCAGCTCAGTACATCACGGGTAAAGCCATGAGTCCATTTACATGAAACGTTGCTGTAGAAAGGCAACATCCATCACCAAAGATTGTCACCACCCTGGCCATGGCCTTCACTCGCTGCTGCCATAGAAGGTACAAGTGCCTCTGGACTCGCACCACCATGTTCAAAAACAGTTATCCTCAACCATCAGGATCTTGAACAAAAAAGAAATAACTACACTCATTCTATTTCTGGTGTTGCCACAACCGATAGTCTCACTTTAAGGACTCTTTATCTTGTTATTTCATGCTCTCGTTATTTACTGCTATTTATTTATATTTGCATTCACACTGTTTGTTGTTAATTGATCCTGTTTACATTTACTTGTTCTGTAGATTTGCTAAGTAAGCAGGCAGGAAAAAGAATCTCAGGATTGTATGTAGTGACATGTATGTGCCCTGATAACAAATTTTACTCTGAAATTTGAACTAATGAACTTTAACCCTTTACTGCAAGGCAATCTGGGTACAAGCGTAAAGATTTAAGATCAAGATTCAAGTTTATTTATCACTAGTACGTTGAAAATTGAGTGGTGGGGTGGAGATACATCTCTAGCAAAGGAGGTGTAAGACACTCCTTCCCTCCGCTAGCCTGCAGGTCACCCTTGAGCAAGGTGTAGCACCTGCTTAGCCCCACCAATCAGGGTCATGTGAAGCCATGGGAGCAGGTGGTGGATGCTCGTATGAACAGCCAGTGCATATCACAAGCCCTGCTTTTGCAACCATTGATGCCAGGCGGACAATCGCTGAAGAGCATTGCTAATGACTGGGGTCACCCAGAAGAAGGAAGTGGCAAACCACTTCTGTGGGAAAAATTTGCCAAGAGCAATCATGGTCAAAGACCATGATTGTCCACGTCATATGTCACGGCACATAATGATGATATTGAAAAATACAGTGAAGCACATTGTTGGCGCAAGCAATCAGCATGCCTGAGGGTGTGCTGGGGGCAGTCCACAAGTGTTGCCACACGTTCTGGTGGTAATATAGCATGTTATGCAGCAGTACTCTGGTCTTCCTACCGGAAAAAAAGATGTATTTACGACCTGCTCAGTGCGGTGACAGTGGTGGGTTTGATGTATGAGTTGGGGTTGGGCAGACTGAGCCAGTGCTCACTTGAGATCATAAGAATGAGGGGTGATATTGAAATATACAAAACTCAATGTTCAATAAGTCCAATGTGAATTTATTATCAAAGTGCATATATGCCACTGTATCCTACTGTGAGATTCGTTTTCTTGCGGGCATTCACAATAAATACAAAGAACCCTCTGCTGTCGGTAGAGAGTTCCTACGTTCTTGTAGTGATAGTGTGAGTTTCCTCCGGGTGCTCCGGTTTCCTTCAACAGTCCAAAGATGCAATGGCTGGTAGGCTACTTGATCATTGTAAATTGTCTTGTAATTAGATTAGGGTTACACAAATTGGTTGCTGGGCAGTGTGGCTTGAAGGTGAGGAAGGGTCTATAGCATGCTGTACCGCTGAATAAATAAATAGATATCACAACAGAGTCAATGAAAGTCTGCCTATAACAGATGACCGATTCATCAATGTGCAAAAGACAACAAACTGCAAATACAAAAAAACCCCATAAGACCATAAAGTATAGGAGCAGAATAGGGTCATTTGGCCCATCGAGTCTGCTCTGCTATTTCATCAATTTTCCTCTCAGCCCCAATCTCCTGCCTTCTCCCCCTCCCCCATATCCCTTCAAGCCCTGACCAATCAGTAATCTATCAACCTCTGCCTAAATATACATAAAGACTTGGCCTCCAGAGTTGCCTGTGGGAATGAATTCCACAGATTCACCACTCTGGCTAAAGAAATTCCTCCTCATCTCTGTTCTAAAAGAACACCACTCTGTTCTGAGGCTGTGTCCTCTGCTGTTAGACTCCCCTACCATAGGAAACATCCTCTCCACATGCATTCTATCAGGACCTTTCACCATTCGTTAGGTTTCAAAGAGGTCTCCCCTTATTCTTCTGACATCTAGTGAATACGGACCCAAAATCATCAAACATAGGAGAAGCTTTTCAATCCTAGAATAGTTTTTGTGAACCTCCTTTGAACCCTCTCCCATTTCAGCACATCCTTTCTAAGATAACGGGCCCAAACCTGCTTACAATTTTCCAACGGAGGCCTCTCCAGTGTTTTATAAAGTTTCAACATTAAACACTTGCTTTTATATTCTCATCATCTTGAAATGAATGCTGACATTGGATTTTCCCTCCCCATCACACTCAACCTTTAGGGAATCCTGCACAAGGATTCACAAGCCCCTTTGCTCCTCAGATTTTTGTATTAACTCTCCATTTAGAAAATAATGAGCCCTTTCATTTCTTCTACCAAGTGCATGACCATAAACTTCCTGACACTGTATTCCATCTGCCATTTCATTGCCCATGCTCCTAATTTTTTTAAGTCCTTCTGCAGCCTCTCTACTTCCTCAAAACTACCTGCCCCTCCATCTTTATATTGTCTGCAAACTTTGCATAAAGCCATCAATTCCATCATCCAAATCATTGACACATAACGTAAAAACAAACACAGACCCCTGTAGAACACCCCTAGTCACTGACTGCCAACCAGAAAAGGCTCCCTTCATTTCTGTCTTTGCCCCCTGATATCAGCCACTGCTTTATCCATGCTAGTATCTTTCCTGTAATACCATGGGCTCATAGCTTGTTAAGTAGCCTCTTGTGTGGCACTTTGTCAAAGGCCTTCTGAAAATCCAAGAACACAATATCAACTGATTCTCCTTTGACTATCCTGCTTGTTATTTCTTCAAAGAATTCCAATAGATATGTCAGGCAAGATTTTCCCTTGAGGAAACTACGCTGACTATGGCCCATTTCATCATGTGCCTTCACGTACCCTGAGACCTCATCCTTAATAATCACCCCCAACATCTTCCCAACCTCTGAGATCAGACTAACTGGTTTCCTTTCTTCTGCCTTTCTCTCCCTTCTTGAAGAGTGTAATGACATTTGCAATTTTCCATTCTTCCAGAATCTAGCGATTCTTGAAAGATAATTACTAATGCCTCCACGATCTCTTCAGCCACCCCTTTCAGAACCCTGGGGTGTATACTATCTGGTCCAGATGACTTATCAACACTCAACCTTTCAGTTTTCCAAGATCCTTCTCCCTAGCTACGGTAACTTCACACACTTCCTGCTCCCTGACACCTGGATCTTCCACCACACTGCTAATGTCTTCCACAGTGAAGACTGATGCGAAATACTTATTCAGTTTGTCTGTCATTTTGTTATCCCCCATTGCTGCCTTTCCAGCATCGTTTTCCAGTGGTTGGATATGAATAAATAAATAAATAAATAAACAATTAATACTGAGAACATGAGATGAAGAGTTGTTGAAAGTGAGTCCACAGGTTGTGGGAGCTGTTCAGTGATGGGTTGAGTGAAGTTATTCACACTGGTTAAAGAGCCTGATGACTGAGGGCTTACAATGAGGAACGAGTGGGTCAAAACTCTCTCTCAGGTTCTGATGTGGAGTCTCGACCCAAAGCACCTCAATTTCCTTCTCCTCCACCATAGATGCCAAGGTCCTTTATTTCTTGCTCCAGATTCCAGGATCGGCACTCGTCTGTGTTTCAAAGTTAGGAAGTATTTTTCTGTTGGGACCCAAGAAATCAATAACTCAAAATAAGGAATCTATCACTCAAGACTATTGCGGGAAGAAATTACTTCACCCAGGGAGAAGTGAACCTTCAGAATTCTCCATTCAAGAAGGCTGCAGCAGAGTCACAGCCTTCAGGATTGTTGATTCAGGATATGTTTGGAGATTGAGGAATTGGGATTAGTGTCAGGAAATGACACCAAAGATAAAGATTGAACATAGAACACGATAGTACAGGTCTTTTGGCCCACAATGTTGTGCCGAACAGTTAGCCTACCCCTAAGATCAATGTAACCCTTCCCTCCGAAATAGCCCTCCATTTTTCTATTATCTTTAAAAAGGCCTATGGAAGACCTTTTTAAAGTGCCATTAATGTATCTGCCTTTACCACTACTCCTAGTGGGCATCCACTCACCCACCACTCTGTGTAAAAAACCTACCTCTGACATCCCCCTATACTTTTCTTCAATCACCTTAAAATAATGCCCCCTCATGATGGAGCTGATTAGTGGAGCAGTCACAAAGGGTTGGAAGGTTGACTCCTGTCTTTGTTTCTCAGGCATATATATATATTTAGTGCTTATCTATCATTGGCTATCACCAGTCGGTGTTTTCACCTCCCTGCGCCCGCAACTCCCTTGTTCATTTGTCCCTCCCCACTAATATCCCTCCAGGCACTTACCCTTACAAGCGGTCAGTGTGCTTCACCTGCCTATACTCCCCCTCCCTTACCTCCATTCAGGGCCACAAACAGTCCTTTCAGGTGAGTGAGGGTAACACTTCACCTGCAAATCTGCTGGGTTGTCTATTGTGTCCAGTGCTCCTGATATGGTCTCCCCTACAATGATGAGACCCATCATATGTTAGGGCACTGCTTCATTGAGTACCTCCACTCATCTGTTAAAAGAGGAATTTCCCAGTTGCGAGACATTTTAATTCCAATTCCCAATTCCTGATCTGACATGTCAGTCCACGGCTTTCCCTTATGCCAAGATGAGGACACCTTCAGTGTGGAGGAACAACACATTACATTCCATCTGCGTAGTGTCCAACCTGATAACATGAATATCAATTTCTCCTTCCGGTAAAACCTTCCCCTCCTTTCCTCTTCTATTCTCCACTCTGACAAGTCACCTCTTCTCAGTTGCCTATCTCCTCCCACTGGTCCCCTCCTCCTTCCTTTTCTCCTATGATCCACTCTTCTCTCCCAACAGATTCCTTCCTCTCCAGCCCTTTAACTTTCCTACCCACCTAGCTTCACCAATCATCTTCCACCCTATCCTCCCTTCCCTCCTCATACCTTTTTATTCTGGGATCTTCCCCCTTCCTTCCTGGTCCTGAAGAAGGGTCTCAGCTTGAAACGTCAACTGTCTATTCATTTCCATAGATGGTGCCTGACTTGCTGGGTTCCTCCAGCATTTTGTGAGAGCTGCTTCAATTCCCACTGCTGCCTTAGGGAATTTGTATGTTCTCCATGGGTTTCCTCCAAGTGCTCTGGTTTCCTCCCAAATTCCAAAGACATACAGTTATAGTTAGTGTGTTGTGGGCACGTTACATTGGCAAAACTTGCAGGCTGCCCAGCACAATCCTCACTAATTTGATTTGACCCCAACAATGCGTTTCACTGAATGTTTCAATGCTTCAATGTCTATATGAAAAATAAGCTAATATTTTTTTCTTCTTTCATGGTCCTTGTACCTTACCATACTTGTGCACATGAAAGTATTATCAACTTTACTATTAAATGTACTAGGATTTCTACTTCCATCATTCTCTCATCCGAATGAAATGAATGTTTCTCGACCCATTCTAAACTTCCGCCAATTTACATAAATCTACGGTATGCCCTTTCCTTCTGACCTGCTTGATAGGGTAAATAGGTCCAGGCATCTAGCCTGGTGCCATTGTTTGCATGGACCTGTCACAGAGCTCCAACTGTTTCACTGATGTTATACAACGGTGAAATCTATTATCTATTCCTCATATGACCTACAGTATATGTAACTTTAACTACCACCAGTGCTGTTAGTATAGCCACTAAGATTCTTCAAAATCATTTGACACTTACATGTCAAGTGGGCTGGTTTTTGCTATACTAGGTGTGTGTAAGACAGAGATTGATAGGTTCTTGATTGGTAAGGGGGTTAAGGAACATGGAGAGAGGGTGAGAGAATGGAGTTGAAAGAAAATAAATCAGCCACGATTAAATGGTGAAAAATGATCAATGGCCTGAATGGCCTAATTCTGGACCGAAATGTATGGCAATGAACTGAAGAAATTAAGGCATTGGGGAGCAAGTTCAGAAATTGGAAGCCCAGAGGGACTTGGGTGTCCTAATGCCAGATTCCCCAAAGGTTAACTTGCAGGTTGAGTCATGAGTAAAGAAGGCAAATGCGATACTAGTGATCTCTCTCTTTCATATTCAAGATGATTAGAATATGAATGCAAGGCTATAAGGCATTTTCCAGACTGCAGTTGGAGTATTGTGAGAAATTTTGGACCCCTTATCTAGGAAAGGACGTCATTAAAGAGAGTCCAGAGGAGATTCATGAGAATGATCCTGGATTTAAAGGGTTAACGTATGAGGGTTGTTTGATGGCTCTGGACCTGTACTCTTGGGTTTGAGAAGAATGAGGGGGAATCTCATACAAACTTATCAAATATTGAAAAGCCTAGGGTAGACTGGATGTGGAGAGGATGTTTCCTATAGTGGGGGAGTCTAGGACCAGAGGGCATAGCCTAACGATAGCAGAACATTTCTTTGGAACAGAGATAAGGAGGAATTTCTTTAGCCAGAGCGTAGTGAATCTGTAGAATTCATTGCCCCAGGCAGCGGTGGAGGCCAAGTCATTGGGTATATTTAAAGAGGAGATATTTAATTAGTCAGAGCATCAAAGATTACAGGAAGAAGGCAGGAGAATAGGGTTGAGAAGAAAGTAGATGAGCTGTGACCGAATGGCCGAGCAGACTAAATAGGCTGAATTACATAATTTTGCTCCTATGGCTTATGATCTTATGGTTTATATCTGATGGTACTGAGCCTTTGGGGAGTTGTTGATACTGCACTCATCCAGGCGAGCGCAGAGCATTTCATCACACTCCAGACTTGTAGTTTATAGAATGTGGAAAAGCTTTATTGTGTCTAGAAGTGAGTCACTCTCCATTGCCCGGCCAGCCAGCATCTGACGTGCTCTTACAGCCACTCTATTTATCTGGCTGGGCCAACGGAGCTTCTGGTCAATGTACACAAACTAGAAAAATAGTCTCCACCAAACCGTCTGCCACTTGTACAGTGCTTCCGATAAACTCTCGCACAACGGTCAGTGACATGGAATAATGTAATTATATTCCAAAAGCAAATTTCAGTCCTCCAAGAAGTAAGGTTACACTGGACCACTTAGATAGTCTGTGTTGTAACAACTTAGACTTGACATAAGTATAAACACTGAACGGTCATTCCATCCTTAATACAATCTTTTTTTTCGTCATTTTGTACAGTTCTCCTTCACTTCATTTCTGCTATGACTCAGGGAATGTTCTGCTGCTTTTGTTGATGCAGGAATAAGGGGGAAACTAACCGAGATATTGGCAAAGAGAAACATAGAGTATTACAGCACTGCACAGGCCCTTTGGCCCACGATGTTGTGCTGATCTTTTAACCTACTTGACGATTAGTCTGACTCCTCCCTACCACATAGCTCTCCAATTTTCTCTGCCTATCTAAGAAAATCTGAAGTGCCCCTAATATATCTGCCTCTGCCACCACCCCTGTCAGTGTGTTCCATACAACCCCATTCTCTGTGTAAAAAAAACTTACCTCCAACATTTCCCCCGAAAATTTACCTTCAATCACCTTAAAGTTATGCCCTTTTGTACCAGGCATTGCTGTTCTGGGCAAAAGGTTCTGGCTATCCACTCTGTTGCTTTATCATCTTATACTCTTCTATCAATTGACACTTCATCCTCCTTTGCTCCAAAGAAAAAACCCTAGCTTACTCAACCTAATCTCATAACACATTCTCTAAATCTCCCTAAATCTTCCACATCCTTCCTATGATGAGACGACCAGAACTGAACACTATTATGTTTACAATAAGTCCAATTATCTATTTATTCTAATTTTTGTTCTAATTATGTTCTTGTATAAATGGTGCATACATTACATTTTTCTTGTGAATGCTGCTTATTTGATTCTATGTGCCTGAAATGCTGCGGCAAACAAGTTTTTCATTGTACCTGTGCATACATGTACACGTGTATATGCCAATAAACCTGTTCTAAGAAATGTCAGAACTACTCTCCCTTCTCCCTACTTTTAGTCATTGCTCTTTCTTAATGTGCTTTCGTTGCCTACCATTCAAGGTTCGAGATTGTTTATTGTCATTTTGGGATATACAGTGTAAAAGAGAACAAAATAATTGTTACCCCGGATTTAAAAAGTTTACGGGGTAATAGGAAGAAGATGGTGCCAGCGAAGAATGGTACCAAAGGCGACATCCTCAAGTTGGTTCATGAAGCAATTCCTTTTACATCTTCTTTTTATTTCAAACAGAAGAAAAATCTGTAGATTCTGGAAATCCAGGAAACACACTCAAAATGCTGGAGGAACTCAGCAGGCCAGGCAGCATCGAAGAAAAGGGTACAGTTGAAGTTTCAGGCCAAAACCCTTTGGCAGGACTAGAGAAAAAAGCTGAGGAGTAGATTTAAAAGGTGGGGGGAGGGGAGAGAGAAATACAAGGTGATAGGCGAAACCTGGAGAGGGAAGGATGAAGTAAAGAGCTGGGAAGTTGATTGGTGAAAGGGATAGAAGGCCAAGGAAGAAAAAAAAGGGGGAGGAACACCAGAGGGAGGTGATAGGCAGACGAGGAGATAAGGTGAGAGAGGGAAAAGGGGATGGGAAATGGTGAAAGGGGAGGGGATTTCTAGAAGTTTGAGAAATCGATTTTTATGCCATCAGGTTGGAGGCTACCCAACGGAATATAAGGTGTTGTTCCAGCAACCTAAGTGTGGCCTCAACACGACAGTGGAGGAGGCCATGGATGGACGTGCCAGAATGGGAATGGGAAGTGGGATTAAAATGGGTGGCCACTGGGAGATCCCGCTTCTTCTGACAGACGGAGCATAGGTGCTCGGTGAAGCGGTCTTCCAATCTACGTCGGGTTGCACCGATATATAGGAAGCCACACTGTGAGCACCGAACACAGTATATGACCCCAACAGATTCACAGGTGAAGTGTCACCTCACCTGGAAGGACTGTTTAGGGCCCTGAATGGTAGAGATGGAGGAGGTGCAAGGGCAGGTTTAGCACTTGTTCAGGATGCATGGATAAATGCCAGGAGGGAGATCAGTGGGGAGGGACGAATGGACAAGGGAGTTGCACAGGGAGCGATCCCTGTGGAAAGCAGAAAGTGAGTGGGAGGGGGGGTAAAGATGTGTTTGGCGGTGGGATCCCATTGGAGGTGGCGGAAGTTCCAGAGAATTATGTGCTGGATGCGGAGGCTGGTGGGGTGGTAGGTGAGGACACGAGGAACCCTATCCCTGGTAGGGTGGCAGGAGGATGGGGTAAGGGCAAATGTGCGTTTATTTAATTTGTGATTCTGCTACTGTTAGAGCCAGTTATCTACAGTCTGCCGGCGTGATTTTGGGCCAGTTGAGAGCTTTACTGTCTGCAAGGGTGTTCCACGAGTCTGTGAGCAAGGAAACCAGGAGACACGATTGACTCCATCTCTCTCCAATCCTGCCAATTGAAGTGCCAAGGAAGATTGAAATAATCGAGGTGGGTATCGAAGACGAGTGAGTGTTCAGCGCTGTCTATCAGCCTCTCACTCATAGCTGCCGGAGAAGGTGTTCGCATGTGGTGGTCTCCGGCTCTCTCTTGCTCACTGCTTCCGACGGAAGATCCTTGCATTCGAGTGATCGCTCTCTCCCTCTACGCTGTCAGCGGACGGTGTTGAAGCAAGGTTTGATCAACACCGATGGTCGATTTGGACTCCAGTTCAGGTTTATGACGTGTCCTAGTTATGTTCGCTCTTTTTTCATTACTACTTATGGGCTACTTTTGAACTGGGGTGGCCGATAATGAACGCTAAGTTGAACTGAAGTGAAATACGTCTTTCGGTTTTGTGTTTTATAGTCTATGTTTTCCTTCTATTTTTTGTTGCTGTTTGTGGGATTTTTTTTGTGCATGGTGGGGAAGGGGGATTTTATGTTAGATGTCTTAATTTAAACATGGTTCTTCTTTGTTTCAAGAGTCTGTGGAGAAGATGAATTTCAGGGTTGTATGCTGCATATATATGTTGATGATAAATGTACTTTGAATCTTTGATCTGATGAGGGTTTAAAGCACAATAGGCATAAGGAACACAATAAAAAACAAAAAGACAATAAATATAACTATAAAAGCAATCATATAAACACAATATGCATGTAACTGTTATATAAGTGTACATGAAGTGATGCTAGATAATGTGTATATGTACGATTGCAATACTCTGGAGCTATAGTTAGCATACTAAGTAATTTTCTGTATTTTCCAACTCAGTCAAAATTGACTTTTGTCCGCCAGAAAATATGAAACTTGTTCATTACCCAGGAATGGCCTATGCCAGTACTTTTTGGATATTAATACGAGTAACATTCCAAATCTGCTAGTCCAGCACGACTAACACCTCAAGAGTGATAGATTAATGGAGTTCTACAGTATCCAGTTCACGGGGTAATTTGTGAGGGCAATAAATGGCAGCCTTGTTAGTGATGAGTATTCTTGCTAAATGAGCAAGTATTGGGCTGGAATGTGCTGATGGTTGACTGGGGTTCTGTGGAGTATTACTCATGAGCTATAATGTGTCAGTGATGCAAGCTGGATGGATATCTCTGTCTCTGCAAAGCGTGGAGTTATAGAGTCAAATAGAAATGGGCCCTTCAGCCCATCTAGTCCATGCTGACCAAGATCCCAGTCCAGCTAGTTCATTTGCCTGCATTTGCCCATATCCCTCTGAATCCTCAAGAAAACAACATCCATCATTAAGGACCCTCCCCATCTAGGACATTCTCTCTTCTCCTTGCTATCTTTAGGGAGGAGGTAGAGGAGCCTGAAGACCCATACTTTAGGGACAGCATCTTCCCCTCCGCCATCAGATTTCCAAATGATTCATGAACACTATGTCTTTATTCAACATCTGCATTATTTACTTATTTTGTAACCGATAGCAATTTTTATGTCTTACACTGTGCTGCGGCAGCAAAACAATAAATTTCACGACATACATCAGTGATAAGAAAACTGATTCTGATTCTGGAATATGTGATATTCTGTGAGGGATACGCAGGGTAGGTTCACTGGACAGAGAGAACCATGGTCTTATGTTAAGGGGTGGTCAAAGATAGGAGATTATTTTAATGTCAAAGGTTCTGATTCTCTGCCTCAACTATTTGTGGTTGTTCAGCCATGGCACATATTCAAAGTGTCGACCATCAAGTTCCCTCCACAGTTGCTGCCTGACTTGTTGATGTCCTCCAGTGGATTGTTTCTTGCTAAATCCCAACATCTGGAGTCTCTCTTTTCTCATGATTCTGCTAAGTGCAGAGCAGGCTTGAGAGACCAAATGGCCTATACCTGTTTTAATTTCTTTTGCTTCCCATTTTTCATCAGGGATCAATTTTTCCTCATTAGTTTGCTTCCAGTGGAGTTTGTAATGGTGGTAATATTTATGGAGGGAAATGAACAGCTGACATTTTGGTCTGAGATTCATCCTCAATCCCGTTATTTCCCTATACCCAAAGACTTGGCCTTCACAGCCATCTATGACAATGAATTGCACAGATTCACCGCCCTCTGGTAAAGCAATTCCTCTTCATCTCTTTTCTAAAGGGATGTCCTTCTACTCTGAGGCTGTGCCTTCTGGTTCTAGACGCCCCCACTATAGGAATCATCCTCCCCACATCCACACCCTCTAGGCTTTTCAATATTCGATAGGTTTCAATGAGATTCTCCCTCATTCTTCTAAACACCAATGAGTGCGGGCCCAGAACCATCAAACATTCTTCATATATTAATCCTTTCATTCTGGGACCATTCTCATGAGCGTCCTTTGGACCCTTTGCAATGATGTCCTTTCTTGGATAAGAGGCCCAGAATTGTTCATAGTACTCTAAGAGTGGTCTGGATAATGCCATATAAAGCTTCTGCTTACATCTGTGCTTTTCTATTCTGGTCCTTTCAAAATGACTGCAAACACTGGATTGGCCTTCCTTACTCTTGACTGAACCTATGGAAGTCTTTGTTTACAGGGAAAATACACAAGCTTTTATCTGTAGAGGGGCTGTTTCCTAGTATCCATCAATGCCAAATGTCATTATTTAGGAAACCTGTAGTTCAAGCCAAAATGTTGTCCATTCAGCTGTAGAGTGTCATCTTTCCAGTGAGAGGGATTATTAAAGGAGATGAATCGTTGAGGAAGCCTCAGAAGACAATCCCTACCATCGACAGTCAACGCTAAAGTGTTTACATTTTAATTCATCATTGTTAAATTGACGAGCAATCTTAATGAGGTGACAGCTTGATGCTCTCCTTATATTAAATTGGGACACTCAGCTCAGAGTCTGAAGATTATGAGTTCATGTCTCAGTCCAAGTGCTTGAGCACAAAAATTTGGCCTAATGTTCTGATGCAGTAGTGAGGGAGCGAAACACTGTTCGAGATGCCATCTTCCAGGTTATCGTGGCACAATGGATGAGCTGGAAACTGGACTATTTATTTCTTCAGAGATTCAACACAGAACAGAGCCTTCTGACTCAATGAGCCACACTGCCTATTTAACACCAACCTAATCACAGGGCAGTTTACAATGACCAATTAATCTACTAACCGGCACGTGGGAGTAAACTGGAGAAGCAGGAGGGAACCTACACAGTTCACGGGTGGGGAACATACGAGCTCCTTACAGACACACTGTAATTGAACTCCTAACTGCGGAATGCCCCGAGTTGTAATAGTGTTCCACTAACGGCTACGTTACAGCGGCGCCCAGAGTCGAAAGAGTTCTAAATCACGGATTCAGATGTAGGTGTTTGAATGTCACCACGGCAGCTGGGGAATTTAAGTTCAGGTAATTAATCTAATCTAGAATGAAAGTTTGACTCATGATAGTAATACTTTGCTGCAAAAACGCTTCAGTAATAGTCACACCCTTCAAGGTGGGTGATCTGCTAACGCTATCTGGCTCGGACCCTGTAACACAGAGTGCACTCCTGCTCTCTCCCTGCAGGAGGATTTAGGGATGGCCAATAAATCCCGTCTGAGCCACCCGGGACATGCCCTCTTCTCATTGCTATCACTGGGTAGGAGAAACAGGAGCCCAAAGACCCCGCTCGATGCTTCTTCCCCTCGGACCTCAGATGTCTGAACCGTCGATGAACCCACGAATGCTACCTCATTATTCTCCTTTAGCACAATTTAGTTACTTTGTAACTTACTGCATAGTAATTTTTAAGGCACAGCTACATCTTGCACTATACTGCCGCTGCAAAGCTAAAAGCTTCACGGCGTATATCGGTGACAAGCAACCTGATTCTGGTCCCCATGAAAAAGTACGTGCAGATTCAGATCAGTTTGTTGTCATTTACACGCAGAGGCCACTTTATAAGTACAGGAGTGGAACCCAGAGTGGTCTACTGCTGCCGTAGCCCATCCACTTAAAGGTTCGTCATGTTGTGCATTCAGAGATGCTCTTCTGCTCACCGCTGTTTAGACTGTGGTCATTTGAGTTATTATCACCTTCCTGTCAGCTTGAACCAGTCTGGCCATTCCCGTCCAAATGCAGAATCAGATTCAGCAACGGCAATGCATTGCAGTACACGATAATAAAAGTTGTGAATTGTCGTAAAAAGTATACACAGATTAAAAATAAACAAGTAGTGCAAAAAGAGAGAAAAAAGCGGAGAGGCAGTGTTCATTGGGTTCAATGTCCATTCAGAAGTCTGGTGGCGGAGGGGAAGAAGCCATTCCTGAATTGTTGAGTCCGTGCCTTCAGGCTCCTGTACCTCCTCCCAATGGTACCAAAGAGAAGAGGGCACGTCCTGGGTGATGGTGTCCTTCACGATGGATGCTGCCTTTTTAAGGCATCGCTCCTTGAAGATGTCCTGGATTAAAAAGGCATTTTCACCCACAGAACTGCGGCTCACTGTATGTTTTTTTTTACACCATTCTCTGTAAGCTCCAGAGGTTGTTGTGCAGGAAAATTGCAGGAGATCAGCGGTTTCTGAGATGCACAAACCACCCGATCTGGCACCAACAATCATTCCACGGTCAAAGTCACTTAGATCACATCTCTTCCACGTTCTGATGTTTTGTCTGAATGACTGAACCTCTTAACCATGTCTGCATCTTTTATGCATTGAGATGCTGGCACATGATTGGTTGATTAGATATTTGCATTAATAAGCAGGTCGACTGGAGAACTTAATAAAGTGACCCCAGAGGGTACATCAGGGTGCAATAAGCCTCAGAGTAAACAAGCGTACGCGTAAATGATAAATACGATAAAGACAGTGATGAGTGCAGAGCAACAGGACGTTTCAAAGCAGAGCAATGCAAACCGAGGTCATACAAAAAGTGTTAAGGTAATAGTGATGCAAGAGGAAAAATTGAGGGTTCACCAATTGTGGTAGCACCACTGGGAAGGGGATGTAAAAGAGGTGATTGGTTCAGAAGTCTTGATAGCAGTTTGTTCTGGTCATCCAGGCTTTCAAACTCCTGTATCTTCTCCAGGAAGGTAGAGGAGGGAAATAGAATTGGTGGCAGGCATCCTTAATAATACTATTTGCCTTCCTGATCCAACATACTGTGAAGATCAAAATCCAAAGTAAGCATATTATTGAAGTACATATATATCACCAAATACTAGGCCCGAGATTTATTTTCTTGCAGGCATTCAGAGTGGAACAAAGAAATGCAATAGAGTCAATTAAAAACTACACACAAAGAATGGCAAGCAACCAGTAGGCAAATGAAGACAATCTGTGGTATTTTTAAAAAATAAATAAAGCAAGTCCATTGGTTGTGTTCGGTGATCAGTTCTGTGTTGAGTTGAGTGAAGCTATCCACACTGGTTCAGGACACAGATGATTGTGGGATAAAGAGATGGACTGAAAAATAGGAAATGATCAATATATGGTGCACTGGTCAGCATTTAGCGCATCACACTTTTATAAAGAAAAGCAAGGAGTTATCCTTGATGCAAAGTGCTGGACAAACTCAGCAAGCCAGGAAATGGGTAAAGAGTTGACATTTTGGGACAAGACATTTCTTCAGGACTGGAAAGGAAGGGGGAAACGCCAGAATAAAAAGGTGGGGGGGGGGGGGAGGGGAAGGAGGAGAGCTAGAAGATGATAGTGAAGCCAGGTGGTTAGGATGGGCTGGAGAAGAAGGAATCTGTTAGGAGAGGAGAGTCAACTTTAGGAGAAAGGGAAGGAGGAGGGGACCCAAGAGAAGTTGATAGGCAGGTGAGAAGAAGTAAGAAGCCAGAGTGAGAAATAGAAGAGGGGAGGAGGAGGGATTTTTTTTAACCAGAAGGCGTAATCGATATTCATGCCACCAGGTTGGAGGCCACCCAGGTGGAATATAAGGTGTTGCTCCTCCATCCCGAGGGTGTCCTCATTGTGGCACAAGAGGAGGACATTGTCTGGGAATGGGAATGGGCATTAAAATGTATGGCCACCAGGAAGTTTCGCTTTAGGCAGATGGAGCGGAGGTGCTCGACAAAGTGGTCCCCTAACTTATCTCCTGATGTTCTATTAAATATTTAACCATTAATTAATAATACTAAAACAGATTATTTTTCTGTCGATGAGAATTTGTTGTTTAATTATAGTCTTATTTCTTACAACTGCACTTCAAAGTTACTTCATTGCTCTCTGGAAGACACTGAAAGGTGACAGGTAATGGGCAATTCTATCTTAATTTTATCTGTATTCTTTCCCTTTGAAGTAAATGCCTGATCCACTGCTCCCCTCCTCCTCCTGAAGGTCCGATTCCTTTCCACCCACAATCTCCTCACAGGAAACTATTTCTATTTTGGTCCTCAATCATTCTTGTGGTCACTTTAAGCAAGTCTAAGCAATTTGTATCAATCAGTGTTGAATTATTAGCAGCTCTGTGCTGTTAACTTGTGTCCATTGGGGACTCACTCAATTGTTCCAAATACTTTTCAATTTGGTCTCACAAATGCTGCCAGAGAAAAAAGAAAGTGTTCTGCAGTCCAAAGATGTTCCGTTCGAATTTCAGAACACAGCAATATTTCGGTACTGCATCACCCAGCTCCCACCCCCACTCACCCCAAAGCTTGATTAAGATTCAATCTGGATGGCAGCTGGATTTAAAGATGGATTTTGCAGTTCCTTTGCTTGCATTCTTCTCTCTTTTGTTACTTCTTAAATGTTCTTGGAAACTTAAGACTCCTACATTAATCTAGCCATGCTGGCACGTCGAGCTTAGTCAAGGGTTTTCTCGTTAATTATCCCATTAAAGAGCAACGTTAAATCATTCCCCTGGGTTCAGCCTGAGCCCAAATCTAAGAATTTGTCAGTAACTCTGCCACAGTTCCAAAGCTGGCACCAAACATCTTTATTTCTCTAAATTTCTGTGCCAAAACACTTACTATGTTTCACACAGCATTTAACAAAAAAAAAATCCCGTAAAGTGCAGCCAAATCCCTTAGGAAACATCTCCGCTGGAACATCAAGAGTATTTGGCATACTGGGGTGTCAAAGTCAGGCCAATGATTTCAGCTCATATTAGGCCACAAAAGTAACAAGGCCTTTTTAATAACAAATGACTTCAGACAGCTACGTCAAAACAGAGGAATATAATTTGTCAGAAAAATGCCCTGATACAGCCTGTTTTACATCGTAACTGTTTCCATATTCTGTGTATTTATGTGCAGTGTAGCATAATGATTAATAGGCCTTGTTAAAAATAATGGTAAAATCCTTCAGTTCAGGCATCACTTTACAGATGAGAGATGTGGGTGTACTGAGTGAAAATCCAAATCCTTCCCCTAAGATAAAATCTGCAGTGCTCAGGCAGGGATGGATTAAACCCTTATGAATGTGACATTAGGAAAACCTGTGTTTTGATACACTCACCCATGATTATATCTCAGTTCCCCCAAGGGTTAGAGCACCCAGAGCAGTACTGTCTTCAGTGAGGACGATACCATCTGTCATGGTTCCTGTCAGTCAGTTCAAAGGTGTTTAAAAATTATGAAAAGGGCCACGTGAATAAGAAGGGAGGTGACTCATATTGAACATAAATATTGGGGGTTGATCTGACAGACCAGTTGTACTAAATTCCGTGTAATGCACCTCTATTAGTGGAAGAGTCCAGGAACGGAGGGCACAGCCACAGAAAAGAAGGATATCCGTTTGGAACAGAGACGAGGATGAACTTCTTCAGCCGTAGGATGTGGAATCTCCAGAATTCATTGCCACGGACGACGTGGAGGCCAAGTCATTGGATTTGACAGAATATTGATTAGTAAGGGGAGAAGGTAGGAGAGTGGGGTCAAGAGGGAATATAAATCAGCCATGATAAGATGGAGGAGCGGATGCAATGGGCTGAATGGCCTAATTCTGCCCTCATGTCTTAAGGTTATATGGATGTACATTAATTTGTCTTGGAACAGGAAGACCACAGAGACTCATTATCACCTTCTCAAGAACAATAAGGGATGAGTACTAAACTCTGAAAAGTAATCCCAATTTGTTTAATTTTATTGTCATATGCATACATGCATAAGCTATACATACCATGAAAGATAGCTTTCTCTGCAGCAGCAGCACTGTATATTACATGCTTTTTGGCCCTCTTTGCTGCCCTCAATGTGTCCTTTCTATTGTGAAACTGAAAAACGTTGTGCTTCCTCCTCGGATGTTCCATTCATCATTTCAGCCCCCTATGACAGGTTTATGGCGAGCCTGACTAAGACTTTTGCACAGTACTGTATTTGTCACCGTGGAGCGGAGAGCGAGTTTGTAAATCTGGCGGGAGCAAAGGATGTTGGGAATTGCAAGGGTTGAGAACTGTGGGAAGGGTGTGGGACAGGTGGCAGAGGAGGAGTGCCAGGGCAGGTGTTAGTGCGTGTGCAGACACCCTCAGCCCAGAGACACCAAGCAAGGTCAGTTCATTTCAAATAATTAGTTTATTGACCATTGTCTCTCTGGTGCTTCCTGCTCCGTCCCCACTCCCTTCCCCTTCACTCCCTCTGCCACCAGCACGTTAGCAGTACAGGGCAACGCAGTACCATGGCATTTTGTATAGTACTTCATAGCACCAGCCATCAGAGACAGGATTCAATTCTCAGCTCTGTCTGTACAGAGTTACATTCTCCCTGTGATCGTGTGGGTTTCTTCCAGCTGGTTCCTGTTTCCTCCCACATTTCAAAGACGTACGGGTTAAGGTTAGTAAGCTGTGGGCTTGCTATGTTGGCACCAGAAACGTGGTGACACTTGTGGGCTGCCTCCGACATATATTCGGACTGTGTTGGTTGTCGACAGGAAATGGCGCATTTTACTGTAGTCAAAGATTCAAGATTCAAAGTACATTTATTATCCAAGTGTGTATGCAGTATACAACCCAGAGATTCGTCTTCAGCCACAAAGCAAACAAACACCATGAAACACATTCAAAGGAAAACAACAAACCCCAACGTGCAAAATAAACCAAATCGCACAAATGGAAACAAACGAGTGAAAAACACAGAACCAAACCACCAAAGTCATCAAGAAAGTCCAGGCATGTTCAGTCCAGCTCAGTTCAACACAACCCAGTGCTGTGTCATTCATTATCTTCAAAATCCCCGATTAAAAATGCACAAAATAGGAACAAAAAAAGAAGCGACCACAAACCAGAAACACATCATAACGTGAACTACAGAGTCCAATCTGTATATTTTGATGGTCAGATGTATATATGATAAATAAAGATAATCTTTAATCCTTTATCGTGGCAGCAGTGCTCAAACCTACAAGATGTAATGTAGCAACTTGTCTGCAGCAGCTTCAACAACACCTCTCAGTGACTTCTGAACAACGGGGTAGTTAGACCTGGAATATATGAGATGCACTCCAAGTTCACACATTATGTCATTCTATTCTGAGGCTGCTAAGCAATATATTAGCCAATGGTATTACAGGAAAGATACTAGCATGATTAGAAGATTGGCTGACTGGCAAAAGGAAACGAATGGGAATAAAGAGGCCTTCTCTTGTGGGCTGCTGGTGACTAGTGTTGTTCCGCAGGGATGGTGTTGGGACCACTTCTTTTCGCACTATAGGTCGATGATTTGGATGATGGACGATAGCTTTTTTGGCCATGATGGCAGATGATACAACGGTTGCTGGAAGGGTAGGTAGTGTTGAGGAAGCAGGGAGTCTGCAGAAGGACCTAGATTAGGAGAATGGGCAAAGAAGTGGCAGATGGAATAAAGAGTAGGGAAGTGTATGGTCGTGCACTTCGGTAGAAGGAATAAAAGCGCAGACTATTTTCTGAGCAAATTCAGAAATCAGAGGTGCAAAGGGACTTTAGAGTGCTCATGCAGGATTCCCTAAAGGTTAACTTGCAGGTTGAGTCAGTGGTAAGAAAGGCAAATGCAATGTTAGTGTTCGCTTCGAGAGGACTAGAGTATAAAAACAAGGATGTAATGCCAAGGCTGTAATCCTATTTTTATGGTCTTATAGTCTTAGGTTTTATTCTAACTTGGAAACATTCTTTCATTATCACTGGGTCAAAATCCAGCCTAGCAACACTTTGAGCACCTTCTTTAGACAGACTGTAGCTGTGCAAGGAGGCTATAATGGTACAGTATAATTTCCTCCAAAAAAAAATACTCTCAGTAAAAACAAGGTCATTGAGATGTTCACATCCTGTAACTGAATACTGAAGATGAAAATTTAACTTTGTACACGTACGTTAAAACACAGAAGCACACAGTAAAATCTATCACCACACACAATGTTGGAGGAACTCAGCAGGCCAAGCAGCATCTGTGGAGAAGAGTACAGTCGATGTTTTGGGCTGAGGCCCTTCATCAGGACTGGAGGAAAAGATGAGGAGTCAGCGTAAGAAGGTGGGGGAAGGGGAGGAAGAAACATGGTGAAAGGTGAAATGGGTGGGAGTAGTAAAGAGCTAGAAAGTTGATTGGTGAAAGAGATACAGGGCTGGAGAAGAGGGAATCTGATAGGAGAGGTCAGAAGGCCATGGAAGGAAGAAAAGGGCGAGGAGCACCAGAGGGAGGTGATGGGCAGCTAAGGAGATAAGGTGAGAAAGGGATTTGGGAATGGGGAATGGTGAATGCGGAGGGGGCATTACCAGAAGATTGAGAGATCAATGTTCATGCCATCAGGTTGGAGGCTAAAATCAATCATTTGTGTCAATGACCAACAGAAACCAAAAATGTGCAGGGTGCCACCCGCAAGGGTCTCCTTGTCTTTGGTGTCAACATTGCTTGGTCACAACTTGCTAACTCTAACCAATATATCTTCTGGATTGTGGGAGGAAAAGGAGGAAAAACAGGTAGAATATACAATTTCCTTAAAGAGTGGCAGGAATCAAACCCCAATCTTCCGATCCGGCACGGCAAAGCATTGGAGACTGAGTGGACACCTGATAGTTTACAAAATTATAAAAGGCATGGATTGGGCATAGATCCAGGACAGAAATAACAAATACTAGACTACAGAAGTTTTAAGGAGAGGCAATAAGGAGAGGATTTCTAGGGTGGCTAAGACTTTTGCATAAAACTGAAGTAATTTTATGTATTGCACTGTACTTCTGCTGCAAAAAAAACAAATTTCATGACATATGTGAGTTATGATAAACCCGATTCTGATATGAGTCTCTATTATAGACTGAGAGTGGGATGTTCATATGCCTGACTAAACACTTATAGTACTGTACAAAAGTTTGATGCACAGATATATATAGGTAGGGTACCTAAGGTATTTGCATGATACTGTATTTGTCAATATAGAGCAGAGAGCAAGTCTGTAAATCTGACAGGAGTAAAGGGTGTTGGGAATGGCGAGGGTGGATCTCCAAGGGAGGGGTGTAGGACAGGTGGCTGAGAAGGAGTACCAGGGGCAGGGGAGGGGTGGCACAGGTACAGCCCTGAGACACCAGGCAAAATCATTTGATTTCAAACAATTGGTTTATTGATCATTAATGAATGTCTCTCTGGAGCTTCCCACTCTGCCCCCTCTCCCCTCCCCTTTTCCCAACCACGATTCCCCTCTTTCTGTCTCCTTCCCACTCCCAGTCCACAATAGAGACCCATATCAGAATCAGGTTTATCATCACTCACGTATGTCATGAAATTTGGTTTGTTTTGCAACAGCAGTACAGTGCAATACATAAGATTACTACAGCACAAATTACTACAAGACTCTTACACAGTACTGTAGATGCAGATCTATTTATCACATTTAATCAAAACATATAGTGAAATGCACTGTTTGTGTTAACAATCAGCACCCCTAAATATGTGGGGGGAATCTAGGAACAGAGTGCACAGCCTCAAAATAGAAGGACGTCCATTTAGAACAGAGATGGAGAGGCATTTTTTTTTAGCTAGAGTGTAGTGAATCTGAGGAATTTGTTGCCACTGGCAGCTTCTGTGACCAGGTTATTGGGTGTATTTAATGCAGAGATTAATACGTTCTTGATTAGTCAGGGCGTGAAAGGTAATGGGGAGAAGGCAGGAGAATGGGGGTTAGGAGGGAAAATGGAAAAGAATTTTCCAAATGGCTAAGTGGCCCAATTCTGCTCCTATGTCTTATGTGCTGGAGGCAGCATGCAAGTGTCACCACGTATTCCAGTGCTAACACAGCATGCCTATGCTTCCAAGCAGAATAACACAAGCAGCAGCAACAACAACAAAACAACATCAAAAGAGGTCACTTTCCCACTCTCTCACCCACTCACACACACAGACAGGCCGCCAACTCCAGGACAGTCCTCTGGCTACGGACTCCCAGGCTTGCAGGCATGCAGCCTCCACCCTCCTGTCCCTGGCCCAGTGGCTTTGAAATTCAGGTCTTACCTCCAATTCGCCAACTTCAGTCTTTGACCTTCGGACTTTTACCTCTGGAATTGCCAACCTCTGAACTTCGACCTTCACCTTGGCTTTCTGGATTTCACCGATTTCTGGCTACCAATGCCAGGACTCACCGATCACTGGACTTTAACCTGACATCTAGTTAAAAGTACTTGCCTTTGTACAGCTCCTTCAAGTTTCATAACATCCCAACCCATTTTTCAAGCAACAAAAACGCTTTGAAGTTTGCTTTCCATTGTAAAAACTTCACTGTATCAGTCTCCCAAAGGCAATGAGATAATGAACAGGGAATCTGTTTTAGTGATTTTGATAGATGGCTGGAAAATTTTCATGCCATTCTTTGACATAGTGCCATAGATTCTTTCGAAACCAACCAGGAGGTATTTTAACCACTCACTGCGGCACTCACTCACTGAACAGGAAGCTGAGTTAAAACACCTTCCAATACAAAGAGTTATAGATGCCCACATGTAGTACTCAGCAACTCAGCACATCCACGTGCCCACAGGAAATCCCTCACAACATTCAACGAGCTTGATATTCCTAAAAACCTCTGAATTGTTTTACCCCGCATTAGTGTGACAGCAATGGCACGCATGTATGGTGACCACTAGAGGCTGTGATCCGGAGTCAATCAGAGCCCTCATTAGGGAGTGGACTGAACTCAATATTAAGAACACAAGAGGAGCTAATGGTGTGAAAACACAATTTTAACTTCACTGCCATACCATCCAATTGCAATAATTTTACACTCATTGGCCACTATATTAGGTTGCTGAGTGTGTGTGTGTTTGTGGTCTTCTTCTGCTGTAGCCCATCCACGTCAAGGTTCAATGTTTCGTGCATTCGGAGATGCTCTCCTGCACACTGCTGTTGCAACACGTAGTTATTTGAGTCACTGTCAACCTCCTGTTGGCTTGAACCAGTCTGACCATTCTCTGACATCTCTTACTAATAAGGTATCTTGCCCACAGAATTACCACTCATTGGATGTTTTTTCTACTTCTTGCACCATTCTCTGTAAACTCTAGGGATTTTTGTACATGAAAATCCCAGGACATCAGTAGTTTTTGAGACATTCAAACCACCCCATCTGGCACCAACAATTATTCCACAGTCAAAGTCACTTAGATCACATTTCTTCTCCATTCGGGTCTGAACAACAACTGAACGTCTTGAACACGACTGCATGCTTCTACGTATTGAGTTGCTGCCACATGATTGGCTGAATATATATTTGCATTAACGAGCAGGTGTCCAGGTGTACCCAATAAAGTGGCCACTGGGTGTACTTCTTTTATTGCATGTTAAGCACTTTCATCTGGGTAAAGATGAATAAAGTTAACTTGTTTTCATGAAGCACAGCAGCATTTTTGGGGTAATGCTTCACAACGCCAGCGACTGATGTTCAGTTCCCACTGCTGTCTGTGGGGAGTATATCTGTTCTCCCTTTCACCACGTGGGTTTCCTCTGCATAGTCCAGTTCCCTTTCACGATCCAAAGATTGCCTTTAACAACACTCCAAGTGCAGTCTCGCCAACAACTTTACAGTGGTAACATGTCATCCATTTTCCCACACTCAGTGCCTTGAATAATGAAGGAAAATTGGCCAAACATCTTGTTCCTACATTGTCCACCTATGTTGACACTTTAAGGGAACTAAATACGTGCAATGGGTTGTTATATTAGTGATTTGGGCAAATTTGCATTTGAAAATGTCTAATACCTTACTTTTTCTGCAGTGGAAACCTGAGATATATGACATACTCCTTTCACTTATCTCCCTGCACCAGGATGAGCTTTCATCTACTGCCAAGGGCTCGCATGGGCTGGACAACCCATGTGAGTCAGCGAGGCTGGTGTTCAAGGCCTTCCTATGAGGTCCCATCATCAGTCAGTACAGAGTTCGAGGCCTGGAGCTTGGGGTCTTTATACAGGGTTCTTGTTCATTGTCCCGGTGAATCTTGGGGTCGATACTAAAGATCGGAAGTCGGGAAGTCAGGACAGAGCCCTGGAACTACAAATCTGTGAGTCTACTGTCAAAGGCCCAATCTCTGCAAGTCAGTGAGCCTTTTGGGGGCTGAAGGCCCAGAGACTTGTTCTGCATGTGTCTGTGTGTGTCTGGCCCGCTGGGAGGGGTAAGGGGCTTGTTTTGCTGTTGTTCTCTCATTGTTGCTGCTTGTCTTGCTCTGTGAACCTGGTAGCATGCTATTTTGGTGCTGGAATGTGTGGTGACCTGCACATCCTTTGGTTGTGTTGGTTGTTAATGTAAGTGATGCATTCACTGTAAGTTTTGATGTACATGTGATAAATAAAATATCATCAATGATTATAATTAATCAGAAATCACAAAAGTACTGAGGAGCATCAAAACATAGATCCACTTTGGCCTGATGAATTACTCCATAGAGATAAAGAGCCACAGAGTAGCGCTGGGTAGAAACAGTCCCTTCAGCCCATCTTGTCTGTACTGACCATGGTGTCCACCAAGGTAGTCCCATTTGCCCATGTTTACCCCAAATCCCCCCAATCCCTGTACTTATCCAAGTGACTTTTAACTGTTGTTATTGTATCTGACTCAACTACTTTCCCTGGCGGTTCATTCCATATACCTACCACCCTGTGCGTGAAGTTGCCCCTCTGGTCTCTTTTAATGCTTTCACGTCTCACATTAAACTTAAGCCCTCTACATTTTAGTTTCCCTTCCCTGGGAAAAAGACAGCATGCATTTACCCTTCCTACACCTCCCATGCTTTCATACATCTCTATAAAGGTCACCAAGCACTTTCCTGCTCTCCAAGGAATAAAGTCTGTCCAACCTCCTGCTATAACTCAGGCTCTTTAGTCCTAGCAGCATCCCTATGCATCTTCTCTGCACTCCTTCCACTTTAAAGAGGTATTTCCTATAAGACAACGGCCAGAAGTGTACATAATACTCCAAGAGCAGCCTCACCAATGTCTTGTAAAATCCTTGGATAAGAGAATGAATATGGATCAGATGTTCTTTAGGCCGGACTTTCTAGTAGCAGTGCACCGATTGGCTGGGATGACATCGAAGGATCTGAGGTAATTTATTGGACTCTTGAAATCTTTCTGTCAACACACTCATGTGAAGATGGTGCTCAGGGTGTAAATTATTCACAGTGCCAAATATTTATTTAAGCCCCATGAGCATATTTACATTTTGGTGCCACTCAGCACATTTGATTTGTTCTGATCGTGGATTATATTATCCGGAAAAACCCTGCGTTTCAATTGCTTCGTTCCTGCGAAGTGCAGGGGTACACGTTCTCAGGCAGTACACTCACAGACTTTTATGTGGGACATGTTGGCCGGGCACATCATCTGTTTTCATTAAAGTTACAAAGCCGATTACTGTTCTGGATTTGCCGATACTCCTGGGGCCCGGGGAAAGAAAGATGATTGGATGGCTGACGGCTTGTACAGGGAGTGGGGGTGGCGGGGGCAGGTGTAAAATACTTCCTGTGGAGCTCTAACATAGAAAAATGGTTTCAAAATCGGGTCTCTGGTGGGAAATAGCTTTACATTATCGTTGACTGTCCAATTTTTCATGTTTCTTTATCCAGCCGGGAGGTTAGTTTACATGTGATCAAGCTGGTGTTAGCTTCTCATAGAAACCTCTCCTTGGTGATAGAAGTAGGCCACAGTTACCATTATCCCTAGTTGAGTGATGCTGTTACCAAGAATCTGGTTGCAGCAACCATCAGGCTCCTGAACGAGCGTGAATAACTTCACTCACCTCAATTCTGAACTGATCCCACAATCTATGCACTCAATTTAAAGGATTCTACAACTCATATTCTCTGTATTATTTATTTTTTCATCCATTCATTCATTTATTTACCTATCACTTCATCTATTTGTCTGTCTGTTTATTTCCATTTGCACATTTTGTCTTCTTTCGCACATTGCTTGTCAGTCTTTGTGTGTAGTTTTTCAATGACTATATTGCATGTATTTGTTCCACTGTGAATGCCCGCAAGAAGATGAAAATGGTCATGTATACGTACCTTGATTGTGAATTTACTTTGAACTTTGAAGTTTGATCAAGTCTCTATTGAATGGACCAGATTGTCCAACCTCCTCCAATCATGCCTTTTAAGTGCCTGGCACCCCAGCCCCTGGGCTTCTCACCTCACAGCCTCTCCATGGGTCTTTGGACTTCTTTTCTTTCTTTGCCAGGTCTCTAGGCCTCTCCTTGTTCTTGCCCAAGTCTCTGGGCCTCCTCCTTGGCATCTCTTAAGATATCTGAATCTCCTCCTCCACCACTCCTCAGTTTCAGGGCAGATCCTGGCTCAGTCCAGGGTCTCTGTTTCCTTCTTCAGCAGTTTGCACAAGCTAATGCCAACAGTTTAGGGTTGCAAAGCAGTGAGCATTATGCTTTACAGAGCCAGCAGTAAGACTGAGATTCAAGTCCCACCACTGTCTGTAAGGGGTTTACATATTCTCCCCGTGACCTTGTGGGTTTGATCCGCATGCTCCGTTTCCTTCTACGTTCCAAAGGTGTACGAGTTGTGGTCAGTAAGTTGTACGATGTTGACTTCAGAAGCACGGTGACACTTGTGAGCTACCTCTACCACATCTTGGACTGTGTGGGTCTTTGAGGCAAACAACACATTTCATGAACACGAGAAAGTCTGTAGCTGCTGGAAAACCAAAGCAACTCACACAAAAGGAACAGCTTCTTCCCCTCTGCCATCTGATTCCTAAATGGACATTGAAGCTTTGGACACTACCTCACTTTTTTTTTATATAAAGTGTTCTTGTTTTTGCACATTTTTAAAATCTTTTCAATATATGTAATTGATTTCCTTGTTTATTTATTATTATGTTTTATTTTATTTTTTTCTCTCTGCTAGATTATGTATTGCATTGAACTGCAGCTGCTAAGTTAACGAATTTCACGTTACATGCCGGTGATAATAAACCTGATTCTGCTTCTTAAAATGCTGGAGGAACCCAGCAGGTTAGGCAGCATCTATCGAAAGGAATAAAGAGATGACCTTTCAGGCCAAGACTCTTCTTCAGTAAACACGAGGAAATCTGCAGATGGTGGAAATTCAAACAACACACACAAAATGCTGGTGGAACACAGCAGGCCAGGCAGCATCTATAAGGAGAAGCACTGTCAACGTTTCGGGCCGAGACCCTTCGTCAGGACTCTTCTTCAGTCCTGTTTTCTTCAGTCTATTCCATAGATGCTGCCTGACCTGCTGAATTCCACCAGCATTTTGTGTGTGTTGCAACACATTTCATTGTATGTTTCAATGTACACGTGACAGATATGCTAATCTTTAAAGTTACCACAAATAATTGAAAGGAAAGATAAGCTTAATTCGCCATGACTTTGAGTTGTCTGTCACTCATCTTCAACTACATGAAGTTCCCCTTTCAATTCACATAGAGTTTCAACAGTCACCAAAGTATTGTAGTTGACAGAAAAATCAGATATTACAGATTTTAAAACAAAACAGCAGTCCAAGATGAGAACAAGTTTTCTCCACAGTTTAGAATGAGTCCCATTCAATGCTGGATTAAACAGTTAGGCTCTACCCCTCTGGATAAGAGAAGGGATAAATTGGACAGCCTTACACAATGACACAGATCACACAGTCTGAGATTGATTAAGGTGATCAACAGATCTGGCACAAGAATGTGACATTAATGTTAAGGTCAGCCTGAAGCAGGTACGAGGGGCTGAATGGCCTACTCCTGCTTCTGTAGGATGGCGAGGACCTGATGAGAAGAGAGGCCTGCTTCTGTGCTTCATCTCTCTATGATTCTATGAATATAGTGTCCATGTGGTCATACTGTCATAGGGTCAAATCACCCCCCTTACCCAGGACATGCCCTCTTCTCCCTGCTACCATCAGGAAGGAGGTACAGGAGCCTGATTCTGATTCGGATTGTACAGGGATAAAACACAGAAGCCGGTCCTTCAGGCCACCAAGTCCACATCACCCATTTTAATTAATCCTATGTTAATTCCATTTAAAAAATCTCTCCTCATTGCTATCAACTCCATTCACCCACATACCATGGGCAACTTACTGTGGCCAGATACCGTACTGACCCGTCTACCTTTGGGACTTTGGAAGAAACTGGAGCACACAGGGTGATCCCGCACGGTCATGGGGAGAATATACGAACTCCGTGCAGACAGAGCAAGGTCATGATCAAAGCTGCATCTCCAGTGCTGTGAGGTAGCAATTGCATCAACTGTCCCATAAGGCCATAACATAAGAGCTGAATTAGGCCACTCGGCCTGTCGATTCTATCCTGCCATTCCACCATGGCTGATTCATTACCCCTCTCAACCCCATTCTCCTGACTTCTCCCCGTAACATTTTGTTGCCTAAGTATAATTCCACCCCAGAGGCACAGGTTGCAGAAGCCATGTTGCCAAGGTAGGAATATTGCTGAGGTGGCTTCAGCTGTGAAGTTTGCATGGGTGAACAGACTTGTTCTTTTAAAAAAAGAATTACCTCTTGGGAGCAGTACAGGTAGCCCAATCAGTTCAGATTCACCAGTCACGAGTGGAGAAAGAGTCTGAGAATGGAAGATGGAATGGGTGGGAGCAATGAGGGCCCCATGGGCAAAGGGGTAAAAGGGGAGTAAAACCATGTAACAAGTCCGATAGCTAATTAATATCACCAGCCACATAAAGGCAGCGTGCCAGGAGTTTAAAGAAAAGCCTCCTTCAGAGGCTTGGGCCAGAGGTCAGCCAGAGCTGACAGTGCAATCGCAGTCTAAGGAATTCAGTAAACCATGGTGTAAGTGAACCAGTGGAGGAGAAGCTAAATCACAGGCACTTCAAAGATGAACCATCTGCTCGAAAATACAGGATGCATCTCAGACTTGAAGTTGCCAGGAAAATAGAATTATTACGTGGGAAGGCCCTGGAATAGCGATTTACAACCTGGGCTTGTCTCATTTATTTTAAAGAGCTTTAGCTCTTTTCAGTATTTGATCTCATTTCCTACGTGCGCGGCCTGTTTTAAAGTTATGCCTCAGAAAAAGCTGGGTAAGTTAAGGGCTGACTCATTTTCTGAAAACTGCCTCCAGTCATCCCGAGTTAAATGTTGAGGAGCTTCGGTCCTGAGTTTTGCAAATCCCAACCGACAGAAATTCAAACTAGTGAAGATTGTCTGTGACTTTAAGCTAATAGATCTGTGCAAGAACAGCAACAGAGTAGCATCATTGAATGATTTTACAGTGAGTCATGTTAATAACTGAACGTGCTGGGTGATTTACAGTGTGGGAGCAACGAACCAGGCCCGCCAAGGCGAAAACATGAATGCTCGAAAGCCCACGTGAAAAGGAGAGAGCCCTCCACGTGGAGGAAGACCCATCGATTCACTGTATGATCAACTGGCTACAAGCACGCTTGCAGCACTTGCACAATCAATCGGATACGGTTCAGTCTGGATCCTAGTGAGTGCTCTGTGATTAGTACTTTTATTAAAAAGCTGAGTGACTATCTCGTAAAATGCACTGAAGGCAGGAGGTAAATTAATGGTGATCCCCTGGGCACCACTAGTGTTTAATCAATATCACCGAAACAAATTATCTTGGCATTCGTTTGTATTTGGCTCCAACCTCCTCTCAGCCATTCTAAAGTTTCTGGCTGGAGCTCCAGCTCAATACTGATCTCCACTGCTGTCTATGTGGAGTTTGTGTGTTCTTTCGGTATCTCTGTAGTTTTCCCTTGGGTGCTGCAGCTTCCTCTCATATCCTGAAGATGTGGGCACTTATAGGCTAAATGGCCACAGCAAATCATCCCTAGTGTGTTAGTAGGTGGTAGAATCCAGGGGCAGTTGAGATTTTGGAATGTATGTGTACAAAACATACATTGGTATAGGATTGCCTCTCAAAGTCCAAAACCTGTGTCCCATTATGAGAGGTGGAAACAGTAAGGCCAACCAACAGGGCTCTGGTGAAGCTGAATAGGCCAAGCCCCTTACACAGTAGATGCAATGGATTGCAGAGGCGTTGATGACTTCAGAGAACAATGGAGACAAGAGGTCATCGATGGCTTATGCTCCACGAAGGAGCTAAGGGCACCAGTAAGTAAGCAGTGTAGGATTAATGTGATTGAAGATGTGCACGTGCAATATAGATGGTGCAGTCTCAGTGAGTCAAAGGGTCTGTTCCTGCTCCTAGATTATGAGTCCTGGCATAGGAGGTGGCCATTCAACTCAAATACAATCAGTTGAATCCTGGCCTATCCTGATTATATGTGAGGTCTCATATTTATCTTTTTAAAAAATATTTTCTTGTAATATATCATTAGTTTGTTTCTTCTCTTTCAAAGCTGCACTCTTGTACCTCATCAATCAAGGCTTATCATTGATTAGGGCCATTCAACATGGAAACAAGCCCTGTGGCCTAACTCATCCATGCCAAACAAGATGATCATCTAATCTTGTCTCACTGACCCACATAAGCCATAGTTCTCTAAACCTTTCCTATCCATCTACCTGTCCAAATGTCTTTTAACTGTTGTTTGAATGGAACGTAGTGTAAAAGCCATCAAGATGGTGCTGGCGGCATACAGTGACGTTTTATGGGCATTTCACAAAACTACTCGACATACTTCTTCTGAACTATGATCGATTTCAATCCACTGCCTGTAATTTCCCTCTAAGAGACACACTTTCGAACCATCTAAACCAGGGGGTTCCCAACCATTTTTATGCCCTGGACCCTTACCATTACCTGAGGGGTCTGTGGACTAAACAAACTAGCAATCTCCTGAAGAAGTCAACAAACCTGACTCTCAGGAATGCAGGTGCAGCACCTTGAGGCAGATAAAGGTTGGCCATCACCAGAAGAGAGGGCACCAGAGTGGACTTCAAACCAGGTGAAAGCGTCGAGGCTTGAGAGTGGAAAGCAAACCAGTGTTCAGCCCCGCTACTCAGTGCCAGCCAAGGTCGCTCAGTTGACCCCATCATGTCTAACTGTGTTTGATTCACTTGCCTCTCTTCTTGCTATTACCATTGGGCCGGAGGTGCAGGACGCTTAGGTTCCATACCACCAGATTCACTAACAGTTATTTCCCTTCATCCATCAGGTTTCTGAACCAGTGTGGATAACTTCACTCCCCTCAATGTTGAACTAACTCCTCAACCTATGGATACACGTTCAAAAACTCTACTACTCATGTTCTCAGTATTACTTACTTTTTTATTATTTTCAAGATTTGTCCACTTCTGCACATGGATATTTGTTAGTCTTTTTTATGCCTGGTTTTTCAATAATCCTATTGTATGTCTCTATTTTTCTGTAAGTACTTATTCACCCTATTAGGGCATAGGCCACTGTCAGTAGCTCAGCAGAGTCCTCTGTCCTGGGCCAGTCTTTCACGTTATCACCAGGCATTGCCCATCTTCATGGTGTACCTTCCTCTCTCATGGATGAAGTCTTTGAAGGTCCTTTTGGCATTCTTGTTCACACTAGGTTTCTCCCAAATGGGGTGCCAGCCCCATGCTCAAGCCTCCTCTTTTGCAGCTGGGCTTGGGACCGTCAATGCAGAGCTTTTTCCTGCAAGTGCCTGCAGGAAAATGAATCTCAAAGTTATACTTGGTATACATACTTTGAACTTTTGAACTTTAAATTCATCTGCTTCATGGATGAGGCTTTTCATTGCAGAACTAAGGAGATGTCCTCCTTCTTCAAAGAAAGGGGCTTCCCTTCTTCCACCATCAACGCTGCCCTCAACCTCATCTCTTCCATTTTGCGCAAGTCTGCCCCTCACCTCATCCTCACCAAGGATAGGGTTCCTCTTGTCCTCACCTACCAGCTCACCAGCCTCTGTGACCAGCACGTAATTCTCTGTAGCTTCTGCCATCTCCAGTGGGACCCCACCACCAAGCACATCTTTCCTTACCCCTCCCCCACTTGCTGCTTTCTGCAGGGATAGCTCCCCACGTGACTCCCACGTCCATTTGTCCCTCCTCACTGATTTCCCTCCTGGCGCTTATCCACACAAGCTGAACAAGTGCTAAACCTGCCCCTACACCTCCTCCCTCACTACCATTCAGGGCCCTAAATAGTCCTTCCAGGTGAGGCGACACTTCACCTGTGAGTCTGTTGGGGTCATCTACTGTATCTGGTGCTCCCAGTCTGGCTCCTGTATATTGAGGAGACCCGATGCACATTGGGAGACCACTTCGCCGAGCACCTACGCTCTATCCACCAGAAAAAGCAGGATCTCCCAGTAGCCATCCCATTTTAATTCCACTTCCCATTCCCATTCTGACATGTCTGTCTATGGCCTTCTCTATAGTCGCGATGAGGCTACATTCAAGTCGGAGGAGCAACACCTTATATTCCATCTAGGGGCTGAAGTGCCTGATCCATTTTGCTCAGCTTTTGTGCAGGAGGGGGGATTTGGGGCTGATGTGCTTGTTTCATTTTTTGTTCATTTTTTTGTGGGGAGGTGGGATTTGGGGGTTGATGTGCCTGTTTCATTTTTTGTTCATTTTTTTGTGGGGAGGTGGGATTTGGGGGTTGATGTGCCTGTTTCATTTTTTGTTCATTTTTTTGTGGGGAGGTGGGATTTGGGGGTTGATGATCGTGCTGCCTTTCTTTTTTTTTTCTTTCTTGGTTTCATGGCTTGCTGGAGAAATGAAGAATTTCAGAGTTGTATACTTTGATAATAAGTGAACCTTTGAACCTTTTAGAACCATCGATGAAATGTCTCAACCCAAAACGTTGACTGTCTATTTGCCTCCATAGATGCTTCCTGACCTGCTGAGTTCCTCCCGCATTGTGTGTTTGTTGTTGGCAGATATAAATTCCTGAAGGGTCAGACGAAGTCCAGTGGGCTGAATAGCCTAATCATATTTACAATCAATTGATCTAGTAGCAAGTGTGGGTCATTTTGCACCTCAGCTTCTGCTTTGCAATTCCATATCAGCAAAACTTGAGAGCTAGTCATTGATTTCTGGAACGGGTTGATGCACTTGTTTCTGTTTACATCAGCGATACCAAGGCGATGATCATTGAAGGCTTTAAGTTCGGAAGTGTAAGCATCATCATTTCCCTGTCCTGGCCCAACAACAAATGCCATGGGCATAAAGCACACCAATGCCTTTGCTTCCTCAGGAAGCTACAGAAATTCAGCACCCTTCCAATTTTTGTAGATTATTTTTGTAGAATATCGTATTTGGATGCATCACGGCTTGATATTTCAACTGCTCTGAGATGCGAAACACCGCAGAGCATTGTGGACACAGTTTAGCACATCATACGAAACAGTCTCACTTTCATGGCATCTGTCTGTACTTCTTGCTGATTTAAATAATTAGCCAACATAATAAAAGACCTCACTTACCTTTGACTTTCTTTCTTCTGCCCCCTCCAAAGGGCAAAAGAGGCAAAAGCCTGAAAGCATGCACTCAAGGACAGCTTCTGTGCACTTTTAAAAGACCATAAATAGAGCTGGACTCTTGACCTCTTATTCTGCGACATCATGGCCCTTGCACCTTATCATCATGGCACAATGGAAGGGTAGCACTGTAACACTGGAGTTAACACATCGCTTTACAGCACCAGAGATTACCAATAGGAGCTCAGTTCCTGCATTTGCCTATATATTCTCCCCAGGATTGTGTGGGTTTTCTCTGGGTGCTCTGGTTTCCTTCCACATTCAAAAGATGTATGGTTAGATTTACACACACAAAATGTTGGTGGAACACAGCAGGTCAGGCAGCATCTATAGGGAGAAGCGCTGTCGACGTTTCGGGCAGAGACCCTTCATCAGGACTCACGAAGGGTCTCGGCCCGAAACGTTGACAGCACTTCAGTCCTGAAGAACGGTCTCAGCCCAAAATGTCGACAGCGCTTCTCCCTATAGATGCTGCCTGACCTACTGCGTTCCACCAGCATTTTGTGTGTGTTGCTTGAATTTCCAGCATCTGCAGATTTCCTCATGGTTAGAGTTAGGGAGGTGGAGGCATCCATTGTTGGCGCCAGAGCTTGTGGGCTGTCCAGCACAATCCTTGCTGATTTGAATTGACGGCAATGCATTTCTCTGTATGTTCCAATGTTTCTAATTTACATGTGGCAAATAAATCTAATCTTTTCTGAAACTGTAGCAATATATTATGCATGGTGTTATTGATCGCTCCTTGTACTACCTCGATGTACTGATGGAGGGAACTAAACTATAAGATAAAGTTTTTCTCCTGACGTTGGTTTCTGTGACGATATTAAACCAGTTACCGATTACAACCCTTTTCACCTATCCCTGGTTTCCAAGGTCCATCAGTTTTTCCAATGGGGTTTTTTTTCAGAGAAAATGATTATCATCAAACACTGGGTGGAAAAGGCTGTGGGAAGCTATCAGTAAACCCAACCATAGGGATTCTTTTATTGAGATACAGCATGAGTAGGCCCTTCCAGCCCTTTAAGCTGTGCTGCCCAGCAATCCCCTAATTTAATCCTTACCTAATCATGGGATAATTTACAATGACCAATTAACCTACCAGCCAATACATATTTGGCCACTGCACTACTGTGCTGCCTACGGCACAGTACACAGATGATCAGAGACATCCCAGATACCCTTTGCTTATCTTAAGAGAAGGGTTAACTCACTGAAAGAAACCAGCAAATGGGAAGACTTACTTCCACATGCATTGGCAGAGTTAAAGGTATTTTTGACCAGAGAGATTTGTTAATGCCATGATTGATTATGGATAACAGTCTGGACAATCACCATTCCTGTCACCCAGCATCCCTCCTCACTCCGATCACAGGCTGGAAAAATTATGTATTTTTGGACAGTTTGCTCTGTTGCTCAAATTTTAAGACCGGTCATCTTTGATCAACTGTAGAATCAAATATGAATTTTCATCAATCATTTGGTACATTCAATTACAAAATAATCACAAGTCCAATTTCAAGTTCAAGTTTAAGTTTATTGTCATTTCAACCATACATGTATACCATCAAATGAAACAATGTTCCTCTGTTCCAACTTATAGAACACAGTACATATAACTTACACACAACACAAAGTAATATTATCACAAATAAGTGGCAATAATAAGGTTCATTTACAACAGAAGGATAAAAAATAAGCTACTGATGCTTTATACAGTACATGGTGAGACCTGGGTTGTGGCAGGCAGTTCAGTAGTCTCCCAGTCTTAGGGAAGCATCTGTTTCCCATCCTAATTCCTTGTCTTAATACTACCAGACCTCCAGCCTGATGGTAGGGGGTCAGAGATTGTTGGATGGATGGGAGGAATCATTGACAATGCTTAGGGCCCTGAGTTCGCAGTGCTCCCGTTAAATATCTCAGATTGGTGGTTGTTACATAAAGTTATTGCAATGGATTGAGATTTACTGTTGAATTTTGTCTGTTCAATGTTATATCGTGCTGGTATTCTAGGGTGCTTTGTAGCATCAACTTGGAGAACTAACAGCATTAAGTGTCCTGGAAATCTTTACCATCAAAGGGTTGGAGGGGAACTCAGACCCAATTTTAGTGTCTGCTGGTGTCGGTAGTTGTTTCCCAGATTTTACTTATCAAACATGAGGGTAAAAATTCTTCAGGAATTTCCTGCTGAAATATGTCCTGAGTTCCTTAATGTGCTCCTATTTCTTGTCCTTTGAGTAACAAATTATCATTCTCAGAACGTATGGCTTCAAATCACACTCTAGAGATTTAAGCACATAATTGAAGCACACCCCTAGTCTGGTACTGATATGCTCTCAGTGGCCACTTTATTAGGTACAGGAGTGGAGTCTTCTGCTGCTGTAGCCTATCCACTTCAAGGTTCAATGTACTGTGCATTCAGAGATGCCCTTCCGCATAACATGTGGTTATATGAATTACTATCGCCTTCCTGTCAGCTTGACCACTCTGGTTGTTCTCCTCTGACCTCTATCATTAACAAGGCATTTTTGCCTGCAGAACTGTCACTTACTGGATTTTTCTTTTGTTTTTCGCACCATTCTCTCTAAACTCTAAATCAGGGGTTTCCAACCTTTTTTCTGCAATGAATCCCTACCATGAGGAGTCCATGGACCTCAAGTTGGGAACTCCTGCTCTAGAAACTGATATCATTGAAAATCCCAGGAGCTCATCAGTTTTTGAGATACTCAAATCACCCCATCTGACACCAATTATCATTCCACGGTCAAAATCACTTAGAAAACATTTTCTTTCTCATTCAAATGTTTGGTCTGAGCAACAACTGAACCTTTTGACCATGGCTTCATCCTTTTATGCATTGAATTGCTGCCACATGACTGGGTGATTAGATATTTGCATTACCAAGCAGGTGTACAGGTGTACCTAATAAAGTGGCCACTGAGTATAAATCTTATAATTAATATCATCTGACAAATTGGCAGCTGTGCCTCCAACATTGAACTGTAACTAAATTCCAAGGTTATTTTTTTGGCTCCTGTGGAGATGAAAGTGTAGCAGGAATTTGTCTTTTCTTTGTGGACTCATCAATAGTAATATTGCTTTAAGATAAACTTTTTTATTTCATAAAGAACATCCTCACTTCAGCCAAATATTGTCTAGTTTGGTAAAACATCCTCTCACAATATAGGGCTATTAAAACAAAAACTTCATGATGTTTTAATTGTTCCTTCCCCAGGCAGTTAATCTGATTAACCATTAATGTCCTAAGCAACAAACACAGAACGCTGGAGGAGCTTAGCAGGTCAGGCAGCATCCATGGAAAAGAAGAAACAGTTGATGTTTTGGGTCGAGACCCTTCTTCAGGACTGAGAAAGAGGCGGAAGATGCCAGAATAAAAAGTTGGGAGGGAGTGGGAGGAGGGGAAAGAGGCTAGATAGAAGATGATAGGTGAAGCCTTTAAAGATGTCAACAAAATAGAGAGAGTACAGAGAAGATTTACTAGAATGTTACCTGGGTTTCAGCACCTAAGTTACAGAGAAAGGTTGAACAAGTTAGGTCTTTATTCTTTGGAGCGTAGAAGATTGAGGGGACACTTGATAGAGTTATTTAAAATTATGAGGGGAATAGATAGAGTTGACGTGGATAGGCTTTTTCCATTGAGAGTAGGGGAGATTCAAACAAGAGGACATGAGTTGAGAGTTAGGGGGCAAAAGTTTAAGGGTAACACGAGGGGGAATTTCTTTACTCAGAGAGTGGTAGCTGTGTGGAACAAGCTTCCAGTAGAAGTGGTAGGGGCAGGTTCGATATTGTCACTTAAAGTAAAATTGGATAGGTATATGGACAGGAAAAGAATGGAGGGTTATGGGCTGAGTGTGGGTCAGTGGGACTAGGTGAGAGTAAGCATTTGGCACAGACTAGAAGGGCCATGCTGTAATTGTTATATGGTTATAAGCCAGATGGGTAGGAAAGTTCAAGGGCTGAAGAAGAAAGAGTCTGATAGGAGAGGAGAGTGGGCAATAGGGAGAAGGGGATATGGCAATTGCACTCGTGAATATGCAAGTGTCACCTAATTATTATTTCATTGTGATGTTATTTAACTCCATTCTCTTCGTTGTAGTGCTTGTCGAGACCTGAGCAAGGCACAGCAATGATTCACTGCCTGCTTGCATTTGGCTTTGCCTGAGAAATTGGACTGTCAAGTCAACTGACTTTGAAGACTCGAGATATTCATCTTATATTTAGTTATTCCTTTCAGCCACTGTGTTGGTTTCATTTTTCATTGGCGAATTTTACTTAACTGCCCTGTTTGGCCTAGCATTTATTGTTTTCCCTTTAACTCTGTTCATTTTAAAGTCTGTGAACTATCGACCCCCCTTCAGTGTCTCTTGCTCCACACTTGGACCATATCTGAACGTAGTGATACTCAGCTCTGGAAACAGAACATTCCCAGTTTGAACTTGTGATCACCCAAAGGCCCTGCCAAGGTTCTTTAGATTTAATTTTCCTGCAAAGTTCTCTGTTTCACCAGGGCTAAATAGGATTTTTATCCCATACAATTTAATGACTTTGATTCAGACATTGTTAAGCTGGCCTAACGCTGAGCCAAATGCAACCTTGTGAAAGAGAAGAAGGGAAGGCTTGCATTATATTGTGTCTTTTATGACTTCAGCACATCCCTAACAGCTTCATGCTTATGAAGTAACTGGTAATTATAGTAAACTGTTAAACAATCAGAACCAATCCACGCAGGACAAGGTCACTAACACCAATACAAAGCTGGCCAAATTTTTAGTGATGCTAATTGAGACATAGCAGGGAAACCAGAGAACGACATGTTTCCTTGAACTGTGCAGAGAGAATGAAGAATTTTGGGTTTAACTTTCACAATATAATAGTGCTTTAGATATTGCACCATCCCCTTTTGTGCTTCACTGGATGGAACAAGGATCAAGAATCAACTTAATTTACCATATACAGGTATTAGGAAACTGCTGTGGTGTTTCAGCACGACATTTAACAAATACAACAAGATTCAACCAGTATAAAGAAGAAAGAATTATGATAGATTTCAGTTAATTGGGCCATTGGCTAGTTTGGGCAGGGGCTTATACAGGATAACTCATAATTAAAACATTGGGAAAATTGGCAGGATTCGCTTCACTTATTTGAGATACTATGCTGCTTAATTGGAGTATGAGCCTGTTGCAGAACAGGTTTTAACTAACATCAACCACACGCTCTTGTCTGGTCATAAGACACAACACCGTGCTTAGAGTGAACAGTTTTTAAACAGCATCATTTGCATGTATTTGTGTTCAAAAAGCAGTGATTTTTTGTGTTGGCGAGAAATAAGCAGTAAGACATTTCTGAACTGTTTTGTTCACTACAGCGTCGAGCATTCAGGTTTGGGGATGCCAGAAACAGCCAGGAGTGAAAATGATATGGTTTAAACAAGTGAGGAACTACAAAGAACTTGGAAGTATTGACAATTACCTTGAATGTCACAATGAAAATGAAGACTGAGGATGCAATTGTCAAAAGTTGCATGAAGGCAGTCCATTATGGAAAACAGATTTTTTTGAAAGTGTTGCTTCCTCAGAATTTTTTTTGTTTATCATGGACCACTTGAAGCTGAACACAAATAAAATTTCACACTACATGTATCACGTAGGGATTTGGAGAATCCAGAAATTAATTTTTATTGAATATGAAGCATTTAATTACATAACAGTGCTGACAGCACCAGGATTTGCAGGGAAGAAGTCTAAATGGGAATGCAGAAAATGAATCTTTAGTGAAATGTTGCACTTCATGGTTTTGTTTGCTTCAAGCATGTTGTCACCCAGCAGCATGTAGTTTGGTGCTCTGTAGTGGCCAAGAAAGTTTTCAAAAGCATCCTTGAATGCCTTCCATGCGATTTCCTCCAGTTCCACTAGAAGTTTTTTGAATTACTGTCATTGATGACCTGTTTGATCTGTGCACCAACAAAAATGCCTTCCTTAATCTCGGCATTAGTTATTCTGGGAAACATCTGTCTCAAATTTCAAAATCCTTCATGGAAATTTTTGTGCCTGCTGACAGCAGATTCCATCCTTGCCGTCTTAAACCCACTAATTCTGCGTTTGCTTTTGACAAACCCAAGTCTCTGGCCAGGTCACTTAACTCAGATTGCATTATCAGATGAGGTTCCCTCAACCTAAAGTGTTCAAAATATCTGTCAGTATCAGTGTCATCTTCCATACCTGGCTTGTGCATCATGGCATTTTCATCTGCCTCTTCCAGGCTCATGTCCTGTTACTCTAAAACCTGTCCTGCAAGATAGAAAACTTTTCAGCTTACATTGTGGGCAACATTTTAGCTGACTTGAATTAAGATTTGAAGTAACAAATATAGGTGATATATTTTAAAAAAATGATGAGTGATAGGGAAATTTCATGATAATTTTCAGTATCAGCAGCCCAAAATCGATAAGATACACCCAGAAGTATTCTTTGTTGTCCAGTGCTACCTGTACTAGGTGTCTGTGCTTATTTTGTTCATTGCATACACTGGATGAATTCCTCTGTCGATAGCTTTTTGGAACTAATACAGTCTTATAGTGGTTGGCATCCGTCTGTCTCAAAGGACAATGGGTCATGATGATCATCGTCCTCACAAGCCTGGGTGGAAGGTATTGGGATCTTGAGATACCCAATCATCAAGATCTCCCTCTCAGCCTCACCAGTGTAGTCCAAAGGAAAGCTTATGAACAATATGTTTGGCACCAGCTTGGCTGCAGGAGCTGCCGGAAGGATGTTCAATGACAATCCAGCCGCCTTAGAGGCTCCACTCAGAATATGCTGTCTGGGTTTACTCCCGTAGCCTTCGTCTCTCCTGAGGCAGTGGGGCTATTTACCCATAGCTGGTGATCTGGTTCACAAGCACCAGGGCGTGTTCACATACCGGTGAGACCCTCGTGCTGCGTGTCTGGGGGCCAGACCTCCTCCTCATCCTCTGCAGTTCAGCCTCAGCCTGAAAGAAGCTCGGTTTCCATCTGTCACTAGCGAGGAGGCACTACATGAGGCATGCTGTCGAAGAGGTTATGTACTGGCAGGAAGAGCTTACATATTCTGCTCTCCTTTTTGCAAGACTGCTAGCCAGTGGTGGAAGTTGAAAGTAAGAGCGACAAGCACCACCCACTACACTACCACACTAGACGCATCGCAACAACTATTTTGACACCACAGTTTTACAGTATTGTAGTATTATTGGTAGTGTTCTAATTTGTTCTGTATTTCATTTAAATACATAATTCAATTCTCAGTTTGTCTTTTTTATATCTTTTTAACCATTTCCATGAAACCTCAGGTAAATGAGGCAGCCATTTAATTAGGCTAAAATGTACTGGTGCCAATGTGTCCCAATTCACTGAAGTACAAATTGAATAAAAATAAAGTTAGAAGTATAGATAGGGAATAAAATATGCATAAGTACCTTAATACCAGCGTGTATGGACAATGCAATAATGTAAACAGCATTATAAAAGTGGTTTAAAGTGTTTTCAGTGCAGTGTAGTGTCTGAGGTAATAGATAGAGGGGTGAGTGGGCTAACTAAAATGGTTGATCAGAATAACTGTCAGGGTTAATTAAGTTTTAAAATGACAATGAGATTTTGTTTTAACAGTCCTATAGTGCTTTACAGAAGGGAGTTCTTGGTAAAGGCAGTTTGCTGGGTGGGTAGTGTCTGCAACGATTTTCCTGCCCGCTTCTTTGTCCTGGACACATACAGGTCCTGCAGTGATGGAAGACTTTAGCCAATGACCTTTTCTGTGGACCTGACAGTTCACTGTAATTTTCATATATTATGACAGGGTGCTGCACCAAACCAGGCCGTAATGGCTGATGTGAAGATTCTCTCTATGATGGTAGTATAGAACTGCACGGAATTTCACCAGCTTCTGGAAGAAGCACATCCTCTGCCAAGCTTTTTTGTTAATGAAGAAGATATGGTGCTCCCACATGAGATCAGAACAAAAAGGAATCTTGCACTATCCACAAATCAAGCGGAATTTGTCAAGCCTCTGGGTTGTGTTTGAATTTAGAATCTCTGACAGTGCTATTAGCTTAATAAATCATGGTGGAGAATGTTGCAGTGTCTTTTGCAAATGGCAGATAGGCCCCACCAGTACCATTTTACCTCAGGTGATAGCCCCCTGCATCAGTAGCTTATACTGTGAACAAATATAAGCTCTGCCATGTAGAAGATTCTGCTTTGTCAGTGGCTCTGTCCTTCAAGACGAATGAAAATTTCATGTTCACTTTTGTAGCAATTATTGTTCCTACCTTCTTAAAAGAGCTTTCCCAATGTCAGAGACAAAATACCCTTGCTAATTTAGGTAGTCTTGCTTTGTACTAAAAGGTACCTTTGCATAGTGCAGTTCTCCATTGGAACCACCTACTGTCCCGGGACAAGAGGTGCAGGTAGATGCAGAGCCCGACTTGGAGCCCACACTTAGTAAAAGGACTCTGCAGAAACGCAGGGCGACTGCAGGGCCAACAGCGGGTGAGGTTAGGCCGGCCCCTACCCCTGAGAGGGATACTGATTCGGAGGATGAGGACCTGGATGTGTGGTATATACTGCCTTTCACTAACTCCCCAGTTTTTTGAGGAAGAGACTCCCGACCCTTCTCCCATTGAGTCAGGTGAAGTGGGGGAGGGGGGCTATCTGTGGGCAGCCTGGGGTGCAGGGGAACTCTGCAGGGGAGGAGGCGGGGTTTGATCACGGGACAGAGGGCTCCAAGTTGCAGGTGGGCACGAGTGATAGATCGGGGGAGGACTCACCAGGTAGACTGGAAGTCTCCCCAGTAGTGTCGGAACCTGAAGAGTTAGATGAGGGGGTGCGGAGGTCCCAGAGAATTAGGAGACCACCAGATAGGCTGGTTTATGTAGTACCAGGGGAGCAGAGTGTGATCCCTACTGTATTGGGGAGCTATGTCACTGCCTTTTACACCTGGGTTGGACATTGTCTTTTGCAGGAAGGGTTGGTGAATTATCTCAATGTCATGAGGACATGACTAAATTTGGTGGGGGGAGAGTGTAACGTGCTGTAAGGTTTCACTGCTAATGTAATGGCTTCTCTGTAATGTTCCACTGTTAAGGGAATGGTTTCTCTGTAGCAGCAATGTTTGGGTTATGACTAGAGATAACGGGGCATGTTAACCAATGAGCGGGATTTTCTTCTTTCTTGTGTGTCTGGGAGTCGAGAATTCGCAGTCTTTTGCCAGGGAGAGATGAGGAAAGAAGACGCGAATGGAGAGAGTTGGTAGACCACCAGACGGAGTGGACGGAGCGAGGGCCTGAAGGTCAGTGACGATCGGAGGAGGTCAATGGTGGACTATCGACTTATCAGTGAGCTCCAACATTGCACAACAGACTGTTTCATGAGAATGGGCCCTTTTTCCTTTTTAGTTTTCTTTACTAGCCCTATAGTCAAATTAAGAATTATAAAGCTCAATCGTTTAATCACATATTATGTACTGCTTGTTATTTCGAGTACTGATTTGTAACAGGGGACACATCGTGCAGCATCCACCCAAACGAGATTTCTTAAGTTTGGCCGGGCCGGGGGGTGGATGGTGCGGGCTATCATCCCCTATTTTAAGCTGTTAGCTGAAGCAAGAGTTACATATGTCATTAGCACCAATATGTACCACAACTTCTGACTGCTCACCCTACCCTTTCAGGAAATTGTGGATGTGTCCAGAAACATCTCAGACCATGGCACCTGGGAGGCAAACTATCATCCGTGTTTCCTTTTCATGTCCACAGAATCACCTATCTGTCCCCTTGTCTATAGAGTCGCTGTTAATGCTGCCATCTTCTTCAGTTTGCTACCCTTCTGAGCCACAGGGCCAGATGCAGTGCCAGAGGGACAACCACTGTTGCTTTCCCCAGGTAGGTCATTCACCTCCCCCAACACTACTCAAAATGGAGAACTTTTTGTTGATGGGGTCGGCCACAGGAGTGCTCTCCACTATCTGACATTCTTGACTTCCCTCTCCTGACAGTCACATATTTATCTGTCTCCTGTAGCCTTGGGGTGACTACCTCCCTGTAGCTCCTGTCTATCACTGCTTCACTTTCCCTAACAAGCTGAACGTCATCGAGCTTCCCTAACACGGTCTCTAAGGAGCAGCAACTCGATGCACCTGGTGCAGATGTGGCCATTGGGGAGGCTGGGATTCTCCCAGATATCCCACATCTGACATCCAGAACACAACACTGGCTCTGCAGACATACCCCCTATTCCTCTAGAGTTAAATAAGAAAAAAGGAATGAACTTACCTACTTCCCTAGTCTCCACCTGTTCTCGCCGAAACCTTGTTGAGCCAAAGCCTTATTACTCTGACTCAAGACCACTCCAAGGGTGATCACTCCCACAATGACCACTCCGCTAGGCGGTACCTCCCTTTTATAGACACTGGGTTTTTGAAAGGTTTTTGTTAGACCTCTGAGGGAATGCTCCTGTTGTGTCTGTGCAGTACTCCAATCAACTTAATGGCATGAAAATTTCAGGCAACCTGACAACCTACGTATGTCCAGCTTTCTCTACTCTTGGTCTACCCAGTTTCTCCCACATGCACCCCAGCCCCCATCAATCTCTTACGTTCCTCTCCTCCTTTCCATAACCCACTGTGGACCAAGCCAATACCATTCAGCAAGGGGTCTGTGGACCCCAGGCTGGGAACCCCTGGAGAGGGCTTGAACCAAACTGCTGTCTGTTTACATTCTTCCACAGATGCTGCCTGACACAATAATTTCCACCAGCTTCCTGCGTGTTAGCTGGACCTCCAACTTTGGACTTCATCCTAGGATTCGCCAATCACAGGTTTGACCTTTAGGTGTCAACTTCTGGACTCACCGATCATAGGCCTGACGTTTGGGACTTAACCTCTGAACTCGTAGTCAATTGCACCCACTGATTTTTAGTTCCCATCCTGAGGTGATTAATGCGTATCATGATGCTGCTATCTGTATTCTTTTAAATTAAATTGAGGTGACCGAATTGATGAGTCTATTAGTGATGCAAGTAAAGTTAAACTGTCGCCAAATGAAGATGTGTGAGATTGTGATTGAGCGCACTGGAGGAAACAACATGAATGATTACTGGGTTGGACCATCTTTTCCCTGCACTTAACAGGATGTTGTAAAACATAATAAACATGAAATGGCTGGATTAACATCAAATTATAATCAATTAACTGTGAATCTGCAAGATATCAGGAGAATCTAAGGATGTTCAAGACTAACGAGATAAAGAAAATTGCCAATCTAATTGTGAGATGTTTCCAGCATTGTCCCTCATGCAGCTGTTCATGACCATCTGCCTTGAACTGCAATCACTGATTTGTTTTCATCTAGAGATACAGCACAGTAACAGACCCTTCTGGCCCAGTGAGCCCGTGCCACTCAGTTACACTCATGCGGCCAATTAATTTAATAACTCGAACGTCTTCGGGATGTGGGAGAAAGCTGGAGCACACGGAGGAAACCCAAGTGGTCATGGTGAGAATGTACAAACTCCTTAAACCGATGGAATTGAACCTGGGTGGTGAGCACTGTAAAACCTCACGCCCCACAAATATGATCTATGTGTCTTCTAGAAGCCTAACAAGATCTCTAGTATGCACTGAACAAGGCGAGGATATATTAGGGAAAGGGAGTCAATTTGATAAGGGCCCCCATCACCCACACCCTCTTCTCATTGCTGCCTCAGGAAAGGGGTACAGAAGCCTGAAGGCACACACTCAAGAATTCAGGGATACCTTCTTCCCCACTGCCATCTGATTTCTGATTGGACATTGAAATCATGAACACTACCTCACTACTTTTTTTTGTTTCTATTTTTGCACTACTAATTTATTTTAACTATTTTTATCATTCACAGTTTTTTTCTGTTCTATTATCATGTATTGCATTGTACTGCAGCCAGAAAGTTAACAAATTTCACGGCATATGATTCTGATTAATCTATGATCCTGCCTTTTACTATATATTCATTCAAGGGATGGTGGCTTTGCAAAGTGAACCTGCATCCTTCTTATCCTTGAGAAGGTGCTATCCTGGAGGTATGCCCACAGCCTAATGCAAAGTTTTGACCGAAACATCACTAAAATTTCTTTCCTCATATAGATATTACTCATACAGATGTTACTTACAGAGGTGAAGAGGGATCCACCACCCAGAGGGTTGAGAATCGGTGAATCTGTGGAACACATTGCCACAGCCAGCTGTGGAGGCCAGGTCATTGGGTATATGTAAAGCAAGGGCTGGTAGTTTCTTGATTAGTTATCAAAGGTTGCAGGGAGAATGGGGTTGGAAGGGATAGCAAACCAGCCATGGAGCAGACTCAATGAGCCAAATAGCCTATTTCTGCTCCTATGTCCTATGGTCTTGCTGATTCTTCCAGATTCCAGTGTCTGTAGTCTCTTGTGTCTCTACCCATAGTGTTGTTAGGAAGAGAGTTCCAGGATTTGTCCCAGCATTGGTAAAGGAACAATAATATATTCCAAGACAGGGTGGTGTGTGGCTTGGAAGACCATTTCCAGATGGTGGTGTTCCAGCATGGCTGACCTGCTATCCCACTGAACACCATTCTCCCGCCTTCTGCTTATAACCTTGGACTCCCTGACCAATCAAGAACATGTCATCTATGCTTTAAATATACTCAATGATTTGCCCTCTACAACTGTCTGTGCCCATGAATTCCACAGATATACCACCTTCAGGCCAATGAAATTCCTCCTCATCTCTCCTCTGAATGGTCATTCCTCTACTCTGAGGCTGTGCCCTCTGGTGCTAGACTTGCACTCTACAGGAAACTTCCTCTCTGCATCCACTCGATCTAGGCATTTCAATATTCAAAAGATTTCAGTGAGATCCACCCACCCCCAATCCTCTAAATTCCAGTGAATACAGGCTCAGAGTCCTGAAACATTCCTCATGCATTAACCCTTTCAATCCCAGAATCATTCTCATGAACCTTCTCAATGCTCTCCAATACCAACACATCTTTTCTTAGAAAAGGGGCCCAAAACTGCTCACTATACTCCAAATGTGCTCTGACCAATGCTATATAAAACCTCAGCATTACATCCTTGCTTTTATATTCTAGTCCTCTCAGAATGAATTCTAGCATTGTCTTTGACTTCCTTACCATCAACTTAACCTACAAGTTAACCTTTAGGAAATCCTGCACAAGGACTCCAAAGTCACTTTGTACGTAGATTTTTAAATTTCTCTCCATTTTACAAATAGTCTACACCTTTTTTCTTTCTACTAAGGTGTACCACTGTACACTTCCCTACACTATTTTCCATCTGTCACATCTCTTTAGCTACCTCTTTCAGAACTCTGGGCTGTAGTCCACCTGACCCAAGTGACTTATCTACCTTCAAGTCTTTCATTTTCCCAACCACCTTCTCCTTAGTAATAGCAACTACACTTGCTTCTACCCCCTGACACTCTTGAATTTCTGGCAAACTCCCATGATGACTGATGCAAAATACTTATTAAGTTTATCTGCCGTTTCATCCCTGCATCAATATCCAGTGGTCTAATATCTACTCTCTTCATTATTTTACTCTTTATGCATCTGAAAAAAAACTTTTGGAATCCTCTTTTATATTATGGGTTAACTTACCTTCATTGGTAATCTTTTCTCTCCTTTTGGCTTTTTTAGATGCCTTCTATTAGATTTTAAAAGCTTCCCAATCCTCTAACTTCCCACTAATTTTTGCTCTATTATATGTCCTCTCTTGTTATTAAGCTGTCTTTGACTTCCTTGTCGGCCACGGTTGCCTCATCCTCCCTTTAAAATACTTCTTCATCTTTGGGATGTATCTATTCTGTGCCTTCTGAATTGCTCCCAGAAACTCCAGCTAGAGTCCTCTTCCAATTACCTTTCTCATACCTCTGTAATTTCCTTTTCTTCACTGAAATACTAATACATCATATTTTCTGTGAATGCTCCATTATCAAAGACTATTGGAGGGGGATACGCAATGCCCTACAAGACATCTTTAAATGTGAAATACCCTTAGAAAGTAAGACCATATATCTTGGGTATATACTTCAGGAATGGTTGAAAAGAGATTAATATTTAATGAATATGCTGCTGGTGGCTGGTAAAAACACTCTTACTAGGAAATGGTTATCACAGGAGAGCCCAACCTTAAATGCATGGACATTTACAAAATAGAGAAGATAACAGCATCTGTCAATCATAAGTTGGAACAATTTGATTCATACTGGGAAAAATGGTTTAATTACATAACACCTCATAGGCCTGATTTTATTCTCACAGATCAATGAATATGTTGTAAAAAAAGATCACTCCCTACTTGTACAAAGTTTTCTCCTTTTGCTTGTTCTTTCTTTCCTCTCTTTTCTATAAGTGTATACCTCAGATAAATATTATGTGGAGATTTGTGGCATATATGACTATATGATATATATGTGCAATATCTGAAATACATCTTATGGAAATGTTTGTTTGATGATGAACTCCAATAAAAAAATAAATTTCAAAAAAAAAGAAATACTGATACATCTGCCTTTATCTTCTCCCTGCCAAACTGCAGGCTTCCTTCCTCACAGTCTCTCTACACACTGCATTGGCCACCCTTCCCCGTCCTCAGCCCTATCACTTTGGATCCCATTCCTCTGCCAAATTAGTTGAAACTCTTCCTAATAACTCTAGCAAACTTGTCTACAAGGATTTTGGTCCCCCTTGGGTTCAGGTGTAACCTGTTCTTTTTGTACAGGTCATATCTTCCCCAGAAGAGATCCCAATGATCCAGAAATCTGAAACACTGCCCCCTGCACCAGTTCCTCGGCCACTCATTCATCTGTAGTATCATCCTATTCCTGCCCTGACTAGCATGTGACACGGGGAGTAATCCAGAGATTACTACCTTGGGGGTCCTGCTCTTCTGCCTCTTCCCTAATTCCCCATACTCCCTGCGCAGGACCTCTTCCCCCTTTCTACCAATGCCATTAGTGGGAATGTTTGCCTCGACCTCTGGGTGCTCACCTTCTCTCATGGGCATGTTCTGCAGCCACTCTGAAACATCCTGGATCCTAGCATCTGGGAGGTAACACACCATTCTGGCTTCTCTTTCATGTCCAACCCCCTGTCTATTGAGTCTCCTATCACTCTGCCTGACCTTACCCTTCCCTCGCAAGCCACTGAGTTGGCCACAGTGCCACTGGACTGGCTGGTGCTGTTGTGCCCTGATAGGCCTTCCCCACATCCCCAGCAGTACCTAAAGGGGTATACTAGTTGCTGAGGGGAATGGCCACAGTGGAACCCTACACTGAGTGCTTAGTCCTCTTACTTCTCCTGGTGGTTACGCATCTACTATCTGAAGACTGCACTCTGGGTTTGGCTACCTCAGTAAAACACTGACGTATGTCACAAAAGTTTTTGTTTTATGGCAGCAGTACAGTGCAAGACATAAAATATGTTATATGCTCTAATTAGAGATTTATAACATTTAAATATTGTAAATAGAGATGCAGAGTTCATGGGTTCACTGTCCGTTCAGAAATCTGATGGCAGACGGGAAGAAGCTGTTCCTGAAATGTTGAGTGTGGATCTTCAGGCTTTTGGGGCATGTCCTTGGTGGCAGTGGTCCTTCGTAATCAATGCCATCTTTCTGAGGCATCACCTTTTGAAGATGACCTCGGTGGTGGGGAGGCTGGTGCTTATGATGGAGCTGGCCGAGTCTACAAACCATCTGGACCTTTCTCTGATCTTGTGCAGTGGCCCCTCCATATCAGACGGTGATTCAACCATTGAGAATGCACTGTTAAATCCACTGTTAAAAAGTAATGGTTTGGAGATAACAGGACTCAGTATCTATTTCCCTCTCCTCTATCTGGGCATTCCCTGGAATAAAGCATTTGGTCGCACTTTCGCTGTGGCTCTAGAGACAAACAGCTCGCTTAATGGAGACAGGGTTATACAGGTCAGAATGTCGCAGCGATTTCACAGGAATAGAGGGCCGTCTGTGCAGATGAATCTATTAGACAGCATTTGAATTGTAAATCCTATTCACTCCGAACTGTCCGTTGCAAGACTTAGTGTGCAAATTGTGGATAACCGGCCCTTATCAAAGAGTCTGACTGACCCATTTAAAAGGAGTGAGGTGTTCTCTTTAGATGCTATTGTTTGAGGTTAAAAGTCTGGACGGGTTAACAGTAGGGATGTTTGGTTTGCACTGATAGCGATAGGGCATGTGAGAGAACATTCATGAAAGCCTGGCCAAGTTCCAGTGGGAGTGCGGAGATTAGTAGCTCCCAGGTCTAGACTTGCCCCCTCTCTATATCCTTTCCCTCTGCTAGGTGGCCCCCTTCGACAAACACAAGCAGACTGCTGGAAAATACAGACCTTTGCTTATCAGCTTCCCTTTATCTTCTGCTCTGAACTCATCCAGCCCCGTATTTCCTGTGTTTTTGCCTGCTGATCAACTTTGATCTGTTTATATTCCAAATGTTTTTACTCTGTCGCTGGCACAGCTCGGCTTGCAGACGGTGGAGAGGGGGTGGAGAAAGGAGTGGTGGGGTGGGAAGGAACCATTAGTCAGAATAGTCAACAGAACATATTGACAGACTGGTAATAGGGTTTTAACCTTACATTACAAACATATTTACTGTTTTCTATATTGTAAATAGTACTATTTAAGTAGTACAATGGCGTTCTTCTTCTTTTGCAGCAATACTGTATCAGTGGGGTAGAAGTGACCTGTGTCACGATGCTCTAAACCCAGCTCATGTTCCTGATTCGCCGGTGGACTATAGGCTTGGTAAATTCTGCTTCACAATGACAGGAAGAGCTGACATCGGAGGATCAAAAAGTGACGTTCCTATGAGCACTTTGCTGCCACAAGCCAGTTATTCGTGTAGTAACTTTTCAGACACCAGTAATGAAAACAGAAACCTGAACCTTAAGAAGCTGTAACATTTTAGCTGGTCACAACACCACTCATCTTCCTCCACTTGCAACATGTTGAAGAGCTTTTTAACCACACGGTGCTACAGAAATGCAGCCATACTCTGTGAGGGAGGCCATTTCGGGACGTGTCTTGTAAACTTGATCAAAGGTGGGAAGGGAAACAGAAAGTAATGAAGCCTAGATACAGTGAACAGCCAGCAGGGTGACAATACGAGAGGCCATAATAGAAACATAGAAAACCTACAGAACAATACAGGCCCTTCAGCCCACAAAGCTGTGCTGAACATGTCCTTACCTTAGAAATTACCTAGGATTACCCATAGCTCTCTATTTTTCTAAGCTCCATGTATTTATCCAGGAATCTCTTAAAAGACCCTATCGTAGCCGCCTCCACCACCGTCACCGGCTGCCCACACTCACCACTCACTGCATAAAAATCTTACCCCTGGTATTTCCTCTGTACCTGCTTCCAAGCACCTTAAAACTGTGCCCTCTCGTGCTAGCCATTTCAGTCCTGGGAAAAAGCCTCTGACTACCCATACAATCAATGCCTCTTATCATCTTTTATTCCTCTATCAGATCACCTTTCATCCTCCGTGCTCGAAGGAGAAAAGGCCGAGTTCATTCAACCTGTTCTCATAAGGCATACTCCCTAATCCAGGCAACATCCCTGTAAATCTCCTCTGCACCCTTTCTATAGTTTCCACAACCTTCCTGTAGTGAGGCGACCAGAACTGAGCACAGTACTCCAAGTGGAGTCTGACCAGGGTCCTATATAGCTGCAATATTATCTCATGGCTTCTAAATTCAATCCCATGATTGATGAAGGCCAATACACCGTACGCTTTCTTAACCACAGAGTCAACCTACGCAGCAGTTTGAGTGTCCTATGGACTCGGACCCCAAGATCCTTCTGATCCTCCACACTGCCAAGAGTCTTACCATTAATGCTATATTCTGCCATCATATTTGACCTACCAAAATGAACCACCTCGCGCTTATCTGGATTGATCTCCATCTGCCACTTCTCAGCTCAGTTTTGCATCCTATAAATGTCTTGCTGTAACCTCTGATAGCCCTCCACATTATCCAAAACACCCCCAATATTTGCATCATATTTACTAACCCCTCCCTCCACTTCTTCATCTAGGTCATTTATAAAAATCATGAAGAGTAGGGGTCCCAGAACAGATCCCTGAGGCACACCACTGGTCACCGACCTCCATGCAGAATATGATCCACCTACAACCACTTTTTGCCTTCTGTGGGCAAACCAGTTCTGGATCTGGGCTATCTCTACACTCTTTCTTGAATAAGGGAACATCATCCACAACCCGTCAATTCTGTGGATACTCTCCCGTCCCCATTGATGATGCAAAAATCATTGCCAGCAGCTCAGCAATTTCCTCCCTCGCCTCCCACAGTAGCTTTGGGTACATCCCGTCTGGTCCCGGTGACTTATCCATCTTGATGCTTTCCAAAAGCACCAGTACATCCTCTTTCTTAACATCTACATGCTCAAGCTTTTCGGTCTGCCAAGATCCTTTTCCATAGTGAATACCGAAGCAAAGTATTTATTAAGTACCTCTGCTCCAGTTCCATACACGCTTTTCCATTTTCACACTTGATTGGTCCTACTCTGTCACATATTATCCTCTTACTCTTCACATACTTGTAGAATGCCTTGGGGTTTTCCTTAATCCTACGTGCCAAGACTTTCTCATGGCTCCTTCTGGCTCTCCTAATTTAATTCTTAAGCTTCTTCCTGCTAGCCTTATAATCTTCTAGATCTCTATCATTACCTAGTTTTTTGAACCTTTCGTAAGATCTTCTTTTCTTCTTGACTAGATTTACAACAACCTTTGTACGGTTCCTGTACCCTACCATCCTTTTCCTGAATCATTGGAACATACCTATGCAGAAGTCCACGCAAATTTCTCCTGAATATTTGCCACATTTCTGTTGAACATTTCCCTGAGAACATTTGTTCCCAATTTCTGCTTCCAAGTTCCTGCCTAATAGCCTCATATTTATCCTTACTCCAATTAAAAGCTTTTCTAACTTGTCTGTTCCTATCCCTCTCCAATGCTATGTTAAAGGAGATTGTGATCACTATCTCCAAAATGTCCTCTGAGATCTGACTCCTGACCTGGTTCATTTCCCAATACCAGATCAAGTACAGCCTCTCCTCTTGTAGGCTTATCTACATAATGTGTCAGGAAACCTTCCTGAACACACCTAACAAACTCCACCCCATCTAACCCCCTCACTTTAGGGAGATGCCAATCAATATCTGGGAAATTAAAATCTTCCACCACGACAACTCTGTTATTATTACATCTTTCCAGAATCTGCCTCACTATCTGTTCCTCAATGTCCCTGTTACTATTCGGTGATCTATAAAAATCACCCAGTAGATTTATTGACCCACTTCCTGTTCTTAACCTCCACCCACAGAGACTCCGTAGACAATCCCTCCATGACTTCCTCCTTTTCTGCAGCCGTGACACTATCTCTGATCAAAGTCAATAATTTTAAAGTGATTGTAGGAAAGTGTAGAGGAGATATCAGAAACTTGAGAAAATCTGCAGATGCTGAAAATCCAAAGCAACACACACAAAATGCCGGAGGAACTCAGCAGGCCAGGCAGCATCTAAGGAAAAGAGTATACAGTCAATGTTTCAGGCCAAGACACTTCATCAGGCATTCAGTGGGGCAGAAGCAGGCAGAAACAATGGGTCTACCTGGACAGTCATGTTTGTGGATCCTGGGTAGGAGATAGAAATGGGAGGAGTGGGGTGAGGGAACTATAATGTTGGTGGCAGTAGGTGTGAAGTTCTTGATGAAAGTTCTCGGCCCAAAATGTCGACTGTTTACTGTTTTTATAGATGCTACTTGGCCTGCTGAGTTCTTCCAACATTTTGTGTGTGTCGGTTTGTGGAACTGTCAGATGCAAATTCTTTATATAAAGAGTGGGAGGTTCGTGGAAGCCCTGCCAGGGGTGGTGATAGAGGCAGGTACATTAGAGATATTTATGAGACTTTTAGAAAGGCACAAAGTTGAAAGAAACACGGAGGGCTAACGGAGAGAGAAGGGTTATATTGAACTTGGAATAGGATTAAAGATCATCATGGGCCAAAGGTCAGTACTGTGCAGCACCTTTCTATGTTCTATGAACAAGGTAAATGTTCCTTGTTCTCAGTAGTTCTTGCTTACTTATTACTTGTTTCTCTTTTGAATTTGCAGTTTGTTGTCTTTTGCACATTGGTTGTTTGTTGGCCATTGGATGTAGTCTCTCATTGATTCTATTATGGTCCTTGAATTTACTGAGTATGCCCATAAGAAAATGAAACTCAGGGTTATACATGCTGAAATATATGTGCTTAGATATAAATTTACTTTGAAGATTAAAATGTAAATCCCTTCAGAGCAAAGAGCGACCATTTCAAATTGCTAGTGAATTAAACACTAATACAAAAGCAAGACAGCAAGATGTTCAACCAATTCTCTGGCAGTTTATTCCATATACCCATCAGTCTCTGCATGAAGTAGTTGCCCTCCCACCCCAGGTCCCTTGTAAACCTTTCTCCTCTCACCTTAAAGCTATACCGTCTTGTCTTTGATTCTCTTTCCCTGGGAAGAAAAGCCATGTATATTCACTCTATCCATACTTCTCATAATCTTATACTTTTCTGTCAGGTCACCCTCCCTTTTTCCCGATGCTCCGAAGAATAAAGTCATAGCCTGCCCAACCTCACCCTATTATTCAAGCCCTTCAGTCTGGCAACATTCTTGTAAATCTTCTTTGCACTCTTTCCAGCTTAATAATGTCTTGCCTATAATATGATGGCCAATTTCTGCAGGTGCGACCTAACCAGCATCTCGTATGAATGCAACATAATGTTATGGATTGTTTTGTCAAATGTTTGTAAGGCCTGGGTTCTCAAAGCGTGTGCTTTATTTAAATTTATTATCAACGTCACTATATTCTTCCTTGAGATTCATTTCTTGCAGGCGTTCACAGTAGAAGTAGCCAGCCAGTGGTGTAGTGGCATCAGCACTGGATATCGAGGCGACTGGTTCTGAGATCGAATTTGGCTGGCTCATTGCACGCTTTCCATCCGTGCTAGGTTGAGCGTCGAGCTAGCAACTCAGCCTCGTGAAAATCAGTCAAATGCTATGGTATTGGCAAAAATGCCACTCAAGGTGCCACAGGGTGAGGAAAGGAACAACAATTCACAGTAGAACAAAGAAATAGAATGGAATCAATGAAAACTAAATACAGAGATTGACAAACAAACCATGTGCAAAAGAAGACAAACTGTGCAAATATAAAAACAAGCAAAAAATAATGAGTTCCTCCTTCTTGTCCTTTTTGTCTAACAGTTCTACCATTTGTACTGTCAGCGTCCCCTATTCCTTGACCTCCAGTTGACATCTTGCTGTGCTCAGCTTCAGTTCAACAGCTCTGTGCCCAGTACATCAGATTAAATGAGGTCCTTGTCCATGCAAAGAGATGACTCCAGCTAAAGCAAGTTTAAAAACATGTAATTAGATGCAGTAATATCTAATTTGTCATGGACTCCGATGTTCATGCCGTACACCAGCCTAAGTGAGATGAAGGGTACTGATTAGAGTAAGCAGCCACAGCTCACTCATGAATCCTGCTCCCATAATCTGATTTCTCTGACAGTGGGACAGAGTAATGCACCATTGCCTGCTAGATGTCCTCAGCCATTCCCCGAGGCAGTCTTGTCAAATAAATGCGGCCCTTTCTCCTTCTTTACACATGACAGCTGACTCGCCTTGCCCCTTGCAATAATTACGTATTGGCGCGAGGATAAATGGTAGTTCGAGATGAAAGGTTCATTCAGAAACCAAAGAGAACTCTCAGAATGAGAGCCATTTCAGAGAGTTATAACAGTTCACTGTAAAAGGCTTTCCAGAGAGACTAACATCCTGTTTCCTTTATTTTACCAAGCAGGCTTTTGGCCTGCCATCTGTTTGAATGGCACTGTTGAGTCAAAGGATACAAGTAATTTGCTAGTGGAGCACCAGGGAGCTGGGTTGAAACCTGACCTCTGGTGTTTATTCCTCTCCATAGATGCTGCCTGACTTGATGAGTTCCTCCAGTGTTCTGTGTGCATTGATCAGGATTTCCAACATCTTGTGTCTCTGGTGCTGGCTGTATGGGGATTCCTTGTGACCCCGTTTTTCTTTCTGTACATCTCTTGCCATTGCATTATGACAATGGATCTGAACTTCAACCTCAGCTTATTTCATTCCATGCATTAGTTTCTGACTGAGTTCCTATGTGAAAATGATGCTGAGTTTCTAAAGTTGTTCCCACACTCCTCTCCACCCCCACTCCACCATCTGTTATCACCTATCAACTCTTGCTTCAATCTTTCCTTCCATCATTTTATGCTGGCTATCTTCCTTCTTTATTTCAGTCCAAACATCAACTGTCCATTTATCTCCTTTAATGTTGCCTGACACCCCTGAGTTCCTCCAGGATTTTGTGTGCGTTGACCCTCAGGAAGGGGGAAGTTGCAGGAACTCACAACAGTCCGTCGTTGAGAGGTCAGCAGTGGTTTCAAGTTCCAGAAAGTCAACGTCTCTGAAGATAGATTTCATTAGGAGTTTGAGGAGATTTGGTATGTCACCAAAGAGTCTAGTAAATTTCTACAGATGCACCATTCTGACTGGTTACATCACTCTCTGGTATGGAGCCACCACCACACGGGATCAGAGAAAACTGCAGAGGGTTGTAAACGTGGCCAGTTCCATCAAGGGCAGTAGCTTCCCCACCATCAGTGATATCTTCAAAAGCAGCACCTCATGACGGCAGCATTCATCATTAAGAACCCTCAACGTCTTCTCATTACTAACATTAGGGAGGAATTACGGGAGCCTGAAGACACACACTCATTGTTTTAGGAACAGCTTCTTTCCCTCTGCCATCAGATCTCTGAACAGTCCGTGAATCCATAAACACTATCTCACTATTTTTGCTCTCCTTTTGCACATTTTTGTATTTCTTATTTCAACTTTTAGTAATTCTTTATGGATTGCACTGAAGTTGCTGCAAAACAATAAATTTCACGACATATGTCAGTGTTAATAAACCTGATTCTGATAGTAAGCATCTCTAGACTTTGATTCTATGCCTGGTAAAGGCTCTACATAGAATGTTTTCATGTGGCCTTTGCAGATAGTGGACAACACAGACTTCCATCTCTTTGGTAGAAACCAAGTTTCCTGTGTTATAGCCACTGCAACTCATTTCAAGGACAAAACTAAACCTCTTTATATATTGCTGAATAATCAAATATTATGGCTAAGTGTGGGGCTAGTCTCTCAAGGTGTGGACCATTGCACCAATGGTGCGCGTTTAAATCCCACCATGGTCACTGGAGAACTTAAATTCAAGCTTCTGTCTCTCCAGGTAATTGTTGCATTTCCACTCCCGGCCGTTTCTGGCATCCCCAATCCAGAATGATTGAAACCACAGTAAAAAAAAGCAGTTCTGAATTGTTTTCCTGCTTATTTCTCGCCAATTATTAGTGACAAAAATCACTGCTTTTTAAACACAAACACATGTAACTGACGCTACTTAAATAGTGTCTACTCGAAGCACAGTATGGCGGTCTAACAACCAAATAAGTGTGTGCGGTTGACTGCAGTGAGTAACAGTTCGGCAATAGTCTTCTCTCCCAAATAAGGAGCATAGTTTCCCAAATAAATGAAGGGAATCCCAGCTACGTTCTCGATGAGCTTTTGTTCTTCAAGAGTTGTCCCAATTAAGCAGCTGTCCTGATTAACCACTAAGTTTGCCCCTTGTCATTATGAGTGCTTTTGGGACCAGTCTAAGCTACCCTCTGAATTGTTTGTCATCCATCACCGATTGTTTGCTAAGTTCTACTACTTAAGTATTGGAAAGATCCATTTACAATCTGTTTTCCATTCACTGTTTCCATCTCCTTTTCTTGAAATCACCTAACTCTGTTCAGGATCATGGGTGTCATATCTGACCATACGATAAAAAAACCTAAACTACTAGAAAATTCTGTGGGTCAAGCAGCATTTGTATAGGCAAAATCTCATTTTCAATATTTCCTTTGACATCAGTGAAATTCTTACCCAGTTTTTCTATTCCTTGATCTGACAGTTCTGTGTATAAGAAACTGCTGAGGATGCACTTGCATTCAATTTTGGTTGCCCTTCTATTGGAAAGAGGGCAGAGGAGATCAGAGTAAGGTTTAACATCACCAGCATAGGTTATGAAATTTGTTGACTTTGTGGCAGCAGTACAACACATAATAATAGAAAGAAAAAGAATCTGTGAATTACAGTAAGAATAAATATATTAAATAGTTAAATTAAATAAGTTGTGCAAAATAGAATTTTTAAAAAGTAGCGAGGTAGTGTCTGTAGGTTTAATGTCCATTCAGCTATTCCTGAATCATTGAGTGTGTGCCTTCAAGCTTCTGTACCTCCTTTCTGATGTTATACATGGGAAGAGGGCATATCCTGGGTGATGGGGGTCTTTAATGACAGCCACAGCCTTTTTGAGGCATTGCTCCTTGAAGAATTCCTGGATACTACGGAGGCATGTACCCATGATGGAGCTAACTAAGTTTACAACTCTCTGCTGCTTACTTTCGTCCTGTGAAGCAGTCCCTTCATACCAGACAGTGATGCAACCAGTTAGAATGCTCTTCATGGTACATCTGTAGAAACTTGTGAGTGTTTTAGTTGACATATCAAGTCTACTCAAAGACCTGATGAAATATAGATGCATCGATATGTTGGGTGCAGGTTAGATCCCCAGAAACAATGACACTAAGGAACTTGAAATTGCTCTCTCTCTCTCCACTTCTGATCCCTCTATGAGGACTGGTACGTGTTCCCTTGACTTACCTATTATGAAGTCGACAATCAATTCTTTGGTCTTACTGATGTTGAGTGCAATGACGAGAATGAATGGGAATGTTGCTAATGCTGAGTTATGGAGAGAGGCTGAGCAGGCTGGGAGCCGAGGGGAAATATCGGCAGGTAGCACTCACGCCTATAGTGATGAAATGCTTTGAGAGGTTGGTCATGACTAGACTGAACTCCTGCCTCAGCAAGGACCTGGACCCATTGCATTTTGCCTGTCACCACAATAGGTCAATCACAGATGCAGTCTCAATGGCTCTCCACACGGCTTTAGACCACCTGGACAACACAAACACCTACATCAGGATGCTGTTCATTGGCTATAGCTCAGCATTTAATACCATCATTCCTACAGTCCTGATTGGAAAGCTGCAGAACCTAGGCCTTTGTACCTCCCTCTGCAACTGGATCTTCGACTTCCTCTGGAAGACCACAGTCTGTGTGGATTAGTGATAACATCTCTTCATCACTGACAATCAACACTGGAGCACCCCACTGCTCTCTATCCCCATGACTGCATGGCTAGGCATAGCTCAAATTCCATCTATAATTTTGCTGATGATACAACCATTGTTGGTAGAATCTCAAGTGGTGACGAGGGGGTGTACAGGAGCCAGATATACCAACTAGTGGAGTGGTGTCACAGCAACAACCTGGCACTCAACATCAGTAAGACAAAAGAGTTGGTTGTGGACTTCAGGAAGGGCAAGACAAAGGAGCATTTACCAGTCCTCATAGATGGATCAGAAGAGGAGAGAGTGAGGAGTTTCAAGTTCCTAGGTATCAAGATGTCTGAGGATCTAACCTGGTCCCAACATATCGATGCAGTTATAAAGAAGGCAAGACAGTGGCTATACTTCATTAGGAGTTTGAAGAGACTTGATATGTCAACAAATACACTCAAAAACTTCTATAGTTGTAACATGGAGAACATTCTGACAGGCTGCATCACTGTCTGGTATGGAGGGGCTACTGCACAGGACTGAATGAAGCTGCAGAGGGTTGTAAGTTTAGTCATCTCCATCTTGGGTACTAGCCTACAAAGTACCCAGGACATCTTCAGGGAGCGGTGTCTCAGAAAGGCATAGTCCATTATTAAGGACCTCCAGCACCCAGGGCATGCCCTTTTCTCACTGTTACCATCAGGTAGGAGGTACAGAAGCCTGAAGGCACACACTCAGCGATTCAGGAACAGCTTCTTCCCCTCTGCCATCCGATTCCTAAATGGACATTGGACGCTTGGACACTACCTCACTTTTTTATTTCTGTTTTCTGCATGATTTTTAATCTACTCGATATACATATATACATGTATATTGTAATTGATTGATTATTTTATTATTATTGTTATATTTTGTTTTTTTTTCTTCTATATTATGTATTGCATTGAACTGCTGCTGCTAAGTTAACAAACCTCATGATACATGCTGGTGTTAATAAACCCGATTCCAATTTTGATTGCGAATAAAAGTGATCTTATGGAGATATGTAAAATCATGAGGGGCATAAATAAGCAGACGCACATTGTCTTTTTCACATGGAATCAAGAACAAGTATCAAGAATTAGAGGGCATAGGTTTAGTGTGAGCGAGGAGAGATTTACAGAAGCCTGAAGCGTTACTTTTTCTCTCAGAGAGTAGTCCATTTATGAAATAGCTGCCAGAGGAAATGGTTGAAGCAGGCATATTAACAACATTTAAAAGACACTTGGACAGGTACATGGACAGGAACGGTTTAGAGGAACATGGATCAAGTGCGGGCAAGTGGGGTTTGGTGAGATAGACATCTTGTTTGGTGTGGACCAGAGAAAAGCATGCTTTTGTGCTGCATTGCACCATGAGTCTCATTCCATCATGGCCCTGGCTGTCCACTCTTCCAATATCTACTACCTGTTTCCTAATCACACTTGGATATGCTCACCCATCATCTTGCCAATCAGCTTAGGCTCCCAATTAAACAATGTCCCCCATTTGAAAATTTTCCTTTTCTTTCCTGCTTCCTCTTATCTCACTCCTTCCTATAACTCACCTTTCACTGGTAGCCAGCAGTCAGCAACTGGTGTTCAATTCCCGCCACATTCTGTAAAGAGTTTTTACATTCTCCCCGGGTCTGCATGGGTTTCCTCCAGGTGCTCGGGCTTCATCCAATATTTCGAAAACAATAGATTTAGGATTAGTAAATTGTGAGCATTCTATATTGGTACCGGAAGCATGGCGACAGGTGCAAGTTGAACCCAGCATAATCCTCCGACTGTGTTAATCATTGATGCAAAGTGATGCATTTCACTGTTTACATTGATGTACGTGAGACAAAAAAAGACAGTCTTTAAAAATCATGAACAAGTCTTTTATCTGTTGTTCTATATAGCCTGGCAATCCCTTTGATATTCTTTCTCAATCTTCTGATCATTCCAACACTGATGACCATGTAGTAAGCTGCCAAGGATCAAAGCTCTGGGATAATATATTTATGCATTTATTTATTTATTTATTTGTTTGTTTGTTTGTTTGTTTGTTTGCTTATTTATCTATCTACTTATTGATTGATTGATATACGGTAAGGAATGGATGCTTCCAGCACTTTGAGCTGTGTCACCCAGCAACCCCCCCCCCCCAATTTAATCCTAGCCTAATCATAGGACAATTTACAATGACCAATTAACCTATCAGCCAATATGTCTTTGGATTACGGGAGGAAACCGGAGCACCTGAAGGAAACCCAGGTGGTCACAGGAAACATACAAATTCCTTACAGCCAGCAGGAGGAATTGAACCTGTGCTGCTGGGGCTCTAAAGCTTTGTGCTAACCACTACACTACCGTGATTCACACCAAAAACATCCTCGCCTCTCCACCTAATGCCTTTTGACCAATCACTTGGTCACGTGCTCTAATTTTCCTTCTCTTGTTCGGAATCAGATTTGGTTTATTAACACTCATCTGAAGTAGCCTGGGATGTTTTATCACATGGAAGTTGCTCTAGGGATAAAGGCTTTGATTCAAAGGCATCTGTTGACTGTACGAGAGTGCCTGGAAGAATCTGGGTCATAAGTTCATAACATTATTTCATGCTATAGACTGAACTATACCCACTATGAGTTACTTTCACAGGAGAATATTTCTTTGTATTATAGGCAACATATGGAAAAAATGTGTTATAAGTTATAATAATTTGGTGCACCAGCTTTAAAGAAGCTGCTGCTAAAATGTACTTTGTTCTTAAATGTTGGTTTGCTGCCTTTGTATTATGAGTGTTTTTGCCTATTACGTTTTTCTCAATGAACAATCAAATACTTTGTCCTGAAAGTACTGATGTTGAAAGCTTAACCATTAAAGTCTTCTCAGGTTTGGCTCTAGACCAGTAGAAAAACCTGGAGAGCATTTAAAGGGACATCAAGCATTCGCATGCAACATATGGGATCTGAGTGAGTAAAAGGCTCAACACTGAATCACCTCATCAATTAACTGGAGAGTGTGAGACTATTGATACTCAGATCTTTGCAAGGAAATTGCAAAGAATATGACCACAAGACCTGACTAAGAATAGTGAGGACTGCTGAGATGATCTTCAGGATCTCTCTTCCATGCAGCCAAGGTACTTACCTGGAACGCTGCGTACCCTTAGCATTGTTCATGATCCCTCCCATCTATCCAGCAACCTCTTTAACCCCTTACCATCAGGCAGGAGGCACAATAGCATTAGGAACAGGACTGTTAGGATGGAAAACAGCATCGTCCACAGGCAGTGAGACTACTGAATTCCCTGTCACCACCCACATCTTCTCATGTATGAAGCGTATACCGTTTCCTTTCTGACTTGTGTTGTAAATACTCCTTACTATTTGTTAATTTATTTGCAGTAACGTTAATTTGTGAGGTGCTTTGTTTCATTTGGTAGTATACAATAGATGTATACAGTTGAATGACAATAAACTTGAACTTGAGCTTAAACCTCCAGTTATGAGTCAAACAGCACAGAAAAATGCCATTTAGAGCACCATGCCCACAGTGTCCACTAAGAACCCATTTTTATTAATACAAGAGCCCAGTCTGCAGTATTCTCTGGCTTGACATTTCAGAATCAGAATCAGGATTAGAATCAGGTTTATTCTCACCGATATGTCATTAAACTTGTTGTTTTATGGCAGCATTTCAGTGCAAGCATATCAAAATCCTATAAGTGACAATAAAACAACAAAGAAGCACGTAGTGAAAAGAGGAATGGCGAGGCAGTGTTGAACTGATGTGATTGAACATATCTCTGAAGAGGAAGCTAAAGCACAAAAATAATGCCATAAGTAATAAAGCAGTAATTATTGGAGCTGTAGAGTCAATTTTTTGACCTACCAACTCTTTCCCAGTGATTTATTTGTCACATGTACATCGAAACTTCGAAATGTACGGTGAATGTGTCACTTGCATTAATGACTAACACAAACTGAAGATGTACTGGGGGCAGCCTGCAAGTCTTGCCATGCTTCGGGCATCACCATAGCACGCCCACAATGTACTAACTCTAGCCCTATGTCTTTGGACTTATCATGGCTTTTCCCCTTATTGTCTACCTACACTGCACTTTCTATGTAACTGTGACACTTCATTCTGCATTCTGTTATTGCTTTTCCCTCAATGTACTGACGTGATGAGTGATCCATGCAGATGACATGCAAAACATGTACCTTGGTTCACTTGACAGTAATAAGCCAACTTGTGATTTTAGAGCGAAGGGCGCTGAGTAGGCTACGGTCAATTATGGAAAACTCTGAACATCCTCTACATAGCACCATCCAGAGACAGAGAAGCAGTTTCAGCGACAGGTTACTATCGATGCAATGCTCCTCAGACAGGATGAAGAGGTCAATACTCCCCAATGCCATTAGGCTTTACAATTCAACCGCCAGGACTTAAGAACTTTTTAAAAGCTATTATTAATGCTTTTTGAGATAGTGATTTAGATGCATATCATATTTTTTACTGAGTTAAGTATTGTATGTAATTAGTTTTACTACAACAAGTGTATGGGACATTGGAAAAAAAGTTGAATTTCCCCATGGGGATGAATAAGTATCTATCTATCTACATAAATATTTTTGAGATGAGTGAAGAAGCCAGAGCACCAGGAGATGAGAATGAGGGATACAACTCAAGTGGCCACAGGGAGCCATGCAAACTCCACACAGAAAGCACTGGAGCAACCAGACTTTACCTCTGTTCCGATGTTTGTTCTTGGATCAAATGTTAACCGACTAATGTTGTACCTTTGCCCATCAGTAAAGGAACTGAGGGACATAAAGTTTCTGGTTTTGAGCACCTTACAGGATTATGTGGGAAGTGTGGGAATTTACTGGAAGTTAATATTGTATCTTCCCTGAAGGTAATAGAAGATGGCTCCTGGTATCCTGATCCAATGATTAAACATTAATACCACCATAAATGTTGGGTGGTAGTGCTTCCAAAGTCTGACTCAAAATTATGGATGTTGACAGGGAAAGTAAGAGTTGGAAATGGGAATGGAAAAGGAAAATTGTGATGATTATCAAAATCAATGGGAAAATTGTCATCTATATTTGGAAAAGCAGATTAAATGGATGATGATGATGGAATTGTAGTTGAAAATAAGAAAATGAATAGTTACTTTGTATCAGTGAAATCATAGATAGGTAGGTAGGTAAATAGAAATAGATAGCTAGATAGATTGATAAATCGATAGATGGATAGGTAGGTAGGCAGGTCATCATCATCATTATGAATCATGTTGTATGATCATGGTCTTCTGATCATGATTGTTTGAGGCAAATTTTTCTACAGAACTGGTTTCCCAATGCCTTCTTCTGGAGCAATGTCTTTACAAGATGGGTGACCCCAGCTATTACCAATACTCTTCAGAGATTTGCTGTCTGGCGTCTGTGGTCACCTAATCAGGACGTGATATGCACCTGTTGCTCATACGACCATCCACCACCTGCTCCCATGGCTTCACATGGCCCTGATTGGTGGAGGGGGGTGGGGGTTAAGGAGGTGTTATACACCTTGCCCAAGGGTGACCTGCAGGCTAGCGGAGGAAAGGAGCACCTTATGCTCCATTGGTACTGATGTATCTCCATGCTGCCACCCAGGGGTAGATAGGACAATAAATAGATAGATAGATTGATAACAGATAGATAGAAAGATTAATAGGCAAGTAGATAGTTAGGTAGGTAGGTAGAAAGTCAATAGATAGATACATAGATATATAGATGAATAAAATTGTTCATTAGAATTTTTCTTCAGTAGGTGTAAAAGTCCCATGGCACTATTCCAAAGAATTACCCTCAGTATTGTGATCAATTGATATTGTTATAAATGTTATTTGAGGAAGCTTGTTAAGTACACATTTCCTGCACTGTTTCCCATTTTATAACATGTTATACTTCAAAATATTCTACCAGCTCTGTGGATTCTGTGCAATATAAATGTAGATCTTTTCCTGTCCTTTTTTTCCCTGTTGTTTTTTCTCTCTAGTAGGTTCTGCCCAAATAAGAATGGCTTTAATAAGTGGCATGTGCAGAAGTAGAGTGAGATGGCCTTTGTAATCATGAACAGGAGAATACCCGTATCTCATTCACTAATTAGAAACTAACAAACCTGTGTGCTTACAAATTGCATCTTTCAAAGTCTCTGATCACTGGACAATAATATGATCCTAACATTTTGTTTGGCAGATCTCTGTGAATTGCAACAACAGATTTTTATGACCATGTGCAAATTCAGTTATTATTCTCAGTCATGGAGAAGTTGACGAATGGTCAGGAATCACGGATCATCCATTTGTCATTGATTCTTCTCCTTTCCCCCTTCTTCTTCCATTTCCACCTCATTGTATCTCTTTTCTCCTCACCTGCCTATCACCTCCCCCAGATATCCCTCCTTCCCTTTTTCCTATGGTCCACTCTCCTTTCCTATCAGATTCCTTCTTCTTCAGCCCATTACCATTTCCACCTATCACCTCTCAGCTTCTTACTTCATCCCTCCCTCCCCCAACAACCTGGCTTTACCTATCACCTTCTAACTTTACTCCTTCCCCTCCCCCCACCTTCTTAGTGTTGGATGCATCAGCAGGGGAGATGAGGCTGAGTACAGGGCTACGGTGGGAAACTTTGTCACATGGTGTGAGCAGAATCATCTGCAGCTTAATGTGAAAAAGACTAAGGAGCTGGTGGTGGACCTGAGGAGGGCTAAGGCATCAGTGACCCCTGCTTCCATCCAAGGGGTCAGTGTGGACATGGTGGAGGATTATAAATACCTGGGGATACAAATTGACAATAAACAGAACTGGTCAAAGAACACTGAGGCTGTCTACAAGAAGGGTCAGAGCCGTCTCTACTTCCTGAGGAGACTGAGGTCCTTTGACATCTGCCGGACGATGCTGAGGATGTTCTACGAGTCTGTGGTGCTATCATGTTTGCTGTTGTGTGATGGGTCAGCAGGCTGAGGGTAGAAGAAACCAACAGAATCAACAAACTCATTCATAAGGCCAGTGATGTTATGGGGGTGGAACTGGACTCTCAGACAATGGTGTCTGAAAAGAGGATGCTGTCAAAGTTGCATGCCATCTTAGACAATGTCTCCCATCCACTCCATAATGTACTGGTTAGGCACAGGAGCACGTACAGCCAGAGACTCATTCCACCGAGATGTAACACTGAGTGTCATAGGAAGTCATTCCTGCCTGTGGCCATCAAACTTTACAACTCCTCCCTCGGAGTGTCAGACACTCTGAGCCAATAGGCTGGTCCTGGACTTATTTCTACTTGGAATAATTTACTTATCATTATTTAATTATTTATGGTTTTATATTGCTATATTTCTACGCTATTCTTGGTTGGTGCGACTAACAAAACCCAATTTCCCTCGGGATCAATAAAGTATGTCTGTCTGTCTGTTATTGTGTTTTTTTTCTCCCCTTCCTTTCTAGTCCTGATGAAGGGTCTCTGCCAGTAATGTTGACTGTTAATTCTTTTCCATAGATGCTGCCTGATCTGCTGTATTCCTCCAGCATTTTGTGTGTGTTTCTCTGGATTTCCAACATCTGCAGAAACTCTTGTATTTATCATCCTTTTGTCATCTCCCCACTCGCTCAAAGACACCATGACAGTAACAGATGTTCAACTTAATCCTGCATCAACATCTGGAATGGAGGACCTCCTAATTTCTCTCCCTCAGTGTAACACCCCTACACATACAGTAAGTATTTAGAGTGTGCATTTACTGACTGCTGAGAGATGGTCTAATCTCTGAACAGTTCAATGCTTCTTATTTTTTTAAAACACTTGCAAACTGGTGCATTAGATTATCTGCGCTGGTTCAAATATATAATTTATAATAAAGCTTAGGTTGACAGCCTAACAATTTGGTGAGTGTTGCAGGAAGTTTCTGGGAGTAAATGTTTCTCATGATTTGGTTCTAATCTTTGTCATTGAATTTGTTCACCAGCTCCGTATTTGTTCTATTTGCACCCAATAAACTCCATCCGTTTTCATTCTGTGTATTGTTCTAGCAATAATATTTAAAAGACATTTGGATTTGGATATGGAGAGGGAATATTTATATGGATATGAGCCATAGATAGGCTAATGAGACTAGCTTAGCAGGGCACTTTGGCCAGCATGGCTGAGTTGAGTGAAAGGACCTACCTACATGCTCTAAGACTCTACTCTGTGATCTGCTGAACGATGTAAGGCTTTCCTGTAAATTTCCTTATTTTCTCAATGATCTGCCTCTCCCACCTCCCCTGGCAGGACACTCTCTGACATCTGAAATGTAAAAGTTTATTACGAAGAGAGTGGTTATATATAAAATTCCTAATGTATACTCTTTATAAATTTGCAGTATTAGTAATCATTACCGGAGTACTATATACGCGTATGTTACTCAGTCCTATACAGTTCAATTTTTCTATTGTCTGTATTCTGTTAGTATTTTTTTATATATATATACTCCTGTATTTGTTATATATTTTTGTATACATTAATAAACATATTGAAAGAGAGAGAGAGTGGTTGATATCTAGAACACACAACCAGAGAGCACAGTGAAGTCACATGAAATGACTAAGTTTAACAAAGTTCAAAGTTTAAAGTAAATTCACCATCAAAATTCATATAGAGTGTCAGAATCAGAATCAGGTTTATTATCACCAGCATGTGATGTGAAACTTTTTAACTTAGCAGTAGTTCAATGCAATAGATAATGCAGTAGAGAGAAAAAATAATAAATAAAATAAAAACAATAATAATATTAAATAGATAGATAGATACTTTATTCATCCCCATGGGGAAATTCAACATTTTTTCCAATGTCCCATACACTTGTTGTAGCAAAAACTCATTACATACAATACTTAACTCAGTAATAATATGATATGCATCTAAATCACTAACTCAAAAAGCATTAATAATAGCTTTAAAAAAGTTCTTAAGTCCTGGCAGTTGAATTGTAAAGCCTAATGGCATTGGGGAGTATTGACCTCTTCATCCTGTCTGAGGAGCATTGCATCGACAGTAACCTGTCGCTGAAACTGCTTCTCTGTCTCTGGATGGTGCTATGTAGAGGATGTTCAGGGTTTTCCATAATTGACCGTAGCCTCCTCAGCGCCCTTCGCTCAGCTACCAATGTTAAACTCTCCAGTACTTTGCCCACGACAGAGCCCGCCTTCCTTATCAGCTTATTAAGACGTGAGGCGTCCTTCTTCTTAATGCTTCCTCCCCAACACGCCACCACAAAGAAGAGGGCGCTCTCAACAACTGACCTATAGAACATCTTCAGCATCTCACTGCAGACATTGAATGACGCCAACCTTCTAAGGAAGTACAGTCGACTCTGTGCCTTCCTGCACAAGTCATCTGTGTTGGCAGTCCAGTCTAGCTTCTCGTCCAACTGTACTCCCAGATACTTGTAGGTCTTAACCTGCTCCACACATTCCCCATTAATGATCACTGGCTCCATATGAGGCCTAGATCTCCTAAAGTTCACCACCATCTCCTTGGTCTTGGTGACATTGAGACGCAGGTAGTTTGAGTTGCACCATATCACAAAGTCCTGTATCAGTTTCCTATACTCCTCCTCCTGTCCATTCCTGACACACCCCACTATGGCCGTGTCATCAGCGAACTTCTGCACATGGCAGGACTCCGAGTTATATTGGAAGTCAGATGTGTACAGGGTGAACAGGACCGGAGAGAGTACGGTTCCCTGTGGCGCTCCTGTGCTGCTGACCACCGTGTCAGACCTACAATAAACAAGTAAATCAATTTATGTATATTGAATAGATTTTTTAAAATGTGTAAAAACAGAAATACTGTGTATTAAAAAACAGTGAGGTAGTGTCCAATGGTTCAATGTCCATTTAGTGAGGTAGGCATTCTTGATAGTGCTGTTTCCTCTGGTATTGCAAGTGATCTATTGGTGGTAGTTTCTTCGTGAGTTTTTGAGACTGGGCTGGTTAAAATCTCCCAAAATGATGGTGAAGGCATTAGGGTGCGCTATTTCGTGCATGTTGATCCCATTGCCCAGATCATCTAAAGCCTGCTTTACATTGGCCTGAGGTGGAATGTAAACTGCTACCAAAATGACCCCAGAAAACTCCCATGGTAGATAACAAGAACAGTACTTTACTGCTAGATATTCCAGGTCTGGTGAGCAGAATTGGGACAGTACTGATATATTTGTGCACCAAGAAGAGTTGATCATGAGGCATACTCCTCCACCTCCGTGTTTGAGAGACTCTATAGATCTATCCTGATGGTGTATAGTAAACCCATCGATCTGAATCTCTGCATCCGGTACAGAAGGGTTTAACCAGGATTCCATGAAATAAAGGACACACGTAATCCTAATGTCTCTCTGATTCAGCACCCTAGCTCTGAGATCATCAATTTTATTCACCAGAGACTGCATGTTCACCAGCAAGGTCGTCGGTATAGAGAGTTTAAAACCTTGTTTCCTTAAACGCACTCGTAACCCAGATCTACACCTGCGCTTCCTCCGAGGTGTCCTCTGTGGGCACTTCCGCCCACAATTGGTGTTGTTTCCATTGATTCTAAGCAGCATTAAGACACCTTTGTTGGCTGTACTGACCTTGGAAGCAGTTGTGCTTTTTAGCTGTATCAGGCTGAAACGGGAATATTTAATGGTAGCCATTGGGAGCACTGCTGCTACTCGAGTCACGCCTAGGCGCCCCATATGAAACCCTATAAAAATCCTGAGGTTCCTTTCTCTTGTGGGGATTCAGATTTAATAGGAGAATCAATAGGATGGACAAACTGTGCAAAAGAAAGCAAGCTGTGCAAATACAAAAAAAGGAAAACAATAATAATAATAAATATGCAATAAATTCTGAGAACGTGAGATGAAGATTTCTTGAAAGTGGAGTCCATAAGTTGTGGGAACAGTTCAGTGATGAGGCAAGTGAAGTTAGTTGAAGCTCTTCCCTCTGGTTCAAGAGCCTACTGGTTGAGGGGCAATAACAGCTCCTGAACCTGGCTGTGTGGATCCTGAGGGCTCCTGTTCCTTCTTCATGATTGCAGCAACAAGAAGAGAGTATGGCCTGGATGGTGGGGGTCCTTGATGATAATGGTGCATCAAGGCATATGACAGCTCTCCTTGTAGATGTGCTCAGTGATGGGGAGGGTTTTTCCCATGATAGACTGGATTGTATCCATTACTTTTTGTAGGCTTTTCTGATCAAGGTCATTGGTATTTCCATATCAGGCCGCAATGCAACTAGTCAATATGCTCTCCACCAAATATTCATAAACTTCTCAGAAATTAGAGGTTCTGCCGTGCTTTCTTCATAATGGCACCTATGTGCAGAACCCAGGACTTACCCTCTGAAACAATAACACTGAGGAAATTAAAGTTGCTGACCCTCTCCACCTCTGATGCCCTGATGAGGAATAGCTCATCAATCTCCAGTTTCCTCATCCTGAAGTCAATAATCAGCTCATTGATCTTGCTAACATTGAGTGAGAAGTTGTTGCTATGGCGTCTTTCAGTTGGATTTCTAATTTCCCTCCTATACACTGATTCATCACCACCTTTGATTCAACCAATAGCAGTGGTGTCGTCAGCAAACGTAAATATGGCATTGGAGCTGTGCCTCACAGTCATACATATATAGTGAGCAGAGTAGGAGTCTAAGCACGCAGCCTGTGGTGCACCTGTGCTGATGGAGATGGAAGAGGTGTTGTTGCCAATCCAAACTGACTGAGGTCTACAAGTGAGGAAATCAAGGGTCCAATTGCCCAAGGAGGTATCGAGACCTAGGATATGAAGCTTATTGATTATTTTTGAATGGATGATAGTATTGAATACCAACCCATAGTCAATGAAGAGCATCCTGATGTTTTTGCTATCCAGATGTTCCAGGGTTGAGTGAAGTGTTAATGAAATGGCATCTACTATTGACCTGTTGTGTGGTAGGCAAATTGGAGTGGATCCAAGTTACTTTTCAGGCAGGAGTTGATACTTTTTATCACCAACCTCTCAAAGCACTTCATCACAGTGGATGTAAGTGCTACTGGATGGTAGTTATTGAGGCAGGTTACCGTATTCTTTATTGCACTAGTAAAAATGAAACCTGCTTGAAGCAGGTGGGTATCTCAGATTGCCGAAGCGTGACGTTAAAGATCTCAGTGAACACTCCAGCCAGTCGATCAGTACAAGTCTTTAGCATTCTGCCAGGTACCTCGCCTGGGTCAGATGCTTTCCATACGTTCACCCTCCTGAAGGATGCTGTCACATCGACCTCAGAGACTGGAGCCATGGGGTCATCGGGGGCTGTGGAAGTTGCATAAGTAGGTGAAAGCCAGTAAACCAGGGTTAGCCGGGCAGCACAGGGGTCCAGTGGTTAGCGTTGCTGCCTCACAGTTCCACAGACCTGGGTTCGGTCCTCACCCTGCTGCTGCCACATCTTGCTGCATCTCATTCACACTTCCTCCAGCTCAATCACACGCTTTCTACAACAATACACAAAACTCTTCAACACAACATCTCACCTTTTATATCCAGAGTTTCATCCTATGAAGACAAGCCTGCCCATGCCTTCCTCACCACCTTATCTCCTTGTGTTGCCACTTTCAGGGAACAGTGAGCTTGAAACCTTAGGGCTCTTTGTTTGTCAGCACTCCTCACTGCCCTACCATTTACTATGTATGCCCCACCCTCATTTGATGTCCCAAGATATGCCACCTCACACTTGTCGAGAGTTAACTCCAACTGTATTGAATTAAATGTTCTCCCTTTGAATTTGTGGACTTCTTCCTCCCACATACGTAGGTTAAGCAACTAGTCATTCGTCTGTTGAATCAATGGGGATAACTTCACCCAACTTCACTGGCCCCATCATTGAAATGTTCCCAAAACCTATGGACTCACTTTCAAGGACTCTTCATCTCATGTTCTCAATATTTATTATTTATTATTATTATTATTTCTTTCTTTTTGTACTTACACAGTTTATTGTCTTTTGCATACTGGTTGAACGCCTAGTTTGTGCGGTCTTTCATTGATTCAATTATGCTTGCTATTCTATTAAGGATTTGTTGAATATGCCAGCAAGAAAATGAACCTCAGGGTTGTATATATTAACATAAATGTACTTTGATAATAAATTTACTTTGAGCTTTAGTCAGCCACAATAAGGTGCCCTAGTGTAGGCAGCAGGGGCATGACCTGATGGAGGGGAGAAATGAATGAGGATATGAGAGCATTAGTGCAAATGGATGTGCTTGATGATTAGTGCAGACAAGGTGGACTGAAGGGCCTTCTGAGCTTTTTGACTATGAAATGAACATTCTTTCTTCTGAGTTTGAAGATTGTGGGTCCATTGTTCCACTCCAAAAGAACTGAAGCTCTGATGGTGACTGTCAGCAGTAGGCGAGCATTGCCCCCTGAAGGAGCAGCCTGTCAGATTAAACAGAGGACTTGTCCGCTATTAGCTGTTAACACAGAGCACCCTGTGGCATTTCGAAGCACAGCCATGTCACGTGGTGAAAGTTTACCTCCCATCTGACATCACTAGACCAAGAAACGCTAGTCATGTTTGGTCTGGTCTGATCGAAACACAACCTTTGCAAGCTCTCAGTGCTGCACAGGGTTTCCACCTGAAACATCAACAATTACTTTCCACCCACAGATGTTCCTCAACCCAGAAGGTTCATCCAGGAGACTGTTGCAGCATCTACCATCTCTTGTGTCATCATAAAATAACCTGATAAATACTTGTAAGATTATGAGAGGTTATGTAAGACTGTAGAATAAACAGCTGGTGCCTTTGTTCTAGCATTGAAATGTCTAATTCTAGAAGATGTGCAGTTAAGGTGAGAAGAGTTCAAAGGAGTTGTGTGGGGCAAGTATTTTGTACAGAGGCATGTGTACCTGGAAAGGTCTCCCAGGGGTGGTAGTGGAGGAAGATGCGATAGAGACGTTTAAAACATTTTTAGATAGTCACATGACCGTGCAAAGCATGGAAGAATATGGATATCATGTAGGCAGAACTGATGAGTTTAGTTATGCATTTAATTGCTGGTTTAATTAATTTGGTACAACATCTTGGTATGAAGGGCCTGTTCCTGTGCTGTACTGTTGTGCAGCTGTCGATGCCTCTGTCTCCTTCAATGGCAGGAAGACCTGGTTCCACTCCATTACTCTGGGTTCGGAGGTGTCCAATGAGTCCCAGCGGAGACCTGCAGAGTCTGACACAAGTGCTACTGGGTGGAACAGAAAGAGGGGATTGCAGGAACAGGATCAATCCATCCACATTCACCTCATTACAACAGTGGCCACACTTCAAACACACTGGGAAACCTCTGGGGGATGCCCGTCGGTCATGAAAAGCACCACGCAAGTGTATGTCTTTCCTTCTCTCTCTTGTGTAGAAATTAACCAGTTCACAGCTTCAGTTTTATCCTTTATAGCTGTGCCAACATGAAGATTGCTGACAAGAGAGGTGCCATCTGAATATTACCCAACAATAATACTTTGATTGGTAGTACATGCTGTTGTGCCTAATGTGGGAAGCAGATACAGGTTCTTGGCACTGAGTTCAATGGGATTTAGAATGCTCTTTCCTGTGGATCTGCAGTGATAATGTTCATATCAGCGGGCCCAGGACACAACACTAGCAACATGACCTGCTGAACTTGTGACATGAATGCACCTGCTGGATTGGTTTTCAAAATTCAAGATCGTTTAATGTCAATCCAAGTGCAGAGGAGAACAATATAATATTTTTTTTATTTCAGATCCAACACAAGAGAAGCACAACAGGATAAAGAATACACTGCAGAGGCCGATTCAGCATCCTCATAATGTGGAGCAGCGTGTGCGAGAGCAAGTGGGGGCTGTTGTAGGTGGTTGGGTCTTTGGGCTGTTCAGTCTCTCCTCTCACAGCTGCCGCTTGTTCTCTGCGGCTCAGCGGAGATCACACTCTTGCAACGCAGCTTCCTCTTGAACAGGTTTCCTCCGGGTGTACCTATTGAGCGCAATGTCTTCCCAGCTTTTCAAGATTCCAGATTCAGAAGCTCAATACCGGCGTCTGGCTGGTGAAGGTGCGTGGGCAGCGCTGGCCGGCCGTGGGGGCAGTGGGATGATCGGGGTTGGAGGAGCAGCACCTCATAGTCTGTCTCCAATCTGAGAGCAGCAACATCGATTTCCTGTGAAATCCGGAGCAACACGCACAAACTGCTGGGGGAGTCAGCGGGCCGGGCAGCATCGATGGAGAGGAACATACAGTGGTCGTTTCAACACGAGACCCTTCGTCAGCACTGGGAAGGAAAGGGGGGAAGACCCCAGAATGAGAAGGTGGGGGGAGGGGAGGTGATAGGTGAAGCCAGTGGGTGCAAAGGTCAAGGGCCGAAGAGGAGCAGAGTGAACTGTAGGAGAAAGGGACGGACGTGGAGGAGGTGATAGGAATTAAGAAAAAAGAAATTTAATTTTTAAAAATAAAAAAAAAGATTCCAGATTCAATATTCAGGATTGTTTAATGTCATTATCCAGAACACTAGTGTAAAGGAGAGAGAAATCATTGTTGCTCTGAATCTGATGCAGCACAGAAACACCACATCAGATAAAGAACACAATAAATATAAATTTGGAAGATACCATATATACATACATTGACTATATGTCTATAAAATATACAGGAGCATCTGTACACAAATTGATTGAAAGGAAATGATAAAGTAGTGATGATGGGTGGTGTGGAGGGGTGGATTAGTGGATGGAGGTGTTGATCAGACTTACTGCTTGGGGTTAGTAACTGTTTTTGAGTCTGGTAGTCCTGGTGTGGATACCATATAGCCTCCTCCATGATGGGAGTGAGTCAAACTGCCCATGAGCGGGGTGGATGGGATGTTACTGCCCTTTATCTGGCACCTTTCTGATGCCAGGCAGGGCAGTGCTGGTGACTCGTTGGGCAGTTTCTGTACCGTACAGTGATGCAGCGATATCTTCCTCTTCAGAAACTCTCTTCTAACAAGTGCACTTTTGGTAGTACTGCATAGCTTTTGTAGTAGACGTCTCCCAGAGTCACAGAGCACTGCTATACAGAAGCAGATCCATCAGCTCATTTAATCCATGCCAAATGGTTAATCTGCCTCGTCCCATCAACCTGCACCTGGACTACAGCCGTCCATGTACTTGCTCTTAAAAGTTGCAAACAAGCCTGCATCAACCATTTCCCCGGCACCTCATTCTACACTTGCACCACCCTCTCAGTGAAGAGGTTTTGCTTCACATTCCCTTGCAGTTTCTCCTGCTAAGCCAGTGTTGATTCTATAGTAATTTATTACCTCATCGTCAAGTGCAAGCTCTGAATCTTCTGTGCAAGCCTCCCAGTGCAGGACTTCGTCAAAGGTCTTGCTAAAGTCCATGTCGACAACTTCTACTGCCCTTCTTTCATCAGCTCTCCTGGTAATCTCCACAGAAAACTCTAAACAACTGGTTACACAAGATCAGTTGTAGAGTCACAGACTAATATTGGAAGAAACTTGCCCTTTGATCCATCATACCAATTCTCACTATCAAGGACATAGTCCTTTGTCTGTTGCACTATCTGTACTAACTCTATTTCCCTGTACTCAGCCCAGTTCCTTCGAGGAGACCACCCTTAGGTTTGAGGAGCAATACCTCATATTCCTTCTGGGAAGTATAAACATCGATTTTTCCAACATCCTGTAATTTTTCCCAATCCCCTTCACTATTCTTCAATTCCCCACTCTGGCCTTTACCCTCATATCATTACCTGCCTATCACCTCCCTCCAGTGTCCCTCCTTGCCTTTCTCACTTGGCCCACTTTCCTTTCCCATTAGATTCCTTCTGCTCCAGCCCTTTCCCTTTTCCACCTATCTCCTTCTGACTTCATTCCCCCTCCCCTACCCACCTGGCTTCATCTATCACCTTCTCGTTTGTACTCCTTTCCCTCCCCCACTTTCTTATTCTGGCTTCTTCCCCCTTCCTGTCCAGTCCTGAAGGAGGGGCTCGGCCTGATATGTGAACTGTTTATTCATTTCCATAGATACTGCCTGACCTGCCGAGTTCCTCCAGCATTTTGTTTGTATTACTCTGGATTTCCAGCATCTGCAGAACCTCTTGTGTTTCCAATTCCTTCAATGCCATTTCAAGTGCTCAACTATAAAACTATGAGAGTACATGCCTCCAGCAAACCCTCTGGCAGCACATTCCAGATTTCTACCTCTCTCTTCATGAAAATTGCCTTTAAATCTCTTACGTTTTACGTTAAACTTGGGCCCTTTGGTTTTATGCACCTCTGCTTAGGGAGAAGTCTGTTACTAGCTACCATTCAATGCACCTCGTCAAAATTAGCTGCATTTATCACATGGACGTCGGAACATCAAAACGTACAATGAAATGCTTTGTTTGTGTCAACAACCAACACAATCTGAGGATGTGCTGGGGGCAGTCCACAGGTGTCGCCATGGTTCTGGCAGTGACATAGCATGCCCGCATCTGATTAACCCTAAATCTAACCCCTGAGTCTTTGGACTATGGGAGGAAACTGGAGTACATGGAGGAAACCTATGCAGTCATGGGGGGCATGCACAACCTCCTTACAGACAGAGGCAGGAATTCATCCCCAATCGGTGATCCCTGATGCTGTTACCTGACACCTACCTGACTTCATTTTTTAGTCAGCTGCTCCTCACCTGATCAACGTACTGCTTGTCAGCTCTTGCCCCAGCCCTCTCCCTCACCTCTTTAAACTGATTATCTTCCCTCTACTTTTTCAATCCAGATAAAGGGTCTTGACCCAAAGCATTGGCTGTCCGTTTCCCTGATTTTGCCTGACTTACTGAGCTCCTCCGGCTCCTCATATTTTATAACCATAACCTCCTTGTTCTTATATTTTATGACCCAGCCAATAAGACCATAAGACGTAAGAGCAGAATTAGGCCACTTGGACATTCTATCATGGCTGATTTATTATCCTTCTCAATTCCGTTCTCCTGCCTTTTCCCTATAAACTTTGACACCATGACTAATCAAAAAGCTATCAACCTCCATTTTAAATATACTCAATGACTTGGTCTCCACAGCTGTCTGTGACAATGAATTCCATAGATTCACCACCCTCTGGCTAAAGAAATTCCTCCTTACCTTTGTATTTTCCTCTATTCTCAGGTTGTACCCTCTGGCCCTAGATTCCCCCACTATAGGAAACATCCTTTCCACATCCACTCTATTTAGGCCTTTCAATATCCAATAGGTTTCAGTGAGATCCCCCCTCATTCTAAGTTCCAGCAAGTCCAGAGCCATTAAAAGCTCCTCGTACATTAACTTTTTCATTCCCATAATCACTCTTGTGAGCCTCCTCTGGACCCTCTCCAATGTCAGAACATCTTTCCTTAGATTAGGGGCCCAAAACCACTCACAATACCCCAAAGAGCAGCCTGACCAATGCCTTATAAAGCCTCAGTATTACATCCTGGCTTTTATATTCTAGTCCTCTTGAAATGAATGCTAACATTGCATTTGCCTTCCTCACCTGCAACCTGCAAGTTAACTTTTAGGGAATCCTGCACAAGGGCTCCCAAGTCCCCTTGTAGCTTTGATTATTGAAAATAGTCTACGCCTTTATTCCTTCTACCAAAGTGCATGATCATGTACTTCCTTCCATACACTATATTCCACCTGCCACTTCATTAACCATTCTCCCAATCTACCTATGTCATTCTGGACTCCCTGCTTCCTCAACACTACAAGCCCCTCCACCTATCTTTGTGTGTGACTACAAACAAAATGCTGGAGGAACTCAGCAGGTCTGCAAACTCGGCCGCAAAGCCTGTCATCCAAATTGTTGTCAAATAATGTGAAAAGAAGGGATCCCAACACTGACCCTTGCAGTGCACCACTAGTCATCCAGCAACCAACCAGGATAGGCCACCTTTATTCCAACTCTTTGCTCCCACCAATCAGCCAATCTTCTATCTATGCTAGTATCTTTCCTGGAAGAAAATGGGCTCTTAAATTGTTAAGCAGCCTTGTAAAATGCTTTCTGAAAATCCAAGTAAACATCATCCACTGACTCTTCTTTGTCTATCCTGCCTGTTTGCCAATGAATGCAATTATCCCACATGCTTTTCTAACCAATTTATCTACTTGCTGCTGTTTTTTTCAGGGATTCCCAGCCAGGTCCATCCACCAAAGTCCTTTTGCCCTTCACTACTTCCTAGATTTAGATTTCAGATTTCATAGAGTCCTAGAAAATTACAGCGCAGAAACAGGCCCTTCAGCCCATCTAGCCCATGCCAAACCATTTAAACTGCCTACTTCCATTGGCCTGCGTTGGGACCATAGCCCTCCAACCCCTACCATCCGTGTACCTATCCAAAATCTTTTTCAACTGTGAAATCAAGTTCACATACATCATTTACATCTGCAGCTCATTCCAGACCCTCATAACCCTCTGAGTAAAGAAGTTTCCCCTCATATTCCCCTCAACCTTTGCATCTTTCACCCTTAACCCATGACACCCAGTTTTCATACTCCCCCAACCCCAGTGAAAAAAGCCTACTTGCATTTACCCTATCTATAGATTTATTTATCACATGCACATCAAAATGTGCTGTGAAATGCACTGTTGGCCCTACAACCATCACAATGTAAGGAACATTGTGATGAAGGGTCTTGGCCTGAAACGTCAACTGTTCATTCCTCTCCATAGATGCTGCCAGACCTGCTGATTTCCTCCAGCATTTTGTGTGTGTTATAGCTTAAGGCTGTGCTGGGGGCAGCCTGCAAGTGCCACCACACATTCCAGTGCCAACATAGCATGCCCACAATACAACTTAGAACATAACGAAACAGAACACAACAAAGAAAAAAGCAACATAACAAGCCCCTTTCCTCCCTTCCACCTACTTAGACCCATGGACAGTCCTCCACCTCCATATAAGCTTCAAGCTTCCAGCCTTCTAGGGCCCTACCATAGACTGTGCATTTACTAACCATACTACTTCTTCAATAATACATCTTCTAGAAAATACAATCTGTAATTTCTCTGCCCATTTTATTTGCTGATCAGTAAGCAGTTCTCGTTTGTACTGTGTCCTGAATTTAAAACTAATTAAATTTGACCAAAGTACAATCAATCAAGATTTGATTCCTTTCTTTACCTTTAAGGTTCTGCCTCCTTCAAGAGGCAGCAGACATGGGATTACAGCTGAGCCTTTGAGCATCGGTTACTTGATTCAAAGCCTTATCTATTATTGCAGCTATATTTTTCTTTTGATAGTTGTGCACGTATAGGGACTAAAAATAGTCATTTGTCATTTGATGGACGTCACCAGTCACTCTTATCTTCATCCTTTCCTCCTTGATAACTTTTGAATCTGACCTAACTTTTTCAAAGATTTCCTAAGATGAAGAATTACTGGAAGTTTAAAAGGAAAACATCCCTGCTCCGGTGAGAGCCCTCTGAGTTTCCAGGTTAGAAGCTGGTAGAATCAATTTGATTTACTCTACCTGACTGAGTCCAGGACATATCTGCCCGAGAAACTTCACTGCTTTGTGCTTGTTAATGACCTAATACCTCCTGTATCTAATAAATTAGCCACTGAGTGTATGTTCATGGTCTTTTGCTGCTTTAGACCATCCACTTCAAGATTCAATGTGTTGTGCATTTGGAGATGCTTTTCAACACACAACTGTTGTAAGTTCTGCTTATTTGCCTTCCTGTCAGCTTGAAGCAATCTGGCCATTCTCCTCTGATCTCTCTCATGAGCAAAGTGTTTTTGTCCTCAGATCTGCTGCTCACTGGATTTTTTTTTTCATTATTTTTTGCATCATTCTCTGTAAACTCTAGAGACCATTGGTGCATGAAAACTCCAGGAGATCTGCAGTTTCTAAGATACTCCAACCACCCCATTTAGCACCAGCAATCAATTCATGATCAAAGTCACCTAGATCACATTTCTTCCCTGTTCTGATGTCTGATCTGAACAACAACTGAGTCTCTTGACCATGTCTGCATGCTTTTATGCATTGAGTTGCTGCCACATGTTTGGCTGATCAGCACTAATGAGAAGGGATACAGATGTATCTAATAATGTGGCTACTGAATGTATCTGCCTGTGAAACATTGCTGATTTGTGTTTAAAAAGCGTATTTTAGAAAGTGAAATGTTCTAAGACAGTTAAAAGCATTGTTATCGAATCCCAACAAGCCAGATAATGATGGAGGCCATTCAGCACATCATGCTCATGCCTAGTAAAGGGAACTATTTGGATTAGTGACATTTTTTAACTCTTGATCCCTGACTTAGAGATTGCATTACCAAATGTACTTTCTAAGTGTCATAGAGTCAAAGGGTCACACAGCATGGAAACAGCCTTTTGGTCCATCTGGTCAATGCCAACCAAGGTGCCTGTTGAAACCGGTCCCATTGCCCATATCCCTCTAAACCTCTTCTATTTTAAAGAGGAAGTTGCTAGGTTTCTGTGGTGAACTAGATATACCTGTCTGACTGCTCCTGTGGCTCCTCCCACAGACCCTGCTGACTGCTCCTGTGGCTCCTCCCACAGACCCCTGTATAAAGGTGACTGTGGGCTGCTGCTCTCCCTCATTTTCCCCAGGATGTAGTGTTGTTTATTCTTCCAGTCAATAAAAGCCGATATCTCGTTTCCTAAGTCTCAGCGTGAGTTATTGATGGTGCATCAGTTTCTGATTACTTAGGGCTTCAGTGGTTACATGGCAAAGGCAGCAGAATGGGGTTGAGAGGGATAACAAATCAGACATGATTGAATGGCAGATCAGACTCGATGGGGCAAATAGTCTAATTCTGTTCCTAGGTGTTATGATCTTATGTTCTATCCATGTATCTTTTCATTGATATTATTGTTGCCAGCCTCAACCAACATCTCTGGTGGCTCATTCTGTATACGGACTAACCTTTGTGTGAAGAAGGTGCCCCCTCAGGTCCCTTTTGAAATTTCCCCATCTCATGCTAAACCTGTGCCCTCTTGATTTTCAATTCCTTTTTCTTTTGAACAAGACTGTCTGCATTCACTTTAGTCCCTCATGACTTTAAACACCTCCAAAAGATCACCCCTCTGTCTCGGAATAAAGCCCCAGCCTGCCCAACCTCTCCCTATAACTCAGTCCCTTGAGTCCTGCAACATCCTCATTAATAATTTCTGCATTCTTTCCAGTTTAATGACATCTCCTTATAGCAGGGCGACCAAATCTCTTCGTGCTATGGCAACATAATCTCCCAGCTTTTACACTCATTACCCTGACTGATGAACTCTGACATGCCAAAAGCCTTCTACACTAGTCTGTCTAATAGTGAATCTACTTTCATTTGAATTGACCACGATGTGTCTAGAAACTATAATCGAAAGTCCATATTGGCAGCTTTTTGGTCGTGTGGAGTCTCTCTCTAACTTATCTCATTAACCTGCTAACCGTGCGATTTCATCCGCAGCTTATTCTGATGGCAATTCTGGCTTCAAACTATCAGAGGCATTCCCGTTATCCTCTCTATTCCTTCCCCCATCTTCACAGCAACATAAAAGTAACCTTTATTTTCTCCAGCTACTGCTAAAAATTTTGACCAATAATTTTAGAATTAGTTCACTTGCCAGGGATGCTGGCTGATGTGATGAGTCTTAAGGAGCATCAAACATAGAACAACACTATGTATTTTTTTTATTTTACTGTATTTATTTTACTGTATTTATTTTATGTATTTTACTGAGTTAAGTATTGTATGTAATTAGTTTTGCTACAACAAGTGTATGGGACATTGGAAAAAAGTTGAATTTCCCCATGGGGATGAATAAAGTATCTATCTATCTATCTATCTATCTATTGTACATGCCACTCGACATAATTGCAAATGTTCTCATCAAGAATCTCCTTGGTTTTCAGTTCAGACACTGCGGGCCATTTAGGCGTTGTAAGTTGTTCAAGATATCATTGAGATACTTTTAATTTGACAGTTCATTCAAACAATGGTATGAAGCTTATAGCACTGTGGAGAAATGCAACATAGAAACGATCTTCGAGCCACTCAGCCTACACTGCTGTGTTGATCGTTTAACCTACCCTTTCCTCCTACATAGCCCTTCACTTTTCTTTCATCCATGTGCCTGTCTAAGAGTCTCTTAAATGCCCCAAATGTATCTGCCCCTACTATCAACACAGGCAGGATATTCCATGCACCTACTGCTCTCTTTGTAAAGAGCTTACTCTGACATACCCCCGTACCTTCCTCCAATTACATAACAATTATGCCTTCTTGTATTAGCCATTTCTGGCATAGGAAAAAGTCTCTGTCTTCCTGATCTATGCCTTTTATCACCTTGTACACCTCTGTCAAGTCACCTCTTATTCTCCTTTTCTCCAAAGAGCAAAGTCCTAGCTCAGCCAGGCCTAGTTCTGTATGGCACTCACCATTTATATTTCAGACTTACAGTAGTTGAAATTATTTTTTAACTTTTCAAATTTCATGCAGAGTTTTGGCAGGGTAGATGAAATACCTCGCCTGGGTGGAGTGTCTAGAACAAAGGTCATAATCTTAAAATAGGTGGTTAGCCAATTAGGGCTACAAGGAGAAGAAATTTCTTCATCCAGAGGGTAATGAATCTTGAAATGTTTACCCAGTTTGATAGATTGTTGGATGTTAAAAGTATTGAAAGGTTATGAAATTAGAATAGGACATTACTGAATGGCAAAACAGACGTGAGGGAGCGAATGACCTGCTCCTCCTACTCTTATAATTCTTATATTCTTGAATAAAATATTGTACATTAATAATCTACACTTTTTTCTCATTGCTACTCTGTTCCATGCAAAGGAATGGATAAAGGATTCTGATGCATGGTCAGGTAGACGATCTCTCTCTGTGAAATGGTTTATAATTGGTGCCATTTTACTGCACTCGGAAAGGAGCCATTGGTGACAATTGACCAAGAAAGATGTTCCACCTTGACACAAGATTTTTGGATTCAAGACCCCTTATATTTAGAAGAGCAGAAACTATGCCTCGAGTTGGGCGACACGAAGCCCACAGTAAATTTACTTTCGAAGTACATTTATATCACTGTATACAACCCTGAGATTTATTTTCTTGTGGGCATACTCAATAAATCCATAATAGAATAATAACCATAATAGCATCAATGAAAGACTGTACCAACTTGGTTGTTCAGCCAGTGTGCAAAAGGCAACAAACCGTGCAAATATAAAAAGAAAAAATAAATAAATATTTAAGAAATAAATATCAAGAATGTGAGCTGAAGAGTCCTTGAAAGAGAGTCCACTGGTTGAGGGAACATTGCAGTGATGGGGCAAGTGAAGTTGAGTGAAGTTCTCCCCTTTGATTCAAGAGCCTGATGGTTGTGGAGTAATAGATGGTCCTAAATCTGGTGGTGAGAGTCCTGAGGCTCCTGTACCTTCTTCTTGATGGCAGCACTGAGAAGAGGGCATGTCCTGGGTGGTGGGGTTCCCTGATGAGGAATGCTGGGTTCCTGCAACAACGTTTTGTGTAGATGTGCTCAACAGTGGGGAGGGTTTTACCCGTGATGGACTGTGCCACATCCACTACTGTTTGTAAAACTTCAGGCTGTGATGCAGCCAGTAAATATTCTCTCCACTACACATCTATAGAAGTGGCTGCTGCCTCACAGTGCCATAGACTTAGGTTCAATTCTGCCCATAGGCACTGTCTATGTGGAGTTTGCATGTTCTTCCTATTAATGTGCATGTTTCCTCCAGATGCTCCACATCCCAATGATGTGTGTGTTTCTAGGTTGGTTAATCACTTTAAATTGCCTCTGGTGTGTAGGCAAGTGATAAAGTCTTGTGGGAGAAGAGGAGACTGAGTAAAATATAAAAAATGGAATTAATATAAATTCGAGTAAACGGGTGGTTAATGGTCAGCTCAAACCCAGTGGCTCGAAGACCCTGTTTCCATGCCATGTCTCTCTAAAGTGCTATGCATTGCTTACCATTTTTTGAATAAATTGTTAAATGAAAAAAAAATCTCAGTTGAATCTTTAACAGCTTGCAGCCTTTAAATGGCCCACAATGTCAGAACTGAAAGCTGAGGAGATTCCTGATGGGAACGTTTGCAATTACATCGAGTGACATGTTTTAAAGTATAACACATAAGATCCAAGTCATGGTTTAAACTACAAAGGCAGCATTTCTCCAGCTGTAGTATGGGATTGTAATAATCTACCTTGATTAAGCTGTACCTTTCACTGAATTGCACCAGAGATTCACCAGTTTCAAAAGAATGTGTTTGCTTTTGTATAGCCTGCGGTCGATGTCAGTAAAATTTATAACTGCCCCTCCCCAGTGCAACATGCTGCCACTGTAATACCTGACAAATATATTAGGTGGAGGGATACACATTGTAAGTACTATTTTGAAAGTGTGCCTCACTGAAAACAACACCAAAGGCGAATTGCATTAAAAAAAACTACCAAATACACATTTTAATTTCTGTGGTGAGATTAGGACTAATGATTCTGAAGCCAAGCTGCAAACAGTTAATAACTTTCCCACTTGGAATTGTTGTTCAGTGTTATAGCCACTAGACAGTAGGCCTATTGCGTGTGGAAAATCAAGTTTCCCTTGCTCTGCAGAGCCTGAACATTTTACAAATGGGTGTTACAGAAGTTGGGAATATTATGAAGACACAAAGACATTGACAGTGAAAGCAATTAACGGTCCATAATTTAAGGAAGATAAATATTCTGAAACTCGATCTGCAGTTTAGTATCATAGTGCATCTGTGATCTAACTTCACCTTCTCCTTTTTCCTCATGTGCCTTAATAGCTTTTGTTAATAAAATCTATAACAAAACATAGGAATAACAGCAGGACAATCATCAGGTGTATGGGGACACCATCATCCTAGGTTCCACTCTACATACCATGCCATCTGGTGATACTCACTGTTGCTTCTTCATTTCCCTGTCCATATCCCAATTCTTCATATTCAACAAATATTTCCATTTCCATTACAGAAATACCAACAGCAGAGGGTCGTGGAGTTGTTAGTATAACACTATTAAATCACCAGCGACCTAGGTTCAATTCTGCTGCTGTCTGTAAAGAGTTTGTGTTGTAACATGAACAAAGTCACCAGAGAGACACTGAAGCTAGTGGATATAGAAATGTTTTATTCAACAAAACGAGCACCAGGCTAAGACCCTTTCAGAGGAAGAGCCCCTTTTGACCCAATATTACATGACATTTTATATGCTAAAGATCAAAGGAGAATTCTATTGTTACAACGTATCTACACTGTTTCCTTTGAATTACATATCCTTTTCTTCTTCTTCGCACCCACACTCCAGACACCCAAAATGAATGTTAATCAGCATTGTCTGGTTTTCAATCAAATGGCACCCACAACTCCAGGAAACTATTGTCCAGGGCTGCATTTTAAATTTAACCTGTAATCCAAGATCAGGTCCAAAGGTTGGTTACTGAAGTTAGTTACTGAAATTAATATTTTGCTATATAACCCAACTGCAGAATACAGCCTAACAGTTTGTACATTCTCCCCATGACTGTGGGGGTTTCCTCTGGGTCCTCCAGTTTCCTCCCACATTCCAAAGATGAATGGGTTAATAGGTTAATTGGTCACATGAGTGTAACTGGGCAGCACAGGCTTGCTGGGCTGGAAGGGCCCGTCACTGCTATGCAGTATCTCGAAAGAGAAGGACTGCAGCAGTTCAGGAAGGCTATGCTACACTCTCCTGGATAATTAGGAATCCCATATAAAATCTTTATAAAAGCAGACTGTCTATTAACAACTCTGCATCAGCTGACAAGCTGGAAGTCAAGTGGGCTGTATAAACATCATCGAAAATCTGTGGATAGACCTCAAAAGAGCAGTGCATTCAAGGTGGCCCAAGAATCTCACAGAACTAGAAGCCTTTTGCAAGGAAGAATGGGCAAAAATGCCCCAAACAAGAATTGAAAGACTCTTAGCTGGTAACAAAAAGTGTTTACAAGCTGTGATACTTGTCAAAGGGGATGCTACTAAGTACTGCCATGCAGGGCACCCAAACTTTTGCTTCGGGTCCTTTTCCTTTTTTGTTATTTTGAAACTGTAAAAGATGGAAATAAAAAAAGTTTTCTTGCTTAAAATATTAAAGAAATGTGTCATCTTTAACTTTATGCCTTTTGGAAATCAGATCATCTTTTACTTGCTTAGCTATTCACAATAGCAGAAATTTTGACTGGGGTGCCCATACTTTTGCATGCTACTGTAAATAGCTTGGCTGGTGTGCACGATATAAGGGAATGCCTTCCTGGTGGAATCCCTATGATATCCTGGGGGGTAACTACATTCTGAAGCCTGTTGGCCTGTTTATAGAGAACTACTGTCATGGGTTGTCACAGACTTGTGGGCCGAAAGGTCTACTCCTATGTTGTTCTGTTCCATGTCCAATAGCTGTCACAGTCCAGATGACTGGGCACTGACCTGGATAGCAGCCACATCTTATAGGGCAGTTGAGGACCTTCTGTCGGGAAAGATGCCAGGGTGGTGATGGAGCATAGCCAAGATAACCAAGTACTCTTTCCATGCGGGGGGGGTTCCTCCAGGGTATGATGTTGATGGGGAAATAAAACAGGACAATAGTTTTATAAACTTCCACAATCTTAAAAATCCTGAGCAACACACACAACACTGAGAAACTCAGCAGGCCAGGCAGATCTATGGAAGTAAATAAATATTTCGAGTTGAGACCCTTCATCAGAACTGCATGCCCTCTGGTATTAGACATTTCAGCCTCTTGGAAAACAATACTGTCTTTCTACTCTATCTATGCCTCTCATAATCTTATAAACCTCTATCAGATCTGCCCTCAGACTCTGCCACTCCAAGAGAACATGAGCAAAGTTTTCCAATCTCATTACAACACAAGCCCACTAATCCAGGCAACATCCTGGTAAACCTCTTTAGCATCCTTGCCAGAGCCTTGATACCCTTCCTGCTATTGGGCAAGCAGAACAGTTTACTATACTCCAGATGTGGCCTCACTAGAGTTTTATAAGGTTGCAACGTAACTTACTGACTTTTGAACTGAAAGCCTCAACTAATAAAGGCAAGCATTCCTTCTTAACCTTCCTATCAACCTGTGTGGCCTCCTACAGGAAGCTATGAACTTGAACTCCAAGATCTCTCTGCTCACCAACACCTTTAAAGGTCTTGCCTTTAATGATGTACTGACTCTTTACTTTGACCTACCAGGGTGCAACACTTCACATTTGGACACGTTTGCCATTTCTCCATTCATATATGCAACTGATCTATATCCTGTGGTATTCTTTACCAATCTTCTACACCACCCACAACACCACCAATCTTCATAGCATCTGCAAACTTGTTAACCCACCCATCTACATTTTCATCCAGGTTACTTATATACATCACAAACACCAGAGGTCATAATACAGATCAATGTGGAACACCATTAATCCCAGACCTCCTGCTAAAATAAGTCCTTTCAACCACTACCCTCTGTCTACCAGTTCTGAATCCAAATTGCTAATTCACCATGGACCCCATGCATCTGAATCTTTGAGATGAGCCTCCCATAAGGTATTTTGTCAAATGCCTTACTAAAATCCATGTAAATAGAAAAAAAATCTACAGCGCAATACAGGCCCTTCGGCCCACAAAGTTGTGCCGAACATGTCCCTGCCTCAGAAATTACTAGGGTTACCCATAGTGCTCTATTTTTCTAAACTCCATGTACCTATCCAAAAGTCTCTTAAAAGACCCTATCGTATCCGCCTCCACCAGTGTTGCTGGCAGCCCATTCCACGCAGTCACCACTCTCTGCATAAAAAACTTACCCCTGACATCTCCTCTGTGCCAGCTCCCAAGCACCTTAAACCTGTGCCCTCTTGTGGCAGCCATTTCAGCCCTGGGAAAAAGCCTCTGACTATCCACATGATCAATGCCTCTCATAACGTCCATAGCTCCACCTTCATCAATCACCCTTGTTAACTCCTCAATAAACTCACTCAAGATGGTAAGACACAACTTGCCCCACACAAAGCCATGCTAGGTCTCCCTCATTAGGCCCAAATGCTCATAAATCCTGTCCCTAAATATTATTTCCAATAACGTCTCTACCACTTATGTGAGACTCACCGGCTTATAGTTTTCAGGATTATCCCTGGTTCTCTTCTCGAATAATGGAATAATGGTGTTGCTCTAGATTTCCAGCATCTGCAGAATCTCCTGTGTTTGTGCTCTGAAGAACCTTGCCAGCTGCACTGCCATGTACACTTTGGCTAAGGGCTTGAGAGGTGCGGGTTATAGAGTCACAGAGCACTATAGCATGGAAGCAGGCTCAGCCCACCTATTCTATGCTGAACTATTAATCCACCTAGAGCCATTGACCTGCACTTGGACCATAGCCCTCCATATTTCCTACCCATGTACCTATCCTAATTTCTCTTAAATGATGGAATCGAACCCGCATCCACCACTTCTGCTGGCAGCTTGTTCCACACTGTCACCTCCCTCCCAGTGAAGAAGTTCTCCTCATGTTCCCCTTAAGCATGTCACCTTTCACCCTTAACTCATGACCTCTAGTTCAAGTCTCACCCAACCTCAGTGGAAGTGAGATCTTGGTAATGCACAATCTTCTCGTCCTTATGCATCGGAGAGAAGCTGACGATGTGAGGCATGCTCTCTTCAGATGTACTGTGGTTCTGTGGTTATGGCCTCCTGTGCACTTCTCTCCACTACCTCTTCCTCGAACTTCTCAGGCCCGCTCCTGCCCCCTTTGTTGCTCTCTATTCTTTTGGCCTCTTGCACATCCCATTGTTTGTGGTCATAGCGACAGCTGTTTAGGCTTTGATCTCTGAGATTTGCCTCCCCGGACATTTCAAACCATCTCTCCTCCTTCTGAATTCTTCACCTTTGATTAACTGAACTAATTAAACCACATCCTGCCCACACCTGGAGGGTTGTGCTCAGTTCTGGTCGCCTTACTACAAGGAAGGTATAGAAGCTTTAGAGTGGATGCAGTGGAGATTTCCTGGGATGCTGCCTCGATTGGAGAGCATTTCTTAAGATGATCAGTTAAGAGAGATAGGGCCTTTTTTTTTGGAATGAAGGAGGATGAGAGGTGACTTGACAGAAGAGTATGAGATCATAAGAGGCCTAGATCGAGTAGATAGAGACTTTTCCCAGAGTGGAAATGGCTAATATCAGGGGGCATAATTTTAAGGTGATTGGAACAAAGCATTGGGGTGGATGACAAAGAGGTCCTTTACACAGAGAGCAGTGGATATGTGGAATGCCCTGCCAGGAGTGGTGGCAGAGGCAGGTACATTAGGGGCATTTGAGGAACTGTTAGGATGGCTATGTAGAAGCAAAGGGTTAGATTGATCTTACAATAGAATAAAAAGTGGAAACAACATTGTGGCTGAAAGACCTGTACCGTGCAGCAGTGTTTTGTCTTCTACTGGATGTCCTATTATAGTCTTAAAATCTACAGAATGCCTCTGCAAGGCCACCGCCAACTCAATCTTCAACCACAGTTAGAGATAAATCTGTACATTTTACCAACTCGATGTTGACCATAGGGCCATAAAACATAGGAGCAGAATTAAGCCATTTGGCTTATTGAGTTTGTTCCACCATTCCATCATGGCTGATTTATTATCCCTCTCAACCCCATTCTCCTGTTTTTTCCCCATTACCTTTGACATCCCTACTAATCACAAACCTATTGACCTTTGCTTTAACCATACCCAGTTACTTGTCCTCCACAGCCATCCGTGGCAATGCATTCCACGGATTCACCACTCTCTGAATAAAGATATTCCTCCTTATATCCGTTCTAAAGTGACATCCCTCTATTCTGAGGCAGCGCCCTCTGGTTCTAGACTACTCCACTATAGGAAACATCCTCACCATGCCCACTCTGGGAGCCCCCTGTATCAGTAATGACTTTCTAGATGCCTTTCTGTGCAGGGAAAGGGTAAAGTACCAAGTTACTTAGCTGACGAAACAAGCCCCACCGCAAGCATTGTTAAATATCATGGAAGGAACTGGTTTAGCAAAGCTTGTAATTAAATGGCCGTGGGACCGCACTCAATGGCAAGATTTACAACTCGCATCTGTCAGAGAGCAAAGCAAAATCACTTCTTGTGTTAGTCTGAGTTGCCTCATGTCCCCAGATGGATCTCAGTCAGCTAATCCCAGTGCCCTCCAATCCTGTATTAGATGAGGGGAGGTCACATGTCACAAGTAATAAGGGCCCATCAGAACCATAATGAACAACGCAGGCCACAACCTGGAAATTACAGTTGGCAGGTCAACGTTTGGGGTTGCTCTTGTGATGTTGTTCTGTCCAACGTTACAGCAGCAAAGTAAATGCTTCCATGCCTCTGTGAGAGCCACAGAATGTAACCTTTAGCTTATTTAGCAAGGATAACAAAACATCTTAATAAAATATGGCAGGCAAATGATGCACAGTAAGTTCCAAAACAGCAATGTGATAATGATCAGGTTATCTGTTTTAAACTGCATGGAACATCAGGATCAGAATCAGGTTTAATATCACTGGCATATGTCGTGAAATTTGTTGTTTTGCAGCAGCAGTACATTGCAATCCATAATAATAATAAAATTATAAATTACAATAAGAAATATACAGTACTCTGCAAAAATCTTAGGCACATATATATAGATAGGGTGCCCAGGACATTTGCACAGTACTGTAGTAATTTCACTGTTTGCACTGTACTACTACTGCAAAGGAAAAACAAATTTCATGACGTGAATAATGATAAACCTGATTCTGATATGGATCTCTATCGTGGACCGAGAGTGGGAAGGGATCAGGGAAAAGGGAAAAGGAGTTTGGGAAAAGGAGAAGGGAGAGGGGAAGGAATGGGACACACCAAGAATCAGTCTATGATGATCAACATAGACTAAAATTTTAGAATAAAATTTAGAATAAAATGACCTTGCCTGGTGTCTCAGGGCTGAGGTGTCTGCATCTGCGCCAATCTCCACCCCTGGCATTCCTTCTCTGCCACCCGTCCCACACCTCTCCCATGGCATTTCACCCATGCTATTCCCAACATCCTTTTCTCCTGCCAATTTGCACACGTGCAGGCCATTTTGGCCACAATGTTGGCCTGAGCCAATTAAGCAAATGTCACCCAATCCTTTCTGCTGGCACAAGTCCCATATCCCTCCATTCTTTGCATATTTGTATTCTAAAAGCCTCTTTGATGCCTCTATTATATTTGCCTCCACCACCTACCATGACAGACATCATGTAAAAAATTTGCCCCACAAATCTCCTTTGAACTTTCACTATACTCTTCTTAAATTCATGCCCTCTGGTGTTAGACATTTCAACCCTGGGCAAAAAATACCAGCTCTCCACTCTTGTCTATGCTTCTCATAGTCTGATAAACTCCCATCAGCTCTCTCTTCAGCCTCTACCACTCCAGTGAAAGCACTCCAAATTTGTCCAACCTCTCATTTTTGCACCTGTCCTCTGAACCAGACCGCGTGCTATAAACCACCTCCGCACCCTCTTTTAAATGGATACAACATTGGAAGAAAAGCTTGGAATTTCATTAATAAAGAATTTTCAGCAGATGCTGGATTTCCACAGCAACGTACACAAAATGCTGGAGGAGTTTAGCAGGTCATGCAGGATTGATGAACGGGAATAAACAGCCAATATTTCAGGAATTTCATGACGAATTTTACAATGCCTAATTAAAACACTGGGATTAGCACAGAGGAAGTAATCATAATCAGGTGATATAGATGGGTTGTAAGGGCCGATTTTTGTGTTGTATGATTCTACAATTGATTTTCGGTATCTACCTGCAGGATCCTTGATGTTGTTATACCCCAGGGATGGTCATGGGGATAAGCTCTCACCATCTATTAAATGCTCTCAATGTTGTGCACCTCAATAGCCTCTGACAACCAAGTCCAGTTCCTGGCCTTCACGTGCGGCTTAGCTACTAAGCCAGGCGGAACTGTTCTGCTGACAGGAGAAGGGGCAGAGGTGATTACTGGCACCTTAAAACCAGTTGCTTAGGACAGATGGGGCTTGTCAGTCATGGTTGGCAGCTGATCTAGGTGAAGGAAAACTCTAATCTTACACCTCAGCTGCCTTACAGCTATATCCACTCATGGGGAAATTGTTGGGAGTAAACCCTGAGGGAAAAATCCGGAGCTGGAGACCCTAAGGCAGTCCTACATTGATTTCAACGCTAACTGGCAACTGCTATGGCGATGCTGGTCTTCTCAGATGCACAGAGAAGGGGAGCTTGCTACGTGGACAACAGCTGGCTCTCCATACTTTACTGCCCTGGCCTGCATTTCTTGACAGCTAGGTTGCAACATCCATGGTTGACTCTGACCAACGGAGGCCTCAGATCTTCCTACCCCACTTCACTTCCTACCACCTTAAAATATGGTAAATTCAACTCAGTACTTCTTGACTCCATTAGACGATAAGATAAAGGAGCAGAATTAGACCATTTGGCCCATCAAGTCTTCTCCGCCATTTCATCATGGCTGATCCAATTTTTCTCTCAGTTCCAATCTCCTGCCAATCTCCCCATATCCCTTTGTGCCCTGATCAATCAAGAATCTATCTGCCTTAAATTTACAGAAAGACTTGGCCTCCAGAGTTATCTGTGGCAAAGAATTTCACAGATTCTCCACTTACTAGCTAAAGAAATTCTTCCTCCTCTCCATTCTAATAGGACACCCCTCTATTCAGAGGCAGGGTCTTCTAGTCTTAGACTTTCCCACCATAGGAAACATCCTCTCCACATCCACTCTATCAAGGCCTTTCACCATTCGATATGTTTCAATGAGGTCACCCATCACTTTTCTGAATTCAGGTGAATACAGGCCCAGAGCCATTAAATGCTCTTTATATGCCAAGCCATTAGAGACATAACCTCTGTTGTAATGGCAGTAGTTGTGGTGCCATAGATTGATAGATGGGTTTTGGCCATTACATTGGGACAGTTCCACTATTTTTCAAAATAGTGGCGTGGGACTTTTGACACCTACCTGCCAGGGCAGCAGGGACGTTTTGTGTCTCATCTGAACTGAGGATCACAGATCAACTTTATTTTCCATGTACATTTACATGTATTAGGAATTTCTGTGTTCTTTTAGTGTTACATGCATCAAGAAGCAACGAGGTTCAACAATTACAAAGAATAAAGAATTATATAAAAATAAAGTTAGAAGTAGAGATATGGAATAAAATATGCATAAATACATAAATGCCAGCATGTATTTACAATGTAACCAGGATTATAAAAGGTGGTTTATAGAGTTTACAGTGCAATGTAGTGATGGGGGTGGGGTGGGGGGGGCGGTCATAGGTAGAGGGGGGAGGAGTGGGCTAACTGGACTGGTTGATCAGATTGGGGGAAGACCTTTTAAGATGCCATGAAGCTTTTGCTTTACTAGCCCTATGGTGCTTTCCGGAAGGGAGCTTTTGGAAAAGGGAGTTTGTAAGGTAGGTAGTGTCTGCAATTATCTTTACTGCCTGTTTCTTTGTTGTGGAGACAATAAAGGAGATATGGCGGCACCTCCAACAGTACAGCACTGCACTGTGAATATATGCTGAACCTTTGGATCTGAACCATTCTGACAGAATGCATCATTGCACCATGGCTGATAGTTCAACATCAGACACACAGGCAGCTGGTGGCACAGAATGTTAAAATAGACCAATCAGCCCATTACCTCTGTACATTGCAAGGTCTTTAATAGGCCCTGCTGGTACAAGCTTGCACAAACCTCTGCACATAGCTTTATCTAAGGTTAAGTACTTTATGATGTGTTTAAAAATCGCAATGCACAAGTAAGACTTTAAATCATTATTTTATACACACAACACACCCATGCAAATAAATCAATTCAAAATTCTTTATTTATTGTTCAACTGGATAGTTACTAAGCAAATATCAATTGAATAATAACAGGAGGCTTTATTTCGATTAGATGTTTTGAACCCCCCAATAATGTTGTAATTGAACACCTAGTCTCAGAAATGGAGCTTACTTAACAAACTATAAAAAATTGAACATCTCTATAAAGCATATTTATGTCCAAGTCTTCCCTGTACTTTGTTTGCCTGGCTCGGTACACGGAAATAATTAGCACATTGTAAGGAACTCAGTGGCAGAATTTGTTCAGTTGGAAGCCACATGCTTCCTGTCATTAAACCTATATCATGTCCTTCCTTTCCTATTAAAACCCACCTCAGGTTCAGAAGTCAATCTTTAGCTAGGCCAGCGAGAAGCCATTAAAAAGGAAATGTCTGTCTTATGAAAGGGTTTCAGCTCGGCTCTGTCAGTTCTGATTTAATACTGTATTAGGGGTGTTGAAAGATACAGAAGTGGAAGTCTGTTTTATTTTTGCATAAGATAAGCATTATTAGCAAGCACATATAACAGGTTTCATTCACCTGGTTTATACCTGACTGGAAAAATCAACATAATCAGCGGTTCCTCAGGCCATCTCCTGTTTCTCATTTAGTAATCACTGGGCATTTTAACTGGACATTCTTAGAATAAGTTGCTGCAATTTATTTTTTAATAAAGCAATGTTACCCAAAATGTGATTACTTTTGCAAGTGGAATTATACGGGGACTTAAAGCGGAAACTTCTTGAGCTGATGCTCTTTGGTACCTTGGTGAGGGAAAACTACACAAAAAAAAGTGGAGATCAGACAGTGAACTCCATATGAATCACTGCACCACTGCGGTCACGATCAGTGTGCAGTTTAAAAGAGTACTGTGGCTTTAAATGCCAGTGAATGAGGGCCTTTGTGAAGTGCATGTTGCCTCCTTTCAATGTGGCGTGGAAGCCCCCTTTTCCACACCCTCCCCCAACCCCCCCCCCCCCACTGCCTCCCGCAATTACATTTCCGCAGGAGGAAGAGGGCGAATGAGAAACAGGATAATCAGACCCTAAATCATAGCTCTTAGCCGCCTTGGAGTGAGAGCGTAGAGTTTCCTTGTAACTTTGGTCTCATGTTATCTGCTGTGACACCACAAAAGCACGGCAACTCACCTGACCTTTTCTCAATAAAAAATCATTTTGTACCGACATGCTATAAAACTGGTGCATTAGCCTACTAACTTCTCATGTCTACTTCAATCGATGTGGTTAACTTAATGTAAACATGCACTCAGGATCCTTCAGAAAGTCCTAGCTGCAACAGCCAGTAACCTGACCAATAATTCCTTTCTCGTAGGAGAGAAGTAGTGAGTATTTATTTATTTATTTACCTTAACACATGGTGCCTATGCAACATATTTCAAACATTGATTGCTCTGCAAAATATAAGCAGTTCATTGGCTCAACTGAAAGCTGGGATAATCGTTAGTAAGTTCATCCCATTTAGACAGTAGCAGCAGTGCAATTGCTCGAGACGAGTATGATGTTTCCCAAATGGGTTGTCCATTGTTGGGTCCTCAGGTGACTGTAAAGGCCAACCAGGATGCTAGGGTAGATTCCTTTAATGGAGAATGCCTGTGTGTGACTTTGTTTAATATGAGGAGCCTGATGTGCAGGCACAACCACCACACAGTCCTTGATAGGTAAGGGTCAGGGTTCTGTGGCATGAAGTGCAAGACAACTGGAGCCCCTTCACTGCTGTTGTGATGCATCCTCATCTTCTGCCAGCTCCACCTGTGAGGTCCTGGTTAGATTGCTCTTTGTCAGGAGCCTCCCCCTGGACCTTACAGTCATGGATGACCCTACCAGGAGCTAAGCTCCAGGCAACATCGCTCTCTGGATCTCAGGAAATCACAGACATCTCCACCGCAGCAAGGTGACAACTTTCAGAGAAAATTTACAGTAACTCCAGAATACTGGTAGCTTGGATTGGCTATTTGGAAGTTTGGTTGATCGTTGAGCTTAGCAAAATGTTTGCAGACATTTGGCTCCAGCTGAGACGCTATCATCAGTGCACAGTTGAATGCCGGCTTATATTCTCCTCCGGTGCCCAAATGGATATTGATTAGATGTCGTGATCTGGTTGACTGGTTCAAAACACTGTGAACAGTTCAGCAGAAGAAGATTCTGATTAGCTAGCTTCGAGGGAGGTCCATTGGAAGTATATAAACCAGCGTTCTGAGGAGACAACACCCTCAGCTGTGCACAGATAATGGCTTCTCAGCTGGAGCCAGAACGTCTACAAACATTTTACCAAGTTCAGTGAACAACCAAACTTCCAGATTTACAGTAAGGTTGAATGGCATTCATCCTTGCTGTATCCTGAACAGCTGGCCAGTTGTCTGTTGATCATCACAGCCAGGACACAAGTGATGTATCCTCATTATGACCCAAATGACTCTTCCCCAAGCACCCTTTCCCCTTGGCTATCCCTCCCTCTGTAAGACCTACATGTTAACTTAAGCATGTAAAGGTGAACAATCAAAATGACAATGACGGACAGTACACCCTGGCAAGAGCTCATGTCCTTTAACACAGCACCATGTACTATGGAAAGGAAAGAGATCCCAATAATCTTTTAATGTTATGGAAACCATTGAATATTTTTGAACTTCAGCGCTTCCGGATCTTACAAAAGCAGCAACTTGAATTAACACAGCAAAACACTGCAAGGTCATTCATACAAGTAATCAAGATGTTCATACTGAGTCATGCAAAAAGGTAATACTGACAGAGTCCAAATAACGTCAAGATTCAAAATTTAACAAACAGACAGACAGACATACTTATTGATCCCAAGGGAAATTGGGTTTCTTTACAGTCGCACCAACCAAGAATAGTGTAGAAATATAGCAATATAAAACCATAAATAATTAAATAATAATAAGTAAATTATTCCAAGTGGAAATAAGTCCAGGACCAGCCTATTCAAGGCTGAGATTTAGGCTGAGATCAGCCTAAGATTCAAGTTTATTTGTTATGTGTACGTTGAAACATACAGTAAAATATGTCATTCGCATTAACAACAACTTGAGCAAGGAAGCAGTATTTTTAAAAGAGAACCAGAAGCTATTCAGGAGGGAATATTAAATCTCAGGGTTTTGACAGTGGAATGCATACTTCCCAAAGGTGAAACATTCAGAAGCTTGGATACACATGATTTGTAAAGACAGAAATAGAAACAATATAGCAGAAACAAGTGCAGCGTTAACTAATAAAATGGATCATAGCAGCAATTTGATTTATGTGCCAGGTAATAAACTCAACAAAGTAATCTGACAGAAATAGTTTTCAGCCTATGTCCATTGATTACAGTCCCTGTATTATGATAGTGACTCCCATTCAAAAAGGAATCTGGTCAGCAATTTGATCCTTTAGGGGTTCAGTCTAAATACAGCCCATGTAAACCAGATTAGACAGTAAGCATTAACTGGCCCAGGAAAGGCCTACATGGACATCATGGGCCTAAGAAGCTGTTTCAGTATCTCTCTGTGACTGTTAACTCCATGCATCAGTCACTATTTTCAAGCACTGTATTTTATACATGATACCTCGTCCCAGCCTTGAAAAGTTTTCCATCGTGTAGGACTCATGAATTTGGTGGAATGTTCTCCACTTGCCTGGGTAGAGTGCAAATCCAGCAACTGCCAGGGAGCTGAATATAACCCAGGACATGCAGCTCATTTGACCGGGACTTGTGGTGAACTACATATACCTGTCTGGACTGCTCCTGTGGCTCCTCCCACAGACCCCTGTATAAAGGCAATTGAGGCCTGAGCCCGGCCTCATTCTCCAGGATGTAGTGTTGTTCATTCTTCCAGTCAATAAAAGCCGATATCTCGCTTCTTACGACTCAGAGTGAGTTATTGATGGTGCATCGGGACTCCTTCGATGATTCATTTTCTTTTCCACTGCGCTGCATTCTCATTGACAAAATAAACTACAGATACTCAATAGACCTTCTTCGTCAGTACCTCCAAACCTTTACAACCCAGAAGCCAAAGGCAAAACTGTAGATGAGAGATGCAACATCTACAAGGACCCACAAAGTTCATTCTTTACAATCTAAGCCACAAGAGAACTGCACCCATCATCACGGACCCCCACCATCCAGGCCATGCTCTCTTCTTGCTGCTGCCATCGGGAAAGAAGTGCAGATGCCTTCCGTCCCACAACACAAGGTTCAGGAACAGTTATTACCCCTCGATCATCAGGCTCCTAAGCCAGCATGGATAACTTCACTCAGCACAACTCTGAACTGATCGCTGAATACAACCTATGGACTCATTTTCAAGGACTCTTGTCAGTATTATTTATCTCTCTCTCACTCTCTGTCTATCTATCTATCTGGCTATTTATTTACTTGGTTATTATTTATTTACTTATTATCTATCTGTATATTTATCATTTTTATTATGTTTTTCATATTTTCACAGTTTGTCTTATTTTGCTCATTGGTTGTTTGTCAGTCTTCATGTGCAGTTTTTATTGATTTTGTTGTATTCCTTTGATCTACTGAGAATGCCTGCAAGAAAATGAATCTTCGGGTAATAAATGGTGACCTATACTGTATGCACTTTGATAATAAATTTATTTTGAACTTTGAATCTTAATGGTCCTGTATTATCTCTAGGTCAGAATCTGGGTGATCTATTCAGCCAGCTGCACTACAGTAGGACCATTACCATAGGCCCTGCGGTGGCTAAATCTGATGGCTCTCCACCACCTTCCTATATGAAACTAGGAATGGCTAACACTTGCTGACCTTCACAACAATGCCTAGACTCCATAAATAAATAATTACAAACTCCTCCAAACACTTACATATCTCAGCAGCTGCTCTGCTCAGTACAGGCTATTATTGAAGTGTGACGTGTTCGGGAGCGTGAAAATATATTGACAGGAAACAAATCCGAGTGCAAAGCTGAATCTTCAAGTGAGGCAAGGTTGGTGGCCAGAGACTAACTCTGCTCACTGACCTTCACATTGGCTTCTGGATTTAAAACATCAATATCTTCCACAGGTTCACCTTATCAGTAGGAGGTTGTACAGCCATATAACCCGACAACATCTTGGAATTCCCCGGTACCAGGCTCATTCCCATACTTTGGTTTTAATCACTTCACCACTGGCGGGCATGCCTTCTGCTACGATGTTCTATCTTCACAAGTTCATTTCCAAAACCTCCATCATCCTTCTATCTCCATGGAAAAGCTCTTGGGTGATAATCCTTGGACTGGACAAATAACAGCTGAGTTATTTCAGTCCAGTTCATCACGTCGATTCATTAGCATTGGAAGCCATGACTCCCATCAATTCAACTAATTTCCTGCAGTGAAAATCTCCCACCCTTCAAGAGTGTGTGTAAAGTGTGAGCCTAATGTGTGAGCATGGCCTAGTTCTAACAGCTCTCTGAACCAAGTAGGCCAATCATTTGTTAAGATGACTCACTACTACCTTCTCTTGAACAACTAGGGGCAGATACCCTGGATGATATTGAAGCCTGAAGGTCGAAGTCCAAAGTTTGCAAGTCTGGAAGTCAAGGCCCAATTGCCAAGGCCCTGGGCCTGCGATCTTCTGGAGACCGGGAAGCGGCCTGCCCTGACGTTGGAGACCAGTCCGTGTGTGTGAGTGGGTGGGTGTGAGCGAGGGAGGAAAAGGGGCTTGTTTTCCTGTTTTTGTTTATTTGCTGCTGTAGATTTGTTGTTGTTGCTTGTGTTGTTCTTCTGAACATTGTGAGCATACTATGTAAACACTGGAATCTGCTGAGACAATTGTGAGACAATCACATCCTGAGATTGTGTTTGTTGTTCATGCAAACGATGCATTTCACCCTATGCCTGGATGACAAATAAATGAACCTCGAGGCTTGAATCTGGAATCTGGAGGTGTTAAATGCCTTCAACCCATGGACAAAGTTAATAAGAGCCTACAGGCAGCCTCCTACCTGAAATTAAGCGAAATCCAGAAGACGGTAGCTAAAGATCACCACCTGGAGAGGTAATAATGTCCTGTCAGTTCCTGCTAGCTGATTTACACAACTAATATTAGGGGAGAAAAGATTAACGGAAAAAGAGAGGCAGGGTCATAGGGAAGTGCAAGGTAATGGAGCTAATTGGATAGCTTGGTCAGAATGCCAGTACAAGCATTTTGGGCCAAATGGCCACCACCTATACTTCCGAGCTTAAATATAAATGAGATCTATTTACATGTCTTTAACTAATTGATTCATTTAAGCCTCTTAAAAGCAGAACATATTAAGTTTTTTAAAAATAAATGCATCACTTTATGAGCTATATATTGTTTGTTTCATGTTATATCAAAGTCAAAACTGCCAAGAATTAATATTCCTTGGGAAAATTTCACAGGGTTAGCATACTTGCACAGTTATGCTCAGTTGGTGATGGTGCAGGATTGAGCTTCATTACTCAGCTCAAGTTACAAAAGATCATCAATTGGTTTTCATAAATCTCGGTATCATCACCTAAGAATATTTGCTTGTATGTGACAAAAAATAATAATCTGCTGCATGTGTTTTCAGCTTTACAAAGTACATTATTGTGGTCTGCAGTTCTTATCTGAGAGAAAAAAAACGAGCCTACAGATTTTTCAAACAAATTTTACTAAATTGTACCTGTCAAATAAAATTGCCATGAGGTAGTGAGGTCGCCCAGCATGATTGAAAGGCAGTTGTTAAAATACTAGGTAGAGTCTGGTGTGTGGCCTCATTAATGGAAAACTGCATAATTTTCCAAGACTGGGGACATTATGTGTGTCTGGGCATTAAGCAACTCCTAACCACACTGCCTAAAGCCACAGTATCAACAGCTTAAAGCTATTAGTAGAATCTTCTGAGACCTTTTTAGGATAGGCCGTGACCCAGCCGAGCCCATGGCGTCTGCAAGGTAGATCATCACAGCTCCTAGGCCATCAATTTAACTCTCTGAAGCCAAAGACTGACCACTACAATCCAACCTCTCTGAGTTGCATATGTCAAGTGTCATTCAAAATGTTGTGGATGACCTCTGACACCACCTGGCTCTGGAGATTTTGCAGAATCTCTGTTTCCTTGCAAATAATAATTTCTTTATAATCTCTGCAGCTTTTAATTTTTTTTATTTACTTGGGTTGAATAAAGTGAGCGAATGTGTAAAAAAATGGATGCTTCCGTTTTTGTCATGTTAACCACTTACAGATTGTGTCACAGGTTTGCAGAAAGTGTTAATTTTTTTATTGCAAATTGGCTCCCGACTACTGAGCTAAGAGAAGCCTTCTCTTGCCCTCATGCAACTGGCTTGTAACCTTTCCTACAGGAAATAATTCTTCCATTTGCTAATAATGGCTTAACTGCATTACATTAGAATAAAAGAGACCTTAAAGTTCAAATCTCAGGATATGTCTTAAATGATTAAGGTTTAACTAAGTGAAACCATTCTGATGGGACAAGGGATTAATGAATACAGAAAGAATTGTCACAGCATCTTAGAGAACTTGCCTTTGAGGTGCAGTTTAGTCTGACTGAATAACAATTTTCTCATCCAGCAAGGAGGTGAAAGATTACTGGAAGCAGCAGGAATTTGGTGTGGAGGCTTAGTTCAGAGCTAGCCTCTGTTTCCCGCTCCACTTTCCCCTCCCCTCAACTGGCCCCATCATCCTCCTCCCCACCTGGTTCCACCTATCACCTGCAAGCATTTGCCATACTCTTCCCTTCCCCTCTTTGTACTGCGGTCTGGTCTCTACACTCCCAGAGTGCTTGAAGGCTCTGGGCCTACTCTTACTTGCTGGAGAACAGAAGAATGAGGGGGGGAGATCTCACTGAAAGCTATCAAATATTGAAAGGCCTAGATAGACATGGAGAGGATGTTTCCTATAGTGGGTTGGGGGGAGGGAGGGGGGGGTGAGTCTAGGACCAAAGGAGAAACTCTCAGGATAAAAGGACAGAACACAGATGAGGAGGAATTTTCTTAGCCAGAGGGTGGCGAATCGATGAAATTTGTTGCCACTGATGACTGTGGAGGCCAAGTTATTGGGTATATTTAAAGCAGAAATAGTTAAGTTCTTTATTAGTAAGGTCATCAAAGATACGAGAAGAATGCAGAAGAATGGGATTGGGAGGGATAATAAATCAGCCATGATGGAATGACAGAACAGATTTAATGGGCTGAATAGCCTAATTCTACTCCTATGTCTTATGGTCCTATAGTCTCTCAGTCCTGACCCAGGGTCTCAGTCTGAAGCTGACTATCCATGCCTCCACCAAGACTGCTCAACCCACTGGATTCCTCGAGCAGTTTGTTTTTTGCTTCATATTTTAGCATCTGCAGATTCTTTTGTCTCCATTGAATTGTACAGCAGTCTTGTTGGACTGAGTTACCTACCCCTACCCTTAAATCTTAGGCTCTTATGTTCCTTTCCCTCATAAAGTTATCAATAAGTTTGAAAGTGTGCAGAGAAAGTTTTACAAGGATGTTGCCAGGAGATGGTGTCCTTAGTTACAGAGCAAGCTTGAGTAGGTTGGGATTTTTTTTCCTGGATCACAGGAGAATGAGGGGAGATCTTATAGAGAGGTAAACAAATTATGAGGGGTATAGATAGAGTGAATAGATGCAAGCTTTTTTCTTTGAGGTTGGGTGAGACTAGAACTAGAGGTCATGGGTTTAGGGTGAAGAGGGGACCAAGTGCAGTGTATCTAATTTGCTAACGATACTAAATTGAATGGAAAAGCAAATTGTGCAGAAGATACAGAGAGTCTGCAGAGAGGTATAGATAGGCTGAGTGAGTGGGCAAGGGTCTGGCAGATGGAATACAATGTTGGTAAATTTGAGCTCATCCACTTTGGAAGGAAAAATGGAAGAGCAGATTATTACTTAAATGGTAAAAAAAATTACAGCATGCTGCTGTGCAGAGGGAGTTGGGAGTGCTTGTGCATGAATCGCAATAGGTTGATTTGCAGGTGCAGAAGGAAGTAAAGAAGGCAAATGGAATGTTGGCCTTCATTGCTGGAGGAATTGAATTTAAGAGCAGAGAGATTATATGCAACTGTACAGGGTACTGATGAGGCTGCATCTGGAGTACCGCATGCAGTTCTGGTCTCCTTACTTGAGGAAGGATATACTGGCTTTGGAGGCAGGGCAAAGGAGGTTCACCAGGTTGATTCCAGAGATGGGGGGGGGGGGGGGGGTTAGACTGTGGGGACAGATTGAGCTGTCTGGGATTGTACTCACTGGAATTCAAAAGAATGGGAGGAGATCTTATAGGAGCATATAAAATTATGAAAGGGATAGATAAGATAGAGACAGGAAAGTTGTTTCCACTGGTAGGTGAGACTAGAACTAGGGGACATAGCCTCAAGATTCGGGGGAGTAGATTAGGACAGAGATGAGGCTATTCCCAAAGAGTGGAGAATCTGTGGAATTCTCTGTCCAATGAAGCAGTGGAGGCTACCTCTGTAAATATACTTAAGACAAGGTTGCATAGATTTTTGCATAGTAGGGGAATTAAGGGTTAAGGGGGAAAGGCAGGTAGGTGGAGATGAGTTCATGGCCAGATCAGCCATGATCTTATTGAATGGAGGAACATGCTCAACAGGCAAGCTGGCCTACTCTTGCTCCTATTTCTTATGTTCTTATGTTAAGATAAAACAATAACAATGCAGAATAAAGTGTAAAAGTGACTGGAAGAGAGCAGTGCAGGTAAACACTAGTTCACAAGTTCATAACGGGGTAGATTGTAAGGTCAAGAGCCCATCTTATTATACTAGGGGCCTGTTCAATAGTCTTGTAACATTGGGGTAGATGCTATCCTTGAGTCTAATGGTATGTGCTTTTGAATCTTCTGCCCAATGGGAGAGGGGAGAAGAAAGAAATCTTGGGACTAGATGATCTGGTCAACACTGGATAGTCTGAGAGGCCTGATTCAGTGCTGCAGTATGCTTTGACCTTATGACTCAGGGAGTTTAAAAGGATGTATTGTGCTGTAGGTTTTCTATGTTTCTATGATGGTAAAGCAATTAATTACAGTGGGATCTTGATCAGGTAGGTAAATTGGCCGAGGAATGGAAAATGGAGTTTAATTCAGAAAAGGGCAAGGTGTTGTGTTTTGGAAAGTCAAATCATGGTAGAGCTTTCATAAACAAGAGAAAATATGCACATGCTGGAAATCCAAGCAGCACATGCAAAATGCTGGAGGAACTCAGCAGACCAGGCAGATTCTATGGAAAAAAGTACAACTGACGTTTTAGGCTGAGACCCTTTAGCAGGACTGGAAAGCTCTGAGACCTGCTGAAGGGTCTCGGCCCGAAAAATGGACTGTATTTTCTTCCATAGATGCTACCTGGCTTGCTGAGTTCCTCCAGCATTTTGCGTGTGTTGCCAAGGCTTTCATAATCATTATGGAGTGTTGTAAAACAGAGGGACCTTGGAGTCAACGGTAGAGAGCTCCAAGAGGACCATAACCTTGCCACTGTGTTTGAAGACCTTCTTCCCTCAATGATCCAGAGGGCTATATTGGCTGGAGTCAGGACCTTGTGGTTTGGCTCTTGGTTAGGGTCACCCATGACAACAGATCAAAGGGTAGAGGCCAGACCAAGAGTGGTCCACCAGTCCTCCAGATTCGGGGGTTCAGCTCAGGGCTAACAACCCTGACTGGTCAACAAAATTGTTATGGAAACAGCAGTGAAGAGTTCTTCTATAGCTGTGTGTGACCCTATGGCCAGACAGAGATGGAGGATGTTCATTGCTGCCCTAAATGCTAGTGGCATAATGGGCAGTAACAGAGTTAGACAGGGCAGTAAAAGAGGCTTTTGGCATGTTGAGAAACATCAGTCACGACAATGAGCATAGAGGCCAGGAGGTTATGGTCCAGTTTTACAAGATACTGGTGATGATGTACTTGGAGCATTGTGTTCAGTTTTGGTCAACCTGTGAGAGAACAATGCTATTATCCTGGAAAGTGTGAAGAATAGATTTACAAGGATGCTGCCAGGACTCAGGGGACTGAATTATTGGCGAGAGGTTGTACAGGCTGGGACTTTTGTCCTTAGAACATAGGAGACTGAAGGGTGATCTTACAGAGGTGTATAAAATAATGATGGGCATAAGTAGGGTAAATGCACACAGTATATTCCCTAGGGTTGGAGAACCAAGATCTAAAGGGCATGGGTCTGAGGAGAGATTTAAAAGGAACATATTATACAGTACTTTGTAAAAGTCTTAGACACATGTAAAAAAATTCTGTAAAGTGAAGATGCTTTCAAAAATACTGAAATGAAAAGTTTCTAATTAACAAAAAATACTACAAAGTGCAGTAAACAATAAAAAAAACAAAATCAAATCAATATTTTATGTGACCACCTTTTGCCTTTGAAATTGCATCATTTCTTTTAGGTACACTATTGAGCAACTTTATAAGAAAATCGGCTGGTAGGTTGTTGCAAGCAACTTGAAGAACTTGCCACAGTTCTTCTGCAGACTTTGGCTGTCTCACTTGCTTCCGTTTTTCCAGGTTAACCCCGACAATGTCAATGACGTTGAGATCACGGCTCTGTGCAGACCTCATCATATAAAAAAAATGTAGATTCCCTAAGACTTTTGCACAGAATTGTCTACGTGGAATGAACTGCCAGAGGAAGTGGTTAAGACAGGTACAATAACAACTTCTCAAAGACAGTTGAACAGGTACACAAATAGGTAAGGTTCAGAGGTTATGGACCAAACTCTGGCAAATGAGACTAGCCAGGATGGGGCATCTTAGTTGACATAGACCGGGGCCTGAAGGCTCTGTTTCTGCACTGTATGCAAGATACACAGGTGCTTAAAATAATTGGAAAGAGAAAAAAATGGAAATGCCCAACAGGTCAGGGGAGATCCAAGGAGAGGGAAACAGAGTTAATGTTTCAGGTCAACGACTTTTTGTTAGAACAATTTTCTTCAGGTAGACTGCAGTGAATGAAGGTAGTTATTGGACAAGTTCCATGTTACTGCACAGCCTATTAGAATCACAGAGTAATACAGCACAGGAACAGACCCTTCAGGTCAACTTGTCCATGTTAACAAGGTTGTCCAGCAAAGCTAATCCCATTTACCACTCAAAACCATTCCTAACCACATAGTTATCCAAAGGTCTTTATTCCTTAATTCTCCACATGTTCACATCATTAACAGGCTGGCAGAAAGACTTGGCTGTGCTGGTATGGCTATAGCCTTGAACTGAGGGTCTATGTGCATTACATTTCTTGGAGGAGCCTGTAAAGCCATAAGACCATAAGAAATAGGAACCAAATGAGGCCATTTGGCCCATCACAATTGCCTGGCCATCCCATCATGGCTGATTTATTTTTCCTTTCAACCCCATTCTCCTGCCACCTCCCTCTAACCTTTGCCACCCCTACTAAAGTGAGAAAGGGTAAAGAAAGCATCCCTTTTTCACATTCCTCCACATCAAACTGCCTGCAATTCAGCAATAAATGTCACTAATATGGCAACCTTGATTAGAGAGGTCATGAGGACAAGCAGGATTGGGAAACGGAAGATGACAGGCTGGCCCATTTGGTCAGGGATGTGGCATGTTCCAGGGTTAACGTACAAGGAGCCTGACCCTAACCACTGCTACACTACTGCTGAACTGAAAGCGACTGAAGCGACCAGGTACATTAAAAGGAAGAAAGCTCCATTCCTAACAGGCTATCATCTGTCACCTTAAGAAACAAAAATAGCTTGCCTTTGCTCTGGCAAAAATGAAAAATCTGTTTTATCTGGAATCTAAATTATGTGCAAATGCTAGTATTTCCACTTGCATCTTCCACAATGGGGTTGTTACTGACTGGTCCAGGAAGCAGGTTATAAGTGTAATGGAATAAGTTGGTGTACTGTTAGCATGCGGATGGCAGGGTGGAGAATCGTCTCTACCAAAAGAAGTGTAAGGTGCTTCTTCCCTCCGCTAGGCTGCAGATCACCCTCAGGCAAGGTGTAGCACCTACTTAATATTTCCCCCCCCTCCCAAGATCAGGGTCATGTGAAGCCATAGGAGCAGGTGGTGGGTGATCGTGTGAGCAGCCGGAGCATATCAGAAGTCCTGGTTATGCGACCACTGACACCAGGCAGTCAATCTCTGAAGAGTATTGTTAATGGCTGGGGGTCACTTGTCTTGTAAAGACGCTGGCCAGAAGAAGGCAATGGCAAACCACTTCTGCTGTAAATTTTGCCAAGAACAATCATGGTCATAGATAGGCCATGATCATTGACACCATACAACACGGCACATAATGCCGATGATGACTGCTACCATGGTTTCAGACTGACTCCAAGGAGAATGGGCTATTTTCCATTTTCTTATATGTCTAACGTTATAGTCAAAGTGAACTATGATGAAACTGCAATGGCTAGCACCCATTTCCCTGGATACTGCACCTGCTCCAGAGTCACAAAATGGCATCATGCTACAAATTTGTTTCAATTTGCATTTTGATGTCCTTTTTTCCCTTTAGGTCTAAACATCTTTTCTTAAACCAAGGGTGGAACAGTGCAGTTTGGTAACAATAAGATAAATCATGATGAAAACTGAACTTTGTACATTTTTGGTTGTTGACGAGATGGAGTGTGGGAGAACTGGGCAGACTGCCCTCTTGCACGCCTGCAGTGACATCAAGGACATGTTCAAGAGGCGGCACTTCAAGAAGGCGACATCCAGAATTAAGGACCCTCGCCATCTGGAACATGTCCTCATACCCTCTTCTCATTAATACCATCAGAAAGGAGCTACAGGAGCCTGAAGACCCACACTCATCACTTTGTGAACAGCTTCCTCCTGTCCACCATCAGATTTCTGAATGGTCTATGTACCTGTAAACGACATTGTTATTCCCATTTTGGACTACTTATTTATTTTTTAACTTATAGTAATTTTTTTTTGTCTTGTACTGTACCTTACATCTACTGTAATGAAATGCTTTGAGAGGTTGGTCATGACCAGAATCAACTAAACAAGGGACCTGGACCTGCTGCAATTTGCCTATCACCACAATAGGTCTACAGTGGATGCAATCGCACTGGCTTTCCACTTTACACCCAAAACTGTGTGGCTAGGCACAGCTCAAGCGCCACCTATAAATGTGCTGGTGACACAGCTATTGTTGGCAGAATTTCAGATGGTGACAGGGAAACGTACAGGAGTGAGATAGCTCAACTAGTTGAGTGGTGCAACATAAATAACCTTAAACCTCATGATGTCTTCTCATTGCTACCATCAAGGAAGAGGTATAGAGGCAAAAAAAAACACATGGACAATATTTCAAGACAAGCTTCTTCTGCTGCCATCACATTTCTGAATGGATAATGAGGCCATGAACACTTCGTCATAGAGTCATGGAAAAATACAGCATAGAAACAGGCCCATAGGGAGCATCTTAACATACTGCATTTCTGTGTGGTATCTCAGTTGTACAGCAGCTGATAGGAAAGCACTTCAGCTGCTCGTCTCTAGCATACAGAAGATCATCGGGGCACAGCTCCCAGCCCTGGAGGACACCGACAGCTCATGCTGCCTAAGGAAAGCTACAAGCATCTGTAAGGACAATACACACCCATGCAAACATCTGTTTGAACTTCTTCCATCTGGCAGACGTTATAAGATTTTCTATGCCTGCACTTCCAGACTGAAAAATAGCTTTTTCCCCAGAACAATAATTGCTCTGAACCAATCGATCAAGCATCATCCATAAATTTCTTATACTGTATTGCATACTTTTAATACTGGTTTTATGGCTGTCATGTATCTGAGTTACGCTTTCGCACTGCTGGACATTGCTTGTACCGGTTGGTTAATTAATTTTATTTATTGTTTATTTATTTTATTTGTTGTTTTATAGCATTGAGTACGAGAGTTGCAAACTCATTTTCGCTGTATTGGTGCATGACAAATTGTACTATGCCATGACAATAAAGATATTTCAATTTCAACTTCAATTACATCTAGACCATGCCAAACCATTTAATCTGCCTACTCACATTGATCTGCACTGGAACCATAGCCCTCCATAACCCTACTATCCACGTATGTATCCAAACTTCTCTTAAATGGTGAAATCGAGCTTGCCACCTGAGCTGGCAGCTCTTTCCACACTCTCATGGCTCTCTGTATTAAGCGATTTCCCCTCATGTTCTTCTTGAACTTATCATCTTCTACTCTTAATCCATGACCCACCCATTCTCTGTGAAGAACGCCTGCTTGCATTTACCCTATCTGTACCCTCAAAATGTTGTATATCTCTATCAAATCTCCTCTCAGTCTTCTACATTCCAAGGAATGAAGTCCTAACCCATTCAATCTTTTCTTATAAAACTCAGGTCCACCAGACACAGCAAAAAACTTGTAAATTTTCTCTGTACTCTTTCAACCTTATTTACATCTTTCCTGTAGGTTGGTGACAAAAACTGCACACAACAGTCCAAATTACGGGGAACCTGAAGGGACCTTCTTCACTCAGACAGTGGTTTAAGTGTGGAACAAGCTGCCAGAAGAAGTATTGGATGAGGGTTTGATTTCTGCAGCCGGGGGTAATCCATAGGAATGAGTTTTATTTCTGCTGGACTTTGCAACAAGCTCTTGTATAGTATTGATCTTTGTTGCCAACTTCTTACCAGTAATTCTGAGGAGGACCAACTTAGGAAAGTTACAAAGCTACATTGGTAGACTGAGTGAAGGGGAAAAGATGTAGCAATGGAGTATAGTGTGTTTGAGCGGTTTTCGGTTTAGCACATCTTGCAACTGACTTCAGCCACCAATCTTCAAATCTGAAGATACTGTAGATTGTAGATTTAATTTAAAATATAGGTCTGAACGATAGGTTCCTAAAATCTTTGAATCACAGAACAGACAATGCTAATTAAAATTCATTTAGATGTCCTTGGTGTGGGTGTGAATCAGGAGGTATGAAGTTTGTGTATAGTCTCAAAGAAAGTATTGTGGATACATTGTAAATATGGGATTGTCCTTTGATGTTTAGCACATAAAATATCGGATAGCGTGAGCCAGAGAGACCTTTTGACTGAAAGCATCTCCATATGATGCCTGCTATATCTTGTTCTGTCAATTAAAGAGGCTGACTGACTTTTACCAGTACTTCTCTCTGGTGACTTCATTCACACAGCAGCAGTGTGGAAAAAAATGTGAAATGAGAAGTTAAAAGTAAAGAAACATAATTCCAAAACAGAGGTTGCAGCGCATGATTGACCAAAGGCTAATATTGCCAATAATGCAGCAAAAAGAGCTGACAGAATGCTATTACCTAGTGCTGGGGATGGTTTTGGTAAGTCTTCCATCATGGGCACTAACCTATCTGCCAACGATGCCTCAAAAAGGCAGTATCCATCATTAGGGACCCCACCACCCAATTCATTAGTACCGTCGTTCTCATTAGTACCAACAGAAAGGAGGTACAGGAGCTTGAAGACACACACTTAATGTTTAGTAAGACCTTCTTCAAGTTTAAGTTCAAATTTATTGCCATCTGTCTGTACATATATACAACAACATGAAACAATAATCCTCTGCGTGCACAAAACATATATCACACACAGCACATAAAACAAAATATTATACTATAAATAAGTTAATAAAATATAATTCAAAATGCAGATAGTAAAGCAAAGGTAAACAATAAACAGTGCAGTTAACAGCTCCCTGTCCTAGTTACAATACCTTGGTGGAGGCAGGTTATTCATTAGTCTCACCACCGAGCTCTGATTCTTCTGTATCTCCTTCCTGACAGTAGAGGGTCAAAGAGGTTGTGGCAAAACCCACAAAATGCTGGAGGAACTCAGCAGGCCAGGCAGTATCTGCGTAGAAAAGTACAGTTGACTTTTCAGCCTGAGAGGGCGACTGTATATTTTTTCATAGATGCTGCCTGGCCTGCTGAGTTCCTCCAGCATTTTGTGTGTGTTGCTTGGATTCCCAGAATCTGCAGATTTTTTCTCAGGTTGTCCTTAAGTATTTCATCTTTCTCCCTTAACCTGTGATCTCTAGTTCTAGTTCCACCCAACCTCAGTGGAAAAGAGCCTGAATGAATAAGTTCCCCCACCGCTCCATCCGCCAAATGCAGATCTTCTCAGTGGTCAAACATTTTAATTCCAATTCTCATTCCCATTCCAACATGTCAGTCCATGACCTCTTCTTGTGCTAAAATGAGGCCACCCTCTGGGTATTCTGTCTGGGTAACCTCCAACTGATGGCATGAATATCGAGTCCTTCTTCTGATAAAATAATTCCCCCTGCCCCTTCCTCTACTCCCCACTCTGACCTTTTACCTCTTCTAACCTGCCTATTGCCTCCCCCGGGTCCCCTCCTCCTTCCTTTTCTCCTATAGTCCACTCTCCTCTCCTATCAGATTCCTCCTTCTCCAGTCCTTAATATCTTTCCCACCCAGAAGGCTTCACTTATCACCTTCCAGCTACTCTTCTTCCTATCCCCTCACCTTTTTATTCTGTCATCTTACCCCTTCTTTCCCAGCCTTGAAGAAAGGTCTCGGCCCAAAATGTTGACTGTTTATTCATTTCCATAGATACTGCCTGACCTGCTGAGTTATATGTGTGTGTGTGTTGCTTTGGATTTCCTGCATCTGCAGACTTTCTCGTGTTTGTGATCTGTTTTCTCCTCTCGGATTCCCATTAATTATTTCATAAATACCATTCATGTTATCTACCTTCGTGGGTAAGGAATATTTTTAAATGATGTTGAAAGCCCTGAAAATCATTCCCTTGTTTCTTCTAACATACAGGGATATTCTTTATCTGAGTCTGGTGATTTATCCACTTTCAAAGATGCTTAATCACTTAATACTTCCTCCTTGCTATATTTATCCATCCAAAGTTTATCACTTCTTTTACTCTTCAATCACAACACCGGTATATCCACTCCTTAGTAAGACCAGCTGCAATGTGTTCCTGACGAACCCAACCCACGTCCTCTGGCTCTGCACACCAGCTGCCTGTTTGGTCCTTATTAACCCCACTTCTTGCATTGTTTTTATCATCTTGTTCTTTATTTACAAGAGCCAGAATATCCTTTGAAATATAAAAAAATACCTGCAGATGCTTTTCAGCAGGTCTGCATGGTAATCTCCCCTTTCCAGTCTGACAGAATCTTCGACTTCAAGTATTAAATCTGTTTCCCTTCCCATAGTTGAGACCTGACCTGCTGAATATTTCCAGCATTTAACATTTTCATTTTTGATCTTTGTTCACCTTCTTGCCAATATTTTCCTATGTTTCTAGTTTTTCGAGGAATTTCACTCATAAACTTGCCATTCATTTGTCGACTTCCCGCTATGTTAAACTATCCATGTCTGACATAACTTCTCCTTTTTATCTCAGAGGGCTCCCAATTTGGCGCTTACACTGTTTTTCTTTGTGGGGACATGTTTACCCTGAATCTCATGGATTTCCACATTAATTGCTTCCCATTACGCTAAGACTGATTTACCATCAAGTAGTTGTTTCCTGCCCACTTTTCCTAAATCACTTCCAAGCCCGTTAAAATGGATGGAAAACAAATAGAACTGCAGATGCTGGAATCTGAAATTAAAACAGAAAATGCTAGAAGAACTTAGCCAGTCAAGAGGCATCAGTGGGGAAGTAAACTTTCATATCGGGGGACCTTCCTCAGAACCCTTGACTGGATGTGTTCTTCTTGCAATTTTATTTTTTGTTTTGGTTAAGTTAGATCTTCCCCAAATTCTGCAGCTTTCACTCCTACTTTACCATTGGCTTCTTCCATAAATCTAACTGAATTATGATCACTAACCACAGGATTGTTTTCCAGTATGGTAATGTAAACTTGATTGTCCAGGATATTGGCTGCAACCCTGTTGAGCTGTGAGCCTGCCTTCATTAGAACTGCCATGTTGTCTCAGTGATCGGGCACCTCAGTAGCATAGCAGTCAGTGTGATGGGCATTAGAGCTCGGAATTCAATTCTGGCACCGACTGTAAGGAGTTTGTACGTTCTCCCCATGACCGTAGGGGTTTCCTCCAGATGATCCAGTTTCCTCCCACAGTCCAAAGGTGTATCAGTTGGCAGGTAATTGGTCATTGTAAATCATCCTGTGATTAAGCTAGAGTTAAATCGGGGGTTGCTGGGCAGTGTAGCTCGAAGGCCAAAAGTGCCTATTCCATGCTCTATCTCAATAAACAAATAAATAAATAATAACAAATCAATTAACTTGCTCACCAAGCTCCCCTGTTTTTCTGTACTTGTTAGGAGCCCCTTGTGTGCCTTGATCTTGTTAGTCCACTCCACAATGCACAGCCTCACACTTATCAGGATTAAATTCTATCTGCTGTTGTTCAGCACATTTTTACTAATTTAGATAGATAGATAGATAGATGCTTTATTCATCCCCATGGGGAAATTCAACATTTTTTCCAATGTCCCATACACTTGTTGTAGCAAAACTAATTACATACAATACTTAATTCAGTAACAATACTTAACTCAGTAACAATACTTAACTCAGTAAAGTACCCCAAGACTAGCCACCTCATTACCAACAACGGCAAAAAGTACTTCTGTCAGTTTCAATCTTATTAATCATTACTCCACCCTTCCCTTTACTAATCATAGACGTTCGGGCTGAAAAAATCGGATGAGAATCAAAATCAGGTTTATTATCAGATATTGCTATGAAATTGTTGTTTTGCAGCAGCGGTACAGTGCAAGACATAAAAATTACAGTAAGTTACAAATAATAAATAGTCCAAAAAATCAAGATGAAGTCAGGTATTTACAAAAGAACATTGACAAGGTAATTATCATGGGTTCACAGGCTATTCAAAAATCTGATGGTGGAGGGGAAGAAGCAGCTCCTAAACCCTTAAGTGTGGGACTTCAGACTCCTGTGCCTCCTCCCTGATGGTGGTAATAAAAAGGGGGATTTATCTGCCTGCTGAGGGTCTTGATTGATGCACCTTCTTCAGGGACTACCTTTTGAAGATGTTCTTGATGATGGGGAGGGTTGTGCCCGTGTTAGAGCTGGGTACGTTTGCAACGCTCTGCAGCCTCTATCAACCCTGTGCATCTGTCGGAATTCGTATTGTTGTTCCTCACCGGGCCTTGTAGTGCAGCGGGCAGCAACCATGCCGTATCTTTAGCATTTGTCTGTTTTTTCACAAGGCTGAGTTGCTATCTCGGCCTTGAACCCAGCACAGATGGACAGTGGGCAAGGAACTGGCTGGATTCAAACACAGAACCTCTGGCCTCGAAATCTGGTGCAGATAGCACTACACCACCGGCTGGCATAAGTATTTATATGACATTGGTATAATTGTGCAAAACACCTTTTATCACATGTGCTGTTCAAACGTGTAATCCAGAGCACAGGGAAAATTAACTGGTGTCCATTTTTGCTAACATAAGCAATAAATTTATGGTGATATTTTTGAACAGCAAGCACTGTAACAATTTATTGGTGGCAGTGACTTTTGTACCAAAGCTGTAAACTGTTTCTTTTTTAATTGAAGTAATTTGACTCACTGAGTTCATGCTGGTCTTTCAGGACAACACCAAACAACCCATTCCCCCAGTTATTCCACTGTGATTTTTTCTCTCTCTCACACATGCCCATTAACTCTCTTTGATTTTCCTGTCACCCACCCACACTAAGACATAATTCACAGTAACCAATTAACATTCCAATATTTTTGGGACCGGGAGATAAGTGGAGCAGAGAGAGAATATACAAACTCCACACAATCAGCCCTGGAGGTCAGCTGAGGTTGTGCACAGCAACAATATCTGCTGTACCATGGTGTTACCCTGAAAGCAATCTGCTACTCCTACTGAGGCTGAGGAAAACGAAGAGGATTATCAATATTGCTTCTGTAACATCTGTATCAAGAACATATGTTCAGGTTCTCCTTTGTTTTCTGACTACACACCAAGGAGTTAACTATTTAAGACACGACTTAAAGCCTATGTCGTTGATTATATTATAATCCCACATGTAGCAATGGCTCATTGTTGTCAAATTTCACGACATGTGCCAGTGATTCTGATTCTGATTGGTTGAAAAGCTGTAAATCGTCTGTTGGTTTATTAATGTCACATGATGAGCTATGCGACGAGGCACAGCTCAAGCGCCATCTATAAATCTGATGATGACACACCACTGTTATTGGCAGAATCTCAGGCGATGATGAGGAGGCATTCTGGAGTGGAATAGATAGGCTGGTCGAGTGGTGTCACAGCAACAACATTGCACTCAGCATCAGTAAGACTGAGCAACTGATAGTGGACTTCAAGACAGGAGTTTTAAGGGAACACACTCCAGTCCTCAATGAGGGGTTAGGAGTGGAAAGGGTGAGCAGTTTCAAGCTCTTGAGCATCAACATCACAGAGGATCTATCCTGGTCCCACCATATTGATGCCATTATGATGAAGGTACTGCAGCAGTTATACTCCATTAGGAGCTTGAAAAGATTAGGTATGTCATCACAGACTAGCAAATTTCTACAGATATGCAGTTGACGAGACTCTGACAGGTTGCATCACCCTCTGGCACAGACGTGTCAATGCATAGGAACTTAAGAGTCTGCAGAAAGTGGTAGGCTCAGCCAGCTCCATTACAAGCACAAACCTTCACACCATTTTCAAAAGTCGGTGGCACGGTAAGGTGACAGTCATCATTAAGAATGCGCGCCATCTGGAACGTACCCTTTTCTCATTACTACTATCAGGGAGGAGGTATAGGAGCCTGAAGATGCACACTCAACATTTCAGGATCAGCTTCTTCATCTCTGCTATAAGATTTCTGAAAGGTCCAAGAACACTGCCTCACTATTTTGCTTTGTGCTCCAGTGAGACACTTCATGTCATCTTGTTATGTTAAAGGCATCAGGCATTGCTTGAGCTTAAGAAAAAATTGAAACAAGCAATCCATTGCAACAAAGGCGTATTAAAAGCGAGCACTCGATAACATTTTATTAGGTATACCTGTACGTCTGCTCATTAATGGAAATAACTCATCTGCCAATCTTGTGGCGGTAACTCAATGCATAAAAGCATGCAGAAGTGGTCAAGAGGTTCAGCTGTTGTTCAGACCAAACATCAGAATGGAGAAGAAATGTGATCTAAGTGATTTTGACCGTGGAATTACTGTTGGTGCCAGACAAGGTGGTTTGAGTATGTCATAAACTGCTGATCTCCTGGGATTTTCATGCACAACAGTCTCTAGAGTTTATAGAGAATGGTGTGTAAAACAAATGAATATCCAGTGAGTGGGTGAAAATGCCTTGTGAATGAGAGAGGTCAGAGGAGAATGGCCGGACTGGTTCAAGTTGACAGGAAGGTGACAGTAACTCAAATTACTATGTGTTGCAACAGTGGTGTGCAAAAGATTATCTCCGAATGCACAACACATCTGAACTTGAAGTGGATGGGCTACAGAAGCAGAAGAGTATGAACATACACGCAGTGACACTTTATTAGGTACAGTTACCTAACAAAATGCCCACTGACTGTAAAGTTACAATAGGTTCGATTCCCTCTGATGTTTCAATTTACTGATATTACACACAGTGATTGGTAATAGGAACGGTCTGCTTCCAGTTGTTATTCAATTACCCTCAGCAAATATTATTTTAAATATTATTTTAAATAAATTCATTTTAAATACTACTGAAGCAAAACTGGAGTTTGAAGTAAATATTAACTGTGTGTGTATGTTATGATAAAACAAATAATGCCCACAAATTAAATCTACAATTAGATTTCGTTTCAGGCTAAGTAGTGATCCTTTATTGTGTCTGGATGTTAAACCTGTGTACAATTAAGCTGGAGTTAATTGCTCTCAGTGCGAGAGACAAGCTCAGTCACGAGTGTTTATCTGTTGGATGTGAACCTTCTCAGATGCACAGAATTATTCTGATTTATTTGCAATTATACTCTGGGCAAGTGGTTTAAGATTATCCTAAGAGTTTCCACAGTTAATGACACGATTTGCCCAATCGGAGTAAGAATAAAAAGCCCTGAGATACTGAAAATCTTTACTGTGTATTAGCAGGCTGGTTGCTGCAACAACTTTGGGATGGTACTGTAACTGTTTGTGCATCGCTATAAAGCACCAGTGACCTGTGTTTAATTCCCTCTGCTGCCTGTGAGGAGTTTGTACATTCTCTCTAAGACCATGTGTGTTTCCTCCGGGTGATCCGGTTTCCTCCCACATTCCAAAGATGTCCAGGGCATTCGGTTAATTAGTCACGTCAGAGTAATTGGGAGTTGTGAGCCCTGCGCGCCCGACAATCCTGGTACCATGCTGTGTCTCTAAACAAACAGAATATAGTGCACGTGTTTTGCAGATAGCCATACAGTCACAAATTATAAGAGAATATTCCGAGGACTGGCAAAAAAAATCAACTGGATCCAATCCAAATAGTAAATCTTTTCAAGGCACTTCACTGCAACATCATCAGACAAAACTTGGCACCAAGCCGCTGAAGGGAACATTTTAACAAAAAGAAAAGATTTGTACTGCCTTTCATCTTCCTTTAAAGCCAAGATAGTGTTTTTCTAGCAATGGTCAAATGAAAACTACATTTTCCAAAAGTTCCCTCTGGAAAGTGCCAGAGGGCTTTTAAAACAAAAACTTCACGCCATCTTAAAGATTTCTTCCCCCAAGCAGTAATTGTGATCAAACATTCTAGTTAGGCCCTCCCACTCCCCCACCCCATATATTACCTCAGTTACTGCACTGTAAATACTTTAAACCACTTTTTATAAGGCTCTTTACATTGTAAATACATGCTGCTATTTATGTGAATAAGCACATTTTATTCAATATCCATACTTTAACTTTATTGTTATATTTCTTTTTTCTCTACGATTGTTGAATCTTGGTTTTTTTTTATTGCATGTCGCACCAACAGGCCACAGCAAATTCCAAATTCATGTAAATGTATATGGAAAATAAAACTGATGTTTGATCCTTAATTCAACATAGAAATGACAGATGTGGTAATGTGCAAAAGGACAAGTCTTCCCTTTATTGACAGGACACTGCAGGTACAGTACCTGCTTTCTTCTTTAAAATGTCTCCATTGCATTTTTTACATCTGCATCAAAATAGATTGGCTGCTAATTCTATCTAGTTGGCAGTTAGTTATCAATGGAGTGTCAGAAGGCTGGGTCTTGCAGCTATATTGCTTCTTATCAGTTTTATAAATGATTTAGCTTGTTCCTCAAATATATCAAGATTAAGCAAATGTTGGAAAGGCACATTAGTACTTTAAGTAACAGAACAGCGGAGCTCAAAGGCGATGGCATCATTAATTTACATAAATGTGAGAAAGCCTGGAAATCCAAAGCAACACACACAAAACTGTAGGGGAACCCTGCAGATGCTGGAAATCCAAAGCAACACACACAAAACTGTAGGGGAACCCTGCAGATGCTGGAAATCCAAAGCAACACACACAAAACTGTAGGGGAACCCTGCAGATGCTGGAAATCTTGAGCAACGCACACAAAACTGTAGGGGAACCCTGCAGATGCTGGAAATCCAAAGCAACACACACAAAACTGTAGGGGAACCCTGCAGATGCTGGAAATCCAAAGCAACGCACACAAAACTGTAGGGGAACCCTGCAGATGCTGGAAATCCAAAGCAACACACACAAAACTGTAGGGGAACCCTGCAGATGCTGGAAATCTTGAGCAACGCACACAAAGTGCTCGACGAACTCAGCAGGTTCGGGCAGCATCCAAAGAAGGAAATTAATATTCTTTGTTTCAGACCAAGACCCTTCATTAGGACAGGAAAGGAAGGGGGCAGAAACCAGAATATCAAGGTTGGGGGGGAAGGGAAGGAGCACAAGCCAGCAGATGAAAAGTGAAGCCAGGTAAAGGGAAGGTAAGTGGTTGGGGGAGAAGGGGATGAAGTGAGAAGATGGGAGGGGGTAGGAGAAAGAAGTGAAGGGCTGTAGGAGAAGACAGTGAATCATGGAAAAAGGAGGAGGTGAGTGGCAGGTGAGCAGTGAGCAGTGAGAGGTGAACCAGAATGGGGAATACCAGTCTTAGACTGGACGAGCAATATCTCATATTACATCTGGGTAGCTCCCAGCATCGGGGACATCTTCAAAAAGTGATGTCTCAAAAAGGCAGCATCATTAAGGACCCCCATCACCCAGAACATGCCCTCTTCTCATTACTACCATCAGAGCAGGTCAGGGAGCAAGAAGAGTCACTGAACATTTTAGGAACAGCTTCTTTCCATCCACACTCAGACTTCAGAACAGTAAGTGAACCAACCCACGAACAATGCCTCACTGTCATTGCTTTCTTTTTGCACTACTTAATTTAACTTCCTTATTGCAATTTATAGCTTTTTTTTCATCTAATTCTCTCCACTGCTGCCTCAGAATAACAAACTTCACCCCATAGTGTATGTCAGTGATACTATTTCTGATTCTGATTTTTTTTCCACACAACAAAGGAAGCTGAGGAGTAACCTTGTAGGGATTTATAAAATCCGGAGACGGATGGTCAGAGTCTTTCCCGACGGTAGGAGAATCTAAAACTAGAGGACATAGTTTCAAGGAGAGAGGGAAAAAGGGACCTGAAGAGAAACATTTTTACACAGAGTAATAAGTTGCCAGAGGAAGCTGTAGAGGTGCATACAATTACAATGTTTAAAAGATAAGGATATTGGTATTGGTTTATTGTCACACATACCAAAATACAGCAAAATGCTTGTTGTGCATAATGATTCTACAGATCAATTCACTGAACTAGAATAATGTAAAACAATAGCAAAAGCTACCGAAAAAGTGCAGAGAAGGTAAACGATAAAACTACAAGATTATGATGTGATAGATTGTGGGGCCAAGATCCAGATTCATTTATGTATCACATGTTCATCGGAATAAGCAGTGAAATGTGTCACTTGTGCTAACAGCCGATGCAATTGAAGGATGTGCTGGGGGCAGCCCACAAGAGTCACCGTGCATTCCGGTGCCAACATAGCATGTCCACAATGTTCTGCAGAACAACACAAGCAGCAACAACAACAACAACAGACCAGCAGCAACAAAACAACAACAGCAAAGCAAGCTCCTTTCCTTCCTCCCACCCACCCACACACATTGTGCAAGAGGTCCGTTCAAGTGTCTGATAACAGTGAGAAAGAAGCTATCCTTGAGCATGGTTGTACGTGCTTTTAGGCGTTTATATCTCTGCCTGATGGGGGAGGAGAGAAGAGAGAATATCTGGGGTGGGTGGGGCGTTTGATTACGCTGGTTGCTTCACTGAATCAGAATCAGGTTTAATATCGCTGACGCATATTGTGAAATTTGTTGTTTTGCAGTGGCAGTACATTACAATACATAAAAATAACATTTTTTTAAAAAAACTATAAATTACTGTAAGCATATATATTAAAATTTTAATTCAGTAAGCAGTGCAAAAAGAGACAAAAATGGAAGGTAATGCTCGTGGGTTCATTGTCCATTCAGAAATCTGATGACAGAGGTGAAGAAGGTGTTCCCGAAACATTGAGTGTGCATATCCAGGCTCCTCTACCTCTCCCTTGATGGTAGCAATGAGAAGAGGGTCTGAGGTCCTTAATGATGGGTGCTGGTTTTTTGAGGCATCACCTTTTGAAGGTGTCCTGGATGCTGGGGAGGATAGTGCCCATGATGAAGCTGGATGGATTTATAACCTTTGGCAGCTTTTGTCCCCTCCATACCAGATGGTGACGCAACCAGTTAAAATGCTCTCCATGATACAACTGTAGAAATTTGAGTGGCTTTGGTGACTTATCAAGTCACCTCAAACTCCTAATGAACTATAACAGCTGTTGTGTCTCCTTTGAAATTCCATCAATATGTTGGGCCCAGGACAGACCTTCAGAGACGTTGATACCCAGGAACTTGAAACTGCTCACTCTTTCCACTGGTGTTCCCTCGAAGAGGACTGGTGTGTGTTCCCTCAACTTTTCCTTCTGGCTCTTCCTGAACTCCACAGTCAATTCTTTGGTCTTACTGACATTGAGTACAAGGTTGTTGTTGCAACACCACTCAACCAGTTTCTGTGTGCCTCCTCATCAACATCTGAAGTTCTGCAAACAATAGTTGTGTCATCAGAAAATTTATAGCTCTGCCTGGCCACACAGATTTGGGCGTGAAGAGAGTAGAGCAGTGGGCTAAGCATGCATCCTTGAAGTGCGTCAGTATTGATTAACAGTGGAGAGGAGATGTTATTTCTGAAATGCACTGACAATGGTCTCCTGGTGAGGAAGTCAAAGATTCAGTTGCAGAGGGAGGTACAGAGGCTCAGATTTTGGAGCTTGTTCATTAGAACTGAGGATAAGATTGTGTTGAATACTGATCAGTATTCAATAAACAGCAGCCTAATGTAGGTATTGCTATTGTCCAGGTGGAGAGTCAGTGAGATTGCATGAGCTGTAGACCTATTGTGGCAATAGGCAAATCACAGTGGTTCCAGACCCTTGCTTAGGCAGGAGCTGATTCTGGCCATAACCAACCTCTTAAAGCACTTTATCACAGTAGATCAGTTCACTCTAGGTACTATCGCCCCAGAGTACAGACAGAATCCATGGAGATAGAAAAGGTTTAAAGCAATATAGGCTAAATACAGGCAAGTGAGACTAGCTTTGGTAAACACCTCAGTTGGTATGAACAATTTTGGCCAACTTCCATGCTGTAAAACACTAAAACTATATTTGGCCTTGTGGAGCCAGCATGCTAATCGTACAATCATATGAACTAAGAGGAAGAGTAGGCCACTTTCAAAGATCACCTCACACTTCTCTTTATTTAATCTAAAGTGGAATTTGTCTCCCAGTTCTGTCAGCAATCCATGTTCTCTTGGTATCCTCTCTTGCTTGCAACACATCTCCAAGCTTGATTTCTAACGGTGAGAAGGGTTCTGACGGAAGTGTTACTTATGATGCAACATCGGCATTTTTTCCCGTGTTCTGAATTACATTGCAGACACAATCTCCCTTCTGGAAAGTGGTATTAAAGCAAAAAACCTCACACCATCTTATAAATTTCTTCCCCAGGAAGTTAAACTGAATAACCATTCTAATTAGCCTCCCCCTACCCCGTCTATCTATGATCCCCTGCACTGCACTGTAAACACTTTAAAACATTTTATAATGCTGTTTATATTGTAAATACATGCTGATGTTCATGTATTTGTGTACATTTTATTCCATATCCATACTTTAACCTTTAAGAAGATGAATATCAGTATTGTATTGTCCTTGTATACTTTGATAATAAAATTAACCTTTGAACCTTTAAACTTTATTTTTGTATAATTCTTTATTGATTATAGTTGTTGAATTGCTGATTTTTGTTGCATGTCACACCAACACACCACAGCAAATTCCAAATACCTGCAAATGTATGTGGCAATAAAGTTGATCCCTAGAGTACAAGGTTACAGATTTACGAATTACAGTTGACAAAATAGCACATGAGGCTGTTATTTTTGCAAAGAAAGGACTTAGATGTGCTTCCACAGAGGGAAAAATAAGAAGCATTAATGGGAGTGAAGAATGATCAGTTTAATACGAGAAATGCAATTATGACATTTTAAAAAATATAGCCAGAGATGATAGTGCATTTTGTGAATTTTAATTGCCCAATCCTCCCTGCATAGCACAACATTAACAAAGTCTGAGGTTAGATTGCACACTCTCTGTTCAAGTTGTCTCTATTAGCTTCTCTAATGAGGAAAAGATTCCTTTCTTCTCATATCAGATTCCTTCCTCTCTCCAGCCTTTTACCTTTCTCACCCACCTGGCTTCATCTATTATCTGCCACCACCCCCACCTTTTTATTCTGGTCTCTTCTCCCTTTCTTTCTAATCCTGAAGAAGGTTCTTGGCCCGAAACATTGACTTTTTGCTCATTTCCCTGGATGATGCCTGACCTGCTGAGTTCTTCCAGCATTCTGTGTGTGTTGTTGGGGAAACAATTCTATTGCTTATGAGTCTGTTTCAGATATTTTCCTCATATTCTTCCATTCCAGCACTGATGTTTCTTCTAATGGTTTATCATCGCAGAAATACTTGTTCAATAGTTCTCTCCTCCATCCAGAGAACATTGTTGCACGCTTCCCATCTTAGGCAATCCCTTGTGGTTGAGTATGACTGTTCCCATGAGAGTGGAGTTTGACTGTATAATGTATAATTTTAGAGTGGGGTAGAAATTGCACACTAGTTACCGTGCAAGCTTGAGAAAGTGAGGTTTGGTCCAATGCCAAGTAAGTTCAAGGCAATTGGAAAGGAAACACAGGGTTCACACACACACACACACACACACACACACACACACACACACACACACACACACACACACACACACACACACACACACACACACACACACACACACACACACACACACACACACACACACACACACACCTCTCTTTTTCATTCCCTCCTTCCAATAAGCCTCTCTCTTCTTTAGAAGATAACTTCACTGGAGTGTTCGGCGGCCATATATGACCCCAAGATTATGAAATTGCTCAGACCACAGCCCTCCCCCAGACACTTCCAGTAACACCTAATGTCAGCAAACACTGCAGTACAACTGAGAGTTATGTTTTCTCAATGGAATTTTAATCTCTAATGAAGCTGATTACAGGGTGTACAGACAGAAACATAGTGATGGGATAAGGGTGGACATGATGAGTTTAGAATTAGACTAACTCTGGAGACAATCTGGCTACCCAGACAACAGTCACAATTATTGTACACCACCAATATTACACATACAGACTGACACAGCCACCTCCAGCAATCACTCAGACCCTCCCAGTGACCTCCTAACACACTCCTAGTGACTCTGTGCAATCACACACTTGCTTTCACTGCATCCCTGAAATCAGTGTTCCTCTCCCAATGATCACCTACAAACGTGATTTGCTTTCAGTAAACTCCCCTGCAAAACTGACACACTCTTACTCAGAGTTCTACATACCCCATTAGTGAAAGCATCCTGTTCATCTGCATTCTGTTGCACTCCCCCCTCCCCAGAATCTGATCTACATCAAGAAATTCAACTCTCACTTTTCTAGTGGACATCTCCACTCTGCCTCCAATGCTATCACCTCCCTCAAGTGCAGAGACGCAATGCATTTGGCAAATGAAGCTAATCTGTCAACACTGCCTTACCAATTTATATCCTGAAATTTTAAAAAATGACCTATTTGTGCATTCACCAGCTTGTAGTTAACTGCTTTAAGTATATTATTGTCCTCCTCGTTCAACTATCGAGCCACACACTGTGCCTCCAGATTTATGTCATCCGCAAGCTGTACCCTGTGCAGCTAAGTCCCAATCAATAAATAAATCAAAGGTCAAAGTACATTTATTATCGAAGTATGTATGCATTATACAGCCCTGAGATTCGTCCTCCTGTCAACAGCCATGAAACAAAGAAACAACTTGGAACCCGTTCCAAGAAAACATTAAAAACCCAATGTGCAAAAAAAAAACATATCACGCAAACAGCAAAAAATGAGCAAGTAACACACAGATTATTAAACATCAAACCACAGAAAAAGTGGTCCAACAAGTCTGCTCCACCATTTCATCATGGCCGGTCCATTTTCCCTCTCAGCCGCAATCTCCTGCCTTCTCCCCACATCCCTTCATGCCCTGACCAATCAAGAGTTTATCAACCTCTGGCATAAATATACCCGTTAACTTGAAACAGTATAGGAATGTTCAATTTAGTTCAGTTCAGTTCAATTTATCACTGTGTCCTTTGTTGACTGCAGGCAGAGCCAGCTTGCCCCAATCAAAATCGTGCAAAAAAGCAATAAAAAAGGAGTATCTAGAAACCAGAAACACAAATAACGTGAACTGCAATCCACGAACCGTGCCGATCAAGCCTTGCCCAAGACCTCAGTCTCCTGCATCTTCATCCAGTAGCAGCAAGTGAGAAGGAGAAGGAGAACTCACCCAGTCAGGTTCTTATACCAATCACTGGGGGAATATACTACATACAAACTTTCAGTCCAAAAAATAATGGCCCTTTATCACTGCTTTCTACTTCCTATCACTATCCACAGTGCTGCAGCCACAATTATTCTTCATCCTACAATGTAAATGGCAAGCATATTATTTGGCAACTTAAGCTGTTTGAAAGTCTATTTTTACACCAATCCCTTTATTTATCTATTTTGTTACCTCATTCATCAAAAAATAGTTGAACATCGTCAAATTCATTCCTCTCCAGCCCGTTACCTTTCTTGCTCAGCTGGCTTCGCTTATCACCTTTTAGCTAGTCCTTCTTCCTCTCCCCTTCATTTTATTCTGGCGTCTTCCGGCTTCCTTTCCAGTCCTGAAGAAAGGTTTCGGCCCAAAACGTTGACTGCTTGTTCATATCTATGAATGCTGCCTGACCTGCTGAGTTCCTTCAGAATTTTCTGTGTGTTGCTTTTAACCATTTTATTGCTTGTTTTTCCAATCACACCACACCTATCACAGTGACTGGTAATTTGGTTATTATTTCCAGAGTAGCATACACAAAATGCTGCAGGAGCTCAGCAGGTCAGGCAGCATCTATGGAGGGAATTAAAACAGCCAACTTTTTAAACCAGGACCCTTGAGCAGGACTGGAAGCCTGCTGAGTTTCGCCAGCGGTTTGTGTGTCTTACGCTGGATTTTCAGCATCTGCAGAATCTCTTGCATTTATTGTTTCCAGAACTTTATCAACTATTAAAGTTAATTGATTGATTAAGACTTGGTTTAATTGTTCACTAGAATGTAACATTTGCAGTTTTGCAGTCCGTTTTCACTCCTTTTGAAAGATTCCGAGAATTCCTGTAATATAGGCACATTGTAAATACTGACATGTGCCCTGAGACACAGTGCAGACAGTGGCAGACTCCCAAAGACACACTACAAACACCAACAGGCTGCAAACACTGGCACACTCCCAGAGCACACACTGCAAACACTAACGTGCTCCCAACAGCCCCTTGCAAACTCTGCAATGTTCCCAGTGACACAATGCACATGCTGTGCAAATCCTTTCTCCCCCAGGCTTGGGGAATCAAGTACTAGAGGACGTAGGTTTAAAATGAGAGGGGAATGTTGCAATAGGAACCTGAGGGGCAACTTTTTCACCCAGAGGCTAGTCAGTATATGGAATGGGCTGCTAGAGGAAGTGGTTGAGGTAGGTACATTAATAGCATTTTAAAGTCCTTGCATGTGGGTGGGCGGGGGGTTGAGGGTGAAAGAGGCTTGTTTTGTTTTTTCTTTTGTTCTGCTTTTTCCGCCGAGCTCTGTGGGCACGCTATGTTGGCACCGGATTGTGTGGCGACGCTTGTGGGCTGCCCCCAGCACAACCCTTGGTGCGGTTGGTTCTCAACGCAAACAGCACATTTCACTGTACAGTACGGTGTGAAACCCTTAGGCACATATATCTAGCTGGGATGCCTAAGATGCACAATACTGTATTTGTCATCGTGGAGCGGAGAGCAAGTTTGTAAATCTGGCAGGAGCGAAGGATGTTGGGGATGGCGAGGGGTGGAGTGCCCCAGGAGGGGTGTGGGACAGGTGGCAGAGAAGAAATGACGGGGGGGGGGGGGGGTGTTTGGTGCGGGTGCAGACACACCCAGCCCTGAGACACCGGGCAAGGTAATTTGATTCTAAACAATCAGTTTATTGATCATTACAAAATATCTTTCAGGTGCTTCCTACTCTTTCTCCTCTCCCGTCCCAATCTCCCAACCGTGATTCTACTCTCCTTCCCCCCTTCCCACTCTCAGTCCACAACAGAGACCCATATCAGAATCAGGTTTACCATCACTCACATATGTCACAAAATTTGTTTCCTTTTTTTCACAGCAGCAGTACAGTGTGATACATAAAATTACTACAGTACTGTACAAAAGTCTTAGGAACCCTAGGTATATATTCTATATGTGCCTAAGACTTTTGCACAGTATTGCATGTTGCGATGTACATGTGATAAATAAATAATCCTGAATCTGCTTATTTCCCTCTATAGATGCTGCCTGACTTACAGAATTCCTCGTCATTTTGTGTGTGTGACGTGGTAGCTTTCCTCCTGAATTTAAGGAGAGATTGAACAGACATGGATTGTTTTCTTTGGAACGCAAGAGGCTGAGGGATGCCCTGGCAGAAGAATATAAGATTACGAGAGGTGTAGATAGAATCTTTATCCCAGGATGGAAGTGGCAAATGCTAGAGGCTAAAGGTGAGAGGGGGAAAGTTTAAAGATTTGGGTGGCAACTTTGTTTTACACAGGAAGTTGTAGGTGCCTGGCACTGTGCTGTCATGGGAAGCAGATGTTTAAGAGGCATTAAGACAGACACGTGAGAAAGCAGGAATTGCAGGGGTGTACAAAATGTCCAGTTTTAATTGGCCTCATGGTTTGCATGGACATCTAGGCTGACAGGTCTATTCCTGTGCTGTACTGTTCCCTGTCCTATTGTTGTTCAATCTCCCCATTACTGCTTCATCCATGATAAAACCAATGACTCTTTAAAGAGGGACATCCTGTTTGGGCCATTTTGATAATTGACACTTTCTAGTTTGCTACTTGGAAAGGACCAACTGAATGGATATTTGTTATTTGCATTACTGAGGGATAATAACTATTCTTGAACCCAGTGGTACAGAGCTTAAGGTCCCACACCACCAGCTTCAGAAACAATTAATACCCCTCAAATATCAGGTTCCTGAACAAGTGTGGGTAACTTCACTCACCTCAATTCTGAATTGATTCCGCAACCTACAGACTCATTTTTAAGGGCTTTGAAATTCATGTTCTCAGTATTACTTAGTTATTTTTTAATTATTATATTATTGTATTCTTATTTTTTCTCAGCTCAAGCTTCTAAAACCTAAGGTACAGGCATAGCCAAGCACACTCATTTCTCCATTGCTAGGAACTTTCGGACTATTCTAGTGATATTTAGTATTGTGGCTTTCTGCAGATTTACGGAAATACTGCTGTGTAGCCCTAATTGTTTAATGCTATTGGGTAGTGACTTTGGGATGACACCAGTTATACTTATTTGGACAATGTATACCCTGTACATGTTCCATAGTCTTTCAATTTCCTATTTAAATTCAGCATATTTCTAGTGTTTATCACTTATTGATTTCTGTAGGTTATGTGTGTTTGGAATGGCTATATCTTTTAATTAAGTTGCTGCTGCTTATTTATTCTGTAATGTTGTATCTGGCCGGATATTATGGATCGTCCTATCTGTAATAACTGATCGGTCATAATATAGTTTGTAGGATTCTGATTCTAAAACTGGACCAGGCTTGTGTTTATAGTAAGGTATGGTGTCCTTTATGAGTTTGTATCTAAAGCAAGATTTTGGTGAATAATGTTTGCCACTTATTGATCCTGTGTAAGCAATCAGATTGAGTTAAACTGCCACAGGATCCTGTAATGTGTTGGATTGTTTTTGGTTTCTCTTGGCACCTTCTGCATTTATTGTCTTGAATTTGTTGGTCTTTTATGATGCATTTTTGATATTTTTTGTGTTAACCACCCGGTCTTGTATTGCCACAAGGAACCCCCATTTCTGGGAAGAGGTCTCCAACTCTGAGCCAAGCGTTCAACGCTTCCTTCTCAACATCTAGTCTGCTCAGACCACGGGGATGTCTTCAATGAAGTGTTACACTCTCTTATTGGTTAACTTTCTCTTAGGTAATGATAATTTCTTTTTTTTCTGGGAGGTGCTTTCATTTAAGTTTTGTGATGTGTTCTTGTTATCAGAATAGTGTATGCTCGTGTGGAATGCTGAATCCTGTTATTGTTGATGAAGCTATATCCTTAGAAGTTTTATCTGACTGTTGTGTAAAATTTTTGTCTGTTATTCCTCATCCTCCTGTCCTAGGTAGTGTTAATCTAAGTGCATATAGTGTTTTCTAAAATTTGTCATTTCAGCTCTTACTTTTCTTTGTAAATTTTCCAGATCAGTTTCAGATCAAGATATTATGCCAAAAGAATATGTCAATATGGGTAGAGTGAAAGCGTTTATTGCTTTCGTTATATTTTTACTATTGAGCTTCGTTTGGCAGGTTTTGTTAAGCCTTGAAGTAATTCTGCCAAAAGTTTCCCCTTTATCACTTTCTAATCTATTTTCTTTGCTTGTTGATTTCCAAGATACTTTCATATTCATCCATCGGTTGTACTGTATTCCGTTGCTCTGTTTTGTATTCTATTAGCCCTATGCACCTTTCTTCATGTTTAATGTTCTGCAGTTATCTATTCCAAAGTTTGTGTTTATATTCTTTAGAAAATACTTGTTCTATTTCAATTAATTGCTTTAGCTTTATTAATGAAGAGGAGTATCACTTCAAATATTATCATCATTATATCTTTGTTCTACTGTAAATGCCTGCAAGAAAATAAATCTCAAAGTAGTATCTGGTGATGTACATACTTTGATAATGAATTTACTTTGAAATTTGAACTTTATACACATCCCAAACAGAGAAAGATGTGTCGCAATTGAATTTACTGTATATATCGTGATCAAAGTATGTTTTTAAGGAAAAGATATATTTATACAGGGAATTGAGGAATATCGCACCCCATTCTCTAAATTTACAATTTAAAATGTTACCCTGCAGAAATATGCCGATCACAATTTTTTTTTACTTCCTGTGATAACGTGAGCAAACCGAAGGCTGAATTTGAGAAATTGTGAGTTTTGTCAAACTTCCCCCCTCAGAACAGTGTTGAGTATTGTCACAAGCCAAAGTAAGAGGGTATTCATGAACTTAAGAGTTGCTGTCTGGTATATTAATTGATAGCCAGGAGACAGAGGTACCGCATCACAGAAAAGAACTATTTACAATTATTAGGACCCATTACACTCTGGACATTTAGGCAGGGTCCAGGCAAAAGAAACAGGGGATTCGCTGTCTGTGCAATAATTGTCTACTTTGCTGGAAGGAGCCATCAAATTGCACCTATCTTTAGAACCATGATTGCTCCATTTAGTCTGCTTCTGAAAAAGAACTTTGCTGCTTTTGCCATAGTTTATTCCCACCATCCCTTGCCCATCCTCCGAAATAACCATCAACCCCCCCCCCCACCTCCACACACCTTCATCCTGCACATTAATTCTCTTCAAATTTGGACCTTGTCTCAGAGAAAGCTCAGTTTGAAGGAACCGCTGAACTTTCCCATTGTAATCCCAGCCTCTTTATCCAAAGGTTTGAAAGAGCCTTTTACAGTTGCGGTCCAAATTAAAGTTTTGATTTAGTTGTACTTTTGCATCAGGAAATCAAACATGTATTTCCTTGTCTCTTTTCAATTAAATGCTGCTTTTGATGCCTTTACATCCACAGAATGAAGGCGTTGTGTTGAGCTGTGTCCTCTGTAAGGAACATAACCCTTTCACTTCAGTTTCTGAAATTCCAAAGTGCTTAGCATCGAGGGCAAAGAATGTTGAATGTCACCACAACAATTCAGGCATGACTCACAGAGGGGACACAGGATCAACCGACAATGTGGGTCTAAGCAATGCCAATAATTAATTCCTCCTTTTACAATAAACCTCTCAGATTCAGCCGCCCCTTCTGCTATCAACGCCAGCAAAAAAATTAAATCAACTAATAAGCAAGGTCCATTTAAGTCGCTTTCACTCAGGGAAAGCATCCTGCCCACTGATAAATGATGATGAATGAATGCTAGCGAAGAATGCCCACTGTTCGCCCTTCCCCCCACTCGCCACCACCTCCCCCCACCCCCACCACCTTCTCCAAGTGCTGGGATCGACTGCCAGATTAATCAGGATGAGGCACGCAAGCTCAGCATTAGATAGCTAATAGCTGCTCAGAAGATGGTGGAGGGGGCCAAGGATTTAGCACTGCTCTGTAGTGAGTCATGGCTTTCGAACAAGGCCCCATGTCAGAGCTATCAGTGCTGTGTTGCTATTTTCTCAGCTCACGATAAGCCTGTCTCTATCTAATTCGTGCCTGCCCCTATGATTGAACATGATGACCACAGCAATTGCTGGGCAAGAAACAACATCCTGAAATATCTACTTCACTTTATTCTTCTTCGTAACAGTCCCATTGTCCCAACATGAACCAGTTCTCCACAAATTCCCAATGCAGAGCTCAGAAACAGTTTGTACACACAATACAGTAAAAATACCTTTAACAATGTAAATTGCATTATTTCCAAGCTGCAGAATTACAATCAGAATCAGATTCATTGTCACTGACATAAACTCAGTGGCCACTTTATTAGGTACCTCTTCTAGCCAATAAAGAAATGAATTGAATGATCTTTATTGTCATTATACATAGGTACAATGAAGCTCTGTTTGGCTTCCTCTCAGGCAATCAAACAAAGCGGTAGATAAAAACAAGACAGTAATAGAAAAACATTATTAAATAGATAAGTAGCAGAAAATAAGCTGCAGCAGCATCAAGTGTATGTTTGTACTCTTCTGCTGCTATGGCCCATCCACATCATTGTTTGACGTGTTGTGCATTCAGAGATGCTCTTCTGCACACCACTGTTGTAACGTGTGGTTATTTGAGTTACTGTCACCTTCCAGTCAGCTTGAGCCAGTCTGGCCTTTCTCATAACTCTCATTAACAAGGTGTTTTCACCCACAGAAGTGCCGCTCACTTGATTTTATTTTTGTTTATCACACCATTCTCTGTAAACTGTAGAATCTGTTGTGCGTGAAAATCCCTGATCGACAGTTTCTGAAACACTGAAACCAACCCATCTGGCACCAACAACCTTTCCACCATCAGTGTCACTTAGATCACATTTCTTCCTCATTCTGATGTTTGGTCTGAACAACAACTGAACCTCTTGACCCAATCTGCATGCTTTTATGCATTGAGTTGCTCCCACATGATTGGCCGATTGGATCTTTTCATTGACAAGCATGTGGACCTAATAAAGTGGCCACTGAATGCATGTCCCTCTTAACCCTGTTGGATGAGCGATGAGGAAGATGTTGAAGAATATTCCAAAAATCTTTTGTTTGCTCAGTCACTGGTGTCCCTTCAACTTCCCAGTACATGGAGATACATGTTCCATCCATAATGCATCTTTAACACAAATTGCAACACAAGAAGAGTCACTGCAATTGTCAAATAACTCCTGCGTCTTATTTTGAAAGTTCCTGCAAAATATTCCTTGTAGGTAGAACTGAACCCACAGTTTACCGATTTGACGTCGTAAATCTGAATCCAAATCAGGTTTAATATCACCGGCATATGTCATGAAATTTGTTGCTTTTGTGGCAGCAGTACATTTTAGTACTTAATAAAACATTTTCAAATTACGGTAGTTATGTATATGGGTTAACCCCTTCCATTCCAGAGGTAGTGATACAGATTGGCAGGTTTACAATACACCACCAAGATAGGACTGTTGAGTCTTTTAAAGCAAAGGGTGGTGGAGTATGCTTCATGATCTACTCCTCATAATGCACAAATGTGGCAGTGCTGTCCCGGTCCTGTTCACCAGACCTATTTTACCTGGCTGCAGGAGATTTCAGCAAACATTCTGGTGGTGGTGTACATCCCACCACAGGCCAATATCAAGCAGGCTTTGGATGGACTGAGCTTGAAACGGCACATCCTGATGCCTTCCCTGTCATTTTGGGGGATTTAAACCAGGCCAGCTTGAAAAAGTCTCTAAATAATTATTTCCAACAAATCACTTGTAGTTCCAGTGGGACCAACGCATTGGACCATTATTACGCCACCATCAAGAGTGCTCACCGTGCTCTGTCATGCCCACACTTTGGAAAGTCTGATCATCTGGCTGTACTTCTATTCCCTGAGTATAGGCAGAGACTGAAGACTGCAGCATCAGAAGTGAGGACCAAGAAGGCATGGACAAGGGAGGTTTAGAGCACTTAAAGGACTTCTTTGAATTGGCAGACCGGACTCTATTCAGGGCTTCATCTTCAGGTCTGAATGAGTACGCCACAGCTGTCACTTCATTAAAACCTGTGTGGATGAGTGTTTGCTTTAATAACCTACTGCAAAGTTCAAAGTTAAAAAATTCAAAGTAAAATTTATCATCAGAGTTGATACGTACATGTCACCACGTGCAACCGTGAGATTCTTTCTCCTGCATACTCAACAGAACTATAGAATAGTAACTGTAAACAGGACCAATAAAAGAGCAAGAGCATAGAAGACAACAAACTGTTGAAATACAACAATAAGTAAATAGCAAAAAAAAAACAAGAACATGAAATAACAAGATAAAGAGTCCTTAAAGTGAGACCATCAGTTGTGGGAACACCAGAAAAAGTATGAGTATAATCATCCTCTTTTGTTCAAGAACCTGATGGTTATGGGGTAGTAACTGTACTTGAACCTGGCGGTGTGAGTCCTGAGGAACTTGTAACTTCTGCCTGATGGTAGCAGTGAGAAAAGAGCACAGGTGGTGATCTCTGATCATGGATGCCGCTTTCCTGTGACAGCGTTTCATGCAGATGTGCTCAATGGTTGGGACGGCTTTACCCTGATGGACTGGGCCAATGCACTACCTTTTGGAGAATTTTCCACTCAAAGGCATTGGTGTTCCCATACGCAAATTAAAAGACGTGGATGAACAAGGAGGTTTGTAGTCTGCTGAGGGCTAGATCTGTGGCATTCAAGTCTGGCAACACAGTTCAGTACAAGAAAACCAGGTATGACTTGTGGACGGCTATTACAGGAGCTAAGGAACAATTACAAGCAAGGTTGGAGGCGACTTTGGATGCACATCAACTCTGGCACGGTTTGCAGGCCATTACTTCCTATAAAGTGAGACTCAATATCATAAATGACAGTGATGCTTCACCCTCAAATGAGCACTTTGAAAGGGAGAATAAAACCGCAGCTACTTATGAGGATCTCTGCCGCACCCAATAATCCTGTGATCTCTGTCTTGAAGACCGTCACTTGGCAGCAAAATGGAGCTCTGACGGAGTACCTACTAAGACTTTGAGAACTGTGCCAGCCAACTGGCGAGAGTGCTCTAAGATATTTTCAATCTCTCAGTGCTACCTGAGAGTTACTGATAAGAGAGAGTTACTCATAAGTTCCCACCTGCTTCAAAAGGGCAACAATTATACCATCAGAAATGAGGTACAGAAACCTGAAGGCATACACTCAGCAATTCAGGAACAGCTTCTTCCCCTCTGCAGTCTGATTTCTGAATGGACATTGAACCATGAACACTACCTCACTACATTTAAATTTGTTTTTGCATTACTTATTTCATCTAATAAATTAATATACATATACTGTATATACTTACTGTTATTTATAGTCTTTTTCTATATATCATATCATTGTACTGCTGCCACAAAGTTAACAAATTTCATGACATATGCCAATGATATTAAACCTGACTCTGATATATTAAATAGTAAAATTATATAAGTAGTACAAAAAACATATTGACGTATTATTCATGCAACTAGTTGAGCCATAGCTGTTACTGTACAATACTTTGAGAACAATGGAATAATATGCAGCTACTTATTATTGAAGCAATTGGATTCTGTAAATGCAAAGTATTTGTGAGATGCCTTGGGCTTCAACCTTTCATGAACAGGTCTTGTCAAATAGCTATAATTCCAAATCTATAATACCAAAGGTTTTATGATTAGGCATCAAGTTCCTTTTCTTAGTTCTAGAAATAGATCAGGGCCTTCCTAAGTATATTCTCAGTGCACCTAGGAAAGATAGCACCACCTCAATGTAAGTGAACACATGTCAGTGTAAATGTAAATGAAAATAGTGTGAACTGGCTCTGACGTGTTACATTCATTTTAGAATTTTGATTTAAAGCAAACTTACCTGCCAATGTTAATTGATGAAGTAATAAAAAATGAGACAAGAAAGCACAACGTTTAATATGATAATGGAAAAAATATTCCAGACTATGAAGAACACAGAAAGTATCATAATACAGCACAGGAACAGGACTTTTGAGAATTAAACTTCTGCCTCACACGATTCATTTTTCTCCATTTCCTGCGTATTTATGTGCATATCTACAAAACCTCTTAGATACCACTATAGTATTGACCTCTGCCACTACTCTGGCAGATGGTTCCAGATACCTACCAAAAACCTGTTTCCCACATCCCCTTTAAACTTTCTCTTCTCAACTTTCATTTATGTCATCTAATATTTGACATTTCTACTCTGGGAGTTCTTCCTGGGGTAGAAATGTCATATTTCTCTGAATTATTTAAAAACACAAAGTAAGGGAGAATTTCATTGAAATCTATTGAATGTTGAAAGGCCGCAAGAGAGGGATGTGGAGAGAATGTTTCCTGTGGTAGGGGAGCCTAAGACTAGAGGACAGCCTCAGAAGAGAGGAGTATCTGTTTAGAATGAAGATGAGGAGGAATTTCTTTAACCAGGGAGCGCCGAATCTGTGAAATTTAAGGCAGGAATTGATAGATTCTTGATTAATTTGGGCATGAAGGGATATAGAGAGAAGGCAGGAGATTGGGGCTGGGAGGGAATTGGATCAGTCATGATGAAATGGTGGAGCAGACCCAATGGGCCAAATGGTCTAATTCTTCTCCTATATCTTATGATCATATGGTTAAATTTATTATTAAAGTACATACAGTATATGTTACTAATTACTACCCTGAGATTCAATTTCTTGCAGGCATTTAGAGTAGAACAAAGAAGTACAATAGAATCAATGAAAAACTACACACAATAGACTGATAAGCATCCAATGTGCAAAAGACAATCTGTGCTCATTTGATTTGAACTCTAGGATAAGTAGATACTGCTTTAAAATTGTAGAAGGCAACTAAAATTGATATCAGACTTTTAACATCATAAAAGACTCCAACTTGTTTTATTGTAGCATTTTCAACAGAGTTTGAGTCTTCATCAAATAAACGAAATCAGGAAAGTTGACCAGATGTTCAGTTTTAAGCAGGTCATAACAGGGCAGTGAGAGGCAGAGGAGAGGAGTAATTTTGGGAGGGGATATCAAACTTCAGGGTTTACACAGTCAATCGCAGTGATGGGCTGGTAGCAGAATGGCCCTCTTTCCAACAAGAGTAACAACCACATTCAATGGTCTACCAGAGCCAAAATCTTGGAATTACTAAGGAAACAATTGGATACTGTGGATTTTTTCTTATGGATGACATAACTTTTCCATCAGTAATTATCCTACAGCTTTCCGACCTTTGTGCTTATAGAGAAACTATCCTGTAAATGGAAACTGCAGATGGAAACACAGTGCTGATTTCTATTCAGTGTGACAGTAGTGGGGATACAGGCTGTGTAAATGTGAAGGTAATGGCAAATACACCATGAATATCTACACAAGACACAAGGGCCCAAATCTCTCATCCAACTGAAATTCAATAGTTGGCATTCATTCAATGGAGAAGAACTTGGATTGATTGAACATAATCTCGGGACATCCCCAAGTGCCACAGCCAATGCAACACTTCCACTTTTGACACTTTTGGCACTCAATAAACATGCAGGTTCCAAAAGACCTTAAACATTCAAAAGCATTCATCTTCACTGCTCTGTTTCCGAGATATGTGCTGGCCAACAGAACAGTTTGCTTTGGATCAAGGATCAAGGATTAACTTTATTCACCTTATACATTTATTTGTATTAGGAACTTGCTGTGGTGTGTTGGCAAGACATGCAACAAAAACAACAGTCAATAATTATTAAGAACTGCTTAAAAATATAATTAGAAGTACAGATATGGAATAAAATTTGCATACAGTAAATACCAGCTTGTGTTTGCAATGTAAACAGCATTAAAATGGTTTTAAAGTGCAGTGACTGATGTAATAGATAGAGGGGGTGGGAGGCTAACTAGAATGGTTGATCAGAATAACTGCCTGGGGGAAGTAAGCTTTTAAGGTGGCATGAAGTTTTTGGTTAGTAGCCCTATAGTGCTTTCCAGAAGGGAGCATTTGGAAAAGACATTTTGCTGGGTGGGTAATGATTTTTTTCTCCCCGTTTCTTTGCCCTGGACTCATACAAGTCCTGTTATGATGGTGGACTACAGCCAATGACCTTTTCTGTTGACCTGACAGTTCACTGTAGTATTCATATGTCCAGTTTTCACTGGACTTCCTGTCAGATCACCGGCAGGTGGTAAGAGTGGGCTCCCTCACCTCTGCCCCTCTGACCCTCAACGCAGGTGCCCCTCAGGGCTGAAAACTAAGGCCCCTCTTTTACTCTCTGTATACCCATGACTGTGTCGCCACCCACAGCTCCAATCTGCTAATTATACTTGCTGACAAAACTACATTGATTGGCCTAATCCCAAGTAATAAGGAGGCAGCCGACAGAGAAGAAGTCATCACCCTGACACAGTGGCATCAAGAAAACAGCCTCTCCCTCAATGTCACAAAAACAAAGCAGCTGCTTGTGGACTACAGGAGGAATGGAAACGGACTAACCCCTATAGACATCAATGGATCTGGGGCTGAGAGAGTAAACAGCTTTAAGTTCCTCGGCATAATCATCACCGAGAATTTCACATAGTCTGTATATTACGGCTGTGTGGTGAAAAAGGCATAACAGCACCACTTTCACCTCAGGCAGTTGAAGAAGCCTGGTATGGCCCCCCCCAGATTCTAAGAATTTTCTACAGGGGCACAATTGAGAGTATCCTGACTGGCTGCATCACTGCCCGGTATGGGAACTATACTTCCCTCAATCGCAGGACTCTGCAGAGAGTGGTGCGGACAGCCCAGCACATCTGTAGATGTGAACTTCCCACTGTTCAGGACATTTACAAAGACAAGTGTGTAAAAAGGGCCCAAAGGATCATTGGGGATCCGAGTCACCCCAACCACAAACCGTTCCAGCTGCTATCATCCGGGGATCGGTACCGCAGCATAAAGCCAGAACCAGCAGGTTCCGGGACAGCTTCTTCCACCAGGCCATCAGACTGATTAGTTCACGCTGATGCAACTGTATTTCTGTTATATTGACTATCCTGTTGTATATAATATTTATTATAAATTACTATAATTGCACGTTGCACATTTCAATGGAGAGTAACATAAAGATTTTTACTCCTATATATGAAGGACGTAAGTAATAAAGTCAATTCAATTCAATTCATATTTTGTGAGCGGATGCACAATATCTTTCACAATATAATAAATAATGTGAAGACTAATCATGGTACGTGAGGTGCCTTTTTAAGGATAATTGTTGTTCATTGCTGTTGCAAAGAGCATGGACATTCTAGAGCATGGACATTCTAGAGCATGGACATTCTAGAGAATGGACATTCTAGAGCATGGACATTCTAGAGAATGGGCATTCTCCACCCAAGTGCATCTGATACAAACAAACTTGTGTGGTATTCACCACCTGAGCCCCTGCCCCCTGACCCAGCACCCTCACAATTTCAATGGCGTTAACTTTTAATCACATGGTTGGAATATGATGTTACAGTTTGCAACATGTTTGAGATTGTGAGCTCTGAGATGCATCGAACAACTTCAATAAAATATTGTTTGGCATTGTATTTCCAGCAAGAGAAGTTACATTCAGTGGGAAATTCTAAGATACATCCAGTATATGGGACATTACAAAGAAGGCACATCAGTGGATATATTTTAGTAGGAGTTTGAGAAGATGTAGTATGTCATCAAAGACTTTAGCAAATTTCTACAGAGGTATTCTGGTTACGTCACCATCCGATATGGAGCGGGCTACTGCTCAGGACTGGAAAAGCTGAAGAGGGTTGTAAACTCTGCCAGCTCCAGCGTGCAAACTTCCCTCCACAGCCCTGAAGTCATTTTCAAAATGTGACATTTTCAAGAAGGAGGCATTCATCATTAAGAATCCTATCACCCAGGACATGTCCTCTTTTTTTTAATTACCATCAGAGAGGAGGTACAGGGGCCTGAAGATACACATTCAATGCTTTAGGGAAAGTATCTTCCACTCAACCATCAGATTTTTGAATGGAAAATAAACCAGCCCCACGAACACTACCTCACTTCAGCTCTCTTTTTGCACTCCTTATTTAATTTAATTTTATAACACATATAAATAAATGTGTGTAAATACAGTACTGCACACTGCTGCATTTGTCAATGTGGAGCAGAGAGTGAGTTTGTAAATCCGGCGGGAGCAAAGGACGTAGAGAATGATGAGGGTGGAGTGCTGCAGGAGGGGCGTGGGCCAGGTGGCAGAGAAGGAATGCCAGGGGCAGGGGATCCATGGGTGTAGACACACCCAGCCCTGAGACACCAGACAAGGTCACTTGATTCCATACAATTGGTTTATTGATCATTACAAATTGTCTCTCTGGTGATTCCCACTCTCTCCCCTCTCCCTGCCCCCTTCCCAGTCTCGGTCCACAATAGAGACCCAGATCAGAACCAGGTTTATCATCACCCATATATGTAATGAAATGTGGTTTTTTTTGCTGCAGCTGTACAGTGCAATACATGCAATTACTACTGTATTGAGCTAAAGCCTTAGGCGTCAACACTAGGCCCCAATGGCATGGCATTTCCCAGCGAAAGCTATATAAATGAGCCTAAGGACTGTTATTATATATAGATAAATTTCACAACATATGACAGTGATGTTAAACACGATGCTGATTCTTGTGGTTGGTTTTCTCCTTGCTGCTGTGTCTTTAAACTGAGTGTTATCAGCTAATGCATAAGCATCGTGAAGAAATCGGGGGCATCTATGGCGTCAACACTAGGCCCCCATGGCATGGCAATTCCCAGCGAAAGCACAGATAAAAACCCATGAGAAATCACTGTTTTTCTCTGTGGGCTGGAGAACTGACTGCTGGAGTCACTGTGGAGCCAGGCCTTCCCCAATCTATCAACTCTTATCAGGCTGCTTGACAGTTCAGAAGCAAAGTTGTGTGGTGATCTACGGGCGGCCTGGTTGCTGGAGACCAGAGGGAGTTTCGCCCTGTCCTAAGACATGAAGATGAGTAATATATAAAGACGGACAGGGATGGTGTCTTCTTCCAGAGGGAGAGTTTGGACAACAATGTCTGGCTCAGCATTAAACACTGAAGTATTCAAAGATACGTTCTCAGTCAGATTATCACTTGTAATCAGGAAAGGGAACAAACAGAAAAGTAACATTAAAAGAGTAAATAGCTTGGGTCCAAATTGTCAAAGAGGTAAAAGTGAGAAAATGTAATCCTAGGTCACAGCAGTAAAAACTCTTCCCATATACTGAACATAAGGGACCATGTTCAGCATATACTGAATACTGAATAATATATACAGTACTGTGCAAAAGTCTTAGGCACATATATATATATATATAGCCAGGGAGCCTAAGACTTTTGCACAGTACTGTATTTGTCAACATGGAGCGGATTATGAGTTGTAGATCTGGCAGGAGCAAAGGAATAGTGACAGTGGATGCTCAGTAGGGTGTAGGACAGGTGGCAGAGAATCAGTGCCGGGGGCAGGGTGGGAGTGGGGGCTGATGTGGGTCCAGAAAAAACCAAGTTGTGAGACACCAGGTAAGCTCATTTAATTCCAAACAGTTGGTTTATTGATTATTACAGAATGTCTCTCTAGTGCTTCCCACTCTCTCCCCACTCCCTTCCTCTTTTCCCAACTCCTCCCTGCCCCCTTCCCACTCTCAGTCCACAATAGAAACCCAGATTAGAATCAGGTTTATCATAACTCGCATATGTCATAAAGTTTGATTTTTTTGTGGCACAGTGCATAAGTAAAATTACTATATATACAGCTATATACATGTGCCTAGGACTTTTGCACAGTACTGTATATGCAGTGAGGTAGTGTTCATGGGTTGGCTCAATGTCCATTCAGAAAACTGATGGTGAAGGGGAAGAAATTATTCCTAAAACATTGAGTGTGAGTCTTCAGGCTCCTGTACCTCCTCTCAGATGGTAACATTGAGAAGAGGGCATGTCCTGGGTGAGTGGTGTCCTGAATGATGGAACTTGCCTTTTTGAGGGGTTGCGGTTTGAAGATGTCCTCGACGCTGGAGAGACTAGTGCCTATGATGGAGCTGGCTGAGTTTGCATCATTCTGCAGCAGTGGCTCCACCATCCCAGACACTGAAGCGACCAGTTCATGTGGATTTTGTTCACATTCAGCAGGAAAGAACAAAACCAAAGGCAATTCTGTGTTTTCTAAGGAAATGACTCAGTCGAGCTCACAATAGGTCATTTGAGCTCTTATCGACTGTGCTCATCGGATAATGAGCCTTTGACCAACGGGAGTGAGTGATTCGGTGGGGTCGGGGGAGGGTCAGCAGGATGGGTGCCTAACTGTGATCTGAACGTGCCTGCTGTGTGTGCAATGCCCGTCAAGCCAATCAAGTGCCACCTTGCCAGGCCAGGTGTGGCCCTGCTTTTGATTCCCCAAAGAATGAAAATTATAAGATCATGACACATAGGAGTAGAAATAGGCCATTCAGCCCATCATGTCAGCTCCGCCATTCCGTCATGGCTGTTGTATTATCTTTTTCAACCCCACGCTTCTGCCTTTTTCCTGTATCCTTTGACACCTCGACTAATCAAGAACTTACCAACTTCTGCTTTAAATATACCCAATGACTTGGCCTCCACAACCGTCTGTGGCAATGAACTTCACAGATTCACCACCCTCTGGATAAAGAAATTCCTCCTCATCTCTGTTCTGAAGGGGCATCCTTGTGTTCTGTGCCTCATGAGAAAGTGTGTGAGCCTGCTGGCTGCTGTTCCCCTGCTGAGACTTTCAGTAGGGAGCATTGAGCAACAAAAATATATCCAAAATAAAGCTGGCTGTTTCTGCTCAGTGCCAGGAGACAATGTCTTTAGTGTCAGTGAATTGAAAAAAAAATGTTTGGCAAACAGAAATTTCTTACAAGCTCAGAATTCCTGCCAGTGCAGATATTATAATGGCTTTAGCTCTCCTATGAATAGGTCATGGGTCATGTCATTGTGTAGAGCATTACCCAGAGCCAAGAAGGCTTCCATTAAATGCTCTTCCACCACAGATAGCCACTCACAGATGATCTTGTGGTTGTGTAACCCTCAGCCCTAAAGAGTGGTCAATTTGCAGTTTGTAAAGACGTGTAAATGCTTGTGGAGCAAGGGTGATCCTGCTTGACCTCAGCTTATTTGTCGTCCCCCAACAGATCTTTGTGAGAGGAAGGTGAGAGAAAACCGATGTAACTGTGGCCATGTGGTAGGTGATAATATAGGTTGTCCTCAATGGGCTTCCTACAGGGGGCCTGGGCTGAGCCAACACTCTAGCAGAGCTTCCCTGCTCATCCTTAAGCCACTGGTTTTCACACATGTGCATATACACACACACACACACACGCACACACACGCACACACACACACACACACACACACACACACACACACACACACACACACACACACACACACACACACACACAAATACATATGGACACAAACACATGTACACACAAAAATACACATGGCACATGCACACACCAATATACCTAAGCACTTGAGCATACACACAAATTCACACCACACAAATGAACAGGTAAAGGCAAAATTCAAAGGGAATTTGCAAACTACAATATCCTTCAAGACCAGCCTTTGAGGATAAATGCCCAGGCTGTGCCTTACCTGTGGAATGATGTGAGGTTCCCTTGTTAAATGGTAAAGGGTTTATTGCAGTATGGTCACGTGCACAAAGGTACAGTGAAAAGCTTGTCTTGCATGCAGATCAAATCATTATGCAATACATTGAGGTAGAATAACGTAAAACAATAATTGATGTAACAAAACGATGTAACGGCTACAGAGGAAGTGCAGTGCAGGTCAATAATACAATGCAGGATCATAGCGAGGTGGAATGTGAGGTCAAGAGTTCATCTTATCATACAAGAGGTCCGCTTGAGATTCTGACAACAGTGGGATGAAGACTATCCCTGAGCCTGCACTTGGGTCTTCTGCTCGATGGAGTGGGGGGAGGGAGCGAAAATGAGTATGTCCAAAGTGTGCGAGGCCTTTGATTATGTTGGCTGCTGTACTCAGACAGTTTCCATGAAGGAAGGCTGGTTTTCATGATTACTAAGATGCCTGCACAACTCAGCAGCTCCTGGTGGCCAATACAGAGCAGTTGCCATACCAAGCCATTGTGCATTCAGATAGAATGCTTTCTATGGTGCGTCAGTGAAAAATGTTAAGGTTCAACAGGGCTATGCCAAATTTCTTTAGCCTTCTGAGGAAGCAGAGATGTTGGTGAACTCTTGCGGCTGTATAATCTATGTAGTTGGAATGGGACAGGCTATCAATGATGTTCACTCGTATGAACTTGAAGCTTCCAACCCTCTCAGCCTCAGAAACCTCATTCATTCCCCCCCCCCACCTTCCTGAAATCAATGATCAGCTCATTTGTTTTGCTAATATTAAGAGAAAGGTTGTTGTCAAACTATGGTTGTTGACACTATGCTCCCTATCTCCTTCAGATATGGCTCACTACAGTGGTATCATCTGCAAACTTGTAGATGAAGTTAGAGCAGAATCTGGCCACGCTTTTCTGCCTGTATAGGCTGCTGAGGATGTAACCATGTGATTCCCTTCTCCCTGCCTCCTTCCCACTCTCAGACACAATAGATACCCATATCAGAATCTATATGCCTAGGACTTTTGCACAGTACTGTAAGTGATTGACATTCCACCTTAAGTTCACTGATTCTATCCATGTGCTCTGATTCTACTAGTGATTTGATCTTCTACAAATCACGACTGTGGAGACTTCCAAAAACTTAAACCCACTGAGTGAAAGTAATTATCGTTCTCTTTGAGGTACAGACTATACCCACCAGCTCTGGCCTCTGCAGCCAGAAGAAGTAGTCTCTCAAAATCCACGCAAAGAGCAAAGTGTTGGAAGAACTCATTGGGTCGGACAGCATCTGCAGATTGAAATGGACAGTCAATGTTTCAAGTCAGGATCTTTCATCTGCATGAGTTTCAAACCAAAATGTTGACTGTTCTTTTCCCTCCACAGATGCAGCCTGATCCACTGAGTTCCTCCAAGCTTGTGTGTTTGTTCTAGATTCCAGCATCAATTGTCTCTTGCAGATCTCAAAATCCATCTCAAGTTCACGGATGTCTTGATGGGATCACCTCTCAACTCCTATGAGTGTTGATCCGTCTTACTGCATAACCTTTGGTACAGTGTTAAACCAGATTAAAAGAGACATTAGAGAAGTCCTAGACCTGTCTTTAGTTGTTAAGCCTGCATAGGGGTTACACAACCACAAGGGACTCTGTAAATGCTGGAAATCCAAAGTTCAAAGCCCAACGTTCAAGTTAAATTTATTATCAAGGTACATATACGTCACTATATACTACCCCGAGATTCATTTCCTTGTGAGCATTCACAGTAAATGCAAGAAACACAATCGACTCAAAGAGAGACCACACCCAACAGGATGGATCAACAACCAATGTGCAAAATATGACAAACTGCAAATACAAAAAGACCGAAAAAGAAAACAATAATAACACTGAATAAGCAATAAGTATTGAGAATATGAGATAAATAGTCCCTGAAAGTGAGTCCACAGTTTGTAGGAACAGTTCAAAGATGGGGTGAATAAAGTTGTGAAGTTATCCCCTTTGATGAATCCTTCCAGGAACTATGGAAATATAGGGAAGACAGGCAGTTTCTGGAAGGATCGTCAGGATCCTGAAGAAATACAGGATAAATACCATTCACAAACCTGTGAGGAAGCTCAAATCATAGCTTATGTGGGTCAAAGATGACCTGGGACTCAGGATAGCTGCCGTTTACAGGATTCCCTATAAATTTGGAGCAGCGTCTATCAGCCAGATGAGATGCATGGTGGAAACCTGTATCAAGGAGCACAGGAGGACTATCCATTTGGGTTACCTAGAGAAATCAGTGGCAGCAGAACATTGCATCTGCATTGGCCAAAGGATTGACTTCAACAGCACAAAACTGCTGTGCTGTGCCGTTGGCTTTTGGGACCTCCTGATGAAGGGAACCATTGAAATAAAACTAGTGGAAAAGAATTTTAACAAAGATGAAGGTTTCACTCTAAGTAAGAACTGGAATTCCATTGTAAACAAGGTGGAGAGTAGAAACCTGATTCGATGAGGACTAACTGATCAGGAAGGATGGACTATGGAGCATAAATACCACTGGACAGCACATGCCCAGGCATCATTCCTGATGAAGATGGCAGAGTTTGTCATCAAAATGTTGGTTATAATTGATATTTGTACCCGGGTGGAAGCCCAAGAAGAGTTCATATTCATCATATTCGCCAGGAAAGCACTAGATCCTTTTTTTTAAATCCACTTTGGTTGAAGAGCCAGATGGTTGAGTGGTAATAGCTGTTACATAAGAACATAAGAAATATGAGCAGGAGTAGACCATCTGGCCCGTTGTGCTGGCTTTGTCATTCAATAAGATCATGGTTGATCTGGCCATGGATTCATCTTCACCTATCCGCCTTTTCCCCATAACACGATGCAAAAACTGTTCCTGAACCAGGTGGTGTGGTAGTGTGAACCTGAGGCTCTTTTACCTCTTTCCTGATGACAGTAGCGAGAAGGAACTATGATCTGGATCCTGCTTTCCTGCAACAACGCTCTGTGTAGATGTGCTCAGTGGTGGGGAAGGCTTTGCCCAATATGGACTAGGCTGTATCCATTGCTTTCTGTATTGGCAATTTCCTGTAATGTCTGACCAGAACCGTATGCAATATTCTAATTGTGGATATAGTGATTTCTAGACCAATCCTTCCTGCTTTCTTATTCCATGTCACCTCCAAAAAACAAATCTCCAAAATGCCTCACAACCACCTTATCTCTCTTCAGAGATTAATAGCCCTTTACTCAAAAGGCTCAAAGTTTGCTCATCTAATGAATATGCTGAGATAAAGTAATTATTTTTTCAGGAGCAAAGGGGGAATGAAATGGATGGAAAAAAAATCAGCCCTTATACTTCATCGAGCTTATAAAGGATTTGTGAATTACAAGCCAATCTCATGATAAACCTGGATATTGTCATGAGATAACACAAAATCTGCGGAGAAATGAAATGAGATAAATTAAAAAGGAAGGCTCCATCAGAGACATATTCTCATTCAGATCAGAGTAGTAGAAGAACTCTTTAGACACTTGACAGAGAATAATGCACAAAACTGGGGGAAAGAGCAGCTGCTCTTTCTAGCAGCTGATATGGACTTCTTGGGCTGATGGCTGTAACAATTTTATGAACTGTTCAATTTTCATGTAATGCTGTTGCCTCAAAACTCATCCCCAGTGTGGAGCAATCGCGTGGTTGACTCCGCTTTGAAATTTGGCTCCATCAGTTGAATAGAGTTGAATTTCCGTGGCTGAGTAGAACAAGCGACCATTAATACATGGCACATGTTATATTACTGAGCAGAGAGGAAGGTTATATGATGAGCAATTTTGTGTTTTCTTCCTAAATTCTTAGCAGAAATAAGGAAAACGTCCCTGAAATTATTTGAAATCTATTGAAGAATGAAAATGTAACAGGATATTACTGTTAAAGTAGCTGGAAATATCACAGGAATTGGAGAATAATACAATATGTAAACAGACCCTTCTGCCCAACTCATCCATGCCAACCACGTACACACCAAACAAGTCCTTTATGGCCATTTCCCTCTAAACCCCTCTTACCCATGTGCTTATCAAATGGATATTTCACTTTTCACACTTAACCTATGATCTCTACCTCTAGTTGCACCCAACTTCAGATGAAAAAGACTGCTTGTATTTACCCTATACCCCTCATAATTTTGTATCCCTCTAACAACCCTCCCCTCATTCTTCTATACACCAGGGAATGAAATCCTAACTTATTCAACCTTTCCCTGTAATTAAGATCCTCAAGTCCTGGGAAAATCCTTGTAAATTTTCCCTGTACTGTTTCAATGTTATTTCCCTAGGTAGGTGACCAGAACTGCACACACAATACTCCAAATTTGTACAGATTTATACAGCTTCTTATTCGATTTCTGCACAAGATCCCAATGTGCCAAAGGATCTCTTCACCATCCCGTCTACCTGTGACACAACTTTCAAGGAATTATGGATCTGTATTCCAAAATCCCTTTGTTCTACTGTTCACTGCGCAAGTCCTATGCTGGGTTGGCTTGCCAAAGTGCAGAATCTCACACTTGTCTGGATTAAATTCCATCTGCAAATTTTCAGCCCACTTTTCCATGTTACCAATATTGGCGGCAGTCTTTTAGATGTGTATGGTAGTAGAGTGGCTGCTCGGCTAACATCCAGCTACCAAGTTTGTTGAGACAGAAGCATCAGTTCAAATCCCACCATGACATCTGAGGAATTTCAGTTAAGCAATTAAGTTAACTGAAATTAAGAAAAAAATAACTGTATTGTCATAAAAATTCATTTTGTTCACTAATGTTCTCCAGGAAAAGAAACCTTCTGCCCTCCTTGTGACTCTAGATCATGTAGCCAGGGATAGGTAGGCAATAAATCAGCTGCAACTGTATGCACGTATCCTGTCAAGCGAAACAATGTTCTTCTGGACACTGGACATATAACTCACACACAACACATAAAATAATATCACTACAAATAAATTAACAAATAAAAATATATATTCCATAAAATTGACATTTAGCTTAATTTAGCTTAAACATTTAGCTTTTTAGGACGCAAGTTAAAAAATATAATGATACTGGCATGTTATATGTGATGAGATAAGGGTGATGGCAGGGGTTTTCATGGCCTGGTGGAAGAAACTGTTTCCCATCCTAACGGTCTTTGTTCTAATGCTATGATACCTCCTTTCTGATGGTATGGGGGTCAAAGAGATTGTGGGACGAATGGGATGCATCTTTGACAATGCTAAGTGCTCTAGGTACTCAGTACTCCAGATAAATATCTCGGACGGGCAGAATAGAGACTCTGTTGATCCTCTCAGCACTCCTCACAATTCTTTGTAGGGTATTGTGACCGGATGCCTTGCCTTTTCCATACCAGATAGAGATGCAGCTGGTCTAGACCCTCTCAATGGTGTTCCTTTAAAAATTGGTTAGAATAGGGAGAATGTGTGAGGAGCTTCATGTGCCTCAATCTCCTCATTTAGTGGAGACCTGTTGTGTTCTCTTGACTAAAGAGGTGGTTTTGAGGGACCAGGTTAGATCATCCATTATGAGCACTCCTAGAAACCTGGTGCTTCTAACTCTCTCCACCCTCTCCGGGAGCCATTCGTGGGCAGTGAGGAATCTTTTCCCAGCCTGCAATGTCCACATCCAATGACTGCGTAAAACTAAACTACTAAAAACTGTAATTTTAGTTATTCTTTCATACTGACTCAATAGAATGAGCATATAGAGTTCTCTTACTAGCTCTCACTACTTTGCCCAGGCTGGTAAGTGCAGTTAAATTACAAACTGCTCTCTAAGTGTTGGAGGAACAAAGACAACATTTTGGTTCTGTCTCTGTTATTTTAATCAGAAAAGGCAGAGACATAAAACTCTTCACAGGGAGCAAAATTTGGGTCTGACTGCCAAGTACCTACTTGATTTTTTTCTCAGTAGACAAGCAACTGAAGTGATATACTTGCAATAAATGCTTTAATAAATATTTGTCCTTACCAACATTTTGAGTAAAATAATTTCATGGCTTCAAGAATGATGAAAGAACTTCACTGAACTGATTCCGCAACCCATGGATTCATTTTGAAAGACTCTGTAACTCAAGTTCTCAATATTTAGTATTACTATTTTTTTGTATTCGCGCAATTTGTCGTCTTTTGCACATCGGCTGTTTGTCCGTCTTGGTTGTGTACAGCTTCTCAGTGATTCTATTGCATTTCTTTGTATTCACTGTAAATGCCCACAAGAAAATGCACATCAGGGTATTATATGGTGATACCTTGATAATAATTTTACTTTGAACTTTGATTAGCCAGTTTGGCCACAGCCATATGAATGCTTTGCAATAACGTGGGAAAAATATCATCATCTCTTCTGTTGCTCAACTTGCGACATAAGAACAAGTGCACCCTAGCATTACATTGGGCTTTGCAAGTGTTTCAATTCGAGAATAAAGGGTGGGAAACAATGGCATGAAGGAATACCAGAAAACCTTCTTCACAATTGTAAACACTCCATCAATATCTAAAAGCAAATTCTTGCAAATGTAGGAATTTTGTTCATGAATGTAACTGGGAGAAATTCACAGAATTATTAACTGGCTTCTCAACAATAACCTTAATTCATTTCCCTTAAATTAATGTGAATTGCTGGCTTTCATGTCAGAAATCTGCAAACAGTCACATTCCTAAGTGAGGCATGGACTGTATAAGTTGTGTTCCCAACAATTGCTTAATTACTTAACCAGCTACTGTGCTCAGAATCAACATCTTAAGAGAACAACTGAAAGGTTTATTCCAAAATTCAGCCTCTTGGATGTCTCTAAACCCATTCAGTAACCCTTCCCATGTTCAGAGCTGAGAAATGGGAAATATATGAAGATTCATAATTTTCAGACTGGTGGTGACATTTGTTGTGCTTTAAAGCACAGACCTAATTTAGTCATCACTTGTCCTTTGGTATAGAAGTAGACATATTTTGAATACTTTTTACCACTAAGGATTGATCACTAATCCAATTTATTTTCGTCTTGAGTGACAATCCACAAAGCAAATATGTCATGTTAGTAACTTAGTAATATAGATACGATACATTCCATTCTTTGCACTTTCAGTTATAACATCAGCAATAAATTCAAGTAGTTGAGTTAGGAATACTCTAGGTCAAAAAACACTCAGTTTAAGCTCTCCTTCTGGTTCAGCCCTTCCCTCTAATCCAAATCAATCTCACCAGTTTGAATCTTTTTCACTACCTAAATCATAATCCATCCGAATGGATCGCTCCTTCAGTCTGGCCTTCCCATCTCTTCTTTTCCCTCTCTCTCTACAGAAAGGGCCATTATCACCAGGAAAGATCTCATCCACCCTGCTCATGGACTGTTTGTCTCAATCGTATCAGGGAGGAGGCGACATCACATCCACGTCAGGACCATCAGATTCAAAAACAGTTACTTTCCTCAAGGAGTAAGGCTGATCAACACCTCCACCCACTAATCCATCCCTCCGCAACCCCTCACTACCACTACTTTATCATTTCCTGTCAGTTACCTTACGTACAGACACTCCTGTGCCTAACACCTCTTTATGGACATAAAATCAATCTATGTATATAAGCGATCTCTATACTTACTGTGTCTTTATATTGTTGTGTTTACTTGCGTGCTGAATTGAATCAAGAGTAATAATTATTTTATTCTCCTTTACACTCGTGTACTGCAAATAACATTAACCAACCTCCTTCTCTCCTTCCCTCTTTTCATCTCCCTCTTCTCCCCTCTCTCTTGCTCTCTCTGTCCCTCTCTCTCCCTCTCTCTGTCTCTCTCTCTCCCCCTTTCCCTCTCTCTCTTTCTTTCTCTCTCTCTGCCTCTCCCCCTCTCTCTTGCCCTCTTTCTCTATCTATTTAAGTGTAATTTTATTTACTTAATTTAAACATTAGTATTTGACCTTAGAAGCAGTGTATCAGCTTTGAAATTCCTCTCGGCCTGGGAATGCTGAGATGTTTATAAGCTGAAGTCATAACCAATTATTTCAAGTATTCTGTACTTCAGCGATGTCACATTGACGAACTGGAAACGGACATGAGTGTGACCTGACAGAACTATCAATGGCCTTGTAGCTGTTCCACCAATGACGAGGGGAAAGTTTAACTAAAGAGTTCTAAATGAACAGTTCAGATTTGGCCTTCTTATGCATGAGGTATATTGTTGAAATTTTCCATATAATTTTGCATAAACAACTGCTGAAATTGTATTGAAATAGCTTGAATGAGAATCTGATACAGTCTGCATTTCACAGTCCATCTCCCTTATTGTATCTACAGTAGTCATCTGCTTTTAAACAGCATGTGCCTTGTACAAGTTGCATCTTGGTGTCCACTACTTTCAAAGGAGATAAAGCAGGATTTGTTGCTCAGCAATTCTGATAAAGGGTCTTGGCCAGAAATGTCAATTGTTTATTCCTTTCCATAGATGCTGTCCAATCTGCTGAGTTCCTCGACCATTTCACATGTGTTTCTCTAGATTCCCAGCATCTGCAGAGTCTCTTGTGTTTAGGATTGGTCGCTCCATACATCTTGATGCCGACTATTTCTTGGACTTGATCACTTTTCTTTTTTTTTTGGGAGTTGGGCATCAACAATTCAAAGATTCAGAGAACATTTATTATCACAGTATGCATAAATTATACAACCTTGAGATTTGTATGCTTACGGGCAGCCAAAACCAAGAAACCCGAAAGAACCCAATTAAAAACGGACCAACAGCATGCAACATAAAGGAAAAGAGAAAATAAAACACAAATCATACGAACAACAGAAGCAAGTAAAAGCATTCCAAACCAAATTGATCCATAAATCCGATTGCCGGGAGCAGCAGGAGTAGGCCCAAAGTCTCGGTGTCAGTTCATCTTCGCAGGCCAGATCACTGTGAAGCTCTGAGACACAAAGCACAGCAGCAGGAGCAATCTCAGAGCATCAGCGGCATGGAGAGAGGAGCAAACAGAGCGGAAGAGCGAGCAAAATCGGCCCGAACTTTGCCTTTGGTCCCAACATCATGCCTTTTCAGTCCATCTGGGCTGGCGGTTAAATTGTCCAGACTCCAGATCATGCCACACAGTAGGACCCAGGTGCCCCCACAGCGATATGCTCTGGGCCTGTATCCTGCCCTGACTATGCAATGCACCAGCATGGCTCATCTCTTGAGTCAGCTTCGCCTCTTCATTGTTCATGGTGATAGTTTACCACAATTTACCTCATAGAAAGTGTTATTAATGATGGTTTTAGTTGTATTTCTTGCCTTTTCAACTACCAGTAAGCTGCCACTCAATTACAGAAGCACCTACTGATACTGGAAGTTTACCAGGGAGCATGAGTGATAACACCCATCTTTAATTGCATGAACTGCTGGAGTCCTTTGACTCTCACAGTACTGGTGTGTAACTTAGAGTAGAACAGCTTTGTTCGTGTAGATGCTGTGCTGCACAATGGGGAAGCATGTAGATACACTGGCAACTCTCCTCCTGATAGGCATCCAGTCGAGTACCATTCTCAACAGAGGTTTAGGTGGAAGAGACAGTCAGCTCTGTCTGAAACATCAAGTGTGAATCTATCAGTGTCTTTACGCCACACCTCCTCTAGGCCGACACTAATCAAAGTTCAAAGTAAATTTATTTTCAAAGTATGTAAAATGACACTGCCTGGAAGAAGGCAAACTGCTCTTGTGGAAAATTTGCCAAGACCAATCATGGTCATGGAAAGACCATGATCGCCCATGTCATACCACACAGCACATAACGAATGAATGGACAAATGTATGTGTCACCAGGTAATATCTGGAGATTCATTTTCTTGCAGGCATTCACAGTAGAAGAAAGAAATATCATAAAATCAATGAAAAACTACAGAAAAGCACAGAGTGACAAGCAACCGATGTACATGTTAGTAAGTTAATTAGTGTAATTGGGCAGTGTGAACTCCTCAGTCAGAAGGGCCTGTACCATGCTGTATCTCTAAATAAAATAAAATATTGAGTGGCAGGACAGGGTTGACGGGAAGGTGCAAAAGAAGACAATCTGTGCAAATACAATAATAATAATAAAACAGCAGTAAATAAGTAAATAAATAATATTGAGAACATGGGCTGTAGAATCTTTGAAAGTGAGTCTATAGGTTATGGAATCAGTTCCATGGTGAGTTGACTGGAGCTGCCCACACAGGTTCAGGAGCCCAGTCGTTGAAGGGTAATAACTAATTTGAAGACAAAGACAAATTTCTGCAGATTCTGAATTAATACAGAAATACACAACAGGTTAAACAGCATCTGTGGAAAAAGAAAAAAATAATTTTAATGGTCTTTTGTCAGAACTTGGTAATGATAGCAAAAAATTATATTTTAAATTGGAGTGACAGGAAGGAGAGAACAAACTTGTCCTAAAATTATGAAAGGCATAGACAGAGCAGATAATCAGTATCTATTTCCCAGGGTTGAAAAGTTTAATAGTACAGGGCATGCATTTAAGTTGAGAAAGGGAACATATAAAGGAGAGGTTAAGGGCAGGCTTTGATTTCAAATAGTAGTAATATATCCCTTGTAGTGCAGTTTGGTAAGATGGCTTAGTATAATTTGAACATTTAAATCATGATAATTATATAGTCTACTTGCCTCTTGTTTCCATTGGTAGGTGAGATTAGAACAGGGGACATAGCCTCAAGATTCGGGGGAGTAGATTTAGGAAGGAAATGAGGAAGAACTGCTTTTCCCAGAGAGTGGTGAATCTGTGGAATTCTCTGCCCAATGAAGCAGTGGAGGATACCTCTGTAAATATATTTAAGACAAGGTTGGATAGATTTTTGCATTGTAGGGTTATGGTGATAAGCCACTTAGGTGGAGATGAGTCCATGGCCAGATCAGCCATGATCTTATTGAATAGCAGAGCAGGCTCGACAGGCTAGATCGCCTACTCCTGCTCCTATTTCTTATGTTCTTATGCTAATCTTCTTTGGATGCACGGCACTCCTTTTGGTAACTGCTACCCTAATTTTTTGAATGGATTTGTGCATTAGTTTGGTGGTTAACCTTTATGATGTGCACAATCATTAAATTTCTGGACTACCATGTGCATTACATAAACTAGTTTGAAATTTAGTTAGTTGGGAAATCACCGCTGGGTGAATATGTCATGTTTTGAAAGTATAAATGCAATCCCCATTGACCTGTGACTCCAGACAGTGCAGAAAGGAGACAAGGTCTTTCCTATCCTCTGACTGTACCACAAGCCACTTCAACACTCTACAAGTCATTACACTAAATGCCAGTTTCTTTGACAACCTTCTGGGGTCAAAGATGACTTAGAGTTATAGAGTCAGTGTCATTCAGCATAGGAAGAGGCCTTTTGGCCGAAGTGCCCAAGGTTCCCATCAAAACCAGTCCCAGGCCCAAGTTTCAGTCACTCACATTCAGGATGAGGTAGTAAATTGGATTAGACATTGGCTTTGTGGGAGAAGCCAAAGAGTGGTAGTAGATAGTTGCCTCGCTGACTGGAGGCCTGTGGTGTACTTCAGGGATCAGTGCTGGGTCCTTGGTTGTTTGTCATCTATATCAATGATCTGGATGATAATGTGGTTAACTGGATCAGCAAATTTGTGAATGACATTACGATTGGGGGTGTAGTGGACAGTGAGGAAAGATATCATGGCTTGCAGAGGGATCTGCATCAGCTGGAAAAATGGGCTGAGAAAAAGCAGATGGAATTTCATATAGGCAAGTACGATGTTTCGCACTTTGGTTGGAACAACCAAGGTAGGCTTTACACAGTGAACAGCAAGGCACTGAGGAGTGCGGTAGAACAAAGGGATCTGGGAATACAGGTCCATAATTCATTGAAACTGGTGTCAAAGATAGACAGGGATGTAAAGAAAGCTTTTAGCACATTGGCTTTCATAAATCAATGTATTGAGTGCAGGAGAAGGGATGTTATGTTGAAGTTGCATAAGACGTTGTTGAGGCCTAACTTGGAGTATTATATGTAGCTTTGGTTGACTATCTATAAGAAAGATGTAAACAAGGTTGTAAGAATATGGAGAAAATTACATGGATTTTCCATGCACGCACACACACACACACACACACACACACACACACACACACACACACACACACACACACACACACACACACACACACACACACACACACAATAGAGTGCAGAAGAGAGAGCACTTCATGGAAATACAATCAGTGGCCACTTTATTAGATACACCTGTGCATCTGCTCATTAATGCCAATATCTGATCAGTCAATCATGTGACAACATCTCAATGCATCAAAGCAAGCAAACATGGTCAAGACGTTTAGTTGTTGGTCAGGCCAAACATTGGAATGGGGGAAGAAATGCAAACCAGGTACTTTTAGCATTTAGTGTTGGTGCCAGACAGGGTGCTTTGAGTATCTCAGAAACTGCTGGCCTTCTGGGATTTTCATGCACAGCAGGGTCTAGAGTTTACAGAGAACGATGTGTAAAGAAAACATACAGTGAGCAGCAGTTTTTGTGAACAAAAATGCCTTGTTAGTGAGTGAGGTCAGACAAGAATTGCCAGACTGGTTCAAGCTGACAGGAAGGCGACAGTAACTCAAGTAACTACACATTACAACAGCGGTGTGCAGAAGAGCATCTCTGAATGCACAACACACTGAACTTCAGAGCAGATGGGCTACAGCAGTGGAAGGCCACGAACACACACTTAGTGACCACTTTGTTAGGTACAGGAAGTATCTAATATAGTGGCCATTGAATGCATTTAATATGAGTTCACGCTAGGTACCAGGTTTAAAAAGTTATAAAAATTCATAACATATCACGCAGATCACAGTGCTGTTGGTTAAACAGTGTTGGCTATTGAAAAAACAGAGGAGATGTAAAGGAAGTTCTCACTTCACAGGAAGTGATTCAAAGAGACTTGAGTTGACGTTTATAGAATTTCTGACAAGCATAGAAAATCAAATTGGTTCTCCTGTGGTTTCTGCAACAAATAGAGATATATAGACACATGGAGCACAGATAGCCAATTCACAGAGTGGATTTGAGGAACAATAAAATGGCTTTATAAATAACTAGCAAACATCTCATTGTGTCTGCTCAAAGCATCTACTTGAATAAAATTTCAGTTGTTAGCCCGAGAAATAAATTGATTCAATTCCGAAGAATTTATGCGTAAAAAGGTATCCACCCCAGATGGTAAAGCTTCCCCCTTGGAAAAAAAGAGATAAATGAGTAACTAAGCACAACATTTCAAGACAGCAGACTAAACATTCCTAACCAGCAGGACCACATTTCACAGAGGAAGCTGCCAAGCAGGCCGTCATTGCCACTAGGGACTTGGTAAAAGGGATTTAGGGTGTTTATTTAGTGAAAGGTTTGTTTACCCCTAAACAAACCACTAAACCAAATTAACAATGATGCATCCTCATAAAAGAAACCAGATATTCATTTTACGGTCACAAACAGCTAAATCCAGTGGATTAGTTTTGATCAGATGTTGTCAGATCAGATACTATTCAAATTAAAGTGCTAGTATATTGTATAGTACTGCAACTATTACTTATTCTGCAGGTCCCGTCAATCATAGATAAAGCCCTTCCCACCACTGAGCACATCTACATGAAGCATTGTCACAGGAAAGTAGCATCTATTGTCAAGGACACAGGAAGAAAGTACAAGAGCCTCAGGACTCACATCACCAGGTTATTATCCCTCAATCATCAGATTCTTGAACCAAAGGGGATACCTTCACTCATCTTCTCTTGCGCCATGATTGAAATGTTACCACAAGCAATCCACTCACTTTCAAGGACTCTTTATCTCGTGCTCTCAATATTTATTGCTTATTTATTCATTATTATTATTTCTCATTTTATATTTGCACAGTTTGCTGTGTTCTGCACTCTGATTGCATGCCCAAGTTGGGCAGTCTTTCAATGATTCTATGATAATTATTATTCTACAGATTTATTGATTAATGCCACAAGAAAATGAATCTCAGGTTTATATATGGTGACTTATATGTACTTTGACAATAAACTTACTTTGAACTTTGAAGTTTTATAACCAGCAGTATTAGCTGGGTGGCACTGTGGCACAGCTAAGTAGAACTGCAGACTCTCATCTCCAGAGACCTAGGTTCAATCCTGACCTCGGGTGCTGTCTGATTTCCTTGTGACTACCTGTCTGCTCTGCCTCCCTCCCGTATCCCAACCGATTGATAGGTTGACCGATCACGGTAAATTGCCCCTAGTCTGAAGGTGAGTGGTAGAATCCGTATGCAAATATGAGGAGAATGAAATGGGCTTGAAGTCGGATTCGTGTAAATGAGTGTCTGATGGCCAGTGCAAGCTCAGTGAGCTGAAGGACCTGCTCCCACACTCAGGTCAAAGGTTCAGTAGAGAGGTGAAAGGGTTAAAAAAAATGTCACTCACGTTGCTTTTAAGAGTATCCACAGTGCAGCCAAACATAATGAATCAGAATCAGGTACTATCACCAGTGTATGTCTTTGCAGCAGCAGTACAATGCAGTACATAATATAGAGAAAAGGCTGTGCATTACAGTAAATCAGTAAATATATATAACAGTTTAGTTAAATTAAATAAGTAGTGCAAATATAGAAATAAAAAGACTAGTGAGGTAACGTCCGTTCAGAAATTGGAAGAAGCTGAAGATTTGTAGTTGAAAGGCTGTGAGAGTTCTTCACCACAGGACTGAAATGTTTTCAAAAAGGCATCTCTCCGGAAGCTACCTGTTGGTAACTGAGAATGGTTAGTAAATTGCCAGTCACATCTATACCCCAATATTTAGAATCATCGGAGAATTGTTGCCAGCACAGAAGGAAGCCCATTGAGCCAGTGTGAACAGGTTTGTCTCTCTGCTTAAGTGGCTGATGGCCTTCCAGCTTTTCTGTTTTTGAGCAAATTCTATGACTTTGATGTCAAAGTCAGTCACAGTTATTGTCATATGCACAGATGCGCTGTGAACCTTATTTGCAGGAGCATCACAGATATGTAGCACCAGGTAAGCAGCATTCACAAAAAAAAACATAAACTAAAAATAAATTATACACAATTATGTTGCAACAAAATCACAATTAGAACAAACAGAATGTCCATCTTAGTGCAAAGTGGCCTAAGTTTTCATCATCACAAGGGGTTCTGCAGTTGCCGGAAATCCAGAGTACCACATACAAAATGCTAGAGGAACTCAGCAGGTCAAACAGCATCTATGGAGAGAAATAGAGTCAATGTTTCAGCACAAGACCCTTTATCACTCTGGCCTCTTACCTGTTCTCCTCACCTGCCTATCTTTTCCCCCTGGTGGCCCTTCGTTCTTCCCCTTCTCCTATGCTCCACTTTCCTTTCCTATCAACTTGCTTCTTCTCCAGCCCTTTATCTTTCCCACCCACCTGGACTTACCTGTTAGCTTCTACCTTGTCCTCCTGCCCCTCCTCCTCTCCCTTCCGTCTTATTCCAGCATCTCCCCCTTCTTTTCCAGTCCTGAAGAAGGGTCTCGGCCACAGACCGTCAACTGTTTATTCATTTCTATCGATGATGCTTGATCTGCTGAGTTCCTCCAGGTTTCTGTGTGTAAATAGAATAGATTTGCTCTGCAGTAGCTTGTGGTGTAAAGGGAGATTCTTCCTGTTGGGCAGTGGGTGCCAGATCCTCAACTTTGGGTGAAAATAACACTTTCCTTATCTGGGCCATGAAAGCATTTCAGTGCATGCGTACACGTTGTAGCAGTCCATTGGAGACAATGGCTCCTTCTATGCTTGTGAGTTTATGCTTCTAGTGTAAATATTTAGCTAAAAAGTACATTTGATTAGTTGTTTGTAGACTGGAGGTCATTCAAGAAAATAACAGTGCTTAAAATTTAATATAGCATTATAAATCTACAGCATAGATAGAGGCCATTCAGCCCAATATCTTCATTCTGGCTAAAAGTAAGAGATATACTAGTCCCTTTGAAATTACCTTCAAGATTGGAACACCAAGACAGCAGGCCATGCGCTCAGTTCCCAAGACAGGGGTTAGGGGGTTTGGAGGAGCGACGTGGAAGATTGTGACATCGGAACAGCGAGTTGCTGGTCTCTGCTCTCACTGCTGCAGGAGTGACCTCTCTTTCCTTCGCTGGGAGAGATAGCCTATCTGAGATACGGAAGTGCTGGTTTGTGGACTATAGTCTTGATGAACTCTGCGTCTAAGACTGCTGCAGATTTGGGGCTGCTGGTGTTGCTTGCATGGTGGGGGGAGTGGTTGGTGCTGCTGCTGATGTGGGTAGGGAGGATGTTTGATGCTTTTGCTGCTTGTGAAAAGGGAGTGGGAGAGGGCATCAGGTTTTCAATGTTGCTGTCCTCACCATTCCCAACATCCTTTGCTCCCACCAGATTTACATACTCACTCTCCGCTCCATGTTGACAAATACTATATTGTGGAAAAGTCTTAGGCACCCCAGCTATATACTGTATATGTGCCTAAGACTTTTTCACAGTACTGTACCAGGGTCAGGCTGACAGAGTGGGATAGAAGGTGATCAGTCCAACAGTCCCCAGTAATACAACCATCCTTGCAATCTCTTGTTCATACAATAGTGTAACCCAATGGTTGTCAGGTCTCATATGGGAATTGGACAGGGTGGGGTATTTGGCAGGGTGTAACCTGTGCTGGTCCTTCTACTGGAGAAAGGTGCTGGTTTAATGAGAATGACAGGCATCCGAGAGCTATATATTCACAAGTGCAAGGTATATTGATATTGGTTTATTATTGTCACATGCACTGAGATACAGTAAAAAGATTGATCTGTTCAATCAGATCAATTCAACACACAGTGCATTGAGGTAGAGAAAGGTAAAATAAAAACAATGCAGAACAAATTGCAACAGCTACAGGGAAAGTAAAATGCAGGTGAACAATTGGATGCAAGGTCATAATGAGGTACAGTACTGTGCAGAAGTTTTAGGCATCCTAAATATTTTATGTGGTTTCAGATGGTATGGTCTCCACAGAACCCTGATCTCAACATCATCGAGGCTGCCTGGGATTACCTGAAGAGACAGGAGCAAGCGAGACAGCCAAAATCTGCAGAAGAACTGTGGCAAGTTCTCTGAGATGCTTGGAGCAACCTATCAGCCTGTTTTCTTAGAAGACTGCACAACAGTATACCTAAGAAAATTGATGCCATTTTAACGGGCAAAGGGTGGTCACACCAAATATTGATTTGATTTAATTTGTTAACTTTTACTGCTCTTTATAGTACTTCTTCTTATTTAGAAACTTTTCATTTCATTATTTTTGAAAGCATCTTTGCTTTACAGAATTTTTTTACATGTGCCTAAGACTTTTGCATAGTACTGTACATAGATTGTGAGGCGAGAAGTCCTAGTTATTGTACTAGGGAACTATTCGATCGTCTTATAGCAGCCCTTGAGTCTGGTGATACATACTTCCAGGCCTCTGTATCTTCTGTCCAATGGAAGGGGCGAGAACAGAGAATATCCGGGATTGGTGGGATCGTTGATTTTGTTGCCTGCTTTACTGATGAAGCAAGAAATATAAACAAGATCCATGGAAGGGAGGTGTGTCTCTGCGATAAGCTCAGCAATGGACACAGCTCTCTGTGGGTTCTTGTGATCACATTTGGAGCCAAGCTTTTATACATCATGATGCCACTTTCAAGGAATTTTGGATCTGTATTTCCAGATCCCTTTGTTCTACCGCACCCTCGAGTTGTGTGGTAACCTTCTTCTTTGGTTATGCTTTCAGCTGTCTAGGAGAGCACTATGCTCTGGAATCTCCTTCCAAAACGGGCAAGGAATTTGACCTGAAGAAGGATCTCAGCCCAAAACATTGACTGTTTATTCATTTCTATAAGATGCTGCCTGACCTGCTGAATTCCCCCAGCATTTTGTGTAAGTGGCTTTGGATTTCCAGCATCTGTAGAATTTCTTGTGTTTATGAACCCATTCCAAAATCTAGGGACTTTCACTTGTCAAATCATTACTTTTCGCTCAAGTTCCCATCATGTTTCCCAGTATCATTTTGGCTTGTAAAACTTCTGTGAAGTCCACCTATTTTAAGAGTACGCAATAAAGGCATTACTGCTGTTTCTTTCATTGTAATTGTGATATTTAAGAAGAAAAGTGCGACACGATAGCGTAACTATTACAGGTCAGGGCGTTCTGGAGTTTGGAGTTCAGTTCCAGCACCACCTGAAAGGAGTTTGTATGTTCTCCCTGTGAACTGCATGGGTTTCCTCCGGGTGCCCTGGTTTTCTCCAACTGTCCAAAGGTTAGTGAGTTCATTGGTAATTGCAAACTATCCTGCGAATAGACAAGATGGGTTGCTGAGCCTTTTCCAAACTGTATCTCAAAATAAAAAACAGAACAATAGCCTCGACAGAACATTGTAAAGCTGTGAAACTTTGGATATATCCACAGTATCCATACATTCACTCGGACCCTGTATGTCAATGAAGGAGCTGAATAGAGCTGAAATCCCTCACAGCACTCAATTCCACATTCATCTTGCATGGAAGGTACAAAGGCCGACGTCTGTGAAACTAAACATATAAAGTGGTCTACTCTGCATGCCAACTTGACCCTGAGTTGAGGTTTGTTTCGAAACTGTTCAATATGATTTACTTCACCTAATCCCAGCGAAGAATCTTAAGTTTTGGCAGAAGACCAGATGAGAATCTGAGTGAAGTTCAATTTCTAAACTACACACAACCCTGGCAGTTTCGAAAGCAGCACGATGGATTTTCCTGGGACATAGGGGAAATTTTGGAGCAGCATCGATTGTGCACTATTAACATGTTGGATCTTGAGGCTTGGTAATGATTTAGGTTGATTTCGAGAGGTCATCCACAATTCCTTAAAGGTTTTGCATTCTTCAATTTGATTTAACTTTCCTGAGGAATTTTCACATGAAAGAATAATAGGGCTGTTTAAAGCTGTTCCAGAATATATATTCCCAAGTTGTCTCCTACAGAGGGCAATCATACTGTAAAAACATAAAAGAAAACACATGAATGGTGGCAATCTGCATTAAAAGGAATAATTTCAAAATTCACAGTGGGGCAGCAGGACAGAGCAACAGTAGACTATTCAGAAACTCCAGTTACTTCAGCCAGTTAATCAGTTCAGGACAGACCTGTGACAGAATTCAACTATACAACCTTAATCTACTGAAGGTCTTTAACCCTTAATACCTGTTCTTAGTGAAAATTTTGTTAATCAGAATCAAAATCGGGTTTATAATGCTGGCAAAAGTTGTGAAATTTGCTGTTCTGCAGCAGCAGTACAGTGCAGTATCAAAAATTGCTGTAAGTTACAATAAGAAATAGATAAAAAATAAATAATTAGTTCAAAATGAGAGTAAAATAGTGAGGCACTGTTCATGGGTTCATTGTCCTTTCAGAAGCCTGGTGCTGGAGCCGAGGAAGCTGTTTCGGAAACATTGAGTGTGTGCCTTCAGGCTCCTGCACCTCTTCTCTGATGGTAACAAGGAGAAGAGGGGAAAACCTGGATGATGGGGTCCTTAATGATGGATGCCGCCTTTCTGAGGCGTTGCCTTTTGAAGACTTCCTTGATGGTGGGGAGGCTGGTGCCCATGATGGGGCTGGGTGTTAAGTTTCTGAAAGAGAATGGACGGGCTAAAGTTTCGAATGATCCCTTGACAATTGATCATCAGAAAGAAATGGAGGTACAAGAGAATGCAGATTCTGGAATCAGAGGCAAAAAAAAAAAGCAAACTGCTGAAGGAATTTAGTTGGGGATTCTAGGATTAGAGTGCAAAACCTCAAACTACAAGGATGTCCCTTTAGAAGAGAGATGAGGAGGAATTTCTTCAGCCAGAGGGTGATGAATCTGTGGAATTCATTGTTTCAGGAAGCCATTGGGTATATTCAAAGCAAAAGTTGAGAGGTTCTTAATTATTGAAGGTGTCAAAGGTTATGGGGAGAAGACAGGAGAATGGGGTAATAAATTAGCCATGATGGAATGACAGAGAATACTCAATGGGCCAAATAGCCTACTTCTGTTTCTATGTGTTATGGTCTTATGGTCAAGCTGCAATATCTCAATACATATGAAAATAATAAACTAGTTCCAATCTGTGCAGGGAAATGGAGAGTCAAATGTTCAAAGTTCAAAGTAAATTTATTATCAAAGCACATATGTGTCACCACATATAACTCTTAGGTTCATTGTCTTGTGGGTATGTGCAGTAAGTCCAATAACCATAACAGAATCAGGAAAAGACCAGGCCAACAGGGCAGTCAACCAGTGTGCAAAAGACAACAAACTGTGCAAATATAAAAAGAAAGAAAAAAAATAAGATATAATGAAAATAATAATAATAAATAAGCAATAAGTATCAAGAATATGAGATGAAGAGTCCTTGAATGTGAGTCCTTAAGTAATGGACTCACAAATTATGTTGAATTTTCAGGTCAAGTCCCTTCATCTGGCCTGAAATATAGAGGGGAGATAACCAGTACAAAGCTGTGAGGTGAAGGGGCAGATCATGAGCTGGCAGGTGATAAGTGGAAACAGGTGAAGACGAGTGGATAGGCAGATGGGGAGGAACCAGACTGGAGTTAGTGACAGTCTGGGAAATGATAGATGGAGGCAAAAAAGGGCTGCAGATGAAGGGAGAGAATCTGATAGGAAAGGTGGAGCATGGAATTAAATACAAGAGCATCTTGAACTGAAATGTTGACTGTCCATTTCTCTCCACAGCTACTGCCTGACCCTCTGAGTTCCTCCAGCAGTTTGTTTTTTACAACTGGAAAGAAATGCTGAAGTTTAGATTTAGATTACCTGGTACCTGATGTCCAAATTAGGCTCATGTTTATTTTACCCAAGCAACTTCCTGTCCTCCTCTCTCTAACCCTCTCAGCTTGTTTGTAAGGTTGATCACCAAGCCTGGAGGTTAGGTCACAAACATTCTGTCACCATTCGAGGTGATATCATCAGTGCGCAATTGAGTGTTGTTTCTGCTGAGTGTTTGCATCTGTATTGGTCCAACTCGTTGTACTGATTGGTCAGCTGTCATGCTGGCCGCTAGTCTTCATTGGGTCCTGGCCATGCAGAGAACTGAGTGAGCTCTGCTGACCCATATCCCTGGTTGTGGGTCATTGTGATGTTGTCAGTCTTCTTACTGTTGCCTTCTTTTTGTTTGCTTCACCTGGATTTGTCCATGTTGCAATTAAATGACGAAGGCGAAGAGTTGCCAAACATTTAATAAATATCCATTTGAGTGTTGACAAGGTACAAAAAGTTACAGAACATGTGTCAATAAATAGAATGAGTATAGATGGATATTTGATGATTACATAGGACATGGTAGCCAAAGGGCCTTTTTAATTGCTATGACATTTCCCCAGGGAGCAAATCCCATATTCTAATCCCTCTCTGGGTAAAACAGTTTCTCCCGTATCCTTTGCAACAGTCGGCAGAAAGCCCTCAGCGGGGGCAGCAGCATCCGTGGGTGAAAGAAGATACTGATAATCTAGGTGAAAGCACTTTGTCAGGACTGCACGATAGCACAGCCGCTGGTGTAACGCATTACAGTGCCAACCATCAGAAGACTGGGATTCAATTCCCACCACCGTCTGAAAGGAGTTCGTACATTCTCCCCGATACTGCGTGGGTTTCCTCTGGTGCTCCACATTGCAAAGACATACAGGTTAGGGTTAGTCAGTTGTGGGCATGCTATGTTGATGCCGGAAGCTTGGTGATACCTGTGGGCTGTCCCCAGCAGACCCTCAGAATGTGCTGGTTGTTGATGCAAAAAAGACACATTTCTTTGCAGAAACGTACCTCTTTCTACCTATGTCATTGGTACCTATTATATTTATCATTTATTAGTATTATTTATTTCTTTTTGTATTTGCACGGCTTTTGCACACTAGTTGTACACCCAGTTAGTGCGGGTTTTCTTTGATTCTATTATTATCATTATTATGTTTGTATTCCATGATACGTATGTACTTTGATGACATTAACCAGACAAAGTAATTCCAAGTGCATAATAGGGATAATTTTCAAATCAACCTTGATTCCAAACTCAGTGACTGACCTCAAACTTTAGTTTTCCATACACTCAAAGAGTCAGCATCAAATATTCTTTGGACAGGGAATTCCACATGTTTGCAGCCCTTTGAGAGAAGAAATTTCTCCTTCTGTTTTAAATAGGTGACCATGAAACTATGGCCCCTAGCTCTAGATAATACAAGAGATGAAATATCCTCTCAGCTACTCTTGCTAATTAACCCACCCCTCCCACCCCCAATTAGATACTTACATTTTTTCAAGATCATGACTCATTCTTTCATGAGTATAGGACCAACCTGTTCAAATTTCCCTCCCAATAAAACATCTTTTGGAATCATCCAAATGAACTTTCTTAGTAAATTGCTGCCATCTCAAGTATATCTCTTCTTAAATAAGAAGATCAAAACTGTACCTGAAACCCCAAGTGTAGTCTCACCAATGTCTCTATACAGGTGTATTATAGACCTTCCCTTTAACAGTAAGAACCAAATGCCATCTGTCTTCCTCACTTGCTACTATTCTACTCACTAGTATTCTGTGTTCCTCACATTTCTCTATTTAAATATCATTCTTTTCTACCTACAGAAATGGAAAGCCTCAACTTTCCTACATGAGGTATAATTCTGCTCCTACGTCTTATGGTTTTATGCACCATCTGTAAAATTTTTGCCCAGTTCGTTAACCTAGTTACACCCCACTGCAGATTTGTCCTCCTCAATACTTACTGTCCGGCTTTTGTATTTCCTGCAAATGTAACTAACTCTTAAATGTTTATATGGTTTATAAATAGTTGGGATGTAGCATTATCCCATGTGGAATTACAGCTTGCCAATTTGCAGATAATACCTTTGCTCCAACTCCCTGCTGTCTGTTAGGTAACCAGAACTTATTATATGTATATACACTCAGTGGCCACTTTATTAAGTACACCTGCAAGGAGCATCGTCATAGGCAAGCATCAAGGACCCCACCTTCCAGGCCATGATTTCATCTCGCTGCTGCCATCAGGAAGGAGGTACAGGAGCCTCAGGACCCAAAGTACCAGGTTCTGGAGCATTTATTACTCCTTAGCCATCAGGCTCTTGATCCAGAAGGGATAACTTCACTCATCCCAACACTGAATTGTTTCCATAACCTATGGACTCACTTTCAGGGACTCTTCTTCTCATGTTCCCAATATTCATTGCTTATTTATTGATATCATTATTTTGTTTTTTTTTGTTTTTGCACAGTTTGTTGTCTTTTATACATTAGTTCTTTGTCCGTCTTGGTGTGTGTGATTTTTCATTGATGCTATGGTGTTTCTTTGTATTTGCGATGAATTCCTGAAAGAAAATGAATCTCAGGGTTGGATATGGATATATGCACTTTGATAATAAATTTACTTTGAACATTAAACTTGATGAGTACTTTACATCAGCATTCACCAAGGAGAAAGACATGGAAGATAGGGAAATCAGTGCTGAGTGTATTGCTATGCTACAGTATTTCTAGGTAAAGAAGGAGGTAGTGTTGGGTCTCTTAAAGAGCATTAAGGTGTTGGATATACCTCAGGAAAAGATTACTGGGGCCATGACAAATATCTCTAACCACAGGCAAGGTCCCAGAGGATTAATGAGTAGTTAATATTGTTCCATTACTCAAGAAGGGAACCAAGGATAATCCTGGAAACTATAAACCAGTGAGTCTCACATCAGTGGTTGGGACAATTCTGGAGAGAATTCTTGGGGATAAGATTTATCAACATTTGGAAAGCTATGGCCTAATTGGGGAGAGCCAAAATGGCTTTGTGTGGGGTAAGCTGTGTCTTACTAGCCTGGTTGGGTTTTTTGATGAGGTGATGAGCGTGATTGATTAGGGTAGAGTGGTGGATATTGTCTACATGGATTTTAGTAAAGTGTTTAACAAGGTCTCACATGGGAGCTTCATCCCAAAGATTAATATGCATGGCATCCATCATGAATTGGCTGTTTGGATTTTGAACTGGTTTGCCCACACAAGGCAGAGGGCACTGGTCAAAGGGACTAATTCTAGCTGGAGGTCTGTGATTAGTGGTATTCTGCAGGGATCTGTACTGGGACCTCTGCCGTTTGCGATGTATATAAATTATCTATTTGAAAATGTAAATGGGTGAGTTAGTAAGTTTGCAGATGATACAAAGATTGGTGATGCGGTGGACAGTGACAGGGGTGTCAAACTCATTTTAGGTCACGGGCCGGATTGAGCAAAATGCAGCTTCATGCGGGCTGGATCAGTCGGACGCGTGCAAACACAGCTTTCGTTGCCTCCGTTTTTTCAGCCTGCTCTCATGTGTCTCAGTCTCTGCTATAACTACAAACTGTTTCACTTTACAAATTCCGTTTCTTATGAAGAAGACTGCCGAGCAAGACTGCCGAATAAACACTAAAAACCCTGAAAACCTGGTACCCGAATAAACTTAGCATTAGCCATATCATACGCCATAGGTGCTTCGATTACTGCGGTCAGCTTTAATAGTAATTAGATATTATCTCGCGGGCCAAAAATAATTCCACCGCGGGCCGGATTTGGCCCGCGGGCCTTGAGTTTGACATATATGGTGTAGAAGATTGGCAAACATACAACAGGATACAGATCAATTGCACTTATGGGCAGAGAAGTGGCAGATGGAGTTCAACCTGGCCAATGTGAAGGGTTGCACCTTGGTAGGTCAAATGTAAAGAAACAGACACTGTTAAGGGCAAGATCCTTAACTGCATTGATGAGCAGAGGGATCTTGGGGTCTAAATTCATAGCTCCCTGTAGGTGGCTACACAAGTTAATAGGGTGGTTACGAAGGCATATAGCATCTTGCCTTTATTAGTCAAAGCACTGAGTTCAAATGTCAGGAACTTGTATTGCAGTTCTATAAAACCCTAGTTAGGCCACATCTGGAGTATTGCATACAGGTCTGGTCAACCTTTTATATGAAGGATGTTAAGGCTTTGGACGCAGTTTAGAGAGGTTTACCAGGATGTTGCCTGGATTAGAGGACATGTGCTAGAATGTGAGATTGGACAAACCTGGTTTGTTTTCTCTGGAGCAGTGGAGATGGAGGAGGATCTGATAGAGCAGCGGTTCCCAACCTTTTTTCATGTTATGGAGCCTTACCATTAATAAAGGGGTCCATAGATCATAGGCTGGAAACCCCTTTCATAGTTTATAAGATTATGAGGCATAGATAGAGTAGACAGTCAGTATCTTTTTTCAAATGTTGAAATGTCTTATATCAGAGTGCACACATTTAAGGTGAGGGGGTAATTTCAAAGGAGATGTGAGGGCAAAGTTTATTTTACACAGAGAGTGGTGGATGCCTGGGATGCAATGTGTAGGGTGGTGGTAAAGGCTTTCAAGAGAAATTTAGATAGACGCATAAATATGAGGGAAATGGAAGGATATGGACGTTGTGTAGGCAGAAGAAGTTAGTTTGGTTAGCCATTTGATTACTAATTTAATTACTTCAGTTCAACATTGTGGATGGAAGGGCCTGCTCCTGCACCATACTGTTCGATAATTCAAATAATTCATGGGTTACAACAGTGGTGTGCAGAAGAGCATATCTGAATGTACAACACATCGAACCTTGAAGTGGATGGGTTACAGCAGCAGAAGACCATGAACGTGCATTCAGTGGCCACTTTATTAGGTACAGGAGATATCTAATAAAGTCACCACTGAGTGTATATAATGTTGAATAATATGCATTCTTTATGTGGTAAATGGAATCTAGAAATTCGATTATTGCTACATCTGCTATTTACCCTCTATCTGCTCCGTTGTTACTAGTAATTATTAAATATAAAATATGCTTCATTAAGTCGCATTGAATCTGCTCGTATTTTAACATATTCTGCTACTAAGTCCACAATACTTTTTTGAGGTTTAAATAAATAAGCCCAGCTGTACATCAACCACTGTCACGTACACTGTGGATCAATTGGCCTTCTTTTTTGTTAAGTTCTTCATTTCTAAATAGATATTTATGTTTTGACTTTTATTCCCTGTTCCTCATTATAAATAAAATGGAACACTACCTTAAGCAGAAATATTGTTTCTAGAACACATAAAACATAGAGCAGAGAACATTGTTGTGCTGGACCCATTAAATTAGTAATCAAATGGCCAACTAAACTAACCCTTTGGAGTCGATTGTCAAGGATGAGGTTACAGAGTACCTGGAGGCATATGACAAGATAGGCAGAACTCAGCATGGTTTCCTTAAAGGAAAATCCTGCCTGACAAATCTAGTGCAATTTTTTGAGGAAATTACAAGTAGGCTAGACAAGGGAGATGCAGTGGATGGTGTGTATTTGGATTTTCAGAAGGCCTTTGATGAGGTGCTGCACATGAGGCTACTAAACAAGATAAGAGCCCATGGAATTACGGGAAAGTTACATACGTGGATAGAGCGTTGGTTGATTGGCAGGAAACAGAGAGTGGGAATAAAGGGATCCCATTCTGGTAGGCTGCTGGTTACCAGTGGTGTTCCACAGGGGTCCGTGTTGGGGCCACTTCTTTTTACGTTGTATATCAACGGTTTGGATTATGGAGTAGATGGCTTTGTGGCTAAGTTTGCTGATGATACAAAGATAGGTGGAGTGGCCGGTAGTGCTGAGGAAACAGAGAGTCTGCAGAGAGACTTGGATAGATTGGGAGAATGGGCAAAGAAGTGGCAAATGAATTATAATGTCGGAAAGTGTACGGTCATGCACTTTGGTAGAAGAAATAAACAGGCAAACTATTATTTAAATGGGGAGAGAATTCAAAGTTCTGAGATGCAAAGGGACTTGGGAGTCCTCGTGCAGGACACCCTTAAGGTTAACCTCCAGGTTGAGTCGGTGGTGAAGAAGGCGAATGCAATGTTGGCATTCATTTCTCGTGGAATAGAGTATAGGAGCAGGGATGTGAAGTTGAGGCTCTATAAGGCATTGGTAAGACCTCACTTGGAATACTGTGTGCAGTTTTGGGCTCCTTATTTAAGAAAGGATGTGCTGACATTGGAGAGAGTTCAGAGAAGATTCACTAGAATGATTCCGGGAATGAAGGGGTTAACATATGAGGAACATTTGACTGTGCTCTTGGACTGTACTCTTTGGAGTTTAGAAGAATGAGGGGGGGACCTCATAGAAGCATTTCAAATGTTGAAAGGCATGGACAGAGTGCATGTGGCAAAATTGTTTCCCATGGTGGGGGGAGTCTAGTACGAAAGGACATGACTTGAGGATTGCAGGGCGCCCATTCAGAACAGAGATGTAAAAAAAAATTTTTAGCCAGAGGGTGGTGAATCTGTGGAATTTGTTGCCACGGGCAACAGTGGAGGCCAAGTCATTGGGTGTATTTAAGGCAGAGATTGATAGGTATCTGAGTAGTCGGGGCATCAAAAGTTATGGTGAGAAGGTAGGGAAGTGGGACTAGAGGGGAGATTGGATCATCTCATGATGAAATGGCAGAGCAGACTCGATGGGCCAGATGGCTGACTTCTGCTCCTTTGACTTATGGTCTTATGGTCTTTCTGCCCACACAATGCCCATATCCCTCTATTTTCCTCACATTAATGTGCCTATCTAAATGTCTCTTAAAATCTGTAATGATCTACCTCTATCACTACCCCAGGCAGTGCATTCCAAGCACCCACCGCACTATACGCAAAGAAATATGCCCTTCACAATTTCTTTAAACTTACCCCTCTCACCTTAACTGCATGCCCTCTGATATTACACATTTCAACCCTGGGAAAAAGATACTGTCTGTCTACTCTACTTATGCCTCTCATAATCTTATAAACCCTATTAGGTCTCCCCTCAGACTCTGCCACTCCTATCCTCTTAAGCATTTATTGTTTTACTTTATGCTAAACATGATAAAACCAACATTGTAGAGAGACAGAGGACAGAGAAAAGCCTTTCAGCCCACTGAGTCTGTACTGTCCATCGACCATTAATTGAATTCTTCCTAAATTCAATCAACCTTACTCAGATTCTACTTTTCATCTACACATTAGGGGCAATTTGAAGTGGCTAATTAACCTACTTTGGGCGGCAGGGTGGAGATACGTCTATACCAAAGGAAATGTAAGGTACCCCTTCCCTCTGCTAGCCTGCAGGTCACCTGCTTAGAACCCCCTGCCCCCACCGATCAGGGTTAAGTGAAGCCATGGGAGCAGGTGTTGGATGTTGTCTGGGCAACTGGTGTACAGTTTATCACAAGTCCTGGTTATGCAACCACTGACACCAGGCAGACAATCTCGGAAGAGTACTGTAAAGACACTGCCCAGAAGAAGGCAATGGAAAACCACGTCATATGACACAGCACATCATCATGCTGATGAATTTTCCTACTCACTCACACACCTTTGGATGTGGAAGAAAACTGGAACACCTGAAAGAATTCCGTACAATAGATAGACAGAACATTACAGGACAGGTCCTTCGGCCTACGACTTTCTGTAAACGTTTTTGCCTACTCTAAGATCGTTTTTGCCCTTCCTTCGTACAGTACATAGCTCTCCAGTTTTCTATCACAAGGAGAACATGCAAACTCCACACAGACAGCACCCAAGGTCATGATTGATCCCAAATCTCTGGTATTGTGAGGCATTAGCTGTAATAACGGCATTACTATGCTATTCGTAGTAGGTACTTATTAGCACATGTATTTAGCACACAAAATTGCATAACCATTTTAAAATGATTTTTTTTTTACAGATGAGGTTTATGCAAATACAAATAAAAGCTTTGTTCTTTTTCCATCAAGGCGATGTTTTAGAAAATTATTTCATGATATTGAGCTTCAGATTTCTAGAAAAGTATTTGGCACTGGATCATTTCCAAATCATAATGCGCAACACTGGAAATGCAAGGCTCGCTCGAATGGTTCCAGTCAATTAGACATTAAAGATCCCACATTAAATGGTACATTTCCTGACCTGACCTTTCTAAAGAACAGCATTCAATACCAAAATGTCTCTCATAGCTGACTATCTTCCTTTACACCACATTCCTGCTTTCTCCCCATGCCCCTTTATGCCTTTTTATATCTTTTCTTAAATATATTCATCGATTTGGCCTCCAGATCCTTCTGTGGTAGAGAGTTCCACAGTTTCTTCTTCGCCTTGGGCAGTTTCTCACGGGACTGAAGGTAACTACTTCAACTCTGGTTTTGCGGGATCTGGGTGTAAAAATCTCCCCTCACTCAGCTGTGAGGGCTGCTCGGTAGCATAATGGCCAGCACAATGCTTTACAGTACAGGTGATCCAGATTCAATTCCTGCCACTGCCTGTAAGGTACGTTTTCCCTGTGACCACATGGATTTCCTCCAGGTTCTCAGGTTTCCTCCCACAGCTCAAAGACATCACAGTTGGTAGGTTAATTGGTTGTTGTAAATTGTCCCATGATTAAGATAGGATTAAAGCAGGGGATTGCTGGGCGACATGATGTGAAGGGCTGGAAGGACCTATTCTGCTCTGTACCTCAATAAATAAATAAATAAATAAACAAACAAACAAACAAACAAATAAATGGATAAATAGATAGATAGACAAATAAATAAATAAATGGATGGATGGATGGATAAATAAATAAATAGTTAAATGGATACATAGATAGATAGATAAATAAATAAATATTTTCCCCCTTATTCTTGTATCGAGACTCCTCAACCAGGACAAACATTGTCCCTGCTTCCAGTCTATTGTATCAGAATATGTAGATCTTGGATTGACCAGTACAGGCACCTGAGAACCCACCAATGGACAACCTCTTTGGAAAACATCATACTCGACAGAGTGATCACACCACTTCTATTGAGCCCTGTCAGAAATTTGTAAATTTCAATAAGATCCTCTTCTCAGTCTTCTAAATTCTAGTCGATCTAGGCCCAGATCATACAATCCCTCATTTTACAACAGTCCTACCACCGAGAAATCGGTTTGGTGAGTCTGCAACACACTTCCTTTGTGACAAATTTATCCTTTCTTAGGTCAGGAAACCAAGATTGTACACAAGGCCATTGGTAATTTTAGTGAGACTCGTTATTCTTGTGTTCAAAAACTATGTGACTGCTTCACTGCTGGCATCATCTACATTTTTGATTTAGTGAGAATAGAGGAATGAGTATTGACCGACACAGTGAGGAGAAATTGCCTGCTTTTCCCTGATGTTATTTTGATACTGACTTTGAAGAGTTTGCAGCCATACCATCTCATTTGATGCAATGCTCTGCTTCCCCTTTCTTGCTTTTAACTGTTGGCCCTCAAGTTGCAGTAGATTCAGTTCCAATAGTGAGGAGTCTAAAACACAGAACCAGGGTTGCCATGGAAACCATTGGAACAGGAAGTGATTTCCTCAACCTATGCATCAGGCACTTGAACATGGGTATGAAAACACACCCAGTATTATCAGTCTGAAACTAAGACAGCAAAATTGATCTCAAGGACTCTGGTGCCCAGCACCCCTCTCCACTCTTAGTCTTGATGCAGGGTTTTGTCCAGATACTACTTGACTTGCCAAGATCCTCCAGCAGATGGTTTGTTGCTCGATGACTCTAAGTGAAACTCAAAATGAAAAATTATCAATCCTTTGCAATTCAACTAAAAAAAATTGTGCTCGCCAGTTCTCTGTGTATTTAGGGTTTAGAGAGTGGATTTGGGGATCAGAGAATGGTTTGGAAGATGGGGTGGATTGGGGTGGTTTGGGGATCAGGGGGTGGATTAAGATGAATTGAAGGTCAAAAGTGCATTGGGGATCAGGAGAGGATTTGGAGTTTCTACTGTCTAGATGAAGCCACACTCAGGTTGGAGGAACAACACCTTATATACCGTTTGGGTAGCCTCCAACCTGATGGCATGAACATTGACTTCTCTAACTTCAGATAATGCTCCTCCTCCCCTTCTTACCCCATCCCTGATTTATTTATTTCCCCCCTTTTCTTTTCTCTCTGCCCATCACTCTTTGCCGGTTCTCCATCTCCCTTTGGTGCTCCCCTCCCCCATTCTTTCTCCCTAGGCCTCCCATCCCATGATCCTTTCCCTTCTCCAGCTCTGTATCCCTTTTGCCAATCACCTTTCCAGCTCTTAGCTTAATCCCTCCCCCTCCTGTCTTCTCCTATCATTTTGGATTTCCCCCTCCCCCTCCTACTTTCAAATCTCTTACTATCTTTTATTTCAGTTAGTCCTGACGAAGGGTCTCAACAGTGCTTCTTCCTATAGATGCTGCCTGGCCTGCTGTGTTCCACCAGCATTTTGTGTGTATTGCTTGAATTTCCAGCATCTGCAGATTTCCTCGTGTAGGATTTGGAGTTCAGTGGGTTTCCGGGGCAAAGAGTTTAATATCAAAATCATACTAAAATCTACCTTAAACATGAAAAACAATAAATTTATCTGACAGAATTTTTATTTTTTCTTCAAGAGATTTGAATATGTTAACAATTCAACTGGAATATTTGATTTTAAAGAGATTTGCTGGCTAATGTTTGAAATTTTTAAATATTTTTGGATTTTTGCTAACATTTTTTAAAGAATTTATTCACTTGCATCTACTGCAGCCTTTTGGTCCAGATATCCATGTCACTGTCAAAGCCAGCGTTATTGCCCATCCCTAATAACTCCTCAGAAGGTAGCAGAGAGTGATCAGCGTGGACTGTAGCAATCCTCCTGAGGAAGATATTCTGTTGGTGCTGTTGGAGAGGAACTCACAGTGGCAATGAAGGCTCAGAGATGTAGTTCCATGTCAGAATAGTATGTGACAGGTGGCCATGTTCTCTACACCTACTGACCTTGACAAGGTCACAAGATTGGGAAATGATGCCTGAAGTAGCCTAAGCAACCTCCACCCCATCTTGGGAAAGCAGCCAACATAATCAAGGAAACCTCCTACCTCAGTCTTTCTTCTCTCCTCAACTTAGCAGAAGATATTTGAGAACACGTAGGCTCAAGGACAACATCTGTCATACTGTTGACTCTTGAACAATGCTCAGATGATAAAGATTAACTCTTGATCTCTCAGTCTACCTCATCATAACCTTAGCATGGTACTTGTCTTCCTGCACTGCACTATCTCCATAACTTTACACTATAGTCTGCTTTATTTTCCTTTTCTGCTACTCAGTGTATGGAATGACCTATCTGGAGGGCATGCACTTCACAATAAAATTGGTGATCATCCGTCATGTCTGATGATGACAGGAAACCTGTGCAGGAGAGCTTTTAAAGTGGAAAAGCCATTGCTCTGGGGCAATTCCACTCTCTCAACCTCAGAAGTCCGGGTCAGTGGCACCAACAAGTAGCACAAACAGGGGTTCTCCTTGACTGTAGTGGATGACCATGACATCTTCTGTGTCTTGTCATGCCTTTTAGTCTCCACGGAGAGTTACAGTACCACCTTCCTGGCCATTGGATCTCACTGTAGATCTCATCCGCCCAGTCTGCCAGAATTGACTTTGCATACTAGGACAGTCATGTCCCTAAATCACTGGGATGTGAGGCTACCAGCTACCCTTACCTGGTTTAGCCTGTCTGTTGAAGCAGAGTATTTACAAATTACCAGTTACCAATTAACTGTGCATTTTGTGAATGATATACACTGTACCATGTTGATGACGAGGGATTGATTGTTTAAGTCAAGGGTTCCCAACATTGTTTATGACATGGACCCCTACCATTAATTGGGGGGTCAATGGATGCCAGGTTGGGAACCCCTGTATTAAGCTGATGAATGGAGAGCCATCAAGTAGTCTGCTTTCTCCTAGAGGGCTTCAAAGTTCTTGTGAGTTGTTGGAAATGAACTTGTCCACTCAGGTGGACATTATCCCACCCTCATTCTGACTTGGCCCTTGCTAAATTGATATGGCTGGTCCTGATCTGCTTCTGGCTCACAGTGAACCCTCTGAATGCTCTTATATGGGGGTGTCATTGAATGCTCAAGAGAAATAGTTATGCATTCCTTTGCTCGAGATAGTCACTTTATGCAAATAATAAAATATTACTTAGAGTTTTTTGGACATCCTGAAATAGGGTAGACCATGCAGTATACAATAGGAGCAGAATTAGGCCAGTCGGCCCACTGAGTCAGCTCCACCATTTCATCATGGCTGATTTATTATCTCCCCACCCTCCCAATCTCATTCTCCTGCCTTCTCCCCATAACCTTTGACACCCCTACTAATCAAGAACCAATCAACCTCTGCTTCATACATACCCAATTTGACTTAGTCTTCTCAACCATCTGTAGCAATGAATTCCAGAGATTCACCACCCTCTGGCTAAAGAAGTTCCTTCTACTCCCTGTTTTAAATAGACATGCTTGAATTTTGAGGCTGTGCCCTCTGGTCCTCGAGTTCGCCATAAATCCAATCTATACTTCCTTGATCTTCTGAAAAATAAAAGTCTGTAGCAAAATCATCTGACATTTTACTTCATATATCCAGCCTGTTTAGAGTGGTGGGTGGCAACTCACGCAAAAAAAACTTCAAAGCTTGCTGCTACAGCTTATAGTCATGGCATTCTAAGGTAATCTTTGCTTGCACTAAAACTTTCCGGCCCAGAATACATCGTGTTTTTACTGGGTCATAATGGAAAGCAGTTACTTCACGAGATTTTCATCTCAGTAATAAGAACTTGCATTCTTTGTTAATGAGCCTTGCTCTGCAATAGCAGATCTCATCCTGTCCTGATCCCAGTCACATGGAAACAGAAACCTACGTATTTTTTTAAATTTTATTTTTGGCAAGGGAGGCAAATGCATTCCCCTTTACCAAACATCTTCACGCCAGGACGATTTAATCACTGCTTTATTAAATCAACAACAAAACCAGAAGAGATTCTGCAGTTGCCGTAAATCCAGAGTAACACCCACAGAATGCTGGAGGAACTCAGCAGGTCAGGCAGCATCTATGGAAAGGAATGAACAGTCGGCATTTCAGCCTGAAACTTTACACTCCTCAAACTGCCGCTGTCTGGCGGCTATGCCCACTCATGGGGATGGCTTCAGGAATAAACCTGGAAGGAAAAATCCAGGACTGGCGTCCCTAAGGCAGTCCTACATTGAGTTCACACTGACTGACCCCTCCTGTGATACTGCTGGTCTCTGCCATACCTTTCAGTTCATCAGATATGTGGATAGAGAGAGCTTGCTACATGGGCAGGCTGGGATTGCTACATGAGCAACAGCTCGTCTCCATATAGCACTGCCCAGGCTTGGGTATCTCGACAGCTAGGACATAATATCCATGGTCGACCCTGACCAATGGAGTAGATGAGATTCTGCCTGACCTGCTGAGTTCCTCCAGCATTTTGTGTGTTATCATGTAAATCGACCATAGCTACAAGTTCAGACAACGTATTTGTTTTTACATAAAGGCAGTTGTCTTTTTAAGTGATGTTATATATTTTACAAGTTACTCTTCACATGCATAAACAAATGTGAAGAAAAGAAGGTACAGGAGCCCAAAGCCAAACACTCAATGTTTAAAGAACATCTTTCCCCCCTCCATCATTCAGGTTTCTGATTGGAGCCATGAACCCATGAAGAATGTCTAATTTTTTTTGCTCTTGTTTTGCACTTCTTGTTCATTTTTATATATTTCTTATTGAAGCAAATAGTAATTTTTAAAATGTAATTCACGGTACTGCTGCCGCAAAACAATAGATTTCATGACATATGTCAGTGATAATAAACCTGATTCTGATTCTTTAAGTTTTGAGTGAGGTGTAATTTGAAAGGTAACTTATTGCCGTGGAACCTCTTACACTATCAGCCTAAGCTGTTTTTGACTACTATCATTAATAACCCCTTGTTGATCTAATGTTTAGCATCTGGTAAGGCTTCGTTGATACTAGCTGGAAGTAGGGTCTGGCTTCCAATACCTCAAACTTCTTCCTCAGGCACAAAATCTTTTACAGGCTTTTACTGTAGTCTTACTAGTTCTGCATCTGGGCTACAGAAACACAGCTGCACATGTGATGTTCTTTCATAAAATCCTGGCTTATTTTCTTCCCATACAAAATCTTTGTGCAAAAGTAGGAACACACAGAAAACCTTTTCCAGCTGCCATGCATAGGAAGATTTAAAGAAAAGAAGCCTTTTGCTATCAAGAGGACTCAGATGAAAGCTGGTTTGTAATGGGACCAGCTGGGAAGATGGGGGGGACACTTTAAGGTGACTGGAGGAAAGTATAGGGGAGATGTCAGAGGTAGGTTTTTTTTACACAGAGAATGGTAGGTGCCTGGAATGCACTTTCAGGGGTGGTGGGAGAGGCTGATACATTAGAAAGAAAGAAACATTAGCTTTATTTGAGTTCAACCCAGATAAGTGTGAAGTGGTTCATTTTGGTAGGTCAAATATGATGGCAGAATATAGTATTAATGGTCAGACTCTTGGCAGTGTGGAGGATCAGAGGGATCTTGGGGTCCGAGTCCATAGGATGCTCAAAGCAGCTGTGCAGGTTGACTCAGTGGTTAAGAAGGCGTATGGTGTATTGGCCTTCGTCAATCATGGAATTGAATTTAGGAGCTGAGAGGTAATGTTGCAGCTACATAGGACCCTGGTCAGACCCTGGTCAGACCCCACTTGGAGTACTGTGCTCAGTTCTGGTCACCTCACTACAGGAAGGATGTGGAAGCCATAGAAAGGGTGCAGAGGAGATTTACAAGGATGTTCCCTGGATTGGGGAGCATGCCTTATGAGAATAGGTTGAGTGAACTCGGCCTTTTCTCCTTGGAGCAAAGGAGGATGAGAGGTGACCTGATAGAGGTGTACAAGATAATGAGAGGGGCATTGATCGTGTGGATAGTCAGAGGCTTTTTCCCAGGGCTGAAATGGTTGCCACAAGAGGACACAGGTTTAAGGTGCTGAGGAGTAGGTACAGAGGAGATGTCAGGGATAAGTTTTTTACTCAGAGAGTGGTGAGTGCATGGAATGAGCTGCCAGCAACGGTAGTGGAGGCAGATACAATAGGGTCTTTTAAGAGACTTTTGGATAGGTACATGGAGCTTAGAAAAATAGAGGGCTATAGGTAACCCTAGTGATTTCTAAGGTAGGGACATGTTCGGCACAACTTTGTGGGCCGAAGGGCCTGTATTGAGCTGTAGGTTTTCTGTATTTCTATGTACACTGAATCATCGATACATACTGTGAAATGTGGTGTCAGTGTCAAATCAAATCAGCAAGGTTCGGGCAGAGCAGCCCACAAGTGGCACTATGTCTCCTGTGCCAATGTAGCATGCCTACAGCTGACAAACACTAACCTGCATGTCTTTGGAGTGTGGGAGGAAACTGGGAGAGACTCATAGGGACACATGGATGAAAGAAAAATGGAGGGTCATTGGTTGTGTAGAATCAAAAGATTAGGTTGATCATAGAGTAGATTAAAAGGTCAAAAGATACCCTGGGCCGAAGGACCTTTACTATGCTGTGCTGTTTTATGAAATAGAAAAGGATGTTATTTGGTTAACATTGCTAAGTACAAGTTCAAGTTTATTGTCTTTCAACCATATACATATATACTGCCAAATGAAACAACATTCCTCCGGACCAAGGTGCACAACACACTACATATAACTCACACGCAACGCAGAAAGCAATATTACCACAAATAAATTAACAAATAATAAAATATATTCCAGAAGATTGACATCTAGCATAAGGTCCATTTACGACACGAGGTACAAAGGAAACAGAATAATGCTGCTGGTGCTTCATACATATCGAGACCTGGGGTGGTGCAGGGGCTCAGCTGTCTGGCCCCTGCTGCCCATCCTAACAGTCCGTGTCCTAATGCTACGCTATCTCCTGCCTGATGGTAGGTGAATCAAAGAAATTGTGGGATGGATGAGAGGGATCCTTGAAGTTGCTAAAGCCCTCCTAAAGAACTGGCACTGATTCAACAGTTCAATCGATGTCCTTCTACACACTGAAAATAAGTTAGTTCTGTTGGAGGAAGTCTTGTCTCCAACTATGCGACTTTCCAATTAAAGGCATGTTGGTATATAGGAAGCACCAAATTCACACGAACCATCAAACCCTAATCTATCCTCTCAGTAAGACATAAAATACCTCCTAGCATTAAATACAAGACTTGCAGGAAATTTTCTGCCTATGTTCATCCTTTAACCTTCTTCATTAGATCATTGTGCAACAACTACAAAATGCAGGAGGAACTCAGCAAGTCAGGCAGCATCTAGGGAGAGGAATAGACGGTTAATATTTCGGGCTGAGATCCTTCATCAGGAGTTGAAAGGAAGGAGGAAGAAGTTTCCTCTTACATCATTATATCAAATGGCCCTCCACTTTCCTTTAAGCACCCAGCATCTCAGTCACAGTGGTTGGCTTTCTTCTGGAACCAGAAGCCAGCTTAAAGCTATTCAGTAAAATCTAGTTTGCACAGGACCTATCAGAGCAAAACGAGCAAGCCCTAACCCTATAATTACCTTAAAATTTATGAAGGCACGCCCCCAGTGACTAGGCCCCACCCTTTAATTTATTTAAGTTACCAAAGCCTTGCCCCACTGACAAGCCATCTAAGTTGTAAGTGAATTTGTTTTGTAAATAACTCTGACATTCAAAGGCATTCAGAAACACACAAAAGCTATTGATAATTAAAAATACCATTACAAATCTGTGACTTATTAGAAGGTATTAACAATATTTTTAAAAATTGATAATTAGGTCCCTTAAAAACTTCAGGAAACAATTAAAAGCAATTAAGTACATTAAATCAACTCAGTTAAATTGAAAAAAGGGAAAATTATCTTGTAATTACTCTTCTATCCACAGCCGTTTCTTCCCACTGGAGTGTATGGGCCCACTGGACTCATGCCAAATTAACCTGGCTCAGGTTCAGTGGGCAGATTTTCCAGTCCAAGTGCTGCGAGTAGTGTGGAAGTTAGCACTCCTCTGCTGGACCCTGTGAAGAATTCAAAAGTAGAGCACAGGCCTACAACCAGCAGGGCTGAGATTTGTGGTCTTCAGGTTTGCTCAGAAGCACCAAACTTGTCCAGTTACTTTGCTAAAAAATTCCAGATGGAGCTACTGACTGTAAAACTGCACATTAATCAGCCATTGTCATGATGCTGCTTGTGCAAATTAATAAAGAAGTAATACAGGTGCTGGAAATCTGAATTAAAAGGATTGATGATTGCATCTGTGGCTCACAGAAACTCCTTGTTTGCATTCAGCCTGGCCTGCTGTTTTCCTCCAGCATTTTGTCTGTGTTGAACAGGATTTAAAGGGTGCTTCATTCATGCTCTGAAGTACAGGGCTCCTTACAAAGAAACTTAAAACTCCATCCAAACCAAAACTGATTCTAACCAATACAAAGCATTCCGAACCCACACACTTAACTTTTTCCAGGTTTGATCCAATTTAACTACACCATATCTCAAGCGTGATATAACAGTCGCAAACAAGTGTTTTTGATGCAAATAAATACTTGACACCCGGATAAAGTAATGAGCCAGGATGACATGTCAGAGCCCAACCTAAAAAAAACTAATCAGCACAATCCAGACCAACACACATATTTGGAATGCAAGAGTTATCAGGCATCAAGGATCAAATTTATTCACCATATACAGCACCGTGCCAAAGTCTTAGGTGAATACATATATCCAGGGTGCCTAAGACTTTTGCATATTACTGTAGTAATTTTAGGTATTGCACTGTATTGCTGCTGAAAAACAGCAAATTTCATGACATATGTGAACGATAATAAACCTGATTCTGACATGGAACTCTATTGTGGACTGAGAGTGAGAAGGGGGCAGAGCAGCTGTGAAGGTCCCTGCTGTACCTGATGACCCTGTGATCTGGGTCTCAGAGGCTGATGTTAGACTGTCTTTAAAGAGAGTGAACCCTCACAAGGTGGAAGGTCCCGATGGAGTACCTGGTAAAGCTCTGAAAGCCTGTGCCAACCAACTAGCGGGAGTATTCAAGGAGATTTTCGACCTCTCATTGCTATAGGTAGAAGTTCCCACTTGCTTCAAAAAGGCAACAATTATACCAGTGCCTAAGAAGAATAATGTGGGCTGCCTTAATGACTATTGCCCGGTAGCACTCACATCTACAGTGATGAAATCCTTTGAGAGGTTGGTCATGATTAGACTGAAATCCTGACTCATCAAGGACCTGGACACATTGCAATTTGCCTATTGCCGCAATTGATCAATGGCAGATGCAATCTCAATGGCTCTCCACACAGCTTTAGACCACCTGAACAACACAAACACCTATGTCAGGAAGCTGTTCATCGACTATAGTTCACATTTAATACCATCATTCCCACAATCCTGATTGAGAAGTTGCAGAACCTGTGCCTCTGTACCTCCCTCTGAAATTGGATCGTTGACTTCCTAACTGGAGGACCACAATCTGTGCGGATTGGTGATAACATATCCTCCTTCCTGACGATCAACACTGGTGAACCTCAGAGATGTCTGCTTTGCCCACTGCTCTACTCTCTCCATACCCATGACTGTACGACTAGGCATAGCTCAAATACCATCTGTAAATTTGCTGACAATACAACCATTGTTGGTAGAGTCTCAGGTAGTGATGAGAGGGCTTACAGGAGTGAGATATGCCAACTCCAGAGTGGTGTCACAGCAACAACCTGGTCTCAACGTCAGTAAGACGAAAGAGCTGATTGTGGACTTCAGGAAGGGTAAGACGAAGGAACACATACCAATCTTCACAGATGGATCAGAAGTGGAGAGAGTAAACAGTTTCAGGCTCCTGGATGTCAAGATCTCTGAGGATCTAATCTGGTCCCAACATATCGATGCAGTGGTAAAGAAGGCAAGACAGTAGCTATACTTCATAAGGAGTTTGAAGAGATTTGGTATGTCAACAAATGCACTCACAAACTTCTACAGATGTACCGTGGAGAGCATTCTGACAGGCTGCATCACTGTTTGGTATGGAGGGGATACTGCACAGTACCGAAAGAAGTTGCATAAAGTTGTAAATTTAGTCGGCTCTGTCTTGGGTACCAGCCTACAAAGTACCTAGGACACCTTCAGGGAGCGGTGTCTCAGAAAGGCAGTGTCCATTATTAAAGACCTCCAGCACCCAGGGCATGCCCTTTTCTCGCTGTTGCCATCAGGTAGGAGGTACAGAAGCCTGAAGGCACACACTCAGTGATTCAGGAACAGCTTCTCCCCTCTGCCATCCGATTCCTAAATGGACATTGGACTCTTGGGCTCTACCTCACTTTTTTAATAGACAGTATTTCTATTTCTGCATTTTTTTTAATCTATTCAATATATGCAAACAGTTATTTATTTATTTATTTATTTATTTATTATTATTATTTCTTTTTCTTCTTCTATATTATGTATTGCATTGAACTGCTGCTGCTAAGTTAACAAATTTCACCTCACATGCTGGTGATAATAAACCTGATTCTGATTCTGAGAGGGGAATCATGGTTGGGAAAAGGGGAAGGGAATCAGGAAGTACCAGAGAGACATTCTGCAATGATCAATAACCCAATTGTTTGGAATCAAATGACTTTGCCTGGTGTCTCAGGGTGGGGTGTGTCTGCACTTGCACCACACAACCCCCACCCCGGCACTCCTTTTCTGCTACTTGTCCCACACCCCTTCGGTAATGCTTCACCCTTGCCAATCCCAATATCCTTTGCTCCCGCTAGATTTATCCATGTTGACAAATACAGTACTGCTAATTCTGCTGTCTGGCTTTTGGTTGTGTGCTTAGGGACATCCCGCATCATGACGCAAAATCATTTAGAAATATTGCAACCATTATTTATCAGGAATAACATGAGCATCCTGATGTTCATCCATTGTCAAACATCATATTAACCATCCCTACCGTAACGGGTTTTGCCGATTAATGGTCATGCCAGCATTTTTCAATGTAGTGTTGACAAGAGTTGAAGGTCTCAGAGTGAAGCAGTGGAGGTCTCACACCATTACATTCGCAAATCTGCTCTTGGATTAAGTGCCAATTTAGCTCCAGCACAGGACACCTTCAGTTGAATGCGGATGTATGGAAATAAAGTCGGATACAAATTTAATTATTTTGGGGATAAAATCTTTATCTAGGACGGTGGTTGAAGTGTTGGATGTTGTGGTGTTCTCCGAGCTTGGCAATTAGCTTGCAGACGTTTCACCACCGTTCGCTTGCCTCGGTCCTGATTGGCTATCCAATTGACCTTTGAATTCTATAGGCTGGGATTACTTTGGCTGTTAGGGGTTTGTAGATTATGTCTACTTCAATAAGTTTGCGGAGTTATCAGTAGAGAACTGGGCTCCTAAAAAATCTTGTGTCTGCCTCTTGTTTGCCTGTGTCTTGATAACCTATTTTTTTACACTTTAATGATTTTCTGTTGATTTTTGTTAGTACTTTTCAAGTACATTTCAGGTGTTCAATAGCAATGAAAAATCCTGACACATCACAAAAGTTAGCCTCCCTTCCAAGGAATCTGTCTATAGTCTCTGCCTCAGTAAAGCAGCCAGCATAACCAAAGATCCCACCCATGTCAGACATTCACTCTTCTCCCCTCTTCCATCAGACAGAAGATACAAAAGCCTGAAAGCACGTATCACCAGGCTCAAGAACAGCTCCTATCCCAAAGTTATAAGGCTATTGATCAGTCCCCTAATATGATAAAATGGACTCAAAATCTACCTGATTATGTTCTTGCATGTTATCATCTGCCTGCACTACTCATATTGACTGGCTGACTTTCCACTGACTGGGAATCCCATCCTGTAAAAGGACTAGATGGGATAGTTTGTCAAATGTGATTAGGAAAGTTTTCTTCATCAAAACAGGTAAGTCCCAATGAGAGAGCATGCAATGCTAGATCTGCTATTAGGGAACAAGACAGGTCAGGTGACAGAAGTTTGTGTGGGCGAACACTTTGCATCCAGTGACCACAATGCCATTAGTTCCAAAGTAAGTCTGCAAAAAGATAGGTCTGGTCTGCGGGTTGAGATTATAAATTAGAGAAAGGACAACTTTGTTGGGATCAGAAATGATCTGGCAAGTGTGGATTGGGATAAGTTGTTTTCTGGCAAAGGAGTACTTGGACAGTGGGAGGCCTTCAAATATGAAATTGTGACAACACAAAGGTTGTAAGTGCCTATCAGAATAAAAAGTAAAGATAACAAGTGTAAGGGACCTTGGTTTTCAAGAGATATTGAGGCCATGGTTAAGAGAAAAAAGGAGAAAAAAAGTGATAGCAGCTATAGGCACGTAGGAACAAATGAGGTGCTTATGGAGTACAAGAAAAGGAAGAGACACTTGAGAAAGAAATCAGGAAGGCTAAAAGAAGGCATGAAGTTGCTCCAACAGACAAGGTGAAGGAGAATCCTAAGGGATTCTACAGATAATGTTAAGAGCAAAAAAGGATTGCAAAGGACAAAACTGGTCCTCTGTAAGACTGGAATGGTAATCCATGTGTGGAGCCAAAGCAGGTGGGGAGACCTTAAACGAATTCTTTGTATCAGTATCATTATTAGATACAGAGTCTAGAGAAGTGGCATCAACTTCATGGACCCTGTACAGATTAAAGAGGAGGAGGTGTTTACTACCCTGAGGCAAATCAGGGTGAATAAATCCCCAGGGCCTGACAAGGTGTTCCCTTGGATGCTATGGGAAGCAAGTGCAGAAATTGCTGGGGGGCTAGCAGGGATATTTAAGATATCCTTAGTGACAGCATAGGTACCCAGAGGATTGGAGGATAGCCAAAGTTGTTCCACTGTTTAAAAAAGGCTCGAAACAAAAGCCAGGAAACTATAGGTCAGTGAGAATGTCATCAGTTCTGGGGAAGTTATTTTAAGGGACTGGATATGTAAGTATTTAGATCAGCATGGTCTGATTAAGGATAGTCAGCATGGCTTCATGTGTGAAGGTCATGTCTAAGCAATCTTATAGAGTTTTTCAAGGAAGTTACCAGGAAAGTGGATGGAAGCAAGGCAGTGGATATCGTCTACATGGACTTTAGTATGGCAGTTGGCAAGGTCCTGCATAGGAGGCTGGTCAAGAAAGTTAAATGAGGTAGGAAATTGGATTCAACATTACCTTAGTCGGAGAAGCCAGAGAGTGATAGTAGAGGGTTGCCTCTCTGACTGGAGACCTGTGTCTCGTGTGCTGCAGGGATCAGTGCTGGGTTCATTGTTGTTTGTCATCTATATCAATGATCTGGATGATAATGTGGATAATTCGATTAGCAAATTTGTGGATGACAGCAATATTGGAAATTTAGTGGACAGTGAGGAAGGCTATCATGGCTTACAGAGGGAACTGCATCAGCTGGAAATATGGGCTGAGAAATACCAGATGGAATTTAATGCAGACAGGTGCAATGTTTCACACTTTGGAAGGACCAACCAGGGCACTGAGGAGCATGGCAGAACAAAGGGATCTGGGAATACAGGTCCATAATTCATTGAAAGTGGTGTCACAGAAAGATAGGGCTGTAAAGAAAGCTTTTGGCACATTGGAGTATTGTGAGCAGTTTTGGGCCCCTTATCTTAGAATGGATGTGCTGAAACTGGAGAGGATTCAAAGAAGGTTCACAAAAATGATTCCAGGATTGAATGGCTTGTCATATGAAGAGCGTCTGATGGCTATGGGCCTGTATTCATGAAAATTAAGAAGAACAGGTGGTGACCTCATTGAAACCTAACGAATGGTGTAAGGACTTGATAGAGTGGGTGTAGGGAGGATGTTCCCTGTGGTGGGGGAGCCTAAAACCAGAGGACACAGCCTCAGAATAGAGGAGCATCCTTTTAGAATGGAGATGAGGAGGGATGTTTTCAGCCAGATAGTGGTGATTCTGTGGAATTCTTTGCCACAGGCAGCTATGGAGGCCAAGTCTTTATGTATATTTAAGACGGAGTTTGATAGATTCTTGATTGGTCAGAACATGAAGGGATACAGGGAGATGATAGGAGATTAGGGCTGTGAGGAAAATTGGATCAGCCATGATGAAATGGTGGAACAGATGCAATTGGCCAATTGGTCTCATTCTGCTGCTATATCTTATGGTCTTATGGGCATATAGAAATGAAAACAGGGTTATAAACTAGATACTAGACGAGAATCCAAAACAGAGTTCTCCATTGAGCACAAAACTTCAGTTCAGGGGCTCTTTAAATATTAAATCCTGGCAGCAAAACATGGCTGCCAATTAGCACCAGCAGGAAAAATGGGAGATGGAATTCAATGCAGACAAGTACGAGGTTTTGCATTTTGGTAAGACCAACCAGGGTAGGTGTTACACTATTAACCCTAAGGCACTGAGGAATGTGGTAGATCAAAGAGATCTGGGAATACAGGACGATAATTCCTTGTAAATGGCATAAAGAAAGTGTGATCAGAGACCTAGGTGAGGATGGTTAGGAGCCAAGTGCTGGACTATCCAAGATGAGAATCGAGACAGGATACAAGACTGAAATCATATCTGTTGCCAGCATGGTTTCCTCAAGGGAAAATCTTGGCTGACAAATCTGTTGGAATTCTTTGAAGAAATTACAAGCAGGATAGACAAAAGAGATTTGTTTCATGTTGTGTACTTGGATTTTCAGAAGGCCTTTGACAAGATGCCACACATGAGGCCTCTTAACAAGCTACAAGCCCACGTTATTACAGGGAAGATTCTAGCATTGATAAAGTAATGGCTGATTAGCAATTAGCTTTGAGGAAGTAGAGAGGCCAGATCCATGATGTCCCTTTCAGGAACCCAGCTCTGTTCCTCAGGTCCAAATCCTTCTCAGTCTACAAGGAACTGCTGAACACCCAGACAGTTCATGAATCCAAAATTCTTCTCACGCTGAAGTTCTGTTCCCCATTGACAAACCTGGGTGGTGACAGTACTGATGGTGGAGGGGCTAAAGGGCTGGTGTTCAGAGGCTTTAAATTGGAAATGTGGAAAGCGGCATTGATCTTGAGGTCTTGGGGAGCTACAAGGCGTAAGCTAATGGGTTTACCTTCCTGAGAATCTTGAAGGGTCCAACTAATTTGGGCACCAATTTCCTGGCCTCCACCTGGAGAGGCAAATCCTGAGTCAACAGCTAGACCTGTTGCCAAGCTGCAAAACTGGGGTCCTTGTCTTCCCGTGCAGTTAGCCTTTATTTCTACCTTCCGGGTAGAAGCTAACAAGAATCTCTGTTGCCTGAATCCATTTCTTCTTGCAGCAGTGGACAAGATCTTCAGCTGCGGGAACCCCAACTTCGGCCTCATGCTCTGGGAAGAGTGGCAGAGAATACCCAAAATACCATTCAAAAGGGGACATCCCATGTGCCAAATGTCATAGAGCTTTGTGGGCAACTTCTGCCCACATCAGATGGTTGCACTACTCATCTGGTCTTTGAGGCTAGGCATTTCAGGGTTTGTTCCAAATCTTGGTTCATGCACTCTGGCCATTGGACGGTGGGTGACATTCAGAGGAAAGACTTACTGTTGCCCCGATCAGCTTACAGTAAAGCCTCCAAAACTGTGACACAAGTTGCGGGCCGCAATCCAACACAATGTCCATTGGAAAACCATGGATCCTGAAGATCTGGTGCAGGACAAGTTTGGCTGTCTCCATCTCAGGTGGTAGTCTGTCCAAGGTGATGAATTTTCAGTACTTCGAAAAACAATCCACAATTACTATGCTAATGTTCTTCCCCTTGGAATGAGGAAGACCGTGACAAAGTCCATGGAGACTTGCGCTCATGGTCTCTCCAGAACAGGCAGAGGGTGAAGGGGCCATTGAGGTTGGGGTGTGGTGATCCTTGTTCCTACACACACCTCACATGCCTGCACGTATTGATGGACCTCTCTCGCCATTCCCGGCCACCAATATCATCTCTTAATAAACTCGAGGTAAGCAGTCATTCTCAATGCATGTGCCCTGTTGAAAAACCTGAGATCGGGTAGAACTAGAAATGAACAGCCAACCCAGAAGGCCGTTCTGCGGAATTTCCCCTTGCACCTGGGCCTTGCAAACAAGTGTATTGATTCTCCAAAGAATTGGCTCCATCACTTTGGCTTGGGTCAAATGGTGATAGGCTGCACTCTTGTTCAGTTACATTAAACTGATGGGACAAGGCATCTGGTTTCAGGTTGTTTGACCCCAGTCGATAGGTCAGGACAAAATTAAAATGGTTAAAGAAAAGAGACCACCTGGCCTGCCTGGAATTTAGTTTCTTGGCCTCCTGAATATAAGCCAGCTTTCAGTGGTCTGTCCATACGATAAAGGGGTTCTTGGCCACCTCAACCCAGTGACACAATTCCTTCAGATCCAACTTGACTGCGAGCAGCTCTCTATTTCCGATGTCGTAGTTCACCTCTGCCGGGGGTAGCCACCTGGAAAAGAACACACATGGGTGCAACTTATTGTCCAAATGTGTCTGTTGAGACAACACTGCACCTACTCTGACGTCCGAGGTGTCCATCTCCATGATGATGGAAAGATCAGGGTTAGGTGCAACCAGAACAGGAGCTGTCGTGAACTGCTGTTTGAGCTTTGTGAAAGCAGCCTCCATCTCAGTAGACCAAACAAAAGGGCCCGTGAACCTCTCAGTTAGTGCAGTCAGCAAGGAAACCACCGAGCTGAAATTCCTGATGAACTTTCATTAAAAGTTGACAAACCCCAGGAATTGTTGGACTTGTTTCACACTAGATGGTTGTGGCCAATCTCTGACTGCTTGTGTCTTTTGAGGATCCATCTTGAGATTGCCATTACAGATGATGAAACCCAAAAACGAAATGGTGGTTACATGAAATTCGGACTTCTCCAGCTTGACATAATGTCCTTGATCTGGAAGCCTCTTTAGGATATCTCTGACCTGAGCAACGTGCTCCTCCATGGACTTCGAGAAAATTAGGATATTGTCCAAGTAGATGAAGGCATACTTATGGAGAGTATCCTGGAGCACATTGTTTATAAGGGCCTGGTAAACTGCTAGTGCATTCACAATGCTGAAGGGCATGACCAGGGATTCATACTGCCCTTTCAGTGTGTTCAATGCCATCTTCCACTCATCACCCTCCTTCATGTGAACCAGAGTGAAAACACTCTGCCAGTCCAGCTTCAAGAATACTCTTGCCCCTTAGTGAATCTCGAAGATAATATTCATGAGTGGAAGAGGGTAACCATTCTTGACTGTTATGCAATTCAGCCCTCTTAATTAATGGATGGCCGCAGGCTCCCATCCTTTTTCTGTACAAAGAAGACAGTGCTTGCTGGGGAAGTGGAGGGCCAAATGAATCCCAGGGCAACAGCATCCTTTATATACTCCTCAATAGCGCCTCTCTCTGGGCCTGCGAGTGCATACAGTCAAGCCCGTGGAGGATAAGTACCAGGCATTAGATCTATAACATAGTCATAAGGTTGGCACAATGGAAGAGTCAAGGCCTCTCCCTTCCTGAAGATTTCTTCCAAATCCTTGTGGATTGAAGGGACTTCTACTGGCTTTGGTGCTGCAATTACCCTGAATCTTCCTCTGAGGATGACTGCAGAAGCTCCTTAGGTAGCAGGGGTGATGCATCAGACCTCAGAGTCCCCTCCATAGGTTCACAAGAGTCTTTAGTGAAAAAAAAAGAGGACAAATCAAACACCAAATCCTTGTCTGTATCCTCAGACATCAGCAGCAAGACGTGATAAATGCTCCTTGTGCTCCTTGGTCTGGGCCCAAGGGTGTCCATTTTGGAGCCTTCCTCTTAGATGGGACCTGGCAACTGGAGCCCTTTGACTTGCTCCTGAACTAAAGATCCTCTCTCTGTGGTTCCAAAGTTCCCTGATTGTACAGGGTTGGGGCTCACACAGGCCTGTTGGCTGGAGCTGGCTTGTCTGCCTTTGAAGGAAGGACTGGGTTTCCTGAAGTCTCCAGGTTACCCCAAATGGAAGTCTGCCCCTTTGTCGGCCTCTGGTCTCAGGAGAGTCTGGGGATCAGAACACCAAGCCGAAAAAATACCTTCTTGCAGTGATTGAAACATGCAATGATCCTCCCTTCCTTCCAGTTTATGGAAGGGTTATGTTGGAACAGCTAAGGGTGCCCAAGGATCAGAGGTATGTGAGGAGATTCAATGATATAGAAACTAGAGCCCTCTGCATGTTCCTCTACCCTCATCCACAATACCGACATCTGGTGCCAGATCTGGGCCTGGAACCTAGTGGACGATGGGAGTAGGCAGTTTAAATGGCTTTGGCATGGGCTGGATGGACCGAAGACCCTGTTTCTGAGCTGTACTTCTCTATGACTCTGCACTTTCACTGTTACTCTGCATTCTGTTTTTGCTTATCCTATGTATTAACAATGCACCGATGTGGAGAAATAATCTCCGCTGATGACATGCAAAACATAGTTTTTCCATTGTGTATTGCTGACAATAATAAACTGATTTATTTACCTCTTTAGCTGAAAAATAGTGAAGCCCTAGATTTTACAACCTATCAAAAGACTTGCAATAGAGCTTCATGGGAATGGTTTATTCTGACCACATGATAGTAAGATGTCCATCAGTTTCTCCACCTCTTGCTTCTGGGATCGCCTAAGTATCGGGAAACCCAGATGGTAGCAGAGGAGTTAGGCCCCACTGACGAGAATGTGAACCAGAATTTCATAGGGAACTATCACTACGTTAAGCTAGGATCTGAATAAGATTGACAAAGATCAATAGAATGCTGGGGTTGTTACGAAGCACAAAACTAAAGAGGTAAGGTAACGTTTTACTTTAGAGCACAGACTGTTTCATAATGTCTGAAAGAGAATACCGTGGAACAGAGAGACATGCTTGTTTCTCACTGCTGCCATCAGGTAGGACATTCAGAAGCCTCAGGACTCACAATACCAGGTTGAAGGAGAGTTACTACCCTTCAACCATCAGGCTCCTGAGCAAAAGGGGGTAACTACACTCATTTGCCTCATCATTTAGATGTTCCCACAGCCAATAATCTCACTTTAAGGACACTTTATCGCGTTATTACATTTTTGCATTATTCATTGCAATTTATGTATATCTGCATTTGCACATTGTTGTCTTCTGCACCCCCCTTGATTTTTCATTCATCCTGCTATGTTACTTTTCTATAGATTTGCTGAGTATGTCTGCAGGACAATCAATCTCAGGATCGTATATGTACTCTGATAATAAACTTTACTTTGAAATTTGAACAGTCATTGTTTAACAGACTTACACACAAACAACAATGTAGGGTTGCTGATGGTTGCCATGGACTCAGTGGGCCAAATGGCCACTTATATGATGTCATCAACATCATCATCATCATTATGTGCCATGTCATATGACGTGGGCAGTCATGGTCTTTTCATGACCATGATTGTTCTTGACAAATTTTTCTTCAGAAGTGGTTTGCCATTGCCTTCTTCTGGGCAGTTCCTTTACAAGACAGGTGACCCCAGCCATTGTCAATACTCTTCTGAGATTGTCTGCCTAGTGTCAGTGGTTGCATAACCAGGACTTGTGATATGCACCAGCTGCTCAGATGACCATCCACCACCTGCCCCCATGGGATCAGGAGGCTAAGCAGGTGCTACACCTTGCTCACGGGTGACCTACAGGCTCGCAGAGGGAAGGAGTGCCTTATGCCTCCTTTGGTAGAGATGTATCTTCACCCCACCACCTTATTTCTGTGGCGCATACTTCTAGTATCATCTACTATGTTTATTGTTAACAGTCGTCTCGTTATAGGAATAACATGGAAGATTTAGAGAAACAACAGAGGAGATTTACTGGACTGGTGTCTGGATTAGAGAGCATGTCTTATGAAGGAAAGTTGAACAAGCTAGGACTTTTCTCTTTGGAGCACAGGAGGATGAGAGGTGACTTGATAAAAGTGCATAAGATGTTAAGAGGCTTAGAGTAAGTGGAAGCACGAGCCTATTTCCCAGGGTGGAAATGGCTAATACTAGAACACACAAATTATATGGTGATTGGAGGAAATTATGAGGGTTGGAATGTCAGAGATAGGTTGTTTTATACAGAGAGTGGTAAGTGTGTGGAATGTCCTGCCAGATGCAGTGGTAGAGGCAGATACGTTCAGGTATTTAAGAAATCCTTATATAAGAATATGGATGAAAGAAAAATGGAGGGTTATGTGGGAGGAAAGGGTTAGCTTGATCTTGGAGTAGGTTAGAAAATCAGCACTACATTGTGGGATAAAGGGCCTGTACCATGCTGGACTGTTCTATGTTCTTTGGACTAATTCTGATAAAATTCATTTGTATCAAATGGAATCATATTTCAGCTGAATTTAACGTGCATTTGTTATCAAGAGATGAATCTAGCACATACACTTGCGTTTCTAACTTTGATTCACGAGGGGGATTTTTGAAAAGAAAGATAAAGCTACAGGACCTTCAGTAATAGACTAGACATGGGTGGGGTATGATGGGCTGAATAGCCTCCATCTGTGTCCTATCATTCCAGTTTCTAGGTCTGCTTTTCACACTCACAATTATTGCTTGCAATGTACTCCAGGTGTGTGCTTTAGTGAAGTCAATTGCCATTCGTAATCTTGCGCATTGACAAGCAAACGGTCATGTGCTCTGAAACTCTCTCCTAATGGCTGCAATTAATGGACCAGCAGCTGTTTGCATCTGGCGCCTGCACTTTTGGACGGTCACAGCTGTGCTTTAATAAACAGCAACAAGTTAACTCAGCCAGTCCAGCCGTTTACATTCTTTTCCAAGATCTCTGAGTTAACTATGCTGTAATCTCAGTAGCTAATTATAATTTATCAGTGTTTTGTTTATGCAACTGGAAGGCTGAATTGCAAACATATTTGAAACCGAGATAAACTCAGTATCAGTTTGCAGTCTCAGTGAACTCAATGGTCAGTCAGATCAGAGCCTCTCTTCAGAACTATTCAATTTATAATTAAATGCCTTGACAAATTCCACTTTTTGGACATTAATATTCATCACCTTTATCAAAAAAATCTGAAGTTATAATTACCTCAAAATCAAGAAATGGGAATTTTAGTGGATTACTTTGTGCCTACAACATTTATTGCTGTAGGTTTGAACTAAGGCTATTATAATACTGAACTTAATTATGCCTAGCTTTATTTAATAATAATGTGGATCTTATACATGTGAACAGTTTTCAATGTCACATACCATTAATTGCTGCTGGTAATTTACAACTTTAAGTTCAATTATCTATGAATAAGAGTGGTCATAAACCTACAGTAAAAATCCATTGCACGTTTGGGTCTCATGAAGGCTGAAACCGTTTTTGAACTGCCGAGGAATTTTGGACCTCACACATGTGGAGATACCAAGGCTGAACTTGCAACTATGGACTGATAACCATAGACGTGGACTAAAGAGATAAGCTGCCTCTTTGTAATATTAATTCCAATTTTTAGAGAAGATTGAACTGAAGGGCTACATCAGAGCTGTATTGCTCTTTGATTTCATGATTTACCAAGAGCAGGAAGATCAACTCCATATGGCCAATGAATTATTGTTTATGATATGGTTAGTGAAACACTTCAAATTAATATAGGTCACAATATTGGATTGAACAAGTTACACAACAGACAGGCCATAATGATCTGACATTCAGCTTGAGACTCAGCTGGCACAGAAAGAATGCACAACTTAGATTTCAGTTGCAGTAACATGGTTACATGAAAGGCAGGAGTTTTATTCTCTTGGAAGCAGAAACTGTCATATGTAGGCAATTTTTTTAAAGTTTTGAAGACCTTTGATAAATTGATATGTAAAATCTATAAACCTGTAGAACTATAGATTCATATAGCAAGGAAATGGGGCCTTCAGATCACCTGGTCCATGGCAACCAACTTGCCCATTTGCTCGTCCTATTTGCCTATGTTGGCCCATGACCTTACTAATGTTTCCTATCCATGTACCCATCCAATTGTCTTTTAAAAGTTGTTATTATACATGCCACAGCTACTTTCTTTCTGGTTGACTGCATAACTCCCTTGTAAATTCCTACATAAATTTAATGGATTCGTTGTGGAGAGGAAGATTCCACATGAATTGCTAAATAAAGGGTTATAGGAAATAGGAAAATTAAAGGATGTGAAGAATTTGGGGAGGGGTGAAGAAGCATTTGTTACTTCATAGAATGTCTTGAGAACCTAATGCAAGGCATTTAAGAGGAAGCTTGATAAACATATAAAGAATAGGTTATATTGATAAAGTTAGATCATTTAAGGTGGGAGGAGACCTGTGTGGAATTAGGCAGAATGGCCTGTTTCAGTGTTGTGTATTTCTTTCCAAATCCAGATGGAGCCTTTGCAAAGTATTTGCTTTGGTAATCAAACACTATAGAAATGCTTAAAGTGATTGTCAGGTTCAACAGCTGAATAACCTCTGGACATTATGATCTTGAAAATATGGTCATCATCAAGCATTCCATTGATAGAAAATATTTGATTTTGGAGCTGTTGAATTTTCCAAAGCTGAAAATGATTCTTCCATTCAATTTTTTAGTGTTTTCTCCTAAACATTGCTGAGAAGAAAGAGCTTCAGGCTTCTATCAAATTAGAGCTAATCAGAAATTAAATGGTTTGGGATATATATAGACCTTCAATGTCTATTTAATATTTGCCTTTGAAGGGTGGCATTTAATGGACTAAAATGAGATTGGATTAATATTCCAATTAACATGGACACATCTTCTAAGAATCAAATATTTGCATTCTTGAACACTTGCTTGCATCCAAACTCCTTGTTAGTTGCGGCTGTCTCAACAGCCTCTGGAAAGCTGAGAGGTATGTGTGTGTGGACAGTAACCTAGTCAAGTACCTTGTTCCCCTGGGGAAGGAGCACAGCATTATTAGAAATGTTGTCTTGTGATGAGACCTAAAAATCTCCTCTCCTATTAGATTCTTTTTTGTTCAGACCTTTCCTTTTTACCTTCTTACCTTTTCCACCTATCATCTCTCAACATTTCACTTCGTTCCTCACCTACCAAACTTCCCCTCGCCTGGCTTCTTCAGACACCTGCCAGCTGATAGGTCACTTAGATCACATTTCTTCCCCATTCTGATGTCTGCTCTGAACAACAACTGAACTTCTTGACCATGTCTGCATGCATTTACGTGCTGGGATGCTGCCACATGATTGGTGCCACAGCAACAATCACTTATTCAATTTCAGCAAGACCATGGAGCTAATTATGAACTTAAGGAGAAGGAAACCAGAGGTCCATCTCGGAGAATCAGAGGTGGAGACAATTAGCAACTTTAAATACCTTGGTGTTATTATTTTGGAGGACCTGTCCTGGGCTCAACACATAAGTGCAATTACAAAGAAAGCACTGCAGCACCTCTACTTCCTTAGGAGTTTTCGAAGTTTCGACATGCTATCTAAAACTTTGACAGACTTCTACAGACGTATAGTGGAGAGTGTATTGACTGGCTGCATCACTGACTGGTATGGAAACAACAAAGCCTTTGAATGGAAAATTCTGCATAAAGTAGTGGATATATGTCAGGTTCTATTATGGTTATTTTTAAATCAGGTTCAGTTTGCTCATTCTCTGAGTGTAACATTTTGAAAACTCAAGCCTTTAAACCCTATGCAAGGCTTATTGAGAAAGTAAGGAGGCATGGGATCCAAGGGGACTTTGATTTGTGGATCCAGAGCTGGCCTGCCCACAGAAGGCAAAGAGTGGTTGTAGACGGATCATATTCTGCATGGAGATCAGTGACCAGTGGTGTGCCTCAGGGATCTGTTCTGGGACCCCTACTCTTTGTGATTTTTATAAATGATCTGGATGAGGAAGTGGCAGGATGGGTTAGTAAGTTTGCTGATGACACAAAGGTTGGGAGTGTTGTGGATTGTGTGGAGGGCTGTCAGAGGTTACAGCGAGACATTGATAAGATGCAAAACTGGGCTGAGAAGTGGCAGATGGAGATCAACCCAGATAAGTGTGAAGTTGTTCATTTTGGCAGTTGAAATATGATGGCAGAATATAGTATTAATGGTAAGACTCTTGGCAGTGTGGAGGATCAGAGGGATCTTGGGGTCTGAGTCCATAGGACACTCAAAGCTGTTGCGCAGGTTGACTCTGTGGTTAAGAAAGCATACAGTGCATTGGTCTTCATCAATCATGGGGCTGAGTTTAAGAGCCGAGAGGTAATGTTGCAGCTATATAGGACCATGGTCAGACCCCACTTGGAGTACTGTGCTCAGTTCTGGTCGCCTCACTACAGGAAGGATGTGGAAGCCGTAGAAAGGGTGCAGAGGAGATTTACAAGGATGTTGCCTGGATTGGGGGGCATGCCTTATGAGAATAGGTTGAGTGAACTTGGTCTTTTTTCCTTGGAGCAATGGAGGATGAGAGGTGACCTGATAGAGGTGTATAAGATGATGAGATGCATTGATCATGTGGATAGTCAGAGGCTTTTTCCCAGACCTGAAATGTTTTCCACAAGAGGACACAGGTTTAAGATGCTGGGGAGTAGGTACAGAGGAGATGTCAGGGGTAAGTTTTTTACTCAGAGAATGGTGAGTGCATGGAATGGGCTGCTGGCAATGGTGGCGGAGGCTGATACGATAGGGTCTTTTAAGAGACTTTTGGATAGGTACATGGAGCTTAGAAAAATAGAGGGCCATGGGTAAGCCTAGTAATTTCTAAGGTAAGGACTTGTTCAGCACAACTTTGTGGGCCGAAGGGCCTGTATTGTGCTGTAGGTTTTCTTTGTTTCTATGTTTCTAAACTGAGTAAGTATCTTGCATCAGTCTTCACTCTGGAAGACAGTAGCAATATGTTGAAAGTTTGAGAGTGTCATGGGGCAAGGAAGTGAGTGAAGTTGCCATTAGCAGGGAGAAGGTTCTTCGGAAACTGAAAGGTCTGAAGGTAGATAAGTCACCTGGACCAGATGGCGTACATTCCAGAGTTCTGTACGAAGTGGCTGAAGAGATTGTGAAGGGATTATTAATGATCTTTCAAGCATCACTAGATTCCAGAATGGCTCTGGAAGACTGGAAAATTGCAAATGTCAATCCACTCTTCAAGAAGGGAGAGAGAGAGAGACAGAAGAAAGGAAAGTACAAGCCAATTAGTCTGATCTCAGTTGCTGGGAAGATGCTGGAGTCAATGGTTAAGGATATGATTTCGGGGTACTTGTAGTCAGCATGGATTCCTCAGGGAAAGTCTTGCCTGATATATCTGTTGGAATTTTTTGAAGAAATAGGAGGAAAAAGAGAATTGGTGATGTTGTATATCTGCATTTTCAGAAGGCCTTTGACAAGGTGCCACACTTGAGGCTGCTTAACAAGCTACGAGCCCATGGCATTACAGGAAAGATTCTAGCATGGATAAAGCAGTGGCTGATATCAGGAAGCAAAATAAAGGGAGGCTTTTCTGGTTGGCTGCCAGTGACTGGTGGTGTTTCACAGGGGTCTATATTGGGAACAAAGCTTCTGTATGTCCTGTCTGATGGTAGCTCTGTGATGTGGCCAGACGGTAGGAATCCTTTATAATAGATCAATCATAAGGGACTAATCTCCCATAAATGGGCTGAGAGGTGAGGTTCTTTGTTCACAGGCTGCAGGCATTGCCAGGAAGATCTGCATTTATTGTATACCTCTGGGAAATTATAGATGAAGGCAACAAGAAGCTGCAGATGATGGAATCCAATATGAAAGGGAAGTGGAGTGTGGAAACAAATAAGAGTGTGTCTTGCCCTGAAATGTTGACTGTTCACTTCTCCATCTCAAAACTCACATAGTAGTCAAAGGACTGCAGATTACCTTGCCTGAAAGGTATCAGTAAACGAGATGGATTTCTGTGGCGACTTGGTGTTTTCATGGTCACCAGTAATGACACCAGCCTTTTTTTGTCTCCATATAACCATATAACCATATATAACAATCACAGCACGGAAACAAGCCATTCCGGCCCTCCTAGTCCGTGCCGAACTCTTAATCTCACCTAGTCCCACCTACCCGCACTCAGCCCATAACCCTCCACTCCTTTCCTGTCCATATACCTATCCAATTTTACCTTAAATGACACAACTGAACTGGCCTCTACTACTTCTACAGGAAGCTCATTCCACACAGCTATCACTCTCTGAGTAAAGAAATACCCCCTCGTGTTTCCCTTAAACTTTTGCCCCCTAACTCTCAAATCACGTCCTCTCATTTGAATCTCCCCTACTCTCAATGGAAACAGCCTATTCACGTCAACTCTATCCCTCTCAAAATTTTAAATACCTCAATCAAATCCCCCCTCAACCTTCTACGCTCCAATGAATAAAGACCTAACTTGTTCAACCTTTCTCTGTAACTTAAGTGCTGAAACCCAGGTAACATTCTAGTAAATCGTCTCTGCACTCTCTCTAATTTTTTGATATCTTTCCTATAATTCGGTGACCAGAACTGTACACAATATTCCAAATTTGGCCTTACCAATGCCTTGTACAATTTTAACATTACATCCCAACTTCTGTACTCAATGCTCTATTTATCTCGGTTTATTTAATTACTTCAATTTAAATTCCCCTGTCATTGTGGTGGAACGTGAACTCATATCTCTAGATTTCTTAGTCCAGGCCTCTGGATTTTAAATCTAGGATATTCAGAGTCAATTTCACTCTGAGCTACAGAACAAGAAAACAAAGAGGAAAGTCGTGACAGTGTCTGAAATAACGTTTCACGTCCATGACCTTTCATTGTTCTGAAGAAAGGTTATCAACCAGGAGGGAGTGAGAGAAAAGGGGCATCTGGTTAACTTTGTACTTTCAGAGATGGTGCCTGACTTGCCGAGTATTTCTAATAATTTCTACATTAACATTGAATTTCCCATACACTGTGTCTGATTCATTCGTGCAGATGAATGGAATGGAAGGCCGCTGAAACGATGGCTGAAAGAAGAATGAAATTAGGAGGGAAATATGTTTAAGAAGAAGTTTATAAAGTCCCCATGGCATGAATTACACAGTAAAGGTTTGGGGAGTGTTATAAAGCAGAAAGTTGTGAGGTTCAGTTACATAGTTCCCTGAAAATGATGTCACAGGTAGAAAGCTGGTGAAGAAGGCATTTGGCACATTTCCCTTCATCAGTCAGAATATTGAGTACAGGAGTTGAGATGTCATGCAATAGCTGGACAAGACACTGACCAGGCCACATTTGAGATACTGCACACAGTTTTAGTCAACCTGCTACAGGGAGGATGGAAATTGGAGAGGATGCAAAGAAGATAGATGAGACTGTTACCAGGACTGGAGGTTGGATAGGCTCGGACACTTTTCCAGGAGCACAAGAGGCTGGGGTGGAGGTTACTTTAGAGAGGTTTTGTACAATTATGAGGGGCATAGGTAAATGAATAGCCAAAGTTCCTTTTCCCCTCGGGGTAGGGGAATGCAAAACTAGAGGGCACAGATTTAAAACAAAAGGGGAAAGATTTAAACAGATCTGAGAGGTAGCTTTATCACACAGAGTGTAGTGAATATATGGAATGAGCTGACAGAGGAAATGTTTGAGGCAGTTATAATTACAACATTTAAAAGGGATATATTCAGGTACATACTGTAGATAGAAAAATTTTAGAGGGATAATAGCCAGACACAGGCAAATGGGACTAGTGCAGCCAGACAACTTGGCCGGCATTGGTGAGTTGGTCCGAAAGTCCCATCCGTACCCATGCTGTTTAGCCCTGTGACTCTATGAGAAAGCTTGGGCCTGAGGCAGGTGAAGGTGCAGCCACCAGTGGTGGAGGACTAAAGCTGAAGGAGAAATTAGCTGGAGTCAATATCTTGGTAGAACACGTTATTAAATTTAGAGTGCAGCATGTACATTTCAAAATAGCTATTATTTCCTCAGATTTCCTAATCAACTAGAAAACTCTTTGGTCTTCCTGTCTCTCTTACGGCTCCAGAAATCTAAGCCAATTGAAATCTAGTCCGTATTCCTTCTAAAGACTGAATGCCAACCAAGTAGCCTTAAACTTTGATCCCTGTTCACATTCTCAGTCTCTGACTTCAATGGATCCACTATCGGTTTCACAAGGATCTTTCCCCATCAAATGAACAATGATTAGATCTGTGGTTCCTTACTTTGAAACCCGCGGCTGTCCTCCCCTAGATTCTGGCATTTCCTCAACCAATTCCCCATCCTTTCATCTCTTTACAGTTGAAGTGGTGTGTGAGAGTGGACAAGCTCCAAGGGAATCAACATCAGGCATTGCCTTTATGTTCTTAAAAGTGGATTTTGATTCAAGTACTTCTAATACACAAGTGTAAGACTTTCAGTACTCTTAAAGTGGAATTAATCCACAAATCCTTCTCAAAGGCATATGTGGAGCTGCCAAGCTGAGATTTTCCTCAACATTTTTCCGTGAGAGTGAGTTAGACTTTGAGCCTTTAGTGACTATAAAAGTAAGTTAAACTTATTTGTGAAAAAATAAATATGTCAGAGCCCTAATTTTTCAATGGTTCTTTAATACCTGTTGAGTATACAGTGCTTCTAAAATGTTTAGATTCATTCTGTGTTTTTACATCTACTGGGTAAGACTGACCTGGTTAGAACTTAGGAAGTGGGACCTGTGCCAAACCTAAGTAAGGTCGGTCTCTTCAGTACTGATTCTCTTGTCCTCCCTTTTCTCTCACTCTCTCCCCCCCTTGTTTTCCCTCTCTTGGCTTTCTACGGACTATACCTCACTGCCATCTATTCCTTCTGCAAGTCTCTTTCAACACAGGCCTGCTACATTTCAGAGCTCAGTTTAGAACTTTCAGGCAGACAGATTACCAACACTGCACACACACGCAAACATTAACTCAACCCTTGCTACCGCTTCTGCTATTACCAATGTGGCATTTTGGATAAGCTAAAATTATTTGTATTTCTAAAGAATCACAAAGAAACTTAGAATTGCTGAAGTAAACAAAATTCAGCAAACTCCAAGCTAATTCTGCAATTAGAGTCATAGTCAGAGTCATTGAACACTACAGCACATAAACTGTCCTTTCCCCCATCTAGTCCATGCTGGACTATGAACCTGTCTAGTCCCATCAACTTGCACGATAGCCCTCCATACCCCTCCCATTCATGTATCTATCCAAATTTTTTTTAAATGTTGAAATTGTCCACCACTTCCTCTGGCAGCTTGTTCCACACCCTCACCATCCTCTATATGAAGAAGATCCCCCTCATGTCCCAATTAAACATTTCACCATTTATGCTTGCCCTATGACCTCTAGATCTAATTTCGCCCAACCTCAGTAAAAAAGCAAACTGCTTATGTTTACCTTTATTAATTCACTGCCCAGGCATTTATTTTATGAGGTATTGTTAATGTATTAAAACTTCCAAAGACATTTTACTGGTACGTGGAAAACAAAACTTGGACATCTGAGCTGCAGGAAGAGATAGTGACAGATGACAAAAGCTTGGCTAGAGAGATGGGTTTTCTGGAGCATTTTGAAGGACAAGGAAAAGATGCTTTAGTTTGGGGAGATGAGGTTGGGGGTGGAATTCCATAAATTGGGACCTTGGCTGGGGAAATTAAAATGCTTACAGTGATTAAGATGGAGATGTGCTTGAAATTCAAAGATCTTAGAAGGTCATGTGGAAAGGCAGAGGGAGCTAACAAAGAGAATTTTAAAATCAAAATGTTTCACGGGCAAAGTAATCGCTTGTGATTTTGTGTTCGTTCTCCGTTTCAAGTCCATATGCATCTCATGGGACACATTTTTTTCATGGGCTTCTGCAATATAGAAAAATAGGTATAAGCTTTGCCATAAGTCCACAAGGTATAGGAGCAGAATATGGCCATTTGGCCCATCGACTCTGCTCCATCATTCCTTCATTGCTGAATTAGAATCCCTCACAAAACCAAGTTCGGCTTTAAATGCAAGGGGATTTTTAAGTTATGCTTTTAACTAGAGATTCATTTTATGTTCTATAAATGCACTATTTTCTGTACTTAAATTTGTGAACTCATTTATTGTCTGAAAATATGTTACATTTACCAAGCTAATTTATCGACGATTCCTGCATACAACGCTCCCATGGTCAACATCTTCTGGGTAGACTATGAAACCATATATTTCCCTTCTTTTATGTTTTCTGCATTTGTTTTTCATCTTGAACATGATTCAGAATTTTTTGGAGACTGTGATTTACAGCTTAGAGATCGTTTGGGTGCTTCAGCACTGCAGTCTTAGAGAGGATTCCGAGAAGCAGAGACAGCGTGCGTGAACCTCGTGGCGAGAAGGCTGCGGGACAGGAAGCAAACTGATGTTCAATTCCATTTCATCAATTAAAGCTTGCATAGTCTGCCGATTAGAGCAAAGAGGGAGACTGAAACATCAAGGTGAATCCGGAAGGTGAGTGCCTTTGGATCACCGGTGGGATCGCTCTGCTGCCGGAGAGGACAGAGGCTGCAGCAGTTCTCGAAGACAGTGAAAACAAGAGAGCGGGAATAAAGGGATCCTATTCTGTCTGGCTGCCAGTTACCAGTGAAGTTCCACAGGGGTCGGTGTTGGGACCGCTGCATTTTACAATGTACGTTAATGATTTGGACTGTGGGATTAACAGGCTTGTGGCTAAATTTGCCGATGATACAAAGATAGGTGGAGGAGCAGGTAGTGTTGAGGAAACAGAGAGCCTGCAGAGAGACTTGGATAGTTTAAGGGAATGGGCAAAGAAGTGGCAAGTGAAATACGATGTTGGAAAGTGTATGGTCATGCACTTTGGTGGAAGAAATAAATGGGTAGACTATTATTTAGACGAGGAGAGAATTCAAATTGCGAGATGCAGAGGGACTTGGGAGTCCTTGTGCAAGATGCTCTAAAGGTTAACCTCTAGGAAGAGTCAGTGGTGAAGAAGGAAATGCAATGTTGGCATTCATTTCTAAAGGTATAGAATATAAGAGCAGGGATGTGATGTTGAGGCTCTATAAGGCACTCGTGAAACCACACTTGGAGTATTGTGTGCAGTTTTGGGCTCCTTATTTTAGAAAGGATATACTGACATTGAAGAGGGTTCAGAGAGGATTCACGCGAATGATTCCAGGAATGAAAGGATTACCGTATGAGGAAAGTCTGGCAGCACTTGGGCTGTATTCCCTGGAGTTCAGGAGAATGAGGGATGATCACATAGAAACATTCCGAACGTTAAAAGGCATGGACAGATTAGATACGGCAAAGTTATTTCCCATAGTAGGGGAGTTTGGGACAAGAGGGCATGACTTCAGTATTGAAGGATGTCCATTTAGAACAGAGATACAGAGAAATTACTTTAGCCAGAGGGTGGTAAATCTATGGAATTTGTTGCCACGAGTGGCTGTGGAGGCCAAGTCATTGGGTGCATTTAAGGCAGAGATAGATATGTTCTTGATTAGCCAGGGCATCAAAGGCTGTGGGAAGAAGGCAGAGGAGTGGGGCTGACTGGAAGAACTAGATCAGCCCATGATTGAATGGTGGAACAGACTCGATGGGCCAAATGGCCACCTTCTGCTCCTATGTATTATGGTCTTATGGCCTTATGGTACAGGGCACACACCAGGGTGACCAGACTCAGAAACAATGACTTTTCCCAAGCCGTGAGACTGAACAACACCCCCGCCGGTTATTTCCCATCAGTCACCTTATGTACAGCCTAACATCACTTTATGAACTTACAATCAATCTATATACATAAATTATTTCACATATTTCAATTTATTGTGTATTATTATTACTACTAGTGTTCTTTATCTTTTGTATTTTTTTTGTGTTGCAACAGATCTGGAGTAAAGATTGTTTCGTTCTCTTTACACTTGTGTATGGGAAATGATATGAAATAATCTTGAACCTTGAGTATTGCAGTGATTAAGATATTGTACTAGTGCCCAAAGGCCTGTACCATTGAATCAGTGACATGAGGTGAAATCACACCCTGATAGTAAATTTGGAGTCCAGCAAATAAATTGGAAATCAAAACTGACCTCGTAATTGTGAAACTACCAGATTTTCATTGAAACCTTCAGAGAGAAAATCTGCATCCCTATCCTAGTCAGCCCGTAGAGAAGCTTCATGATTAACAAACTCCAATTCAGGGCAGGTATGAACGGACAATAAATACCAGTGATACCAGCCATATCACCATCCTGTGTCATATAAACAAAAGCAAAGTCTTCATGGGAAAACTGATTTTGTGGGAGTGAATTAAAGGATGGGTTGCAGTTGGTTTCTTGTCTGCTAGACTCTTCCCATCCCCTCCCCCAGGAAAAGCCTTCTGCTGTTGTGCCGTGCTCCACCTGGTAAACCTCATCCAAAAGAAAGTAATCAAGTTTGAACGTCAGTCAAGCCAAAGATTTGAACCCATGACCCTTTAGGTTGCAAGGTCAAAACTCTTCTGCTTGAACTACAGGGTAACCCATAAGCAAAGACATTTGTTATTCTTTGATAAAGACATTTGTCAGTTTGACTCAGGTGGTAGCATTTTCTGCAGTGAGTCCGATGGTTATGAGTTTAATGCACTCTCCTTTTCAGAACCTGTGTGTACAAAGTAGGTGGGCACCCTGTTGAGTCCCATATTGCCACTGTTAAACACTCATTCAGGTGGACGCTAACAATCTCCCATCACCATCTGAAGAGCAGAACAGTCTTCTCTCCCTGTCCAGCTCACTATTTCTCCCTTAACAAGAGCACTTGAAATCGTTTCTCTTTGTTGATCGTTTTTAGCTCTTCAATTAAATCTCCCAAGTGCATAGCACTTGGGAGATTTAATGGAAAAGCAAAAATGGTTTAGGCAGTCAAGAAAATAATCAGAGAAAAATTACTATCAGCTGCAGAAGGGAACAAATGCTGTTTTACAAAGTTGGCAAAAGAACTAGGCAGATGAGGAGTTTTTATTTTGGATCAACTTATTATCTCGAACCTTGACGAATTATGTGGGCAAGACTTCAGCTCTCAATGCAGAAGATGTACTTGGAGCCAAAAGATTTTCAGATTTGAATTAACAGAGAAAAGAAGCTACGGATAGAGGTCCATGTAATGGACAGATACAAATTAGAAAATCATTAAGAAACTGTAATTTCAATAGGTTCATTTAATGTCGGAGAAGTGTATAGTATAAACATCCTGAAATTCTTTTTCTTTGCAAACATCCACGAAAACAGAGGGGTGCCCCAAAGAATGAATGACAGTTTAAATGTTAAAACCCCAAAGCCCCCACAGTTCCCCCCCTTCCTATGCATAAGCAGCAGCAAAGCGACAGCCCCCCTCCCCACCAGCAAAAAAGCATCAGCACCCCCACTAAGCACTCAAGCGTGCAGCAAAGCATTAATAAAGACACAGACTTGCGGAACCCCAAAGACTGCTCATTCGCCCAGTAATTTGACATACCACAGGCTCTCTCTCCCTAAGGGAAAAAAAAGATGTCCCGTTTCCCGGCAAGAGGGGAGACATAACAAAACAACTTGCGGATTTACAATGTTAAAAGTCTGTTGCATCGCTTTTTCCGAGCTCTGTGCCCAAAGAACTCGGGGCTCTGGGCACGCAGCCAGCAGCCAGCCCGCTGTTTTCCATCTTCCGTGTACTCTAATGACCCATCAGGTGGCGGCACTGACCTCGAACCTGCCCGCCTCCAGAGCCACGAAAATTCAGCACCCTGAAGGCGCACTAGTCTCCCAGGCTGCGTCCTCGGCATATCAAAAAGCAGCCGGTCGTGAGGCCCTAAGAGCGGGTCCCATTTCCGCAAAGAACTGAAGTCAGTGTGTAACTCTGGTTCAGAGTCTTCAAAAGAACCCTGCAGAGGAAAATCAGAGATATTACAGATTGAAATAGAGCTGTTTCCGAAGATGCAAGCAAAGGAGTCGCCGTTAGGTCCCATCATCCTCAGCTACAAAAGGAATACATTTTGTTACAGCAATGTAAGGTTGGTAGACAAAGTTCAAGGTTCAAAGTCAATTTATTATTACAGTAGATACTGTATACATCACCATATGCAACCCTGAGATTCATTTTCTTGTGGGCATACTCACTGAATCCATAGAATAATAACCATAACAGCATCAGTGAAAGACCGTATTCAACCAGTGCGCAAAAGACAAAAAGCTGTAAATACAAAAAGAAAGAAATAATAATAATAACAAATAAATAAATAAGCAATAAATAGCAAGAACATGAGATGAAGCCTTCTTTAAAGTAAATCCACAGGTCGTGGAAACATTTCAAAGATGGGGCAAGTGATATTGACTGAAGTTATCCGATTTGGTTCAAGAGTCTGATGGTTCAGGGTAATAACTGTTCCTGTACCTGGTGGTGTGAGTCCTGAGGCTCCTGTATCTTAATCCTGATGGCAGCAACTGTCCTGGTGGTGGTGGTCCCTGATGATGGATGCCACTTTACTGCGACATCGTTTTGTGTAGATGCTCAATGGTGATGGCTACACTATACCCTCCACTAGATATTCTGCAGAGGTTTGTCAAAGTGCTCAATGTCATGCCGAATTTTCGCAAGCTCCTATGGAAGCAGAGGCATTATTGTGCTTTCTTTGTAATTGTATTTAAGCGCTGGGCCCAGGACAGGTCCTCAAAAACACCAAGGAGTTTAAGGTTGCCTGCCATCTCCACCTCTGATGCTCCGATGAGGACTGGCTCATGGACCACCAATTTCCTCCTCCTGAGATCAATAATCAGCTCCTTAGTCTTGCAGACATTGAGCAAAAAATGGTTGGTATGGCACCACTCGGCCAGATTTTCACTCTCTCTCCTATATGCTGATTCATCACCACCTTTGATTTGGCCTACGACAGTGGTGTTGTCAGCAAGCTTGAGTATAACATTGGAGCTGTGCTTACCCACACAGTCATAAGTGTAAAGCGAGTGGAGCAGGCTTCTTACAGTGAGCAAAGACGAGGAAATCTGCAGATGCTGGAAATTCAAACAACAACACACACAAAATGCTGGTGGTTGCTGCCTGGCCTGCTGTGTTCCACCAGCATTTTGTGTGTGTTGTTGTTCTTGTAGTGAGCCTGTGTTGATGGAAACCGTGGAGGAGTTGTTGCCAATTGCAACTGACTGGGGTCTGCAAGTGAGGAAATTGAGGATCCAAATCACAGAGGAAGTATTGAGGCCAGGGTCTTGGAAATAATTGATTAGTTTTGAGGGGATGATGGGATATCCATCATAATATTTTCTCTCAATATCTGGAACGATGTTTAACTTCAAGGCAATTCATTCTATGAAGGGCGGAACAGTGATAGTCATCTCAGTCACTGGCCTCTCTGGGACCAGTTTTATCCACTTGTAGCTGGATAAAGGTTATGCTTCAGTAGGATAATACCAGGATTTTTAGGATAAAAGACCATGTTAACTAGGTTTATGTTACCCAAAGTATGAAAGGAAAAATCAGGTGAACTTGAATATTTATAACAGCTTTCACATTGTCAGGAATTTCCAAGTTACCTCACAGACAACAAATTGCTTTTTGGAAGTAAAACCCTTGTTGTAATCTTGCACCACAACTAAATTATACACAGTAAGCTCCTTCAAATAGCAATATGTTATTTTTACAGCAACATTGAATGAGGGATGTAATGCTAAAGCTTTATGAAGCATTAGTAAAGAAGGCAAATACAATTCATTTCATTTCAAGAGGACTAGAATGTAAAGGCAAGGATGTAATGCTGGGGCTTTATAAGGCATTGGTCAGATTGCACTTGGAGTATTGTGAGCAGATTTGGGCCCCTTATCTAAGAAAGGATGTGCTGACATTGGAAAGAGTTCAAAGGATGCTTACAAGCATGATCCCAGGAATGAAAGGGTTCACATATGAGGAGCGTTTGATGGCTGTGGGCCTGTCCTGTCTGGAGTTTAGAAAAATAAGCAGAGATTTCATTGAAACTTATTGAATATTGAAAGGTCTAGATAGAGTGGACATGGAGAGGATGTTTCCTGTAGTGGGAGAGTCCAGGCCTGAGGTCACAGCCTCAGAATGCAAGGACATCCCTTTAGAACAGAGATGAGGAGGAATTTCTTTAGCCAGAGGGTGGTGAATCTGTGGAATTCATTGCCACAGACAGCTGTGGGGACCAAGTCAATGTGTGTATTTAAAGCAGAGGTTGACAGGTTCTTGATTGGTAAGGGCATTAAAGATTCTGTGGACAAGGCAGGAGAACTAGGTCGAGAGGGATACTAAATCTGCTGTGATGGAATTACTGGTATTCACCGTATTGTCTATCCCTATCTAGTGCCACTCCTCCTTCCTTTTCTTCTATGTTCCACTCTTTACTCCTGTCAGATTCCTTCTTCTTCAACACTTTCCCTTCCCAACTATCGCTTCCCAGCTTCTCTCTTCACCTTTTCCTCCCACACCCACCACCTTCCCCCCCTCACCTGGCTTCACCTACCATCTCTCTGCTCGTACTCCTTCCCCTCCCCACCTGCTTACTCTGGCTTCTTTCCCCCTTCCTTTCCAGTCATGATGAAGGCTCTCAGCCTGAAACGTCGACTGTTCATTCCTCTCCATAGATGCTGTCTAACCTGTTGAGAGTTCTTCTGCATTTTGTGTGTGTGTTGCTCTGGATTTCAAGCATCTGCAGAACCTTTTGTGTTGCTGGCCTCCTCCTGCACTGTAATATCCTAAAAATGCATTCTGTGAACAATATCCAAAAAAAAATAGACTTGACTTTCAAATTGCCTTCCAGGAAAATTCTCTTTGCAAACCATTTTTTAGCATTGTCAATTCAAAGCAGTCCTTTGTAATTTTAAGGATTCTGACAGGTTGTAGAGAGATGTGATTAGACGCTATGTAAATGCAAGTCTTGTTGTTTTATAGCCTCCAGCTTTCCGGGTATAAAACCAAAAGTGATTGTGTGTGTTCAATTAGGAGCTTTGCAGCCATTTCTTTATTAAAGCACTACGCATATTCTTTCCAATTTCCACTACAAACAGAAGGTGCATTGGCATCAGTCCAAGAACAGAATAAAAATAATAGGGCCTCTTTTTCTGACCTCTGCCCTTGGGGAATACAGTTCTCCAGGCAGACAGTCAGGAAAAGGAGGGTTGAGGGGTTGTGGGGTAGGTGTAGACTGGGAAAGACAGATTAGATAGATGCAGTCTGTTTCCAGCTGATTGAGGTGTCCAAAATGATGGGGCATAGATGAACAATTAAAAATTAGAGAATTAGGGTATGGAGACAAAAGAGGTGACAGATTCTGGAACCTGGTGACACAGGAGGGTCTGATGCAATTCTGCTTGGGAAGCCTACAGCCTAGCAGCAGGAACAATGCATTTTCCAGATTTTGATAACTGCTCCCCTCACTGATCTGTTTCACTCTCCTCTTGTTTTACCCAACCCCCCCCCATCACCCTTCCCCTTTTCCCTCCCCCACCTTCTCTCTGTGCTCATCACCCACACAGTCCTCCCAATGGATTCCCTCCCCCGCTACTCCCCTCTGCCCACCCCACGTCCTCCCTCAATTCCATGCTCCACCTCCCTCTCTTATCAGATTCCATCATCTCCGCTTTGTCACTTCTGCCTATCACCTGCCTGCTTCCGGCATTATTCCCATTCTCTCTTCCCCAATGACCTATCAACATCCCCCTCACTGGATCCACCAATGGCCTGTCAGCTCTTTCTCCACCCCTCCCCTCCACCTTATTATTATGCCCTATTCCCCAGTATATTTCAGATCAGATAAAGGGTACCAACCCAAAGCGTCAACTGTCCATTTGCCTGCATAGATGCTTGCTGATCTGCTGAGTTCCTCCAGTGTTTTGTATGTCGCTTAAGATATTCATAAGTGCAATATAAACTGACCCTCCATTACAGGACTAGGGAAATGCTGCATTTCGGGAGGTGTCAGCTCTCTGATGAGGTGCTAAACCATCTGTTCCTACAGGTGGATGTAAACAATCCCATTATGTAAATTTGCAGAGGATTCTTCTCCCCGCTCTGTCCTTTCCATTATTTTTTCTATTCTTGACCATTTTTGGGTGTTCTGAGTCCAAAGGACTTTGAACACAATAGAAGCTATATCGCTCCATTTCGTTCTCCTCCCATATCCACTCTATCTGCCCATCGCCTGGACACTCCTCCCACTGGGCTCTTCACCACACTATTCCCATCTATCAATGCTACCATATTTGCTTCAACGTTCCACTTACAGATTCCATCATCTGCAACACTCCGTTTCTTTCAGCTATCACTTCCCAGCCTCTGTCGCTATCTCCACTCTTCCCACCGCCATCATCCCCACCTCACCTAGATCCACCAATCACTTTCCAGCTCTTGCTGCACCCCTTACCGTCGCTATCTCTACCTTTTTAGTTCCGATGAAGAGTCTCAGCCCGAAACATTGACATCCAATTTCTCTCCACAAATGCAATTGGATGTATTGATTGTTTTATGCTCCTGACCATCCATGTACCTATCAGCTTCCATACGCCGTGTAATGATTTGAATGAATGAACAGAGTGAACAGTATGCAGAACAAGGCTTTCCCTGTATGCTGGTACATGAGACAATAATAAACCAGTTCCAATATTAATGGTCCAGTAGCATCATATATTTAAAGGACAATGCAGAAGGTGGTCAGAGGCCATCTATCTTAAATTAATGGTGTGATATGTGGAAATCTCAGGCATGGAGGGTGACCATGTTAGTGTGACCTTGTATGATGCTCATCTATTTAACCAAAATGCGGCTGTTCCATTGGCCAGGGCACTTCAAGTTGGGTAACAAATGTTGGCATTGGATAAAGATGTACACAGACATATTTCTGAATTCCGCCCCCCCCCCCACTTCCTTCTGAGGACAGATACAGGAGCTTGAAAAGCCGGGCATTCCAAACTTAAGAATCAGAATCAGATTTAATTTCACTGGCGTACATCATGAAATTTGTTAACTTAAGATCAGTTTCCTCTCCACTGCTATCAGAATCAGCAATCACACAACATTCCCAGTGGTGCTGCGATGTTCTCAGACTCTTACCTCTGCTTCTCTCAGTTGTTCTGTTATTGTCACTTCAGTATTTCCTTTTCCTCATTCGATCTCATTACCATTTTCACACCATTCTGCGCCTGTTGTCGTATTTATTGTGACCATGTACACTGTTTATCCCGTGAGGTTCCCATGAGCACAGAATTCCATTGCACCCTTGTGTATCAGACCGTAAACTGTGAATCTGAAGTAGGTGGAAAGGGGTACTTAGCCCTTTGGGCCTACCTGCTATCCAATATTTGGTTGACTGCTTTGATCATGACATCAGATCAGCCCTGTGCTTCCCTTCCCATTCAGTAAACTTCCACTTGATTGCTTTTCAAGAATCTACACTGAATGGCCTCCCTATTAGGTACACATGATCATTAATGGAAATATCTAATCAGCCAATGCATTAAAGCATGCAGGCATGGTCATGAGGTTCAGATGTTATTCAGACCAAACACCAGAACGGGGAACACGCACAAAGTGCTGGAGGAACTCAGCAGGCCAGGCAGCATCTATGGAAAAAAGTACAGTCGACATCTCAGCCCAAAAGATCCACTGTACTTTTTTCCGTAGATGCTACCAGGCCAGCTGAACTCCTCCAGCATTTTGTGTGAGTTGCTCGGATTTCCAGCATCTGCAGATTTTCTCCTGTTTGTGACCAGAATGGGGGAATGAATGTGATCTAAGTGACTTTGACCGTGGAATGATTGATGGTGCCAGACGGGGTGGTTTGAGTATCTCAGAAAACTACTGATCTCCTGGAATTTTCACACACAACAGCCTCAAGAGTTTACAGAGAATGATGCAAAAATGTTTTGTGGGTTTTCAACTTCCTGTACCTCCTCCGTAATGGTAGTAATGACGGGATGGTGAGAGCCCTTCTTGAGGCACCACTTTCAGAAGATGTCCGGAATGGTGGGGAGGGTGAGCCCATGCTGGAGCTCAGAATCAGGTTTATTATCACTGGCATGTGACGTGAAACTTGGCAGCAGCAGTTCAATGCAATATACAATCTAGCAGAGAAAAAATAATGATAATAATAAATAAAATAAAATCAAAGTAATAATAATAAGTAAACAAGTAAATCAGTTACGTATATTGAATAGATTTTTAAAAAGTGCAAAAACAGAAATACTGTATATTTGTGAGTTAGTGTCCAATGATTCAATGTCCATTTAGGAATTGGATGGCAGAGAGGATGAAGCTGTTCCTGAATTGCTGAGGGTGTGTATCTCCTACCTGATGGTAACAGTGAGGAAAGGGCATGCCTTGAGTGCTGGAGGCCCTTAATAATGGACGCTGCCTTTCTCAGACACTGCTTCCTAAAGATGTCCTGAGTACTTTGTAGGCTAGTACCCAAGATGGAGCTGACTAGATTTACAACCCTCTGCAGCTTCTTTCGGTCCTGTGCAGTAGCCCCTCCATACCAGACAGTGATGCAGCCTGTCAGCATGCTCTCGATGGTACAACTATAGAAGTTTTCGAGTGTATTTGTTGACGTGCCAAATCGCTTCAAACTCCTAAAGAATAGCCACTGTCTTGCCTTCTTTATAACTACATCGATATGTTGGGGCAGGTCAGATACTCAAAGATCTTGACACCCAGGAATTTGAAGCTGCTCACTCTCTCCACTTCTGCTCCGTCTATGAGGATTGGTATGTGCTCCTTCATCTTACCCTTCCTCGTCCACAATCAGCTCTTTCATCTTACTGACGTTGAGTGTCAGGTTGTTGCTGCAGCACCACCCCACTAGTTGGCATATCTCACTCCTGTACACCCTCTCATTACCAAATGAGATCCTACCAACAGTGGTTGTATCGTCAGCAAATTTATAGATGCTAATTGAGCTATGCCTAGCCACACTCATGTGTATATAGAGAGTAGAGCAGTGGGCTAAGCACACACCACTGAGGTGCACCAGTGTTGATCGTCAGCAAGGAGAATATGTTATCACCAATCCACACAGACTGTGGTCTTCTGGTTAGGAAGTCGAGGATCCAATTGCAGAAGAAGGTACTGAGGCCCAGGTTCTGCAACTTCTCAATCAGGATTGTGGGAATTCTGGTATTAAATGCTGAGTTATAGTCAATGAACAGCATCCTGACGTAGGTGTTTGTGTTGTCCAGGTGGTCTAAAGCCATGTGGAGAACCATTGAGATTGCATCTGCCATTGACCTATTGTGATGTTAGGCAAATTGCAATGGGTCCAGGTCCTTGCTGAGGCAGGAGTTCAGTCTAGTCATGACCAACCTCTCAAAGTATTTCATCACTGTATATGTGAGTGCTACCGGGCAATAATCATTAAGGCAGCCTACATTATTCTTCTTAGGCACTGGTATAATTGTTGCCTTTTCAAGCAAGTGGGAACTTCCGCCCATTGCAGTGAGAGGTTTAAAATGTCCTTGAATACTCCTACTAGTTGATTGGCACAGGTTTTCAGACTCTTGCAAGTTACTCCATCAGGACCTTCTGCCTTGCGAGTGTTCACTCTCTTTAGAGACAGCCTAACATCAGCCTCTGAGACAGAGATCACAGGGTCATCAGGTGCAGCAGGGATCTTCACAGCTGTAGTTCTGTCTCCCTTTCAAAGCCTGCATAGAAGGTGTTGAGCTCATCTGGTAGTGAAGCATCGCTGCCATTCATGCTATTGGGTTTTACTTTGTAGGAAGTAATGTCTTGCAAACCCTGCCAGAGTTGCCATGCATCTGATGTCACCTCCAACCTCGTTCAAAATTGTCTCTTCACCCTTGAAATAGCCCTCTGCAAATCATATCTGATTTTCTGGTACGGGCCTGTTTGCCAGACTTGAATGCCACAGATCTAGCCTTCAGCAGACGATGTACCTTTGGGTTCATCCACAGCTTTTGGTTTGGAAATGTACAGTAAGTCTTTGTGGGCACACACTCATCCACACAGGTTTTAATGAAGTCAGTAACAACTGCAGCATGCTCATCCAGGTTCGAAGATAAATCCCTGAATACAGTCCAGTCCACCCATTCAAAGCAGTCCTGTAGGTGCTCCTGTGCTTCCCTTGTCCGTACCTTCTTGATCCTCACTGCTGGTGCTGCAGTCTTCAGTCTCTGCCTATACTTAAGGAGTAGAAGTACAGCTGGGTGATCAGACTTCCCGAAGTGAGGGCGTGGAATAGCACGGTAAGCATTCTTGCTGGTGGTGTAGCAATGGTCCAGTGTGTTGTTTCCTCTGGTATTGCAAGTGATTTTTTTCAGACTTGCCTGGTTAAAATCTCCCAAAATGATGATGAAGGCGTTAGGGTGCGCTGTTTCGTGCATATTGATACCATTACTGAGATCATCTAAAGCCTGCTCTCCACAACCCTCTGCAGCTTTTGCTCCTGTTCATTGGAGCCTCCATATCAGGTGGTGATGCAACCAATCAGAATGCTATCCACAGTACATCCGTAGAAATTTGCTATAATCTTTAGTGGTGTACCAAACCTCCACAATCTTTTCTACTTCCCTAGAGTTCCATGAGTCAGAACCCATTTCTCCCATACTAAATTATAATCGAGTCATGAATATTGCTCTCTAATCCTATTTATCCTTTGTGAGTTGCCTATTTACTCCTAGCATGTGGTTCCAGTAATCATGGTTCTAATTTTATATACTGATATGTCCAATAAAACCTGCTGCTTAAGGAAGGAGATATTGGAACAGTTCAAAAAGGCTCAGTCAAGAGAGAGTGTTCCTTCAAAAGAACCTTATTTAATTGATTAAAAGAAGAATGTTTGGAATGGGAGGAATTAAAGAACTGCTGCTGAAGTGATTGGTGATTTGTAGACATCAAAGTTCATAGTACAAAGCAAATTTATTCTCAAAGTGCACATATGTCACCATATACAACCCTGAGACTCATTTTCTTGCAGGGATGCTCAATAAATCCAAGAGCCTTAGCAAAATCAATGAAACACCACACCAACAGGATGGACAAACAAGCAATGTGCAAAAACAACAAAAAACAGAAAAATAAAATAATAATTAATAAATAGATAGATAGCTAGATAGATCGATTGATAGATTAATAAGCAATAAATATTAAGAACATGAGATGAAGGATCCTTGAAACTGAGTCCATAAGATGGGGCAAGTGAAGTTATCCCCTTTAGTTCAAGAGCCTGCTGATTGAGGGATGGTAACTGTTCCTGAACCTGGTAGTGAGAGTCTTGAGGCTCCTGTACCTTCTTCCTGGTGGCAGCAGTGAGAAGAGAGCACATCCTGGGTGATCGGGGTCCCTGATGATGGATGCTACTTTCCTACAACAACACTCCATGTGTGTGCTCAGTGGTGAGGAGGGTTTTACCCATGATGGACTGGGTCGTATTCACTACTTTCTGGAGAATTTTCCATTCAAGGACGTTGGTGTTTCCAGACCAGGCTACGATACAACCAATGTACTCTCCACCACACATCTATAGAAATTTGTCAAAGTTTTAGATATCATGCTGAATTTTTGCAATCTTCTAAGAAAGTAGAGGCACAGGTGTGCTTTTTTTGTGATTTCACTTGTGTGTTGAGTCCAGGACTGGTCCCCTTAAATGATAACACTAAGGAATTTAAAGTTGCTGATCCTCTCCAACTCTGATCCCCTGATGAGGACTGTCTCATGGACTTTCAGTTTTCTCCTCCTGAAGCCAATAATCAGCGCTTCTCCCTATAGATGCTGCCTGGCCTGCTGTGTTCCACCAGCATTTTGTGTGTGTTGTTTGAATTTCCAGCATCTGCAGATTTCCTCGTGTTTGCCCAATTATCAGCTCCTTGGTTTTGCTGACATTGAGTGAGAGGTTGTTGTTGTGGCATCACTCAAACAGATTTTCAATCTCCCTATTATGTGCTGATTTGTCACCACCTTTGATTCAGCCAACAACAATGATGTTGTCAGCAAATTTAAATACTGCATAGCATTGGAGCTGGGCTTAGCTACACATTATTAAGTGTAAAACGAGTCAAACAGGAAGCTAAGCACACAGCCTTGTTGGTGCACTTGTGCTAATGGAGTTAGTGGAGGAGATGTTGTTGCTAATCAGAACTGACTGTGAGTGAGGAAATTGAGGATCCAATTGCACAAGGAGGTATCGAGGCCAAGGTCTTGAAACTTATTGATTAGTTTTGAGGGGGTGATGATGTTGAATGCTGAGCTGTAGTTGATAAGTAGCATCCTGATTTGTGCATCGTTGCTGTCCTGATGTTCCAGAGTTTACTGAATAGTCAATGAGGTGGCATCTGCTTTGGACCTGTTATGCAGATCCAAGTCGCTTCTCAGGCAGGAGTTGACGTATTTCATCACCACTTCTCAAAGCACTCAAAACATGAGGTTTTGCAACTGTCATAGGTGGACATTTTGGCTGAGTGATTATCAGAGTGAATCCAAACCAAAGTTGTTCTCCAACACCATGGATATCTTCCCAAGACTTCCTGCTATCAACCATCTTCTTGTCTAGCTGAGCAAAGGCCCAACAATTGCATATGTATTTCCCTACATCATCTGTAGTCTGTTCAAAACACTCAGATAACTTTGTGTATGAGTTTGTAATTGCAGAATGAAACTTCCTTCAGCCAACCATCCCCTGGTCCTAAGCCATGAAATGAGTGTTTAACTGCATTTAAAAGACATTGGAAAAATACAAGGATAGGAGTGATTTAGACAGATATGAACCAAATGTATAAAAATGCTTGATTGGTAGCATAAGGCTATAAGACCTTGAGATATAGGAGCAGAAGTAGGCCATTTGGCCCATCGTGTCTGCTCTACCATTCAATCATGGCTGATTTATTATCCCTTTCAACCCCATTCTCCTGCTCTTTTCTTGTAACCTATGTCACCCTGATAAATCAAGAACCTATCAAACTCCATCTTAAATATATCCAAAGTCTTGGACTGCACAACTATTTGTGGTATTGAATTCCACAGATTCACCACTGTCAGGCTAAAGAATTTTTCCTCCTCTCTGCTCTAAACAGATGTTCCTCTATTTTGAAGCTGTGCCCTTTGATCCTGGACTCCCCCACTATAGGAAACATCCTCTCCACATCCACAGTATTCCTTTCAATATTTGATGGGTTTCAACGAGATCCTCCCTCATTCTTCTAAACTCCAGTGAATACACTCCTCATATGTTAACCCTTTCATTCTTGGGAACATTCTCGTGAACCTCCTCTGGACCATCTCCAATGCCAACACATACTTTTTTGGATAAGGTGCCCAAAACTGCTCACAATACTCAAAGAGTTGTCTGATCAATGCCTTATAAAACCTCAGCATTACATATTTGCTTTTATATTCTAGTCTTCTCAAAATGAATGTTAACAATGCATTGCCTTCTTTACCAATGACTCAACCTGCAAGCCTTTCCCTCAACCTTTAGGGAATCCTGCACAAGACTCTCAAGTCCCTTTGAACCTCTGATATTTAAATTTTCTCCCCATTTAGAAAATAGTCTACCAATATGCATGACCATGCAATTCCCTACACTATATTCCATCTTCTACTTCTTTGCCCATTCTCTCAATCCGTCTAAGCCCTTCTGCAGATACCCTGCTTTCTCAAAAACATCTGCCCCTCCAGTTGTCTTCAAATCGTCCACAGACTTGGTTGCAAAGCCATCAATTCCATCATCCAAATCACTGACATGTAACGTAAAAAGAAACATTCCCAACACCATCCACTCTGACATACACTAGTCACCAGCAGCCAGCCAGAACAGGCCCCCTTTATTCCCACAATTTGCCTCTGTCCAGTCAGCCAATCTTCTATCCATACAAGTATCTTTCCTGTAATACCATGGGCTCTTACTTTGTTAAGCAGCCTCATGTGCGGCACCTTGTTAGAGAACTTCTGAAAATCCAACAAACACCGAATCTCTTTCGTCTCTCCTGCTTGTTATTTCTTCAAACAATTCCAGCAGATTTATTAGGCAAGATATCCCCTTAAGGGGACTTTGGGCTATTTTGTCACATGCCTCCAAGTACCCAGTAACCTCAGCCTTAATAATAATGGTCTTTACAACCACTGAATTCAGGCTAACTGCCCTATAATTTCCTTTCCTCTGCCTCTATCCCTTCTTAGAGAATGGAGTGACATCTGCAATTTTCCAGTCCTCCAGAAACATTCCAGAATCTAGTGATCCTGAAAAGATCATTGCTAATGACTACACAATCTCTTCAGCTACCTCTTTCAAAACCCTGAGGTGTAGTCCATCTGGTCCAGGTCAGTTATCTACTGTCAGGACGTTCGGCTTCCCAAGCACCACAAATCAACAAATTTCATGACATATATCAGTGCTGATAAGCCTGATTCAGATTCAGAATAAGCTTATATTTGCTGGAATTTGTAGGATTGCTTAGTAATAGCAATGACAATCACTTCTGCTCCCCAACACTCTTCCATTTCTGACATTCTGTTTCTTTCTTCCCCAGTGAAAACTGACACAAAATACTTATTAAATTTTTCCATCATTTCTTTGTCCCCCACTACTACCTCACCAGCATTAATTTCCAGTGGTCCAATATCCACTTCCATCTCTTTTTTATTCTTTATATATGTGGAAAACTTTTTGTATCCTCTGTTATATTATTGGCTAGCTTGCCTTCTTATTTCATCTCTTCCTTCTTTATGGCTTTTTAATTATCTTCAGTTAGTTTTTAATAGAGTTCCAATCCTCTACCTTCCCGTTATTTTTTGTTATATTTTATGCCCTCTCTTTTGCTTTTATGATGTCTTTGACTTCCCTTGTCAGCCATGGTTGCCTCATCCTCCATTTAGAATAGCTCTCCATCTTTGGATTATATCTATCCTGCACCTTCCAAGTTACTCTCAGAAACACCAGCCACTGTTGTTTTACCCTCATCTGTGTTACTGTCCCCTTACAATTAACTTTGGCCAGTTTCCTCTCTCTTGCCTCTGTAAGTGGTTCATTTTGGTAGGTCAAATATGATGGCAGAATATAGTATTAATGGTAAGACGCTTGGCAGAGTGGAAGATCAGAGGGATCTTGGGGTCTGAGTCCATAGGACGCTCAAAGCAGCTGTGCAGGTTGACACTGTGGTTAAGAAAGCGTACAGTGTATTGGCCTTCATCAATCATGGAATTGAATTTAGGAGCCGAGAGGTAATGTTGCAGCTATATAGGGACCTGGTCAGACCCCTACTTGGAGTACTGTGCTCAGTTCTGGTCGCCTCACTACAGGAAGGATGTGGAAGCCATAGAAAGGATGCAGAGGAGATTTACAAGGATGTTGCCTGGATTGGGGAGCATGCCTTATGAGGATAGGTTAAATGAACTCCACCTTTTCTCCTTGGAGTGACGGAAGATGAGAGGTGACCTGATAGAGGTGTATAAAATGATGAGAGGCATTGATCGTGTGGATAATCAGAGGCTTTTTCCCAGGGCTGAAATGGTTGCCACAAGAGGACACAGGTTTAAGGTCTGGGGAGTAGGTACAGAGGAGATGTCGGGGTAAATTTTTTTATCCAGAGAGTGGTGAGTGCGTGAAATGGGCTGCTGGCAACGGTGGTTAAGGCGGATACAATAGGGTCTTTTAAGAGACTTTTAGATAGGTACATGGAGCTTAGTAAAATAGAGGGCTTTAGGTAAGCCTAGTAATTTCTCAGGTAGGGATATGTTCGGCACAACTTTGAGGGCCGAAGGGCCTGTATTGTGCTGTAGGTTTTCTATGTTTCTATGTAATTTCTTTTTCTCCACTGTAATACTGATACATCGATTTTAATAACTTCTTCTCAAACTGCAGGGTGAATTCCAATGGAGGGCTCATCCTCTGAGTCTATTTGGGCAGAATTCAAAAATAGAAATGGTGCAATCACTCTGATTGGATTGTGTTACAGACCCACCAATAGCCGTTGGGACGTTGAGTAACAGAAAAGCAGACAGATTGCAGAAAGGTGTAAAAGTGAAAGTGAGAAATGGGGGAACCTCAACTTCCCTAATATAAACTGGGACCCTCATAGTGCAAGTGGTTTAGATGGGGCACTATTTGTTAGGTGCAACCAGGATGGTTTCTTAAATCAATACATATAAAATTCAACAAAAGGAGGGGCTGTATTGTGTCTGCTGTTGGGTAATGAGCCTGGCCAGGAGACCGACCTTTCAGTGGGTGAGCAGTTAGGGAACAGTGAGCACAACTCTATAAGTTTCAAGATAGTTGTAGATTAGGATAAGCATGGATCTTACTGGAGAACATTAAACTGGGTCAGGGAAAATTATGAGGGCATTAGACATGAACCAGAGAGAGTTAATTGGGAATGGCTGTTTTTGGAGAAGTCCACATCTGACATGTGGAAAGTGCTTAAAGACCAAATGCAAAGAGAACAGTACAGGTATGTTGCAGTCAGAAGGATGGACAAGGATGTCAAGATGAGAGAACCTTGGATGTTGAGGAAGGTGGTGCATTAAGTCAAGAAGAAAATGGAAAAGTATGTAAAGCTTAGAAAGCTAGAATAAAAGAGAGCCCTGGAGGATTATTAAGAAGCCAAAAAAGAACTCAAGAAAGGAATTAGGAAAGTCAGGAGGGGCCATGAAAAGTCACTGGCAAGTACGATTAAAGAAAATCCAAAGGCATTCTACACATACAGTACATCAGGAGCAAATGGTCCTTAACAAATGTTATGATATGCAGCCAACCATGCCAACTTACAGAATTAATTTTACTGCCCTCTTAGAAAATAGTCTACACCTTTATTCCTTCCGCCAAAGTGCATTACCACAAACTACATTAAGAATTAAGTGCATTGAGAAGAGGGACGCCTCACGTCTTAATAAGCTGGTAAGGAAGGCGGGCTCTGTTGTGGGCAAAGTACTCGAGAGTTTAACATCGGTAGCTGAGCGAAGGGCGCTGAGTAGGCTACGGTCAATTATGGATAACTCTGAACATCCTCTACATAGCACCATCCAGAGACAGAGAAGCAGTTTCAGTGACAGGTTACTATCGATGCAATGCTCCTCAGACAGGATGAAGAGGTCAATACTCCCCAATGCCATTAGGCTTTACAATTCTACCGCCAGGACTTAAGAACTTTTTAAAAGCTATTATTAATGCTTTTTGAGATGGTGATTTAGATGCATATCATATTTTTTTACTGAGTTAAGTATTGTATGTAATTAGTTTTGCTACAACAAGTGTATGGGACATTGGAAAAAAAGTTGAATTTCCCCATAGGGATGAATAAAGTATCTATCTATCTATCTATCTACACAACACTATATTCTATCTGCAACTTCTTTCCCCATTCTCCTGATCTGTCAAAGCCCTCTCGCAGACTCCCTGCTTCTACAACACTACCTACCCCTACACCTACCTTGTATCATCTGCATACTTGGCTACAAAGACATCAATTCTTTCTTCCAAGTCATGATGTGAAAAGAAACGCTCCCAACACTGACTCTTGTGGAACACCACTAGTCACCGCCAGCCCACCAGAAAAGGCTCCCTTTATTCCCACTCTTTGCTTCCTGCCAGTCAGCCAATCCTCTATCCAAGTAAGACCCTTAAAAGTGTTGAGGAGCAAAGGGATCTTGGCACCCAAGATTTACTAGGATGTTACCTGGGTTTCAGCACTTAAGTTACAGAGAAAGGTTGAACAAGTTAGGTCTCTATTCATTGGAGCGTAGAAGGTTGAGGGGGGATTTGATCGAGGTATTTAAAATTTTGAGAGGGATAGGTAGAGTTGACGTGAATAGGCTGTTTCCATTGAGAGTAGGGGAGATTCAAACGAGAGGACATGATTTGAGAGTTAGGGGGCAAAAGTTTAAGGGAAACACGAGGGGGTATTTCTTTACTCAGAGAGTGATAGCTGTGTGGAATGAGCTTCCTGTAGAAGTAGTAGAGGCCAGTTCAGTTGTGTCATTTAAGGTAAAATTGGATAGGTATATGGACAGGAAAGGAGTGGAGGGTTATGGGCTGAGTGCGGGTAGGTGGGACTAGGTGAGATTAAGAGTTCGGCATGGAATAGGAGGGCCAGAATGGCCTGTTTCCATGCTGTGATTGTTATATGGTTAAAAGTGGCTTCATATGTTGATAGGATGGTTAAGAATGTATGCTTGCCTTTATTAGTTGAAGCATTGAGTTCAAAATCAAGAAATTATGTTGCAGCTTTATAAAACTCTAGTTAGGCCACATCTGGAGTATTGCGTACAGCTCTGGTCACCCCCATTATAGGAAGGATAAAGAGACATTGGAAAGGATGGAGAATAGTTTTACCAGGATGCTGCCTGCATTAGAGGGCATGTGCTATCATGAGAGGTTGGACAAATTTGGGTTCTTTTGTCTGCAGCAGTGGAGGCTGAGGGGAAATCTGATAGAAGTTATAAGATTATGAGAGGCATAGATAGAACGGAGAGAAAATATCTTTTTCCCAGGGTTAAAATGTCTAATACCAGAAGGCATGGATTTAAAGTGAGTGGGGGTAATTTTAAAGAAGATATGAGAGGCAAGTTTTTAATAGAGTGGTGGGTGCATGGAATGCACTGCATGGGGAGGCATTAGAGGCAGATACATTAGGGACTTTTAAGAGTTGTTCAGATAGGCACATGAATGTAAGGAAAATGGTGGGATTTGGACATTGTGTAGGCTGAAGGAACTAATTTAGTTGGCCAATTGATTTGATAATTTATTTGGTTTTCACAACATTGTGGGGCGAAGGGCCTGTTCCTGTACTGTACTGTTCTATGTCCTATGTTCTAAGAACACACAAAAAATTAAAAAAACACAATAAATATAAAAACATAGATTAATTGTCTAGTTGTCCATAATGTGATGCTAGGTACAGGAATGTCTGTCTGTAAGGTGACTCTAACAGGAAATGATAAAGTAGTGACGATGGGAGGTGTGGAGGGGTTGGGTTAGTGGGTGGAGGTATTGATCAGCCTTACTGCTTGGAGAAAGTAACTATTTGGGTACTTGTCCACTAATTTCATCTTCATGTTTCTTTATCGCTCAAAATTGATTGCCTAAGATACTGAATTCCCCGCCTAATGAATAACTTGCCATCAGCATTTCCGAGATTAGTTCTACACCAACATAAAGTGTGACTGTTTCCTTGCTATCGCATTAACCTGTCCATTACTTCCTGATCTACTTTGACTCCTCTTTTATAGTTTTCAACCTTGGTGGTTTCTTAACCTTTGAGCCTTGCCTTCTCAATAATGTAAAACTCTTTTCTCAATGAAGTGTAAAATATCCTCCTTAAATGTTTGCCCCTTGGCAGAGCTAAGACAGAGTGCATGTGCATTTAACAAGCATGTGTCCTGAGAGTCTGTTTTGCTTTATAGCATTTAATGATGATTCTACCACTAGCAACCTGGCAAATAAAAACATATAGCGCAATGGATTAAACGAATTGTTTTTTATTATTTACAGACTGCTTCTTTGAGCAGCTGCGCATTCCCATGTAATGACAGCTTGATCTCTTTCCCCATGTGTCCTGATAAGATGGTCTCTTTGTTGTTCTTGATCTACAAATGAAACTAGAATAACTGCATTGGGAATTTCCTTTCTAAAACAAATATTTACATCTTGAAAAATATTTCTAGGTGTCCTGCTGTTCTGGACACGTGTAATTGCAAAGCAAATAGTGCACTTGAGTGACACTCATAAAACCTCAGAGAACTCGGCACAGTAGCGTAGTGATGAGCACAATGCTTTACAGTATCAGTGACCCTGGTTCAATTCCCGCCGCTGTCTGTAGAAGTTTGTACGTTCTTCCAGGCGCTCCGGTTTCCTCCCACAGTCCAAAGATGTAGGCGTTTGTAGGTCAATTGGTCATTGTAAATTGTGCCATGATAAGGCTCAGATTAAATCGGGGATTCCTGGGCAGCAGGGTCAGAAGGGTCAACTCTGCGATGTAGCTTATTAAATAATAAATAAACATATACATAGATACATAAATGCATAAGATAGCTTATTTATATAGATTGATTGTATGTAAGCACATGAGATGGTGCTAGGTACAGGAGTCTCTGTACATGTTGTTACTGATAGGTGATGATAAATATTGGTGGTGGGGGTGGGTTAGTGGGTGGAGGTGTGGATTAGCCTTACTGCTTGGGGAAAGTAGCTGTTCTGAGTCTGCTGGTCCAACCATGGATGCTAGATATCCTCCTCCATGACGGGAGTGAAACAAACAGTTCGTGAGCTGTATCTCAATAAATACATAAATAAATCTTGCATTTAATGAAGTTTGGTTGTAGATGTGGAGTAGGAAATGCAACATTCAACCTGTGCAAAAAATATCCCACAGGCAGCAGTGAGTAAACAGTCCACTTTTCAATTTCAATTAACACACACAAAATGATGAAGGGTCCTAATGAAGGGTCTTGGCCTGAAACGTCAAATATTTATTCCTTTCCATGGGTGCTGCCTGTGCTACTGAGTTTCAGCATCTGCAGAATCTCGTTGTTTTTAAGTTCAAGTCGAGTTTATTGTCATGTACACGAGTATGGGGAGGTACGGATGTCATGCAAAACCTGCGTACAGCAGCAACACAGGCAATCAGTTCCAGACAATACTCACAAAATAAGTTATAGGTAAATTTTACAAAACAGTGGAAGGAGCGAGAGAGAAAAAGAAGTGCAAAACCACACAGTCAGAGACAAGTCCATGCCAGTGCAAGAGGTCCACAGTGCCAAATGAGATGAGACAAACAGGATGAACTTATAAGGTCCCTAATTAACATAACCCTTCTTTTTTCAGAAATGATCATCTTTGATATTCACCAAAGCCTGCACTTGTCAGTCTCTGAGCTTTCTTTGTGGAAATCACAAGCTCATGTTGAAAGGGGTGGAATTTATTTTGAATTTATTGTCATATCATCACAGGCATAGGTGCAAAGAAAACTTACTTGAAGCAGCTCCTCCTGCGCATAGGATAATATAAACAGTATTTACAAGAAAAACATGCATTAATCATAATTTACACACAATTTTAACAAGAAAATGCAATTGGAACAAAAAAGAACCAAGTCCATTTTAGTGCAAAGTAGTCAAAATGGTCAGAGCAGTGCTAAACTGAGCTAGTGATTAGGGCTTTGCAGGTTGGTTCAAGAACCAAATGGTTGAAAGGAAGTAACTATTCTTAAACCTGGTGGTATGGCTCTTCAGCCTTCTGTACCTCTTGCCTATATAGTGGGGATCCTTGATGATAGAATTTTACTCTCTATAGATGCAAACTGAGCTGGCTGGCTGGCTGGCTGGCTGGCTGGCTGGGAGGGAGGGAGGGAGGGAGGGAGGGAGGGAGGGAGAGAGAGAGAGAGAGAGAGAGAGAGAGAGAGAGAGAGAGAGAGAGAGAGAGAGAGAGAGAGAGAGAGAGAGAGAGAGAGAAGATTTCCAGCTTTGCAGAGTCCCTTGAGTCTCTGATTTACTGGAGGAATTCAGTGGGTCGAGCAACATCTGTAAGAGGAAAGGAATTGATGACTTTTCTGGTCAAAATCTTGCATCAGGACCAAAAGCAGATGAATTAGATTAGGTAAGAATGTCAGATTGTCTTTCCTGAAGAATTTTAGTGAAACATTTTGGTTTATGCAGTTGCCATAACGGAGTCTAGCATTTTCTTTAATCTGAAGTCCATATCTATTTCATTACTTGAAGTGAACCCTCCTGCAGTCATTGTGTTGCTGAATCAATGGCTTTGAAGTCTAGTTGTTCATCCAGTAAGTTAATAACTGTGCAACTGAGTTACTATCTTCCTGTAGGACTTGGCTATGACACAAAGCTTAATCTTCTGACTCGGGAATGAGAGCATCACAGTTAGAATGGATACATTGAAGGCAAGTTGCAAATGAAAGCAAATGTTTGTAACTGCTACCATACTTGAGTGGTGGGGTTGAGATACGTCTCCACCCAAGGAGGTGTAAGATGCTCCTTTCCTCCGCTAGCCTTCAGGTCACCCTTGGGCAAGGTGTGGCACCGGTTTAATACCGCCCCCCCCCCACCCGATCGGAGTCACGTGAAGCCCTGGGAGCAGGTGGTGGATGGTCGTATGAGCAGCAGGTGCCCATCACAAGTCCTGGTTATGTGACCACTGACACCAGGCAGGCAAACTCTGAAGAGTATTAATAATGGCTGGGGGTCACCCATCTTGTAAAGACACTGCCCAGAAGAAGGAATGGCAAACCAGTTCTGTAGAAAAATTAGTCAAGTACAATCATGGTCATGGAAAGATCATGATCGCCCATGTCATATGACACAGTACATAATAATGATGACGACCTTACTTGCACCTATCAACTCATTTGGTCTCACCCTATCAGAAAAAACGCTCCCCAATCTTTGCTGCTATTTTTTTTCTCCTTCCCAGTTCTAATGAAGAGTAATAGACCTGAAATATTCATAATTCCCCTTTCTACAGTTGCTTCTAGACCTGTTGAACATTTTCCACACTGTTTTTGATTCAAATTTCCAGCATCTGTATTTTTTAAATTTTCTTTCTTTGTACTACCAGATGATGTAGGCCTGAAAATCAGAGGGAAAGACTTCCCTCTCATATGGACATAAAATACTGAATGATAACTTGAATTTTTTTTAAAAACTTAGGAAATTTTTATTGGGTTTCAAGCAGGCACCCTAGTTTCCTCCCTCATGTAAATGTGTACCAATTGTTAAGTTAACTATTTAATTTTCTTCTTGTGTAGCTGAGTAGTAGAATCTTGGAAGAGGTAATGAGAATATAGGGAGAATAAAAACTGGGATTAATTTAAGATTAAACTTGTTAGGGAGTATTCTGCAGTTATGGTATACAGCAAATATTAGTTTCAACAGCAACCAGTCATCAGGTTTGAATGTGGATTGTAGATTGAGTTTAAAATGCAGCCCAGAATGATAACATTATGGGAGCTGCAGACTGGGGTTGATAAAAACAAAAACAAATACTCTGTTGACTTGAGATGTCTGCACCTGCATGAATGCAGCCCCGAATCAGTGGGGATTCACATTCATTTCAGGCAACTGGAGCGTTAGTGTGAAGATTGAAGTGTTCAGAATGTGATTCAAAGGAAGCATTGTAGGTACATTGTAACTTCAGAATTGCCCTGCTGCTACCTTTGATCTTTAGCATTTAAAAAATGTCATACAATATTGGGTCAGGCAGGCCTCTTCTTCCAAGAGTGTCTCCAGAATGATGCCTGCTTGTTTTGCTGAATAAAGATTTCTACATCCATCTGCTTCAGTGTCTCTCTGATGACTTCGTTCACTGTCACAACAGAATTAATTTAAGATTAGTGTAAATTGTGGGTGGGTGAGTGATTGATGGCTGGTGTGGACACACATTTGAAATGGGGTGTTTCCGTGCCATATCTCTCTATGACTAAGTGGCAATCGCATTTCAATAAACATCAGTAATAAACTGAAGACTATGCAACACACACAAAATGCTGCTGGAACTCAGCAGGCCAGGCAGCATCTACAGAAAAGAGTAAACAGTCGATGCTTCAGGCCAAGACCCTTCATTAGGGCTGGAAAACAAGATGACGAGTCAGAACAAGAACTGGAGGGAGGGGAGGAAAACACAAGGTGGTAGGTGATTAGTGAAACCGGGAGAGGGGAGTGGGGTGAAGTAAAGAGCTGGGAGGTTTATAGGTGAAACAGATAAAGGGCTGGAGAAGGAAAAATCTGATAGGAGAGAGTAGAAGGCCAAAGGGAAGAAAGGGAAGGAGGAAGAGTAACAGAGGGAGGTGATGGGAAAGTAAGGAGATAAGTTGAGAGAGGGAAACGAGAATGGGAATGGTGACGGTGGGGGCAGGCAATTACTGGAAGTTTGAAAAATGGGTGCTCATGCCATCAGGTTGGAGGCTACCCAGACGGAATATAAGGAGTTGCTTCTCCAACCCAAGTGTGGCTTTATCACGGCAGTAGAGAAGGTCATGAAGGAACGTGAATGGAACGTGGTATTAAATTGGGTGGCCACTGGGAAATCCCACTTTTTCTGGTGGATGTGAAGTGTTCTCCCAATCTACGCTGGGTCTCACCAATATACACCGGGGGCACCAGAAACATTATGTGATCCCAGCAGACTCACAGGTAAAGTGTCGCCTCACCTGGAAGGACTGTTTGGGGCCCTGAATAAGTGTGAGGGAAGAGGTGTAGGAGCAGGTATGGCACTTGTTCCATTTGCAAGGATTAGTACCAGGAGGGAGACCAGTAAGGAGTGTTGAATGGACAAGGGCGTTGTGTAGGGAGTGTTTCCTGTGGAATGTGGAAGGTGGGGGGTGCGGAGGGAGGGAGGGAAAGATGCACTTGATGGTTGGAGATGGTGATGAAGGGTCTCAGCCCAAAACTGAAGACTATCTTGTCTTTCCTTCTTTCCCAGTCCTGGGTTCTGGACCTAAAACGTTTACTGATTCTCTTTTCGGAGATGCTGTCATGACCGCTAAGTGTTTCCAGCATGTCCTGTTTTTATTTCTGAGATTATCGGTCAACCTTAGTAATGCAGAGTTCTGTCATTTTGGATAACATGCTCAAAATCCCTGTATCTAAAGGCTTCTGACTCAGGGCACTATCACTAAGCTGCAGATGACTACTCCAGTTAGGCGTGTACCGTACGATGGATTGAATCTGCGCTAGTTTGGTAAATGCATTAACTTTCTCAGATCATGAAAAACGTACATTTCCCAGCACATAATTTTGTGCGACATTGTTTTCAGATCAGAAGAGTTCACCTGGAACAGTAAAGAGTGGCGATCAAATCTGTAGATCATTCCCATAGGGAAGGGAGATTTACAGGAATACCAAGTGAATGATATGAATGTACAACACTTCCTCCCAAGTGGAGCACTGGGAGAGCTGCCAGAGTGTATATATAGATATATATACTGTATATCAAACTGATTATTTAAACAGAAGGCTGTGCACTTAACTAATATGTACAATATAATTGAAAACAAAATGAAAATATTGTGCCCTAGAATTTCTTATCGTCGCGGAGTACATGGTGTTTTAGCCTGTGGGCCAGTCACTTGGAGAATCAGTAACACCCAAGATCCAAGGTAACAGCCCCAAAATGCTCAGAAGGAACTCAACAAGTCAGGCAGTATCTATAGAGAGGAATAGAGTCAACGTTGAACTGAATTGAATTGACTTTATTTCTTACATCCTTCACATACATGAGGAAATGTGTCATGTGCAATCATAGTAATTTACAATAATTTATAACAAATAGAACAGTCAATGTAATATAGAGTACACTCAAATCAGCGTGAGTTCACCATTCTGATGGCCTTGTGGAAGAAGCTGTCCTGGAGCCTGTTGGTCCTGGCTTTTATGCTGCGGTACCGTTTCCTGGATGGTAGCAGCTGGAATAGATTGTGGTTGGGATGACTTGGGTCCCCAATGATCCTACGGGCTCTTTTTACACACCTGTCCTTGTAAATGTCCTGAATCAGGGGAAGGTCACAACTACAGATGCACTGGGCTGTCCGCACCACTCTCTGCAGAATCCTGTGATTAAGGAGGTGCAGTTCCCATACAGCCAGTCAGGATGCTCTCAATTGTGCCCCTGTAGCAAGTTGTTAGGATTTGGGTGCTCATACCAAACTTCCTCAACCATCTGAGGTGAAAGAGGCGTTGTTGTGCCTTTATCACCACACAGCTGGTGTGTACAGACCACGTGAGGCCCTTGGTGATGTGGATGCCGAGGAACTTGAAGCTATTTACCCCCTCAACCCCAGAACCATTGATGTCAATAGGGGTTAGCCTGTCTCCATTCCTCCTATAATCCACAACCAGCAATTTTGTTTTTGTGACATTGAAGGAGAGGTTGTTTTTTTGACACCACTGTGTCAGAGAGATTACTTCTTCCCTGTAGGCCACCTCGTTATTGTTTGAGATAAGGCCAATCAATGTAGTGTTGTCGGCAAATTTAATTAGCAGATTGGAGCTGTGGGTGGCAATACAGTCATGGGTAAAGGAGGGGACACAGTACACAGCCCTGAGGGGCTCCTGTATTGAAAGTCAGAGGGTTGGAGGTGAGGGAGCCCACTCTTTCAACCTGCTAGTGATCTGACAGGAAGTCCAGGATCCAGCTGCACAAGGCAGGGTCAAGGCCAAGGTCTCTGAGCATCTTGTCGAGCCCGGATAGAACTATGATGTTGAATGCTGAACTGTAGTCCAAGAACAGCATTCTCACCTCCTTCTTCTCCAGATGTGTAAGGACGGTATGTAGAGCAGTGGTTATTGCATTATCTGTCGATCGGTTGTGCCTGTAGGCAAATCGTAGGGGGTCCATTTTGGGTGGTAGCAAGCTATAGCAACCTTGACCAGCCTCTCAAAGCATTTGCTTATTATTGAGGTGAGTGCGACAGGACGCCAGTCATTCAGGCATGTTACTTTGGTCTTTTTTGGTACAGGGACAATGGAGGATAATTTGAAGCAGGAGGGCTCTCTACACTGAGAGAGGGAGAGGGAGAGATTAAAAATATCAGTAAACACACTTTTCAAGATCATAAGACCATAAGATATATATAGGAGCAGAATTAAGCCAATTGGCCCATTGAGTCTGTTCCACCATTTCATCACAGCTGATCCATTTCCCTCTCAGCCCTAATCTCCTGCCTTCTCCCCATATTCCTTCAAGCCCTGACTAATCAAGAATATATCAACCTCTGCCTTAAATATACCCAATGACTTAGCCTCCACAGCTGCCTGTGGCAATGAATTTCAAGGCTCACCATTCCCTGGCTAGAGAAATTCCTCATAATCTCCATTCTAAAAACACACCCCTCTATTCTGGGAGCAACACACACAAAATGCTGGTGGAACGCAGCAGGCCAGGCAGCATCTATAGGAAGAAGCACTGTTGATGTTTTGGACCGAGACCCCTCGTCAGTAAAGCAGCAATAGAATCAAAGACCTCACTCATGCCTGGCACTGTCTCATTCCCTTTTCCATCAGGCTGGAGACACAAAATTTGAAGGATGTACCTAAAGGACAGCCTCTACCCATTGTTATAAGATGATTGAATTAACCCCTAGTCAAAAAGATGGATACACACAAGTTCTGCGGATGCAGATGAAACAAAGATTGGTGGAGGGGCAGGTAGCGTTGAGGAAACAGGTAGGCTGCAGAAGGACTTAGACAGATTAGGAGAATGGGCAAAAGAGAGGCAAGTGAAATACAATGTTGGAAAATACATGGTTATGCACTTTGGTAGTAGAAATAAATGTATAGACTATTTTCTAAACGGGGAGAAAATCCAAAAATCTGAGATGCAAAGGGACTGGGAGTCCTTGTGCTGAACAACCTTATAAAGCTGAAGCTTTATAAGGCACTGGTGGGGCCTCACCTTGAGTATTGTGAACAGTTTTGGGTTCCTCATCTAAGAAAAGATGTGCTGGTGTTGGAGAAGGTTCTGATGAGGTTCACAAGGATGAATCCAGGAATTAAAGGTTTATCATACAAACAACGTTTGATAGCTGTGAATCTGTACTCGCTGGAATTTAGAATGATGAGGGGGGGATCTCCTTGAATCCTGGCCCATGTTGAAAGACCCAGACAGAGTAGATGTGGAAAGGATGTTTCCCATGGTTGGGGAGTCTAGGACTAGAGGGCACAGCTTCAGAACAGAGGGGCATCCATTTAAAATATAGATGCAAAGAAATTTCTTTAGCCAGAGGGTGGTGAATATGTGGAATTTATTACCACAGGCACCTGTGGAGGCCAGATCGTTGTGTGTATTTAAGGCAGAGTTTGATAGGTTCTGGTTGGACATGGCTTTAAAGGTTATGGGGAGAAGTTCAGGGAGTGGGGCTGAGGAGGGGAGAAAAAGATCAGCCATGATTGAATGACAGAGCAGACTCGATGGGCCAAACGGCCTCATTCTGCACCTAAGTCTTATGGTCTAAAAGAGGGTGATGGAATTCCTACTGAAGAGAGAAGCAGAGTTTCATCAAAGTAAACAATGTTATCTAGAGTAACATACACAAAATACAGAAGAAACTCGGCAGGTCAGGCAGCATCTATGGAAAGGAATGAACAGTCGACATTGCAGGCCGAGACCCTTCATCAAGACTGGAGAGGAAGGGGGAAGAAGCCAGAGTAAGAAGGTGGGGGGAGAGAATGAATATGAGCTGGCAGGTGGTAGGTGAAGCCAGACAAGGGGAGAAGTAGGTGGGTGGGGGAGGAGGGGGTGAAATGAGAAGCTGTGAAGTGATATATGGAAAAGATATAGGACTGAAGAAGAAATCTGATAAGGGAGGAGTGTGGACCATGGGAGAAATGAAAGGCGGAGAAAAGAAGAGGTAAGAAAGGGAGAAAGAATGGGAAATGAAAGAAGGGAGAAGGCTGGGGGTGGGGGGGGGAGAAATTACTGAAAGTTAGTGAAATCTATGTTCACGCCATCAGGTTGGAAGTGGCCCAAATGGAATATGAATAATAAGCGTCGTATATGAGTAATGTTATCCTGAAACATTAACTATTTCCCCCTCGTTAAAGCACTTACAAATTTCTTGCTGTTTTTATTTCAGGTTTCCAACATCTGCAATGGCTTGCCTTGATTTGCTGCCGAGTTCTGCTCCTATTTCTGCCCTTTCAAAGGGCAGCCCTCTAACTCAGGAATCAATCAGAGAAGCCACCTCCAAGACAAATATGCCTTTCCTTGTATCAGGAGTCCAAAACCAACTCTTACAGTTATTTTTTCCCCTTCCCTCCAAATGGCATTTCCTTTTTTATTGCCAGCTTGTCAGGCTGACACCTCAGCGAGCGTGCACCCTGCAGTGGTTCTCGGGAATTAAGGATAATTGCTCAGCATCAGTACCAGCCACATGTGCTCTGCATACAAGACGGATAAAAGCCTCGCCACAGCAGCCCCTCGCAGGTAATTGCACGGCAATGTACCCCATGCTAAGGAGTGTCTCCGTGCGCGATTTGTTTTCCGCAAGCCCGATAAATGGTTTACAAAGTAGCAATTGTACCTTGCAGCCAGAGAGAAAGGGCAAGCGCTAGGTGTAAAGTGAGGCTAAAATCCGGTCGGCCACTGACAGCTGAATGTTGTTAACAGATTTTCATCTGTATGTAATGCGCACTAATTCCTAAAATATGCACTCAGCTGAACCTGAGGGGAGTTTGTTTTACTACCTGTATTTTTAATTGTGCATTTGAAGACGCAACAGAGTGGAAAACTGCTTTCACATCCAGCGTACATGTAAATCGTTGTATAAATAGAGCTAATATTTTCCACAAGCAAAGGAACACTTGGAAGAGAATTAAAGCCCAGCTATTATGTATATAAACCAACCTATACCACACATGACCAGTAGTTTAGGCCTCTCAGGAGCAACTTATCAATTTCACCTAATCATGAAGTATGTGTTAGAAAATTACTTGTGATGGGCACTTTGAAAAGCAATGGTTTATCTCACCATAAGACCATGAGACTTAGGAGCAGAAATAGGCCATTCAGCCCATCGAGTCTGCTCCACCATTCCATCATGGCTGATTTATTATCCTTCTCAGCCCTATTCTCCTGCCTTCTTCCTGTAACCTTTGATTCCTTTAATAATCAAGAACCTATCTATCTCTGCTTTAAATCTATCCAGCAACACGACCTCTGCAGCTGGCTGTGGCAATAACTATTATTAGTTTATTATTGTCATATGTACCAAGATACAATGAAAAGCTTGACTTGCATACGGTTCATACAGATGAGATCATTACACGGTGTATTGAGGTAGAACAAGATAAAACAATAACATTGCAGGATAAAGTGAAACAGCTACAGAGAAGGTAAACAATGAAGAAAAAGATCTTAAGACCATAACACATTGAAGCAGAATTAGGCCATTCTATCCATCAAGTCTGATCCACAATTCCTTTAAGGCTGATTTATTATCCTTCTCAATCCCATTCTCCTGCTTTCTCCACATAATCTCTGACACCCTGACTGATCAATAGCCAATCAACTTCCGCTTTAAGTTTACACACAACATGGCCTTCACACCCGTCTGTGGCAATAAATTCCACAGATTCACCACCCACTGGATAAAGAAATTCCTCCTTATCTCTATTCTATAGGGACGTCCTTCTACTCTGAGGCTGTGCCCTCTAGTCCTAGACTTCGCTTCAATAGGAATTACCCGTTCCACATCCACGTTACCTAGGACATTCAATATTTGATAGGTTTCAATGAGATCCCCACTGGAAAACTGTCCTTTGAGGAGCTATTGGCTTTATAGTTTAGACATGGCCTTGTCTCTTAGAAGCAATCATACCTATGCCTCTCTGCCTTTCTGCTTTGCTGCGATTTCATGTTTTCACAAGTTCTGCCACAGGTCACAACCTTTCCCTCCTGAAGTTTGCATTCTTTTCATCTCTCACCCATTTCACTATGCCTACCATCCCCTGTCTACTTTCTGGTACTTCTCTGCTTCCCTTGCTTCATTTTTCGTTTACCGATGTGTTCATGCTCCTCCTGTCACTGTGCCTACTCATTCCAACCTTGTCACTGATTCCCTTGGCAGTGCCACCATTCCTTCTGCACTAATCTTCATGCTGGCCCTCTCCCATCCACAGTACAGGCTAAGTACAGTCGGTGGCCGCTTTATTTGGTACCTCCTGGACTTCATAGTCTTCTGCTTCTATAGCCCATCCGCTTCAAGCTTCAATCCATTTGTGCATTCAATAATTCAGTTTCAATGGTTCAATTTAATACCAGAGAATGTATACAGGATACAACATGAAATTCTATTCTTCGCAGACATCAATGAAACAGGAAAAAAAACCCAAAGGATGGACGACAGAAACCCAAAGCTACCCCCCAATGCACAAGCAGCTGCAAAAGCATCAACCCTCCGCTCCCCCCACCTGCACCAACAAAAGCTCCCACCATGCTAGCAATATCAAAGCCCCCAAACAGACCACGATCTCCAGTCCATCAAAAACTACAATCCATAACCCAGCACTTTGGTATCTCAGGCAGTCTCTCACTTACTAACGAGGGACAGAGATATTGCTCCCAAAACAATGCGCCTGGGAGACCAGTAGCTCACCGCTTAAATGTTACAATTTTCTGCTTCGCTTCTCCGAGTCCCCCGACTCAAGGACCGAGAGGCTGTCTCTCACCATCAAAAAGAGAGAGAGACAGAGGCCTTCTCCCAGCAGCAGCACACACTGCCTGCTGTCTTGGTGTTAGAGTCTCCTGCGATACTTTAGTTGGCAACATTGGCCAGGAACCGGGTTGACCACAGGGCCACACCCCGAATGTGCATGTCTTCCAGGTCGCACATGGAGATATCAAAATGCTAGGCCCCACAAAGAGGTTGAGGGCACACCGCTCATGGAGAACCATTGTTTAAGCTACAACACAGACTCCAATAGGATTGAAAAGAAAAGAAAGACATGAGAAATTAAGAATAAGCTGTTTCACTGTCAGACCGGAAGAAGTTGTCCAGGTCTGCTAAAATCTCTTATGCCATCTTTTCTCACTCCTCCCACCATAGGAGCTCTTTTGCACACCAGGTGTGGTTACTTGAGTTACTGTTGCCTTTCTGTCAGCTTGAACCAGTCTGGCCATTCTCCTCTGACCTCTCTCATTAACAAGGCATTTTCACTCAAAAATCTGCTGCTCACTGGCTGTTTTTTTTTATTTTTCACACCAATCTCTGTAAACTCTAAAGCAGGGTGTTCCCAACCTCTTTTTATGCATGGATCCCAACCATTAACCCAGGGGTCCATGGACCCCAGTTTGTGAACCCTGGTCTAGACAGTTGAGTGCAAAAATCCTAGGAGATCAGCAGTTTCTTAGATATTTTAACCACCCCCTCTGGCACCAACAATCATCCTACAGAAAAAGTCACTTAGATCACATTTCTTCCCACTTCTTATGTTAGGTCTGAACAACAACCTGACCGTGTCTGCATGCTTTTAAGCATTGGGTTCTGCCCGATGATTGGCTGATTAGATATTTGTATTAATGAGCAGGTGTATTGGTGTCCCTAATAAAGTGACCACTGGGGGTATTCTGTGCTCTTAAAATCAATACCAGTGGATTAGTATCTCCTGGATTTGGAACCACCAGAGAAATATTACGGTGGGATTGTGGTACCTCAGAATTTAACAGCATGGAAGTGGGCCATTCAAATTCAGATTCATTTATTTATCAAATGTACATTGAAACATACAGTGAAATGTGTAATTTGCATTAACAACTAACACAAGCTAGGGATGTGCTGCAGGCAACACACAAGGGTTGCCACACATTCCAGCACCAACATAGCATGCCTATCATGTTCAACAGAATCCCAAAAGCAACAACAGCAACAGCAACAGAACAACAGCAAAGCAATCCCTACCCACTCACACACAGACAAACCCTCAACCCCAGTTTATTATATTCATGCTGGCTACAAAGACCTGGCTAACCTACTCCACCCACCCACCCCCCCTTCCCCCGCCCAAAATACATGAGCTCGCTTGCCTCTGGACTAAGTTCCACTTGACAGTCTCTTGCCCTTTGTTGCCTGCCACTGAGCTCATTTTGAATCTAAGCTGCCACTGTGGATTGAACACGTTGTATCTTTTTAGACTAACTCCGCCATAGACAATCCCAAGCCTGGCTGCGAAGAACGAGCGTTGAGCATGGGTTTAATAACCCAACCTGTAAAAACCAAGGGCTACAGAAACCCTAGCAGAAGCTCAAAGAGCTCATCCCTGGGAAGGGAAGGATCTTTGATGGGCTACACGTGGGACAACTTGGAAGTCTGTACCAGGATAGAAGACTCTGCTGAGCTGCCTGTGCCCCATTAGGAGTGATGGGCTAAAAAATTATTTTTTTCCTAATCTCCAATGTAGGGCTTTGTCAAAGGTCTTGCAAGATCTATGTCACCTGCATCAAACACGCTTTCTCGTGGTTTTTTGTCATTACATCCTCATGATTCATTGCACAGTTGTAAATTGTATGTGATTATTCCTGCATCTTTCTGCACTATTTCTTTCCAATGAATTATCCACTACCAAATCAAGCTGAATACTCTGCATTTGTTTTGTATGTGGTTGGCTTCTTTTTTAAATATGCTATTGAATTGGCTGTGTTTGCCAATGAAGATTTGGTCAAAGATTCTTAGTCAAACCCAGTCAAAGGTCTTACAGATTCTTAGATCCTTAGAGATACAGCACAGTAGCAAACCCTTCCAGCCCAACGAGCACCCCCTGCCCAATCACACCCATGTGACCAATTAACTTACCAACCCAGACATCTTTGGAATGTGGGAGGAAACCAGAGCACCTGGAGGAAACCCACGTGTTCATAGGAAGAAAGTACAAATGCCTTCCAGAGAACAGTGGACTCAGGTCACTGGTGCTGTGATTATGCTGACAGCTACCCTACCATGAGGATCAAAGACTTCACAGTGTGTAAAGAGCATTTTCTGGAATGAGGGAGTTCAGAATCTCGAAAATCGTGGATATTTCTTCTGGGTGAGCAAAGATGAAGGTGAGATTTAACAGAGGGTTTAAAGTTATGAAGCATTTTGTTAAGAGCAAGAAGGAAAAACTGTTTCCACTGACAGTAGGTAATCAGAGGACAGTGATTTGACAGAAAATTGGAAAAGGAAACAGGAAAGGAGCTGGAGAACCTTTCTCTATGGAGTTGGTTGTTTTGTTCAGGAATGCTTTATTTGAAAGGTTGGTGGAAGCAGATCCAATAATAACTCTCAGAAGTTATTTGGCTAAATACTTAAAAAGAAAAGGACCTGCATGGCTATAAGGGAAAGAGCAGGGTTTGGGACTAATCAGCCGGCTCTTTCAAAGATCTACCACAGGCATTACTAGCCGCCTGGGATCTTTCTGTGCCCTATGATGGCATGATTCATTAAAATGAAGGAATGGAAAATCATGGTCCGCAACTTTCTGTGGAACACTCCTGGTGAGCACCACTTCCTGCTCGGAGTACTGGATCGCGGATTCAGCTCTAATGAGTAAACTGTAAAAGCCAAACGTTGAGTGGAATAATTTCCACTAAGATCCCTCCAGAATACACAATGTAGTCTGTTGTACAAAGAGATCTATGTGTTGGGATTGCGCAACATCAGACTGAACTATGAAGAGCTTAGACGTGGCATGAGGCTCCTGCGGCACAATGCCAACACTGTGCAATTTGTTGTAACAGAAGTCATAGCGGCTAATTGATCTAATTTAAAATTCAAATTCATGAGGGATTTTGGTAGAATATATTAAGAGAATCAAGCCCCGATGGAAGGTATCTTGGCACAAGTTTAATTTGGTTGACAAAGAACCAAAGGCGATATAGGAATAATTTTCTCTTTACCTGACGTGCTATATTCAAAAGCTCCCCTTTCAAAGAATACTCAGTACCTTTCAAAAGGGAAATGGGTGAATATTTGAATAAGAAAAGATTACAGTGCTCAGGGAAGAGAGCATAGGGAGCTGCACTAGCTGCAAAAATTACTACGCAAAAGAAAAAATATCAGAATCAGAATCAAGTTTAATATTAATGACATATGTTGCAATATTTGTCTTTTTCAGCAGCAGTACAGAGCAATACGTAAAAATCCTATAAAGTACATTATGAAATATGTAGACTGTATATATTTTAAAAATTAAATAAGTAGCGCAAAAAAGGAATAAACATAGCGAGGTAGTGTTCTTTGTCCATTCAGAAATCCAGGGTGGAGGGGAAAAAGCTGTTCCTAAAACATTGAGTGTGTGTCTTCAAACTCCTCTACCTCCTCCCTGATGGTAGTAAAAAGATGAGAACATGCCCTGAGTGATGGGGGTCCTTAATGATGGATACCAACTTTCTGAGGTATCGCCTTTTGGAGATGTCCTTGATGCTGGGGAGGTTAGTGCCCATGATGGATCTGGCTGAGTATGAAGCCTACTGCAGTTCTTTCTGATGCTGTGCAGTGGCCTCTCCATACCAGATGATGATGCAACCAGTTAGAATGCTCACCGTGGTACATCTGTAGAAATTTGCTAGAGTCTTTGGTTATTGTGAATTGCAAGCAGTAAGTCGAAGTTAAAAGCACACCTTTGCAAGTAAACAGTCTGGCTTGCAGATTAGGAGATATGGTTTGCAGAACGGTGACTATGAAATGTTTGCACATGCACCGTCCAAACGTTAAGACAATAGGGCTGTGTTAATTGGCTCGCATCAATCCAGGCAACATGGGCAAAATTACTTGTTCCATTTTGACTTGAGATCAAGCTTGCATACCAGGCGGTTGCTGTCACTTAGCATATCAAACACAGTCACTGTCATAAGCAATCAATAGATTTTGTATACTCAGGATATTTGTGTACTCAGAGACAGCCCTGACAACATTAATTCTGGCCATCTGGCTCTCTGTGTTCAGAAGCTTTCAGACATTCTGTGTCAATTATTTTGTTCCTGAAAAGGTATTTAAATGTTCAGAGGTGTCCCCCACTATAGACATCTAATTCAAAGGAAGTATTGTCAACCAAAAATATTGAAGTGAACGATCCAAGATTCAAGATTTAATGTAATTTTCAGTACCCAAGTGTAAAGGAGAATGAAATAATTGTTTCTCGGGATCCCTCACAGCACAAAAAAAACACAACAAGATAAAGCACACAATAATAATAACAAAAAACACAATAAACATAAGCACATAAGATAGCTTATATACATACGTAAGTTAATTTTATGCCCATAAAGTGATGCTAGACACAGCAGCATCTGTACATAAGGTGACTCTGACAGGAAATGATAAAGTGGTGGTGGAGATGTTGATCAGCTTTACTGCTTATGGAAAGTGACTATTTTTGAGTCTGGTATTCCTGGCATGGATGCTGTATAGTCTCCCTCCTTATGGGAGTGAGACAGATAGTCTATGAGCAGGATGTCTGTGGGATCCTTTATTATGTTACTGGCCCTTTTCCAGCATCTTTCTGTATGTATATATATATATACTTGATGGCAGCAAGGCTGGTGCCAGTAATGTGTTGGGCAGTTTTGATTACCCACTGTAGAGTGTTTCTGTCTGCTGCAGTGCAGTTTGCATACCATGCAGTGATACAGTGTGTTAGGATGTTCTCTACTGCACATCTGTAGAATGACATGAGTATAGACGTGCATAGTTCAACCGTCTTCAGCCTCCTCAGAAAGCAGAGGTGTTGTGAGCCTTCTTGATTGTGTGGAATGTGTTCTTGGACAATGAGAGTTTGCGTGAAATGTGCACTCTCAGGAGTTTTTATTTTCAAGTCAAGTCACTTTTATTGTCATTTCGACCATAACTGCTGGTACAGTACGTAGTAAAAATGAGACAACGTTTTTCAGGACTATGGTGTTACATGACACAGTACAAAAACTCTGTTGTTCCTCCGATATAAAGGTGGTATGACGGGTGCAAGTTCTCCTGAAGTCCATACCCATCTCCTTTGTCCTGTTAACATTCAGAAAGAGGATATTTGGCTGGCACCATACCTAGAACTCTTCCACCTCCTCCCTTTAGGCTATCTCATTGTTGTTAGTGATGAGCCCCACAACTGTCGTGTCTTTGGCAAACTTGACAATGTGATTACTTGGGTGTTTGGCCATGCAGTCATGTGTGAGGACAACGTAGAGCCCTGGGGTGCAATTGTGTTGTGGATGATGAGGATAGAGAAACTGTAGTACATCCTGACTCTCTGAGATCTGTAGGCTAGCAAGTCCGACAGCCAGTGGTATATTGAGACTGAAAAGTAAAAGTTTGTTAACAAGATTTGTGGGACAATCAGGTTGAATGCCAAACTGAATCAGCATTCTGATATAAGTGTCCTTGCTTTCTAGGTGTTCCAGGCCAAGGTGCATGACAGATATGGCATCTGTCATAGAGTGATTCTGTCCGTAAGCATATTGGTGAGAGTCCAATGCGGCAGGAGTGGAGATTTTGATATGTATCATTACTAGCCATTCAAAGCACTTCATGATGATTGGTGCCAGTACCACCGGGCAGTAGTTGGTTAGTTCTGAAGGTGCAGAGTTCTTTGGTAAAGAGGTGATGGTGGCTGATTTGAAGCATGTGGGGGCAGCAGCCTGGATGAGTGAAGGGTTGAAGGTGTCCATGAAGAGATCGGTGAGCTGGTGTGCACGCTCCCTGAGTACTCGGCCCTGGATGTCTGGTTTGACCACTTTACGGGGACTGACTCTTTATAAGGACTCAGAGTCCTTATCATGTCTGCTGTTGTTAGACAGTGGCTGCTCATCTGGCAGGAGGATAGTGGTATTGTGTTGCATGCCACAATGTGTGCATAAAGAATGGTGAGATACTTCCCAGTCCTCTGGAGCCATTGCAATTCTCCAGTCCATTCCAGGATCTAGTGACTCTTGAAAGATCATTAGTAATGTCCCCACAATCTTTTCAGCTCCCTCTTTTAGAACCCTGGTGTGTAGTCCATCTTGTCCAAGTGACCTGTCTACCTTCACCTTTCGGTTTCCCAAGCACCTTCTCTTTAGTAATAGCAACTCACTCTGCTCCCGACTCTCTTGAGTTTCTGGCATACTGCTGGTGTCTTCAACAGCGAAGACAGACCCAAAATACTTATTATGTTTATCCACCATTTCTTTGTCTTCCATTGCTACCTCTCCAGTGTCATTTTCCAGTGATATCCACTCTCACCTCTTTTTTACTCTTTCTATATCTGAAAAAATTCTTTTGCTTTCTACTTTTATATTATTGCTCACCTTCGCATTTTCTCTCCTGTTTTTTTTTTAGTTGTCTTCTGCTGGTTTTTCAAAGCTTCCCAATCCTCTGAATATCCACGAATTTTTGCTAAATTAGATGCCCTCTTTTTTGGTTTTATGCTGTGTCTGACCTCCCTTGTCAGCCATGGTTGCCTCATCCTCCGTTTAGGATGCTTCTTCATTTTTGCAAACATATCTTTCCTATGCCTTCCAAATTGCCCAGAAACTCCAGCCACTGCTGTTCTGCTGTCATCCCTGATAGTGTCTCCTTCCAATCAACTCAGGCCAGCTCCTCTCTCCTGCCTCTGTACTCCCTCCACTGGAATACAGATACATCTATCCTGACTTGACATTGTAACTATTGAAATTGTACCTGCTGTTACATTTGATCTGAAGAGTATCAAATGCGATGTACTTTTGGGTTCGTGAGACTCCAATATGAGTGTCTCCAGAAGAATGCCTGCTTGTTATGATGAATCATGACTTCTACATCACCAGTTTTTGTATCTCTCCAGAGGCTTTGATCACAGTCACAGCACTTCTCTCCAAAGCAAAAACCCCTAGCTCGCTCAACTTACCCTCATAAGACATGCTCTCTAATCCAGGCAACACCATGGTAAATCTCCTCTGCACTCTCTCTAAAGCTTCCACATCCTTCCTACAATGAGGTGACCAGAAATAAACCGATTCTCCAAAAGTGGTCTAGCCCTGGGTTTTATAGTGCTGCGACATTATCTCACAGATCTTGAACTCAATCCCCTAACTAATGAAGGCTATCACACCATATGCCTTCTTAGCAAGCCTATCAAAGTGCAGTGCAACTTTGAAGGATCTATGGACATGGAACTATGAGGTGAAATACACAGCATTTGCTGAAATTCTGAAATAAAAGAGAAAGCTGGAAATATTCCTACCCGGTAGACTGGTGTAGAGAGAAGAATGATGGATAATCTCAGAATCAGGTTTAATATCATTGACATATGTTGTGAAATTTGTTGTTTTGCAGCAACAAACAGTGTAATACCTAACAGTACCATAAGTGACAATAAGAAATACAGTTAATTGGGACACATCAGAACCAGAACATTTTGGCCCAATTAAGAGGCTGCCCCATTTAGCCAAAGTTTCATGGAAATAGTTAAAAAGGTATAAAAACGAGAAACTGATTTACAAGTTATGTATTTAAATAAAATACAGAACAAATTAGAGCACTACCAATACTATTGCTGTTCTATAAAACTGTGTATGAATTCCTAATACAGTATCCTCAGAGGAATTCACCCACGTCACATTGTTTTAATTGTAAATGAAGAAAACCACTGCAGACACTTAGCGCATATAATGGACTGGGGCTTCATACAATGCTGTCGATGATTGTATCCTCCAAATCTTCATTTTTCATTGTAACATTCAAGATGATTATTGATACCTTCAAATTCTTTGTAGCTTCTAAGTTGATGAAGTAGTGCAACTGATTTTGCTCCTGGCTGTTACTGGCATCTCCAAGCCTGAATGCTTGAAGCCACAGTGAGCAAAGCAGTTCTGAATTGCCTTAATACTTATTTCTTGTAACTACCAGTGACAAAAATCACTACTTTTTAAATACAAACACACACTATACTATTAAAATCTGTCCACTGAAAACATGGGGTTATGTTTAATGGCCATGTAAGTGCACCCAACTGTCACTCATAAGAAACTATTCTGCATCAGTCCCCTGTCACTATTAAGCAGCATGATACCCCAAATAAACAAAGGAAATCCTGAGCAACACACACAAAGTGCTGGAGGAACTCAGCAGGTCAAGCAGCATCAATGCAAATAAATAGATGGTCAAAATTTCGGGCTAAGACCCTTCTTCAGGACTGGGTAACAAATTATGTATTTAAATAAAATACAGAAGCGAAGTCTGGCTCTTTGACGGATTCGTTTTTGTTCTTTAAGAGTTGTCCCAAATAAGGAGCTGCCCTGATTAGCCGATGGCCCAGTTAACCGGAATCCATTGCATAGATTAAATTAAATTAATGCAAGTTAGATTAAATAAGTAATGCAAAAAGAAAGCAAAAATAGTGTTCATGGGTTTGTTCATTGTCTGTTTAGAAATCAGATGGCAGGGGGAAGAAGCTGTTCCTAAAACATCGAGTGCGTGTCTTCAGGCTGCTGTACCTTGGGAAAAGGTACAGCAAAGAGACGAGGACATGTCCTGGGTGACGCATGACCTTTTTGATGCCGCCATTTTGAAGCATTGCCTTTTGAAGATGTCATTGATGCTGGGTAGGCTAGTGCCCATGATGGAGCTGTCGGAGTTTACAAACTGTTGCATCTTTTTCCAATCCTGTGCAGAGGCAATGCAGCCAGTTAGGATGCTCTCCACAGTACAAATGTAGAAATTTGTTAGAGTCTTTGATGTCATACAACATCTCCTCAAACTCCTAATGAAATACAGCTGCTGATGTGCTACATATGTTGGGCCCAGGCTAGATCTTCAGAGATGTTGACACCCAGGAACACGAACCTGTTCACCCTTTCCACGGCTGATTGCTCGATGAAGAGCATTGTGTGTTCTCTCAATTTCCCGTATCTGAAGTCCACAATGAGCTTCTCGGTCCTACTAACACTGAATGTAAGTTTATTGTTGCAACATCACTTAACCAGCTGTCCTATCTCACAAATTTTCACATTGCAAGCTGAACTTTGGACCACATATTCCTGCCATTAATGAGGCTGTGTTGCTCTGATGCTCCCTCTTCCCATCTGTCAATGAAGCCTTCATCTTTTTCTTTGTCTTGGCTGCTGCTGAGCTGATTACTCCCTCACTCTACCCTTCATATGCCTGAGGTCATCTAATATGCTCTCTGTCTGTCCCAAATTCCACCACTGCCACTCACTCACTCCTGATCAAACAATGTTTCCATTTAAAGTGTCTCACCCCACACCCCCTCCACAATGATCTCACCTCGTTGTCGCCCACCTTATAACCTTCTGAATTATTTACACACTTCCGCTTTTATCTTTTTTCATCAAAATCAAATTTAATTGCTCGACCATTGACAAATATGTCTTTAAAAACCAAAGTTCTTGAATTCCTTTCTAAACCTCTCTACCCCTCTGTCTAACCTTCCTCCTTAGATCTTATCTTTTGATCATCTGTATCAACATCGCCTTATAAGGCTTGGTATTAAATTTTGTTTAATACCTTTCCTGCCATGGGCCTCAGGATTCAAGGTTAGGGAGTTTAGAAACAATGGCTTGCGATTATTCTTCAGTCTATTATACGAAGAGTAGTTTTCAAAACTACTGTTCATTTTTAAAACCATTACAGGGGTGCTGCGGTAGTGTCGTGGTCAGCACAAGGCTATTACAGCTCGGGGTATTCTGGAGTTCAGAGTTAAATTCCAGCACCGTCTAAGGAATTTGTACATTCTCCCCGTGAACATATGCGTTTCCTTTGGGAGCTCCAGTTTCCTCTGGGTGCTCCGGTTTCCTTTGAGAGCTCCAGTTTCCTCTGGGTGCTCCGGTTTCCTTTGGGTGCTCCGGTTTCCTCTGGGTGCTCCGGTTTCCTCTCACAGCCCAAAGTTACATTGATTGGTAGGTTAATGGCCATTGTAAATTGTTCTGTGAATAGGCTAGTGTTAACTTGCTGATGATAAGGCCAAATCTCCTCACTATTGGCAGAATCTCAGATGGGAATAGAGATGAGAGGGCATACCGGAGTGAGATATACCAGCTAGTTGAGTGGTGTCACAGCAACAACTGTGCACTCAACATCTATAAGGCAAAAGAGTTGATTGTGGATTTCAGAAAGGGTAAGATGAGGCCATGAACATAAACCAGTCCTTAGAGAGGGATCAGAAATGGAGAGAGTGATCAATTTCAAGTTCCTGGGTGTCAAGGTTTCCAAGGATCTGGTCCCAACATATAGATGTAGCTATAAAGGAGGCTAGACAGTGGCTATATTTCATTAGGAGTTTGAGGAGGTTTGATTTGTCACCTAAAGTACATACAGATGTACTGTGGAGAGCATTCTGACAGGCTGCATCACTGTTCAGTATGGGGGGGGGGGGAGGGTAGCTACAGCGCAGGATCAACAGATGCTACAGAAAGTTATAAAATTAGTCAACTCCATCATGGATGTAAGCCTCCATAGTATCCAAGATATCTTCAAGGAATGGTGCCTCAGAAATCCATTATTAAGGATTTCCATCATCCAGAACATGGCCTCCTCATTGTTACCATCGGGTAGGAGGTACAGAAGCCTGAAGGCACACACTCAGCGATTCAGGAACAGCTTCTTCCCCTCTGCCATCTGATTCCTAAATGGACATTGAACCCAAGAAACACACCCAAGAATGCTACCTCACTTTTTGTTTTCCGTCTTCACACTATTTTTAATTTAACTATTTAATATACATATACATACTTTCTGTAATTGATTTTTCTATGTTTATCACGTATTATATTGTACCGCTGCCACTAAGTTAACAAATTCCACGTCATATGCTGGTGGTATTAAACCTGATTCCAATTCTAACTCTGTACAGGTGGGTTGCTGGGCAACGAGACTTATTGGGCCAGAAGGGCCTCTTCCGAGCTGTATCTCTGAATTAATTAATGGTGACTAAAATGGGATCTATCAAAATTCCATCAGTTTGTCTAGGTTATCAGTTTCTCATTCAGAGGGTTTTAGTTTGAGCCTTATACCTGAAATTGTTCTCCTCATTTAAGGCAAGACATTAGGAGATTCACAGGGGTGGGTCAGACTATGTGAAATACAATATTTCCCTCTGCAAACTGAACAATTTTCCAAGAGATTCCAAATGCCATTGCAAGTGGTGACTTTTCGTTTCAATAAACAATCAGGTAGGGGAAGCTAATGAGCAAGCAGCATCTGCGGAGGAAGGAAATACTGACATTTCTGGTCAAAGATATCCAGTTTTCTTGGTGTCAACTTCTCTGAAGATCTATCCTAGGTCCAACATATTGATGCAATTACAAAGAAGGCATGACAGCAGCTATACTTCATTAGGAGTGTGAAGACAGTTGTTGGCACACCAAAGACACTGGCACATTTCTATGTATGTACTGTGGAGAGTATTCCAACAGGTTGTATCACCGGTTGGTATGGAGGCACAAATGGACAGGAATGGAAAGAGCTGCAGAAGGTTGAATGTCATAAACACAAGAATTCTGCAGATGTCAGAAATCCAGAGCAACACACAAAAAATGCTGGAGGAACTCAGCAGGTCAGGCAGCATCGATGGAAATGAATAAACAGGCAGAGGCCCTTCTTCAGGAAAACTCAGCCTGCTCCATCACGGACACCAGCAGCCTCACCACCAAGAACATCTTCAAAAGGCGATAATTCAAAAATGTGGTATAAATTATTAAGGACCCTTACCATCCAGAACATGTCCTCTTCCAGTCCTGCTGAAGGGTCTCGGCCCGACACTTCAACTGTACTCTTTTCCATAGATGTTGCCTGGCCTGCTGAGTTCCTTCAGCATTTTGTGTGCCTTGCTTGGATTTGAATTCTATTGAATTGACTTTATTACTTACATCCTTCATTTATATGAGAAGTAAAATTCATTATGTTACGCCTCCATCTAAATGTGCAATGTGCAATTTATAGTAATTTATAATAAATAGTATGTACAACAGGACAGTCAATATAGCATAGAAATACAATTGTATCAGCATGAATTAATCAGTCTAATGGCCTGGTGGAAGAAGCTGTCCCGGAGCCTGTTGGTCCTGGCTTTTATGGTTGCATAACCATTTCCCAGATGGTAACAGCTGGAACAGTTTGTGATTGGGGTGACCCAGGTCCCCAATGATCCTTCAGGTCCATTTTACAAACCCGTCTGTGTAAATGTCCTGAATAGTGGGAAGTTCACATCTACAGATGTGCTGGGCTGTCCGCACCACTCTCTGCAGATTGAGGGAAGCACAGTCTCCATACCAAGCAGTGATGCAGCCAGCATCTATAGATTTTCTCTAGGTCATGTCCTCTTCTACGAGAGTACTACTATCTATTTGCATTACTTATCTTGTTTATATTTTCTATTGTAAGTCATATTATTTTTTAATGTATTGCACTGTAGTGCAGCCACAAAACTACAAAATATCATGACATTTGTATGTCAGTGATAGTAAAGCTGATTCTAATATTAGTATTACAATGTATATCATCCCCATAGATGCTGTTTGACCTGCTGAGTTCCTCCAGAAGATTGTTTGTGGCTCCAGATTCCACAATCTGCTGTCTCTTCTGTCTGCATCTGATTTAGATTAGATTAGTTTATGGTTATATACACCAGGGTGCAATGAAATTCCTTGTTTGCGTGAAGCTCAAAGAGTAAACAGTTTACATAGAGATCATAAACACAACAATAAATACAATAACAGGCACAAAACAGCAGAATAATTGCGCTATCTGAAGTAGAGCAAAAATAAATACTTCAGTGATTAGAATGGAAAACTGAGAGAGGTAGAGTTAAGAGCACGAGAATGTGGCAACACCATCGGGAAGGGGATGTGAACCAAGTGACTGATGCAGAAATCTGATAGCATTAGGGAAAAAGTGTGGATATCCAGACTTTCAAGCTCCTTGACATAGGGACAGGTTGTAGCTAGTGATCCAGTGAGTGGCAATTCTGTGGGTGAAAATGCTTTGTTAGAGAGAGAGACTGGCCACACTGAGCGGTGTGCAGAAGAGCATCTCTGAATGCACAACATGTCGGACCTTGAAGTGTATGGGCTACAGCAGCAAAAGACCACAAACTTATACCCTGTGACTACTTCATTAAATACAGGGATGTAACTCATACAGTGGCCACTATGTGTATATGAATGCAAGCATATTTACCTCATACCTATCTTATCTTCTGTCATCAGGTCAAATATAGAGAGGGGAGTATTACAGAGTATGTTTCATTTACTAGACTATAATAATCCATTATTTCTTGGGAGCCTTATTGAGATGCACCAACGAAGACAAAGACAGAATCAATTGAGGGTTACTTCAAAATTCTCAAACTCAGACGTGCATTGTAAGATTAACATTTCATGCTGACTAAATTGAGGCAAGAGGGCAGCCAGAATGGTAAATGGAAAAGGAGAGAAGGGGGAGGAGGAAAAATTACTGGAAGATGGAGTAATTGATGTACATGCCATCAGGCTGGAGGCACTCCATTTTGACTCCCCTCTTCACTCTTTCTCTTCTACTCACCTGCCCATCACCGCCCTCTAACACCACTCCTTCTTTCCTTTCTTCTATCAAATTGTGTCTTCTTCAGCCCTTTACCTTTTCTTGCTATCACCTCCCAGCTTCTCACTTCATCCCCTTCCCCCATCCTCAATTTCCTGCTCAACTGGCTTTACCTATCGCCTTCCAGCTTGAACTCCTAACAACTTCCTCCCCTGCCTACTTATTCTGGCTTCTTCCCCCTTCCTTTCCAGTCCCGATGAAGGGTCTCAGCCCAAAACGTTGACTGTTTATTCCTCTCCACAGATGCTGCCTGATCTGCTGAGTTCCTCCAACATTTTGTGTGTGTTCCTCCAAATCAGATTGTCAATGATATTAATGGTTGTATTTTCTGGAGACTTTGGACTGCACTGATTGAAATCAATTTCTCATTTGTAGCAACGGAGGTTGAGGACACCACGCCGTAGAGGTCAGTGGTTAATGATAAAAGGTGGAACGTTGAAGGGGAACGGGGAACATGAGGGGGAACTTCTTCACTCAGAGGGTGGTGAGAGTGTGGAATGAGCTGCCAGAGGAAGTGGTGGATGAAGGTCCAATTTCATCTTTTAAAAGAAATTTGGACAGGTACTGTATGGGAGGGAGCAGGTTGATGGGACAAGGCAGATAATTCGGCATAGACTAAATGGGCTGAAGGGTCTATTTTTGTGCTGTAATGTTCTACGATGCTATATTTTGTCCCAGAAGGTAGAAATGATAAACTGGATGACAGGCATCCTTGGCAATAAAACTAGCCTTTCAGTAGAAAACACTCCGAGAAGATGAAATACATTGAAGTGACGAGCCTGTGATAGAGTTTGATAACTCATTGGGTTTGCACTAATTCACAGGACGAAACAAATTCATCACATGTAGCTCTTTAGAGACCCTTTGATATCAGAATAGACTCAGTGGCCACTTTATTAGGTACACCTCTCCACCTGCTCAATAATACAAATATCTAATTAACCGATCATACGACAGCAACTCAATGCATAAAGGCATGCTGACATGGCCAAGAGCTTCAGTTTTTGTTCAGTCCAAACATCAGAAAGGGGAAGAAATGTGATCTAACTGACTTCAAGCATTGAATAATTGTTGGTGCAAGGCGCGATGGTTTGAGTATCTCCTGGGATCTTCACTCACAACAGTCCCCAGAGTTTACAGAGACTGGTGTGAAAAACAAAAAATCATCCAGCAGAGAAAACCAGATGCCTCAATGGTTTTTTATCTGGGTTGTTTGTGCATTTCCTGGGCAATGCAGGCTAACCCTGGTGAGATTTGGTAACCTATATGACAGCATTTTAGGATGCCCTGGTAGCGTAGCAGTTACCTTGACATTATTACAGCTCTGGGTGTCGGAGTCCGGAGTTCAATTCTGGTGTCTTCGGTAAGAAAATTTGTACGTACTTCCCATGTGCGTGTGGGTTTCCTCCAGGTGCTCCAGTTTCTTCTCCAAGTCCAAAGACATACCAGTTTATAGGTTAATTTCTCATTGTAAGTTCTCCTGTCATTAGGCTGGGGCTTAAGTAGGTGGGTTGCTGGGCCGTGCGACTCATTGGACTCGAAGGGCCTGTTCCGTGCTGTAACTCTAAATAAATAAATTTCAAAGATGAACGCGGTAGTTACCCCTGTGGTCTAAACCAAAACAAATCCCTTAAACAGCTTCACTGAAGTGGGAGTTCACATCTAATCAGTTGTACTAACCATAAATCCCTAATCTGTTTGCTTCCCTCCATAGATGCTCTGTGACCCATTTAGTTCCATAGTGCCTCCAATATTTAGTAGCATTGTGGTCAACTCAATGGATTTTAGAGGCAAAACCTGCTTCCTGGATTTGTAGCAGATTCTCTGTAGGAATTGGATGAATTACTGAATCAAAATGAGAAGGACAAACTTTTCTTTGAGACAGGGTGTTGTGCTCAAGTTGACTATTGTGCTTTCTTAATATACACTGATTGCTCTTCAAAATGTAGATCCTCCTTCTTTCTTTAGGGTCAATTGCGACTTAAAGTGGCCACTGGAGACAAGGCAATTTGCACCGACATGGCTGAGTGTGCCTACCAGTCAGACGCAGTCTCTAACGCGTCTGTCCGTTCCGTCCTGGAATTTCACTGGCTTCCATCAAAAGTGCGAGCTGGAACTGATTCAGGTCTAGTTTATGCACCAATACAAACCTCATGGTGGGGAGAGAATGGAAAAGGAGGACGGGGGCTTGTAACAATAAGATCCAGGTGTGATGTGTTTACGCTACAAAGTTCACCAGAGTGGAAACCCCGTTAGTTTCTATAGAGCATTAATCAACCAACTTGGGCTATGTGCCAACAGGAGATGGAATGTTCTCTGTGGCCTTTTAATGCATGGATCTAAACATTATGGCAAGCTGAGTGGCCTTTGCTAATTCTCACCTTCAAAAAAATCCATCACAAAGGAAAGAAAAAGTGCAAGTGCTGTAAATATAGAATTTTTTTAAAAAAAACATTAAAGTCCAGTGAAAATATGGCAGGGTAGGTGCAGAAGAAAGGTGGATTACAGTTTTGGATATAGGGGCCTTGAATGGAGCTGACAGAAAGCCCATTGCCCATTCTTACTCTTTTCAGTTGGCCTTGGGCCTAAGGCATTTTTCACAGAAGGCTCCACTTCTGGTCGGTTTCACTGAATTTATCATGCTGCGATTGGCAATACCAAAAGTAAATAAATGCTAGTGGAGGATGGGATCTTAAGAGAAGAGACCAGTAAAAGAAGTATAAATCCTGAAGGCTTGGCAGGCTTTCCTTTCCCAGCTACAACACTCAAAAAACTGTTTGATTTAAGAGAGGGTAATGCACATTTTCTTTTATTGTGCATTTCAATTAAGGCTTATAAAAGCTCCTAGAGATGTAACATTGCTGTTTTAAATACCTTTCCACTAATCTGCAATGGCCAGATACATGGTTCAGTAACATCTGGACCACGCTAGCCTCCAGAATAGCACTGTTTTCCTTTTACACGATAATATATTTAACAACTTATATTTAATCTCTGCACTTTCCTACAGTTTTGTGGAGTTGACTGGCAGACCCATAACAGCCTGACAAAGCTAACCCCTGGGCACGCAGTGAGTTTTAACACCCAGTGGTATTTTACAGCATTTCTGTGGGTAATTAACATCCCAAGCCTTTGCTGTAATTAACACCAAAGGAACATTAGAGCAAAGGCTGGTGTTGAGAAGCATGCCTTTTGTAGAGAAGGTTTTTTTTAAACCAGAACCTCTCCCCCACTAGCCCAACTAACCCTTCCTCAACCCTTCCCACATACTCTCTTCCAACGCTGGCCTAGGCTTGCTTTGACTGTGAAACCTACCTCCCAGGCTGCCTTTGAAGGTGGATTTTTATGTTCCCAGATACAAATCAAGCGAACTTCAGAGCAGCAGGAGACTGTAAACGAACCCAGCAAGGGCCCGACAGGATAAAGGAACTGAGCAGATCCCCACACTGTTAGCAGTGTTGATGGAGGTGGGGTTGTCAAAAAGGAGATGCACTTTGGGACCATATAACTCCTTTGAACCCCATCTGCAGAGTGTGCTCATTGTAAACACTCTGCCCAGCTGGCAGAGCAGATAAGGTAACCCCAGGCATAACATGACGCGTGCCGTAACACCAGGGCAGAATTTCACGCCAAATTGTGGAATCAAATTGCCAAGTTTCCTCACACAAGATTGTACTGAATTGCAGGGCTATTATTTAAATGGAGAGCCTAATTATCATCATTTCCTTTGGACTCACAATATTCCCCTCCACCCCCCTGCCCCCTCCCCATCGCTGCTCTGCAATCTCCCCCGTCGAAAGCAGCCATTTCTAATTCCGACCTCTATGAAGAGGGCCTGAACACAGCATGGTCAGGTACTGGATCTATAACATGAATCTACAGGGGAAATAGACCATTGTGGGAACCAGCAGGAAAGTGGAAATCACTCAGGCTCTGCCATGGGCAGAAATTCCCAGGTAAATCAAGGCAAGGAATGAAAGATGTTCTTAAAGTGGTGTCATATCCCTCTGATTCCTGGGAATCAGTGGCCTATGCCCGATCAAAGTGGGAAAGCCACACAGTGTCGCAAAAGCGAAGGAGCTGGTTGTGGACTACAGGAGGAATGGAAACAGGCTAACCCCTATTGACATCAATGGATCTGAGGTGGAGAGGGTGAACAGCTTTAAGTTCCTCAACATAAACATCACTGAGGTTCTCACGTGGTCTGTACATACTGGCTGAGTGGTGAAAAAGGCACAACAGCGCCTCTTTCACCTCAGACAGTTGAAGAAATTGGTATGAGCCCCCAAATCCTAAGAACTTTCTACAGCGGCACAATTGAGAGCATCCTGACTGGCTGGTATGGGAACTGTACTTCTCTTAATCGCAGGACTCTGCAGAGAGTGCTGCGGCCAGCCCAGTGCATCTGTAGATGTGAACTTCCCACTATTTAGAACATTTACAAAGACAGGTGTGTAAAAAGGGCTCGAAGGATCACTGGGGTCCCGAATCACCCCAACCACAAACTGTTCCAGCTGCTAACATCTGGAAAACAGTACCACAGCATAAAAGCCAGGACCAACAGCCTCCGGAACAGCTTCTTCCACCAGGCTATCAGACTGATTAATTCATGCTGATACAATTGTATTTCTATGTTATATTGACTGTCCTGTTGCCCATACTGTTTATTATAAATTACTATAAATTGCACATTGAACACTTAGAGGGAGATGTAATGTGAAGGTTTTTACTCCTCATGTATATGAAGGGTGTAAGAAATAAAGTCAATTCAATTCAAGCATGGGAGGGCTGGCAACTGTCACATTCCAAGCAGAAGCTCAATGGAGCCAACCACGCAAAGGCTCTATGGGGAAGGAACACCATCTGTAGTCACTCCGCTACTGGAAGCTGAGGGCTTGAGTGTGCCAGGGAAGCCCCTCAGACAACGAAAGGTTGCGTCACCCCAAGGAACCGTGTGAGAGGCAATGTAAAGAAAAGATGTGCTAGCACTACTGATGCGGTGGCAGGGTGGAGCTACATCTCTACCAAAGGTGCTCCTTCCCTCCGCTAGCCTGCAGCTCACCCTTGGGCAAAGTGTAGCTCAAGCTTACCAACACTACCCCTACCCCCCCCCCAACCCCGACTGGGGTCATGTGAAGCCCTGGGAGCAGTGGTGGATGGTCGTATGAACAGCTGGTGCATATCACAAGTCCTGGTTATGAATCCACTGACACCAGGCAGACGATCTCTGAAGAGTATTGATAATGGCTGGGGTCAGCCATCTTGCAAAGACACTACACAGAAGGAGGCAATAGCAAACTAGTTCTGCAGAAAAATTTGCCAAGAACAATCACAGTGATGGATAAGATGACACGGCACATAATGATGATGATGAACAGTACTGAAAGTATTAACCAAATGACACTCAGAATATAACAGCTGGCTGGTGGTGTAGTGGCTGGACTTCGAGGTGAGTGGTCCTGGGTTCCAACCAGCTCATTTTCCATCCGTGCTGGTTTGAGCAGTGTCAAGCTCGTAAAAAAAAAACAGACAAACGGTGGATGTTGGTTGCCAGCCATCCTGAGGGACAGCTGAAGAAGGAGAGCTTGAGATTAGCCACAACCAAACTGGATGTCAGAACAAAGGTGGCAAAATTCAAACAGACTTAGAGTCATGGAGTCATAGAGCTACACAGTGCGCCAATAGGCCCTTTGGTCCAGCTCATTCACGCTGGTCAAGGAGTCTTACTGACCGAGTCCCGTTTGCTTGCATTAAGCCCATATTTTTCTGAATCTTTCTTATCTATGCAACTAACCAAAATCGTATTAAGTGTTGTAATGTTGTAATGTTACCTGCCTCAACCAGTTCCATTCGCAGTGCAGTCCATATCGCCAGCACACTCTGTGTGTAAAAGTTGCCCCTCAACTCCATTTAAAATTTTCCCCTCTCTCTTTAAACCTATGCCCTCTGGTTTAGGAACCGCCTATACTGGCGGAAGACTTTGGCTGTGCACTTCATCCAAATCCCTCATGAGTTTATGAACCTCTAAAAAGGTTAATACATGTAAAGTGCTGTTGGATGTCCTAAGAATGTAAAAGACAGGTAATGAGATTAATGGATTTCTGGCTAAATTTGCCGATGATACAAAGATAGGTGGAGGAGCGGGTAGAGTTGAGGAAACAGTGAGCCTGCAGAGAGACTTAGATAGTTTGGGGAATGGGCAAAGAAGTGGCAGATGAAATACAATGTTGCAAAGTGTATGGTCATGCACTTTGGTGAAAGAAATAAACAGGCAGACTATTATTTGGAATGGGAGAGAATTCAAAATGAAGAGATGCAAAGAGACTTGGGAGTCCTTGTGTAAGATACCCTAAAGGTTAACCTCCAGGTTGAGTCGGTGGTGGAGAAGGCGAATGCAATGCTAGCATTCATTTCTAGAGGTATAGAATATAAGAGCAGGGATGTGATGTTGAGTCTCTATAAGGCACTTGTGAGACCACACTTGGAGTATTGTGTGCAGTTTTGGGCTCCTTATTTTAGAAAGGATATACTGACATTGGAGAGGGTTCAGAGAAGATTCATGAGAATGATTCCAGCAATGAAAGCGTTACTGTATGAGCGCTTGGGCTGTATTCGCTGGAGTACAGGAGAATGAGGGGGGATCTCATAGAAACATTCCGAACGTTAAAAGGCCTGAACAGATTAGATACGGCAAAGTTATTTCCCATGGTAGGGGAGTCCAGGACAAGAGGGCACGACTTCAGGATTGAAGAATGTCCATTTAGAACAGAGATGCAGAGAAATTACTTTAGTCAAAGGGTGGTAAATCTGTGGAATTTGTTACCACGAGTGGCAGTGGAGGCCAAGTCATTGGGTGCATTTAAGGCAGAGATAGATAGGTTCTTGATTAGCCAGGGCATCAAAGGGTATTGGGTGAAAGCAGGGGAGTGGGGATGACTGGAAGAATTGGATCAGCCCATGATTGAATGGCAGAGCAGACTTGATAGACTGAATGGCCTACTTCTGCTCCTATATCTTATGGTCTTATGGTGTTATTTTCTTTTGGATCAGGAATCCCCAACCTTGGGTCCACAGACCCCTTGCTTAATGGTTTTGGTCCATGGCGTAAAAAAAGTGGGGAACCCCTGACTTAGACAGACAAATGAAGATTACTTTCTTAGAATTTACCACAGACTGATATTGAGGCAGAAGTGACAGGACCACATTTGTAGCTCTGCCTGAATTGTCCAGGGGGTTGAAAACAGACTCAATGGGCCAAATGGCCTACTTCTGCTCCTTTGTCTTGTCTTGTGAACACAGGCAGCTCCATCATGGGCACTAGCTTCGCGACCATTGATGCTATCTTCAAAAGGCAATGCCTCAAACAAGCTGACATCCATCATTAAGGAACACCGCCACCCAGGCCATGCCCTCTTCTCATTACAACCATCAATGTGGAGCTACAGGACCCTAAAGACATGACACACATTCAGTGTTTCAGGAACAGCTGCTTCCCCTCCACCATCAGATTTCTGAATTTGACCATGAACTCATAAGCACTACCTCATTATTATTGTTCTTTTATTTGAAATACTCATTTACTTTGTATATATATATATCTTTCTAACTGTCATTTATGGTATATTTCATATATTGTACTGTTCTGCTGCTGCTAAGCAACAAACTTCAACAAACAAACACCATAGAAAGGGTGCAGAGGAGATTTACAAGGATGTTGCCTGGATTGGGGAGCATGCCTTATGAGAATAGGTTGAGTGAACTCGGCCTTTTCTCCTTGGGGTGAAGGAGGATCAGAGGTGACCTGATAGAGGTGTACAAGATGATGAGGGGCATTGATTGTGTGGATAGTCAGAGGCTTTTTCCCAGGGCTGAAATGGTTTCCACAAGAGGACACAAGTTTAAGATGCTGGGGAGTAGGTACAGAGGTGATGTCAGGGGTAAGTTTTTTACTCAGAGAGTGGTGAGTGTGTGGAATGGGCTGCCAGCGACGGTGGTGGAGGCAGATAAAATAGGGTCTTTTAGGAGACTTTTGGTTAGGTACATGGAGCTTAGAAAAATAGAGGGCTATGGGTAAGTCTAGTAATTTCCAAGGTAGGGACATGTTCAGCACAACTTTGCAGGCTGAAGGGCCTGTATTGTGCTGTAGGTTTTCTTTGTTTCTATGTTTCATGACATATGTCAATAATAATACATCTAATTCCGATTCTGACGCATCATTCCCTCATTCTTGTTCCCGAGCTGGTGTGACCTGATTGGAAATGAGGGATTCATCCCCATCAGTGATAGAGAAAATTATTAGTGCCCATAATATTTCAAAGAATTAAAAACGTAGATCCTACTACAGGTAATCCTGGTATATTGAGGCCAGAACACTGGCTCTAAATGCCAAGTGATTTTTAAAAATAATTTTATATTTTTATAATTTTATAATTTTTTATAATATAACTAGATCCTTTTTCCAAGTGAATTTGTTGGGGTATCGGCATAGACTGGTTGTTGGTACAGTATATGAATTACATGAGTTTATGGAGACTAAAATAGCATTCCAGCCTCCATAATCTGCAGTTATAGACACTGTTGCGGAGTCTGAAAAAAAGACCTTCTCTATAACCTGCAGTTTCAGCTATGCACAGCCGGCATATAGATCAACTAGGCATTTTGTCCAGTCAGTTCATTAATCATTCCATTATTTCAAATTATATGCAGAAAGTTGTATAGAGTTATAAACAGAATGGAGCAAAGATTCGGCTTTAATCATGATCAGTTATTCTGCTTAATTGAACTGTTTGCTGAAAGCATTTCATTCTCTGAGTTTCCACTAAAACACATTTGCATTTTGCCTAAAGCACACTCTCCACTGCTTCAATGCAATCGGACCCTATCTTAAACTTTCAGTTTTCTTTAAATTTTACTTGAAAGAATAAATTATTTCCTTATATTTGGTAGGATTGCTGAAAATTTCCAAGTTCAAAGTAAAGTTATTATCAAAGTACACATATGTCACCATATGTTACCCTGAGATTCATTTTCTTGCTGGTATTCACAGCAAATACAAAGAATCACAATAGAATCAATGGAAACAAATACACACAAGGCAGATGAACAACTGATATGCAGAAGTATTAACTGTTCCTGAAACTGCTGATGTGAGTCCTGAGACTCCTATACCTTCTTCCTGATGGCAGCAATGAGTTGTCTATCACAAAAAAATCTAATTTAAATCACAGTTCCAGTATCTGAGATCTTAAGTTATTGTCATAGATTTGCTGGATTGTTACATCACAAAACAAAACCATTCAGCCCATTGGTTTATGGTATCTCTTAATAAAACCAGTTCTCCAGTCCTTTCCCTGTAGCCTTGCAACTTATTCCTTTACATTGAACATGTCTTTTGAGAAGTATTTTCTGTTAATATCAGATGCATTATGTAAAGTACTAAAAACCTTTGAAAGACTTTCAGACATTTAGTGGAGCTCTTGTACATAAATTTTAATTTCTGGAGCTTTGTTGACTCTTTGTATTGAATAGCATAATTAGTACTCACAGTGGTCAATAATAGTCTTAGAGTTGTTCCTAAAATGTTGATTGTGACTCTTCAGGCTCCTGTACCTCCTTCCTAATGGTAGTCATAAGAAGATGTCCCAAATGGTAAGGGTCCTTACTAATGGATGCTGCCTTATTGAGGCACCACCTTTTGAAGATATGTTCAGTGGAGGGGCAGGTTGTGCCCATGATTGAGCTGTCTGAGTCTCACACCCTCTGCAGCCTCTTTCAACTCTGTGCACTGGCGCCTCCATGCCAGGCAGTGATGCAACCAATAAGCATACGCTCCACCATTCATCCGCAGAAATTTGCTCAAGGAGAGATCAGATCCAAGGAGGGAAACGAGCCTCGAGCAGGCGAATGGGATTAATGTAGGCAGGTTTCATTAGGGCACGTTTCTTTGATGTATGATTCGGCAATTCTATCGACAGTGTGTAAGAATGATCAGATCTTGCTGCCTTTTTTACTTGAAAGAAAGTAAGGCAGTAAGGTGTTAGGTGGCATTCCCAGCTGTTTGTATGGGTGTTAGGTTCTTAGTGTCTAGTTCCAAAAAAAATTCCTAAACCTGAGATATTGTGTATAAAAGGTTTTCTGCTGTTACTAAGAATGTTACTCATCAAAATAATTGAGTATATGGAGCAAAGTGAATTTATACATAAATGCATTCAGCTTGCATTCCTGCGCATTGCAGATTAGATCCTGTGCATTGATAGGGAGAATGCAAAGCAGGAATTGCAAATATTGAGTAAAGAGCTTCTTATTGAACAAAGGGAGCAAGGTCGCGTAGTGGGCTGTGTAATGTTTTACAGTGCCGCCAGTGAACGCTTAACTCCCTGAATTTTCTGTAAGAATTGGGTACGTTTTCTCCATGACCACATGGGCTTTCTCCTTGAGCTCCACTTTCCTCCCATGTTCAAAGACACGTAGGTTAGAATTAATAAACTACGGCGTGCTATGTTAGCAGCAGAAGCATGGCTACATTACGCTATGCTCCCAGCACATCCTTGGACTGTGTTGGTCTTTGATGCAAATGATGGTTTCACTTTACGTTTTGATGTTTCAATATACATGTAACAAATAAAAATTCTGGATTGTTTAATGTCATTTCCAGTACACAAGAGAAAAGGAGAATGAAATAGTTGTTACTCCATTATCTGATGCAGCAAAAACTAAACAGAGTAAAATAAAGAACACATTAATAAAAAAAACACAATAAATGTAAATACGTAAGATACCTTATACATAGATTGATTGTATTTTCACACATAATGTGATGCTAGGCACGGGAGTGTCTGTACATAAGGCGACTGACAGGAAATAATAAAGTTGTGGTGGTGGTGTTGATCAGTCTTACTGCTTGGGGAAAGTAACAGTTTTTGAGCCTGGTGGTCCTAGCATGGATGTCCTTACTAATGGGAGTGTGGCAAACAGTCCATGAACAGTTTCAGCACATATGTCCTTGATGGTGAGTTGGCTGGTGCAATGATGTATTGGGTAGTTTTGACTATCCATTAATACTTGTTAAAGTTTATATTTAAAGATCTTCAATCTTTATATATAAAATACTAAGCATCCACACAAACCAGATGAGTTTAAACTTTCATGCAAGAAACATAGCTTTAATAACCATTATGAAGCCTACATTCATCATTATTACAGTACTGTGCAAAAGTCTTGGGAACATATAATATATATAGCTAGATACTTAAGTCCTTGCACAGGACTATACTTATCAACATGGAGTGGAAAGAGAGTTTGTAAATCCGGCGGGAGCAAAGGATGTTGGGATCGGTGAGGGTGGAGTGCCACAGGAGGGGTGTGGGACAGGTGGCAGAGAAGGAGTGCCAGGGGTGGGGATGGCGCTCAGCCCTGAGAAACTGGGCAAGGTCATTTGATGCCATTCAATTGATTTATTGATCAATACAGAATGTCTGTCTGGTGCTTACCATCCCCACCACTCTCCCTTCCCCTTTTCCCATCCATGATTCCCCTCTCCCTGCCCCCTTCCCACTCTCAGTCCACAATAGAGACCCATAGCAGAATCAGGTTTATCATCACTCACATATGCTATGAATTTTTTTTGCAGCAGCAGCAGTACAGTGCAATACATAAAATTACTACAGTACTGTGCAAAAGTCTTAGGTACCCTGGCTATATATATGTGCCTAAGACTTCTGCTCAGCATTTTCTGTATGTTACTCCTTAGCTTTGCACAATGAAAAGTGTGAAGTAATATTGGCAGCATCTGTGCCAGTAGTTTCTGACCAATAAACGTGTTATCAATCTTCGGTCAAATAGGATTTGTTAACACAGGGTTTGTTAAAAAATTTCACACAAATCATTAGTGCCTTTAATTAATATTTTTCCTCTCCAGCCCCACACTGAAGGTGTAGCCATAGAATCCACTGGACTACGGCAACTCACCAGGACCAAATCATCATCTCCAACTCGCCTCCAGTCGTGCTGGGTGTACATTTCCATTACGTAAATAAAAACAGAATGATGGAAACACTCGACAGGTCAGGTGGCATCTATGGACACAGAAATAGAGTTAACTTTCCAAGACATTGGCAGAGCATCGGTTCATTTCAGTCATACAAACCTTTCGCCTTGTTACCAACAATTTTCATGAAGAGGTGTATTCAGAGCTTTAATTAATTTTTGGCCTTGCCTCAGAACTGGCACTGGGATAAATTATGGAAACGAAGCCTTAGGCCATCTGAAACAGTGACTCATTAATACTGATTGGGTGAGCTTCTGGGGCCTGACAAGCAGCTAATACATGTGGAGAAATAACTTCCAGAGAAGCAGCTCAGAATAAGTCCATTCAACCCATCAATTTGGAGCTAACTCTTTGGAAAAGTAATCATGCTGAGAACTGACTCCCTTCCTTTTGCCTGCAACCCCTTAGTTTCTTTCACCTTGAGTGTTTAACCTATTCCCGTCTAACATTATTTATGGATCAGCTTTCAGAATGGTATATGATCAGATGGGGAATTGCAACAGTACCATACTTCTGCACTTGTCCAGAATAGTCATGAACACACTAACAAACTACTACAGATCTACTATTTGACTGTTATCTGGTACCGCAGCTCCAATGCACTGGAACATAAGAAGCTGCAGAGAGTACTGCTCTCGTCACTCTATCACAAGCACATCTCTCCCCACCATTAGTGGTATCTAGAGGAGGCTCAGCCTCAAGGAGACATCATCAATGCCATCCTCTTGCAACTACCATCAAGTAGGAGGTACAGAAGCCTGAGGTCCCACCAGGCACAGGGGGCAGCTACTTCCCTTCGGTCACCGGGTGCTTGAATCATCTGGTACAACCCAAATGATAGGCAGGAGGGCAGTGTCGTGGTGAGCGTAACACTTCCCAGCACCAGCTGTAAGACTGGGGTTGAATTCCTGCTGCTGTCTGTCATGAGTTCCGGTGCTCTCCCCGTGACCGTGTACGATTCCTCCACATTTCAAACACATACAAGTTGGGGTTAGTGAGTTGTAGGCCTGCTGGAAGCACGGCAACATCCGCGGGCTGCCCCTAGCACATCTCAGACTGTGTTAGGCATTGACATAACCAACACATTTCACTGTATGTTTCAATGTCTTGATGTAATGTACATCAGACAAATAAACCTAATCTTTAAGCTTTAACCTAATCACTACATTTCAACAAAACTATAACCACCTTAATCACTTTGTATTAAAATGAACTTCACTTAATTTTGCTCTAATTTAGTGCTTTCTGATAAAAAAAATATGTATAATTTATGCTTAAGTTATGTGAACGCTGTTTATAAGATGCTATGTGCGTGTAATGTTGCTGCATGTAAGTTTTTTTTATTTCAGCTGTGCCAGTTAGTCAGCCATCAGATAACAACCCAGCCAGAATGTTTTCAACAGTACTGTGCATCTTTGGGAAGTGAGAAGAAACCAGAGAACCCATGGGTCGTGAGAAGAACATGCAATTGCTACATAGACAACACCTGAGGTCAGGATGAAACCCAGGGCTTTAGACCTGGAAGATATCCATACCCTGGAGATCTATATAAATCACTTTGGGATGTCTGAAAAATGAAACTTAATGAGGCATAGGTCAGACTGCACTTGGAGTATTGTGAGCAGTTTTAGGTCACTTAGCTAAGAAAAGATGTGTGGGCATTGGAGAGGGTCCAGAAGAGGTTCACGAGAATGATCTCAGGAATGAAAGGCTGAACACATGAGAAATGTTGGATGGCTCTGAGCCTGTACTCACTAGCGTTTATAAGGATGACAGATAACCTATCAAATATTGAAAGGCCTATACAGGAGGGATGTGGTGAGGATGTTTCCAATAGTGGGAGAGTCTACAACCAGAGGGCACAGCCATAGAATGGAGAGATGTCCATTTAGAACAGAGATGAGGAGGAATTTCTTTAGCCAGAGGATGGTGAATCTATGAACTTCATTGCCACAGAGGGCTGTGGAGGCTGAATCATCGAGTATATTTAAAGCGGAGGTTGATAGGTTCTTGATTATCAGGGCATCAAAGGGTATGGGGAGAAGTCAGAAGAATGGGATTGAGAGTGACAAAAAAATCATCCATAATGGAATGAGGGAGTAGATTCAATGGGCCAAATGGCCTAATTCTGCTCCTGTGTCTTATGGTCAAATGGCCATATGGTCTTAAAGTGGCTATATAAATGCAAACATTTATTTTTGCTGTTTCCAACTCGGTCATACTTTGCAACACACAGGTAGCATTTTTTTGACTGATCTGCCAAACTGCTCAAAAATATCAGAGAAAATTATGAGTTTTTATGTTCATAAGTATTCCTAGAGACTGCAGGACAACACCAGAGTGCTGGCAACACTAAAATTAATAGAAGGTCAAATATTGACATGGTTTACTGCAGTAACACTTAGAGGCTGCCAGGAGCAACCCTATAATGAAGCAAACCTAAATTTTGGAATTAACCATGCCTGATTCTCTTTAGAAACTCATGTTGCACTTTTAGAATTGGTTTAACCATTCTACTTTAATTCCGCTTTTCACAAATGCACTTCTGATCCAGATAATGTTATTTATTCATAGAAACAGCACAGAACAGGACCCTCCAGCCCAATGAGTCGCATTGCCCAGCAATTCACCTATTTAACACTAGCCTAATAACAGGACTGTGAGGTGGAGATACATCTCTACCAAAGGAGGTATAAGGCACTCTTTCCTTCTAGCCTGCAGTTCAGCCTCGGGCAAGGTGTAGCACCTGCTTAGCCCCTGATCAGGGTCATGTGAAGCCATGAGAGCAGGTGGTGGATGGTCGTATGAGCAGCTGGTCCATATCACAAGTCCTGGTTATGTAACAACTGACATCAGGCAGACAGTCTCTAAAGAGTATTGATAAAGTCTGGAGTCACCTGTCTTGTAAAGACACTACCCAGAAGAAGGCAACGGCAAAAGTTTGCCAAGAGTAATTATGGTCAAGACCATGATCGCCCACATCATACAACACAGCATCTAATGAATAAATGAATGAATTCCAGGACCAGTTACAATGACCAATTAACCTTTGGACTGTGGGAGGGAAGTGGGGCCCCTGGTGTTCAGAGGGAGAACATGTGAACTCCTTACAGACAGTGCTGGAGTTGATCTCTCAACTCTGGAATGCAGCGAGCTGCACGAGGTTTGTGAAAACTCCGACGCTACCATGGCATCTTTTCTCAGGTGGGGTTACATCATCAAAGGCTCTACTGCATTAGGAGTTTGCTGTGGTATAAATATCCATAGATGTATGGTAGAAAGCATTCTGACTGGTTGAATCAAAGCCTGCTATGCAGGCTCCGATGCACAGGATCGTAAATCCATAAGTCAATCTCCTGAAGAACTTGTTAATTTACATTACACCCAGCTTGATCAATGTCATAGCAGAGACAAGCCTCAGAACTAAACATATAATTGACTACATTGTAAAATTCCTTCCCTTCGATTCGGCTGTGTTGTTGCTCACTTTAGAGACTGGGGCGTAAGACCATAAGACTTAGGAGCATTATTAGGCCATTCAGCCCATTTGGTCCATTCCACCATTTCATCACGGCTGATCCCAGATCCCAGTTAATCCCATACATCTGCTCCATATTCCCTGATGCCCCGACCAATCAGGAATCTATCAACTTCTGCTTTAAATATACACATGGACACTGTAGTCTGTGGCAGAGCATTCCACAGATTTGGTTAAAAAAAAATTCCTCCTTACTTCTGTTCTAAAAGGCCGCTCCTCAGTTTTGAGGCTGTGCCCTGTAGTTCTGGATACCCCTACCAGAGGGACCATCCTCTGCACATCCACCTTATCTAGTCCTTTCCACATTCAGTAGGCTTCAATGAGATCTTCATGCATTCTTTTAAATTCCAGTGAGTACAGGCCCAAAGCTGCCAAACGCTCTTCATATGTTATCCCCTTCATTGCCAGAATCATCCTTATGAAACTCCTTTATAATTTCTCTCATCAGTCAGAGATACTGGCCTTAGGTCTGTCCACCCAAGTGGATGTAAATAACCCCTTAATACCACTTGTCAAAGTTTTCTCCAAGTTGTTAATATGTACTTTTCAGCCAAATCTATATCTGATCATTTATCTCTTTCGTATTTGAGAATGACATGAAGGTTGGTGGAGTTGTGGATAGTGTAGAAGGGTTCGCTTCGTTACCACAAGACATTGACAGAAAGCAGAGCCTGCCTGAGAAGTGGCAGATGGAGTTTAACCCGGAAAAATGTGAAGTAATTCACTTTGGCAGAATACAGGGCTCATGGCAGGATTCTTGACAGCATGGGGCAACAGTGGGATCATGGATCCCTCAAAGTTGTCGCACAAGTTGTTGGGGTCACTAAGAGGTATATGGTGTGTTGGTCCTCATTAGTCAGGTTCAGGACCACAAGGCAATGTTGCAGTTCTCTTAAACCCTGCTTAGACCACACTAGGAATATTATGCTCAGTTCTGGTTGCCTCATTACACAAAAAATGTGGAAGCTTTAGAGAGGGTGCAGAGGAAATTTAGCAGGCTGCTGCCTGGATTAGGGAGCATGTCTTACGAGGGTAGTTTAAGCAAACCTGGGCTCTTCTGTTTGGAGAGAAGGAGAATGAGAGGTGATTTGTTAGAGCTGTACAAAGTGATAAGATGCATAGATGGAGTGGACAGTCAGAGGCTTTATCCCAGAGTAGAAATGGTTTATACAAAGGAGCATAACTTTAAAGTGTTTGGAGGAAAGTATACAGGAATGCCAGAGGTAGGTTTTTTACACAGAGTCTGGTGGGTGTGTGGAATACCCTCCTGGGCATGGTGTTAGGGGCAGATACATTATGAGCATTTAAGAATCTCTTAGAAAGGTACACGGATGATAGAAAATGAAGGGCTATATGGGAGGATGCAATAGACTGATCATAGGGTAGGCTAAAAGATCAGTACAACTTAATGGGTTGAAGGACCTTTGCAGTGCAGTAATGTTCTATGTTCTATAGCTATCCCTAATTTTATCTTCATTTATTTTTATAATGAGTGTGTCAGTGCCAAGGTCATAATTTATTGTGCATTTGAGAAGCTGGTGATCAGCTACTTTCAGGACCTCGAACTTTACTTGTTTTTTTTTCTATCTGTTTATTTATTTATTTAGAAATAAAGTGCAGAATAAGCCCTTACAGCCCTTCAAGCCACAGCAACCAGCAACCCCCAACAACTTTGATTTAACCCCAACCGAATCGCGGGACAATTTAGAATGACCAATTGACCTACCAGGTACATCGTTGGACTGGGGGAGGAAACGGGACCACCTGGGAAAATCCATACATTCTGTGGGGAGGACATACAGACTCCTCACAAATGACAACGGCACTGAACTCTGAGTTCCGATGCTCCGAGCTGTAATAGTGTCGTGCTAACTGCTGCACTACCGTGGCCCATGGTGAAGCACACTTTTGGTGAACTTTCTACTACTTATAAGGACATGAAAGCAGAGTTAGTTAATAAGATATTCAAACGTAGTTTAAAGGACCATAAATAGGCAGTGGCAGACATTTAAGGACATATATCATAGCTCTGATAAAGATCTACAGTACTGTGCAAACATCTTAGGCACATTCATACAACTAGGATGCCTCAGACTTTTGGACTACTGTATCTGTCAACATGGAGTGGAGAGTAAGTTGGTTATCTGACGGGAGCAAAGGATGTTGGAAATGACTAGGGTGGAGCACTGCGGGATGGGGTGTGGGGCAGGTGACAGAGAAGGATTGCTTAGGGCAACAGTGATGCCAAGTGCAGAGTCACCAGGAAAGGTTATTCGATTCCACACAATTGGTTTATTGATCATTACAGAATATCTCTTGAGTGCTTACCGCTCCTGCCCCTCTCCCTTCCCCTTTTTCCAACCATGATTCCCCTCTCCCTGACCCTTCCCTACTCTCAGTCCACAATAAAGTCCCATTTCAGAATTAGGTTTATCATCGCTCACATATGTCATGAAATTTGTTGCTTTGTTTTGCAGAAACAGTACAGAGCAATATGTAAAATTACTACAGTACTGTGGAAAGGTCTTAGACACCCTAGCTAAATATATGTGCCTAAGACTTTTGCATAGTACTGTAACCTCTTGAGAAATAAACTCCCTGAAATGAATAATATATCTAGGGTCACTAAGGAGGTTAAAGATGAACATCTTTAAAGGGGAGGGTGAGCAACCAGAGGTTGTGGTACATGTTGGTACCAAAGACAGTCAGGAGAGGGGTAGAAGTCCTGCACAGTAAGTTTAGGGAGTTAGGAAGGAGGTTGAAGAGCAGGACATCCAACTTGGTAATCTCTGGATTACTCCCAGTGCCACTAGCTCGTGAGGGTCAGAACAGGAAGACAGTGCAGATGAATGAGTGGCTGAGGAGATTGTGCAGGGGGCAGGGTTTCAGGTTCTTGGATCATTGAAACCTCTTCTGGGGAAGGAGTGACCTGTACAAGTGGGATGGGTTGCACCTGAACTGGAGGGGAACCAGTACCCCGGGAGGGTTTAAACTAGATTTGCAGGGGGGTGGGAATCGAAGTGAAGAGGCAGAGGATGGGGCAGTTGGTGCACAAGTAGTGACAGCTTGTAGGGAGTTTATGAGGAAGGATAGGCATATAATAGAGCAAAGCAGCACTCAGCCAGATGATTTGAGATGAGTGGATTTTAATGCAATGAGTATCATGAGCAAGGCGGATGAAATTAGAGTGTGGATCAATATGTGGAACTATGATGTTGTGGCCATTACAGAGACTTGGGTGACTCAGGGGCAGGAATGGCTTTAGATGTTTCAACAAGGACAGGGATGGAGGCAAAAGAGGTGGGGGAGTGCCATTGCTAATCAGGGATAGTATCATGGCTGCAGAAAAGGAGGAAGTCATGAAGAGATTGTGCACCATCAATAACTCACGCTGAGACTTAGGAAGTGAGATATCGGCTTTTATTGACTGAAGAACAACACTACATCCTGGGAAAATGAGGGAGAGCAGCAGGCCACAGTCGCCTTTATACAGGGGTCTGTGGGAGGAGCCACAGGGGCAGTCAGCAGGGTCTGTGGGAGGAGCCACAGGAGCAGTCAGACAGGTATATCTAGTTCACCACACATTGCTAATCAGGGATAGTATCATGGCTGCAGAAAAGGAGGAAGTCATGAAGAGATTGTCTACTGTGTCATTGTGAGTGGAAGTCAGAAATAGGAAGGGGACAATAACTCTACTGGGTGTTTTTATAGATGGCCCTCCCCCAATAGTAACAGAGACATCAAGGAGCAGATAGGAAAGCAGATTCTGAAATGGTGCAATAATAATAGGGTTGTTGTGATGGGTGAATTTAACTTTCCTAATATAGACAGACATCTCCTTAGAGCAAGGGTTTAGATGGGGTGGAGGTTGTTAGGTGTGTTTCAGGAAGGTTTCCTGATGCAATATGTAGATAAGGCAACTAGAGGAGAGACTGGACATGATCTGATATTGAGAAATGAACCTGGTAAGGTGTCAGATCTCTCAGTGGGAGAGCATTTTGGAGGTAATGATCACAACGCTGTCTCCTTTACCATAGTGTTGGAGAGGGATAGGAGTAGAAAATTTGGGGAAAAATTAATTGGGGTAGGAGGAAATATGATGCTATTAGTCAGGAACTTGGAAACATAAATTGAGAGTGGATGTTCTCAGGGAAATGTACGGCATAAATGTGGCAAATGTTCAGGGAACATTTGTATTGTATTCTGCATAGTTATGTTCCATTGAGGCAGGGAAAGGATGGTAGGGTAAAAGAACCATGGTGTACATAGGATGTTGAAAATCTAGTTAAGAAGAAAAAAAAAGCTTACAAAAGATTCAAGAAACTATGTATTGCAAGAGCCCTAGAAAATCACAAGGGTGCTAGGAAGGAACTCAAAAATGAAATTAGGAGATCTAGAAAAAGCCTTGGTGAGCAGGATTAAGGAAAACCCCAGGGCCTTCTACAAGTTTGTGAAGAGCAAGAGGATTAGCCTTGTGAGAATGGGACCAATCAGGAGTGAGAATGGAAACGTGCGTGGAGCCGGAGGAGGTAGTGGAGGTACTTAATGAATATTTTGCTTCAGTATTCACCAGTGAAAAGGACCTTGGCAATTATGGGGATGACTTAAAGTGGACTGAAACGCTTAGGTGTATAGACATTAAGAAAGAGGATGTGCTGGAGCTTTTGAAAAGAATTAAGTTAGATAAGTCACCAGGACCAAATGAGATATACCTCAGGCTACTGTGGGAAGTGAGAGAGGAGGTCTGACAATGATCTTTGCATCATTAATAGAGACGGGAGACGTACCAGAGGATTGAAAGGTTGCAAATGTCATTCCCTTATTCAAGAAAGGGAGTAGAGATAACCCAGGAAATTATAGACCAGTGAGTCTGACTTCAGTAGTGGGCAATTTGTTGGAGAAGATTGTGAGAGGCAGGATTTATAAGCACTTGAAGTGACATAATCTGATTAGGGATAGTCAGCATGTCTTTGTCAGGGGCAGGTCATGCCTTACGAACCTGATTGAATTCCTTGAGGATGTAACAAAATACATCAATGAAGGTAGAGCAGTGGAAGTAGTGTATGTGGATTTCAGTAAGGCATTTGATAAGGTTCCCATGTGAGGCTTATTCAGAAAGGAATGAGGTATGGGATCCAAGGAGACCCTACTTTGTAGACCCAGAATTGGCTTGACCACAGAAGGCAGAGGGTGGTTGTAGATGGTTCATATTCTGCATGGAGGTCGGTGTCCAGTGGTGTTCCGCAGGGATCTGTTCTGGGACCCCTCCTCTTTGTAATTTTTATAAATGACCTGGATGAGGAAGTCGAAGAGTGGGTTAGTAAGTTTGCTGATGATACAAAGGTTGGGGGGTGTTGTAGATAGCCTGGAGAGTTGTCAACAGTTACAGCAGGACATCGATAGGACGCAGAACTGGGCTGAGAAGTGACAGATGGAGTTCAACACAAATAAGTGTGAAGTCGTTCATTTCAGTAGGTCAAATTTGAAGACAGTACATAATATTAATTGTAAGGCTCTTGGCAGTGTGGAGGATAAGTGAGGTCTTGGGGTCCATGTCCATTGGACACGCAAAGCTGCTGAACTGGTTGACAATGTTGTTAAGAAGTCATATGGTGTGTTGGCCTTCATCAACCATGGGATTAAGTTTAGGGCCGTGAGGTAATGTTACAGCTATATAAGACTTTAGTTAGACTCCACTTGGAGTATTGTGTCCAGTTCTGGTCACCTCAGTACAGGAAGAATGTGGATGCTATCGAGAGAGTGTAGAGGAGATTTACAGGGATGTTGCCTGGATTGGAGAGTATGCCTTATGAGAATAGGTTGAGTGAATTTGGCCTTTCCTCCTTGGAGCGACAGAGGATAAGAGAAGATCTGATAGAGGTGTATAAGATGATGAAAGGCATTGATCATGCAGATAGCCAGAGGCTTTTTCCCCGGGCTGAAATGGCTAACACGAGGGGCCATCGTTTTAAGGTGCTTGGAAGTAGGTACAAGGGGGATGTCAGACGTACGTTTTTCACACAGAGAGTGGTGGGTGCGAGGAATGCACTGGCGGTGAAAGTAGGAGAGGTGGATACAACTGGATACAAGAGACTCTTAGATTGGTATATGGAGCTTAGAAAAATAGAGGGCAATGCGGTAGGGAAATTCTAGGCAGCTCCTAAAGTACGTTACATAGTCGGCACAACATTTTGGGCTAAAGAGCCTGTAATGTGCTGTAGATTGCCTATGTTCTATGTTTCTATATTCTAAGCTCAGCTAGGGGAGGTTAAAGAACACACATTAATCCTCATTGAGGGGTCAATATTGAAAAGAGTGAGCAACTTCAAGTTCCTGGGTCCAACTCGTCAATTCAAACATGAAGAAGGCAGGCCAGCGGCACTTTTTCATTATGAGTTTGAAGAGATTTGATATGTCATCAAAGACTCTCAAAAATGTCTTTGGATGCACAGTGAAGAGCACTCACACTAGCTGCATCGCCACTTGGTATGAGGCTCCAACGCACAAGATCATCAGCGGTTTCAGGGGCTGCAGAATCAATCGTTTCCATTATAGGTACTAGTCTTCTCACCATCAAGAAGTGGTGTCTCAACAAGGTGTCATCAATCATTGAGGACCCTCACCATCTGGAACAATCACTCTTCTCATTACACCAGGAGGGAGGAGGTATAGGAACCTGAGGATGCTTCTGGTGGATTGGAGGAGGATACTGGCAAGGATGATGGCAGAGCAGAGATGGCTGAAGTTTCTGGGATTAGTTCACAAGGTGCAGGACAGATATGTCCCACAGAAGAAGTTGTTCTCAAATGGCAGAAAAGCAACCTTGACTGACAAAGGAAGTTAAGGACTGCATAAAAGCTAAAGAAAGGGCATATAAGGTAGCAAAAGTGAGTGGGAAACATAGAAAACCTACAGTACAATACAGGCCCTTCGGCCCAAAATGCTGTGCCAAACATGTGCTTACTTTAGAGATTACCTAGGGTTACCCATAGTTCACTATTTTTCTAAGCTCCATGTACCTATCCAGGAGTCTCTTAAAAGGCCCTTTCGTATCCGCCTCCACCACTGTCACCAGCAGCCCATTCCACACACTCACCACTCTCTACGTAGAAATCTTACTCCTGACTCCTCCACTGTACCTACTTCCAAGAACCTTAAAATTCTGCCCTCTCTTGTTAGCCATTTCAGCCCTGGAAAAAAGCCTCTAACTATCCACACAATTGAGATGATTGGGAAGCTTTTAAAATCCAAAAAAAGGCAACTCAAAAAGCTACAAGAAGAGAAAAGATGAAATATGTGGGAAGACTAGCCAATAATGTGAAGCATGGTACCAAAAGTTTTTTCAGTTATATAAAACATAAAAGGGAGTTGAGAGTTAAGACCATAAAATATAGGAAGAAGGCCATTTGGTCCATTGAGTCTGCTCCATCATTCAATCAAGGGCTGATCCAATTCTTCCAGTCATCCCCACTCCCCTGCCTTCTCCCCATATCCTTTGATAAGGGATAGACAGGTCTATAGTTTCCTTTCTGCTGCATCCCACCCTTCTTAAGTAGTGGAGTAGCATTTGCAATTTTCCAGTCATCCAGTACAATGTCAGAATCTATCGATTTCATGAAAGATCGTTGTTAATGTCTCTGCAATCTCTCCAGCTACTTCCTTCAGAACCCAAGGGTGCATTCCATCAGGTCCAGGAGATTTATCCACCCTCAGACCATTAAGCTTCCTGAGCACTTTCTCAGTTCTAATTTTCACTCTTGAATGTGCGGTGTACCGCAGATGTCTTCCACTGTGAAGTCTGGTGCAAAATACACATTCAGTTCCTCTGCCATCTCTGCGTCTCTCATTACAATATCTCCAGTGTCATTTTCTATTGGTCCTATATCTACCTTTGACTCTCTTTTACCCCCTATCTACCTAAAAAAATCTTTTAGTATCTTCTTCGATGTTAGTCACCAGCTTCCTTTCATAATTCATCTTTTCCTTCCTAATGACCTTCTTAGTTTCCTTCTGCAAGTTTTTAAAAGCTTCCCAAGCTTTGGCTTCCTTGTATGTCCTCTCATTTGTTTTTACTTTGGCTCTGACATCACTTGTCAGCCACTTGTTCTTCTTCCATTGGAAAATTTCTTCCTATTTTTAATATATCTGTCTTGCACTTCCCTCATTTTTCACAGAAACTCCAGCCATTTCTGCTCTGCTGTCCTTCCTGCTAGTGTCCCTTTCCAGTCAACTTTGACCAGTTCTCCTTTCATGCCACTGAAATACTCAACACATTGGATTTTAGTTTCTCCTTCTCAAATTTCAAAGTGAACTCGAACATATTGCGATCACCGTTCCCTAAGGGTTCCTTAACCTTAAGCTCTCTTATCACCTCTGGATCATTGCACAACACCCAATCCAGCACAGCCAATCCCCTAGCTGTTCTAAGAAGCCATTAGACGTTCCACAAATTCTCTCTTTTGAGATCTAGGTCTTGATAATCCCGGATGATTGTCATGACATTGCCCTTCTGACACGCCTTTTCTATCTCCTGCTGTAATTTGTAATCCACATCCCAGCTGCTGTTTGGAGGCCTGTATACAACTGCCATTAGGGTCCTTTTACCCTTCCCATTTCTTAACTCAGCCCACAGAGACTCTATACCTTTTGATCTTATGGCTTCCCTTTCTAATGATTTAATATTATTTCTTATACACAGGGCCAAACCACCCCCTATCTTTCTGATACACCTTATAACCTTGGACATTCAGCTCTCAATGACAGCCATCCTTAACAGCCAAGTTTTAGAGATGGCCACAACTTCATCCTTGCCAATCTTTAACTGACTTTCAAGATTGTCCATTTTATTTCTTATGCTTTGTGCATTCAAATATAACACTTCCAGTCCAGTATTTGTTGCTTTCTGTTTTAACTGCACCACACCTCTATTGCCCAGTATCTCATATCCTGCCTGTGGTTATGCCTCATCTCCTGCCTGTCCTCCCTATCATCTCTGTTGCATGCGACCTTTGATATATTTCTGTTTGCCCCTTCCTCAGCCGTATCACTCCGGTTCCCATACCCCTGCCAAATTAGTTTAAATCCTCCCTAAGCTCTACTAAACCTGCCTGCTAGGATATTGGACCCCCTTTGGGTTCAGGTGTAACCCGTCCTTTTTGTACAGGTCGTACCTCCCCCAGAAGTTGCCCCAATGATCCATGAACCCGAAGCCCTGCCCCCTACCTATGTCATTGGTACCAATGTGTACCAAGACTTCTGGCTGTTCACCCTCTCCCTTCAGAATACACTGCACCTGATCCAAGACATCCTGTACTCTGGCACCTGGGAGGCAACACACCATGTGGGTATCTCTATCAGGCTGACAGAACCTCCTGTCTGTTCCCCTCACTATAGAATCCCCTATGACTACCGCATTCCTCATCTTCTCTCCCTTCTGCACCATGGAACCAGGCTCAGTGCCAGAGACCCGATCGTCGTGGTCATCCTCTGTCAGGTCACCCCCACCCCCTCAACAGCATCCAAAGCAGGAGAACAATTACTGAAGGGGATGGCCACAGGGGTGCTCTCTACTATCTGAGCTCTTCCCTTCCCTTCCCTGACAGTCACCCTCTTGTCTAACTCCTGCAGCCTCAGGGTGACAAACTTCCAGTAGCTCCTATCTACCTCCTGCTCAGTTTCACTAATAAACTGTAGGTCATCAAGCCGCAGCTCCAGATCCCTAACACAGTCTCCAAGTACTAATGCACTTTTGGTAAAGGAACAATAGTGCGGACTATTATCTGAAGAGGGAGAAGGTTCAAACATCACGGGTGCAGAGGGACTTAGGAGTCCTCATGCAAGACTCCCAGAATGTTAATTTACAAGCTTAGTCTATTAAGGTTGAGAAGGCAACTGCAATGTTGGCATTTATTTCAAGGGGAATAGAATATAAAAGCAAATTAAGGGGCAACCCTTTAGAACAGAGGTATGGAGGAATACTTTTAGCCAAAGTGTAGTAAATCTGTGGAATGCTGTGCCACAGACTGCAGTGGAGGCCAAATCCATGGGTATACTTAAGGTGGAAGTTGATTGCTTCCTGATCAGTCAGGGCATCAAAGGATATGGCAAGAAGGCAGGTGTATGGGGTTGAGTGGGATCCAGGATCAGCGATGATGGAATGATGGAGCAGACTTGATGGGCTGATTGGCCTAATTCTGTTCCTATGTCTTATGGTCTCAATGATTTAGTAACAGCATTTTCCCCTCCACCATCAGGTTTTTGAATGGTCCATGAACCCCTGACACTACCTCGTTATTCTTTTTTATTGAATTATTGATTTATTTTTTCAATTTATACTGTAGATTTTTATATTTTTGCGCTACACTGCAAAACAACTAATTTCACATCATATATTTTCAATAATAAATCTAATTCTGATTCTAAAGAAATATAACATGGACAATTTTACTCTCTATACAAAGTTAGAACACAGAAAATAGTTGGCCCCTTAGAGATTAGGACAGGGCTATTAATAATGAGGATGAAGGAAACAGCAGAGACTTTGAAAAAGTGTTTTATTTCTGCCTTTTCAATAGAAGATAATAAAAGCATCCCAATAATAGACCTTTCACAATCAGGAAGGGAAAGAGAGAAAATTAAAACCAGCCCTATCACTGGGGATAAGGTAGACCTAAAGGCTGGGCTCCTTTGGATCTAATAGCCTGCGTAAAGAGTCATAGAATCATAGAACATTACAGCATAGAAACAGGCCTTTCAGCCCATCTACTCTGTGCCGAACCATTAATCTGGCTAGTCCCATCGACGTTCACCCGGACCATAGCCCTCCATACCCCTCCCACCAATGTACATATAGAAATTTCTCTTAAATGTTGAAGTTTACTTTGCATATACCACCTCCACTAGCAGCTCATTTCACACTCTCACCACCCGCTGAGTGAAGAAGTTCCCCCTTATATTCCACTTAAACCATAGAACCATAGAACATTACAGCACAGAAACAGGCCTTTTGGCCCTTCTTGGCTGTGCCAAACCATTTTTCTGCCTAGTCCCACTGGCCTGAACCTGGCCCATATCCCTCCATACACCTCTCATCCATGTACCTGTCCAAGTTTTTCTTATACGTTAAAAGTGAGCCCGCATTTACCACTTCATCTGGCAGCTCATTCCACACTCCCACCACTCTCTGTGTGAAGAAGGCCCCCCAATGTTCCCTTTAAACTTTTCCCCCTTCACCCTTAACCCATGTCCTCTGATTTGTTTCTCCCATGGCCTCAGTGGAAAAAGCCTGCTTGCATTCACTCTATCTATTCCCATCATAATTGTATATACCACTATCAAATCTCCCCTCATTCTTCTACGCTCCAGGGAATAAAGTCTTAACCTATTCAACCTTTCTCTGTAATTCAGTTTCTCAAATCCCAGCAACCTTTCATCTTTCATCTTTAACCCATGACTTCTAGTTGTAGTCTCATCCAACCTCAGTGGAAAAAGTTTGCTTGCATTTACCTTTTCTATAACCCTCATAACTTTGTATACCTCTATCAAATCTCCAAAATTCTAGGGATACAGTCCTAACCTATTCAACATTTCCCTATAACTCAAGTCTTCAAGACCCGGCAAAATCTTTGTAAATTTTCTCTGCACTTTTTCAATCTGATATACATCTTTTCTGTAGATAGGTGACCAAAACTGCACACAACACTCCGAATTAGGCCTCAGTAATGTTTTATACAACCTCAGCCTAACATCCCATTTCCTGTACTCAATAACAAACAAGAGAAAATCTGCAGATGCTGGAAATCCAAGCCACACATACAAAATGCTGGAGGAAATCAGAAAAGATGCTTTTCCATAGATGTTGCCTGGTCTGCTGAGTTCCTACATCATCTTATACGTGTTTCCTGTACTCAATAATTTGATTTATCTAGGCCAATGTGCTAAAAGCTTTCTTATGACATTATCTACACGCGACGCCACTTTCAAGGAATTATGGATCTGTAATTCCAGATCCCTCTGTTCTACCACACTCCTCAGTGCCCTAACTCTCACCATTTAAGACCTACCCTAGCTGGTCCTCCCAAAGTACAACACCTCACATTTGACTGTATTAAATTCCATCTGCCACTTTTCAGCCCATTTTTCCATCTGGTCCAGATCCTGCGTAAGCTTTGATCATCATCCTCTCTGTCCACTCTACCTCCAATCGAGTTTCCATATTATCCTCCAGATTGCTGATATAGGTGACAAACAACCCAGGACACATCCTTGTAGAATGCCACTAGTTATGGGCCTCCAGTCAGAGAGGCAACCATCTAAACCACTCTCTGGTTTCTCTTTCAAAGATGATGTTTAATCCAACTTATTACTTTATCTTAATGCCATGCAACTGAACCCTTTTGACCAACCTCCCATGTGGGAACTTCTCAAGTGCCTTGCTGAAGTCCATGTAGACAACATCCTTTGTCAATTTTCCTGGCAACGTCTTTGAAAAATTCTATAAGATTGGTTAGATATGACTTAACATGCACAAAGCCATGCTGACTATCCCTAATCTATCCCTGTCTGTCCAAATACTTACATAACTGGTCCCTTAGAATACGTTCCAATAGCTTTCCCATTATTGATGTCAGGCTTGCTGGCCTATATTTTCCTAGCTTAACCTTAGAGCATTTCTTAAACAACAGGACAACATCAAAAATCCTCCAATCTTCCAGCACCTCACCTGTCGCTAAGGATGATTTAAATATCTCTGCTAGATCCCCTGCAATTTCTGCTCTAGCCTTCCACAGGGTCCGAGGGAACACCTTGTCAGGTGCTGGGGATTTATTGACCCTAATTTGCCTCAAAACAGCAAACACCACCTCCTCTGTAATCTGTACAGGGTCTGTGACCTTGCTGCTGCTTTGCCTTACTTCTCTAGACTTTGTGTCCATATCTTGAGTAAATACAGATGCAAAAATTCCATTTAAGATCTCCCCACTTCTTTTGGCTCCACAGGTAGTTTACCACACTGATGTTCCCAAGGACCAATTTTGTCCCTTGCTTTCTTTTTTCTCTTAATATACCTGCAGAAGCTCTTTAAGATTTTCTTGACTGCAGAGCAACATCATGCCTCTTTAGCCCTCCTGATTTCCTTAAATGTTCTCTTGCACTTCTTATACTCCTCAAGTATCTCATTTGTTCCTACCTGCCTATATTTGCTATGTACGTTATTTTTCTAAACCAGGGCCAGGATCATACAAACACTGTACTCTCAGAACTTCACTTTTGAAAGCCACCCAGTTACCAAGTACACTTTTGCCAGAAAACAACCTGTCCCAATCCACACTTGCCAGATCCTTTCTGATATCATCATAATTGGCCTTACTCCAGTTTAGAATCTCAACCCAAGAACCAAACCAGTCCTTTACGAAAATTACCTTGAAACTAATGGCTTTATGATACCTAGATGCAAAGTGTTCCCCTAAACAAACTTCTGTCACCTGCCCTGTCTCATTCCCTAATGGGAGATCTAGTAGCGCACTCTGTTGTTGAAATTCTACATACTGTTTGAGAAAACTTTCCTGAACACATTTGACACACTCTTTCCCATCCAGCCCTTTTATCTTATGGGAGTCAAAGACAATATGTGGAAAGTTCAAATCAACTGCTTATCAACCTTATGTTTCTTGCAACAGTCTGTGATTCTCTACAAATTTTCTCCTCTAAATCGCATGGACCTTTAGGTGCTCTATAATATTATCCCATTAATGTGGTCATACCTTTCTTATTCCTCAGTTCTATTCATAAAGCCTCACTAGACAAGGTCTCCAGTCTGTCCTTTATCAGCACAACCATGACATTTTCCCTGACTATTAATACTCATCCCTTTCCCTTTAATCCCTCTACATCTAAAACAATGGAATCCTGAAATATTGAGCTGCCAGTCCTGCCCCTCCTGCAATCAAGTTTCATTAAGGGCTATAAAGGAACTGACTGTAGAGATATTGGGTGTGTTGGTTGTGTCCTTCTAAAATTCTATAGATTTTGGAAGGGAAGGGTCTCAGTGCAATTGAAAAACACAAATGTATTACCTCTATCTAACAAGTGTGGGTGACAGGAAGTGGCATTAACCTGACATCCTGTTTATTGAAAAATGTTGAGGTATATTGTTAAATTAGATGTGATTCCATTTGCAAAGTCATAATATAATCAAGCAAATCAATATAATTTTATGAAAGTAAAATGCAGTTTGACAATTTTATTTGGAATTTTTGAGGCAAACCAATAGATGAAGTGTACTCGGATTGGTGGAAGGCATTCCTTAAGGTACCACATACATGGGTGACCTGGTCACGTAACACATTGCAGTACCAGCTGTAAGATCCAAGTTCAAATCCCACTGCTGTCTGTAAAGACTTTATATGTTCACCCATGACTGTGCGTTTCTCCGGGTGCTCTGGCTTCCTTGCACATACCAAAGACCTACAGTACAATTAGGGTTCGTGATGCTATTTGGCACTGGAAACATGGCGCATTTATGGGCTACCCCCAGCACACCTGTTTTGGCTGTTAATACAAATGACTCATTTCACCGTATTTTTCAATGCGCATGTAATAATCAAAACTAATCTTTAAATAAAATGTGAATCCATTTGGAAAATCATAATATAATCAAGCAAGGTCAGTAAGATTTTACGATTGTGAAGCCAAGTTTGACAAACTTATCAGACATTTTTGAGGATGCAGTATGCAAGGCAAGGAAAGAAAAAAGCAACAGATGAGGTGTATTTGGATTTGTGAAAGACACACAATAAAGAAGCAAATAAGTGATTACTGGACAAGAACAAGCTTGCAACATTGAAGTATATGCATCTTAACATGGAAAGAGAAGAGTTGGATGCTCAACAGAAAGAGTGTTGGGATAAATTGGCAGGCTATGATTAATCAGTGCCAGAGGAACGGTGTGAAGCCTCAATTATTTGCAACTTCACTAATGACATAGATGAAAGTACTGTAGGCCAGTTTGCAGACAATGAAAGTTAGGTGGGGAAGCAAGTTGTGAGATGGTCACAGAGTGACTGCAGGATATACTATAGACAGCTTCAGAAGTGAGAACTTGATAGATGGAGTATAATGTGGTAAAATGCGTAAGTGTCTACTTTAGTAGGAAGAATGAAAAAGAATATTCTTCAAATGGAGAGAGAATACATGAAGCTGCTCTACAGAGGATGAGCGACAGCTGTAAAAGGAAAGACTGAAACGCTAAAAGACCCAACCACAGCTACCATTTATTCTTGCCCACACTTTACCAAAATATGTGAATCCTACGAGGGGTGATTGATAAGTTCATGGCCTAAGGTAGAAGGAGTCAATATTAGAAAACCTAGCACATTTATTTTTCCTACATTTACACACTTAGTCCAGCGGTTGTGGAGGATACGGATCCCTTCTTTGTAGAAGTCAGCGTCTTGGACCTCCAGAAGTGGTCCACAGCATAGTGTGATTGATAAGTTTGTGGCCTAAGGTAGAAGGAGATGTTTTTAACTTCAAACTTTCTGCATTTTCACTCAAAGAGCTGACCTGCATGTGCATGTAACGAGAGCTGCATAACTCATCTCCTTCTACCTTAGGCCACGAACTTATCAATCACCCCTGGTGTGGGCCACTTCTACAAAGAAGGGATCCGTTTGCTCCACGACCGCTGAACTAAGTGTGTACATGTAGGAGGGGCCCATGTTGAAAAATAGCTAGGTTTTCTAAAATTGACTCTTTCTACCTTAGGCCATGAACTTATCAATCACTTCTCGTAGATTGGCCTCCACAGCTAACTGAGGACCCACCAACAGACAACTCTTTAGGAAAAGATCATACTCAACTCCAGTGATTGCACTACTACTACTACAGAATGCTATGGTACAGGGGAATCGGAGTGTCTCTGTGCTTGTAATACAAAACGTTGTAATTTGTAATTACAAAGCAAAGCAAGTTCGGCAAGTAACTAGAAAGGCAAATGGAGTATCACCTTTTCGCACAAGTGGCCAATCTGTATAAATAGAGTTCAAACATAGAGCACAGGTGGGCAGGGCACCATTTAGGAAGACCATTTTGTCCTGAACAGCATGGAATTTCTTGAATGCTGGAACTGCACTCATCCCGGTTAGTGATGAACACATTGTCAATCTTGATTTGGGACTTACTGGTTTAGCAATTGTGGAGATTCAGAAGGCAAGTCACACCTTGGTAGACATTGAACTTATGTCTTCAAATCAACCCTTCAGGCCTTAGGGTTATCAATCCATCATGTTACTATATACAAATATATTTTCTCGCAATAGATTGAGCTGCATAGTGAAAAATAACTCCTACCGGAACATAACACAACTTTGAATCCCTCCTTCAAAGTTCAAAGTTCTCACTCCCTGCTGCTGGAGGAAGGTGCAAGAGACTTGGGTCTTGATTGGCGCGGCTTGTGGATTGGACTTGTTTTTAGAGGACTCTGCGGTTCGTGTTACAGGTGTTTCTGGTTACTCCTTTTTTTATTAGTATTTTGCACAATTTTGCTTGGGATGCTATGTCGCAGACTGGCTCTGCAGCCTGCAGTCAACAAACGACTCAGTGCTAAATTGAACTGAACTGGACTAATCTGTACATACCTAGACCACTTCAAGAACTCTGCAGTTTGATGTTTAAGATTCTGTCTGTTATTCGCTCATTTTTTGCTGTTTGTGACTTTTTTTTACACATTGGGTGTTTGATGTTTTCTTTGAATGGTTTCCATTGTTGTTTTTGTTTCACGGATGCCTGTCATAGGATGAATCTCAGGGTTGTATATTGCATTCATACCTTGATAATAAGTTTACTTTGAATCATTAAATCAAAGTACATATATATGCCCTTCTGCCATTATCAATGATGCCTTCACCCACATCTCCTCCATTTCCCGCACTTCGGTCCTCACCCCATCCTCCCGTCACCACAACAGGGACCGTGTTCCCCTTGTCCTCACCTACCACCCTACCAGCCTCCGGATCCAACATATTATCCTCCACAACTTCCTCCACCTTCAACAGGACCCCACCACTAAGCACATCTTTCCCTCTCTACCCCTCTCCGCTTTCCGCAGGGATCATTCCCTCCGAGACTGCCTGGTCCACTCGTCCCTCCCCACAGAACTCTCACCCAGCACTTAACCCTGCAAGCGTAAATGCTGCACCTGTCCCTACACCTAATCTCTTACCACCATTCAGGGCCCCAAACAGTCCTTCCAGGTGAGGCAACACTTCATTTCTGAGTCTGTTGGGGTAATCTATTGCATCCGGTGCTTCCGGTGCGGCCTCCTCTACATCGACGAGACCCGACGCAGATTGGGGGACCGCTTCGTCGAGCACCTCCGCTCCGTCTCCATCCGCCACAACAGACAGGATCTCCCAGTTGCCACCCACTTCAACTCTGCTTCACCTTCCCATTCAGTTATGTCCATACATGGCCTCCTCTACTGCCATGATGAGGCCAAACTCAGGTTGTAGGAGCAACACCTCATATACCGTTGGGGTAGTCTCCAGCCCCTTGGCATGAACATTGAATTCTCCAACTTCTGGTAATTCCCTCCCTTTCCCTTCCCCTATCCCAGTTTCACTCTGCCTCCTCTTCTAGCTGCCTATCATCTCCCTCATGATTCTGCCTTCTTCTACTACCTATAGTGCTTTCCCCTTACATTCCTTCTTCACCACTCCTGCCTATCCCCTCTCTGTTCCCCCTTCCCCACCCCTTGATCTTTCCTCTGGTTTTTCACCTGGCACCTACCAGCCTTCTCCTTCCCACCCTCCCCCCACCTTCTCTATAGGGCCCCTGCCCCCTCCCTCTTCAGTCGTGACGAAGGGTCTCAGCCCAAAACGTTGACTGCTCGTTTCCACGGATGCTGAGTTCCTCCAGCGTATTGTACGTGTTGCTTTGACCCCAGCATCTGCAGTGTACTTGGTGTTTACATATATATGTCACCATATAAAACCCTGAGATTCATTTTCTTATGGGCTTTCACAATAAATGCAAAGAAACACATTCCAATCAATGAAAAGCCGCACAATACAGAGGAGAAAAAAAGGGTGTAAAAGACAACAAACGGTGCAAATGCAGAAAGAAAAAACAAACAAGTAATAATAATAAGCAATAAGTATGGCAAACATGAGATGAAGAGTCCTTGAGAGAGAGTCCATAGGGAACGATAGATATCAATACAGTGAAGCAATATCAGAAGCATGGATGTTCACTAACGTTTGCACAATCTCTCGTGTTCATCCTCAGCTAATGAAACAGTTCTCATCCAAAAGCAGCAAGACCTGGACCATATCCCGACCTGGCCTGGTAAGTGGTAAGTGATATTTCCTCCACATCGTGTCTATCAAGTGTAAATCCAGCTACCACCCCCAACACCCAATGCCATTCCATTCACTGAATTCCCCCATTATCAATATCCTGGGGTTACCAAAGACCAGGAACTGGAGTACCCACGTGTATAATGTGGCCACAAGAACAAGTCAGAGGAATCCCGTGGAGGGCAACTCACCTCCTCACTCCCCAGAGTCTGTCAACCATCTACAAGGCTGAAGTCAGGAGTGTGATGGAAAACACTCCAGTTGCCCGGATAAATTCAGGTTCGATAATAGAGTCATAGATAATAGAAAACTACATCACAGAGACAGGCCCTTTGGCCAATTTAGTCTGTGCTGAATTCTAAAGGGGCTCAACACCACACCCAATGCGGAAGCTTGCTGGATAGTCATCCTGCCCACAACCATTCACACACTCCACCCCGCAGCCATTCACTCCGCTCCTCCATCGCAGCAGCAATCAACCATTAGAGAACACATTCCATAAGACCATAAGAAATAGGAGCAGGATTAGGCCATTCGGCCCGTCAAATCTATTCTGCCATTCCTTCATAGCTGATTTATTATTCCTCTAAACTCCATTCTCCTCCCTTCTCCCATAATTTGCGACACTCTTATTAATCAAGAGCCTATCAAACTCCTATTTAAATACACCCAATGACTTGGCCTCCACAGCCATCAGTGGCCATGACTTCCACAGATTCACCACCCTCTGGATAAAGCAATTCCTCCTCATCTCTGATCAAAACATCTACCAGCTCAAAGGACAAAGGTAGCTAAAGCTTAGGAACACCACCACGTTGCACACAGTCCTGACTTGACTGTTACTTCACTGTGGCGAGGTCAAAATCCTGGAACTATCTCCCTTATAACATTATGGGTATACCCACACCTCAAGAACTGGAGTAGTTCAAGGAGACAGTTCACCACCACCTTCTCAAACACATCTGAGGGTGGGTAATTTAATGTTGGATCATCCTGCAAAGCCTACATTCTTTAAATAAATAAACATTAATTTTGACGTGACAATTGTCCATAAATCAACTTCTTTTTTCAAGAGTATAAATCCCTCACCCTGCCCGTGTAAAGATGTTAGCATTCTAATACGTTCAATGCCCTTTATTAGGTACCTCCTATATCTAATAAATTGACCACCGAGTGTATATTCGTGCTCTGCTGCAACTGTATACCATCCACTGCATTGAGAGATGCTCTTCTGCACACCACTGTTGTAGTGTGTGATCATTTGAGTTACTGTCACCTACCTGTCAGCTTGAACCAGTCTGGCCATTCTCCTCTGACCTCTCTCATTAACGAGGTGTTTTCACTCACAGAACAATTGCTCACCAGATTTTATTTTGCACCATTCTCTGTAAACGCCAGAGAAATTCCCAGGAGATCTTCAGTTTCTGAGATATTCCAACCAAGTCAAGTCAAGTCACTTTTTATTGTCATTTCGACCGTAACTGCTGGTACAATGCGCAGTAAAAATGAGAAAACGTTTTTCAGAACCATGGTGTTACATGAAACAGTACGGAAACTACACTGAACTACGTGAAAACAACACAGAAAACAATCTATACTGGACTACAGACCTACCCAGGATTGCATAAAGTGCACAAAACAGTGCAGGCATTTACAATAAATAATAAACAAGACAATAGGGCAGTAAGGTGTCAGTCCAGGCTTTGGGTATTGAGGAGTCTGATAGCTTGGGGGAAGAAACTGTTACATAGTCTGGTCGTGAGACCCCGAATGCTTCGGTGCCTTTTCCCAGATGGCAGGAGGGAGAAGAGTTTGTGTGAGGGGTGCGTGGGGTCCTTCATAATGCTGTTTGCTTTGAGGATGCAGCGTGTAGTGTAAATGTCTGTAATGGCGGGAAGAGAGACCCTGATGATCTTCTCAGCTGACCTCACTATCCGCTGCAGGGTTTTGCGATCCAAGATGGTGCAATTTCCGAACCAGGCTGTGATGCAGCTGCTCAGGATGCTCTCAATACAACCCCTGTAGAATGTGATGAGGATGGGGGGTGTGAGATGGACTTTCCTCAGCCTTTGCAGAAAGTAGAGACGCTACTGGACTTTCTTTGCTATGGAGCTGGTGCTGAGGGACCAGGTGAGATTCTCCGCCAGGTGAACAACAAGAAATCTGGTGCTCTTTACGATCTCTACTGAGGAGCCTTCGATGTTCAGCGGGGAGTGGTCGCTCCATGCCCTCCTGAAGTCTGGTACCCTGTCTGGTACCATCATTCCACTATCAATGTCAATTAGATTACATTTCTTTCCCATTCTGATGTTTGGTCTGAACAACAACTAAACCGTTTGACCATCTCTGTACACTTTTATGTATTGAGTAGCTGCCTATTGGCTAGATATATATTTGCATTAACGAGCAGGTACACAGGAAGTAAGTGGCCACTGAGTGTAGATTATCTGGCATCGTCTTCTCACTCAATGCCTTTAAGTTGCTTGTAATGTGAATGGAAAAGTCAACAGCCACAGTTTGTGTTCTATATGCAGTGTTGATGGAACATGAGTTTGACAGTTTTTGCAATCATGCAGCTTTTGAAGCGCTTAAAATGATCTTCAAACAATATGATGAAGAGCATGTCTTCCTATCTTCTAAAAGACAAGTGCTCTTGTGGAGACTGGGGCACTAATGCATTCCACTACCATCTTGGGTATGGAAAGGGTCCCAAGCAAGATGTTTGTCTTTGAACATTAATCCGCCCTTCATGCTATTAACAGCAGACTATTACATTAAAATATATTACATTAAAATGGTCATTTTATGTCCCTTGGTTTACCTTAAGAGAGAAAGAAAAGTAAAACGCTTGGAATTGTGCCGTGGAATCATTTATAACTATCTGTGAAAGAAGGCTGGGCCACAGCTCCTTTTTTCTCGCATTGTCAGTTTGAAGCAATAAATACTGTGTGCAGTACTGTGCAAAAGTCTTAGGCACATATTTATAACTAGGGCACCTAAGACTTTTGCATTGTACTGTAGTAACTTTATTTATTGCACTGTACTGCTTCTCAAAAAAAAACAAAATTCATGACATATGTGAGTACTGATAAACTTGATTCTGATATGGGTCTTTATTGTAGACCGAGAGTGGGAAGGGAGCAGGGAGAGAGGAATTATGGGTGGGAAAAGGGCACAGGAGAGGGGAAGGAGTGGGAGGCAGCAGAGAGGTATTTGTTATGATCAATAAACTGATAGTTTAGAATCAAATGACCTTGCCTGATGTCTCAGGGTGCCTGGTGTCACTGTAAACATGCCAGCACTCTTTCTCTGCCACCTGTCCCTCCCACCTCCCGCGGCACTCCATCCTCATCATTCCCAACATCCATTGCTCCCTCCAGACTTACAAACTTGCTTTCTGCTCCACATTGACAAATGCAGTACTGTGAAAAACTCTTAGGCATCCTAATTATATATACGTGCCTGAGACATTTGCATAGTACTGTATATTCAGCTTGAAGATTGTCTGCCAGTCCACCCCAACACGAATTTCACAACTTATGGACTCATAGGATTCTACAACTCATGTTCTCTTGTATCATTTATTTCATTATTTGAAAGTACTTTTTTTTGTTTATTATCCTTTTTTTTGCATTTTGCACATTGGTTGTTTGTCAGTCTTTGTGTGTGGTTTTTCATTCATTCTATTGTATTAATTTGTTCTATAGCGAATGCCTGCAAGAACATGAAGCTCAGGGTAACATATGGTGACATATATGTACTTTGATAATGAATTTACCTTTGAACTTTGAACTTTAAAATATTAGGAAGAGGGGTCTTATTTACAAACTTCACCATCACAGTTATGCAGAGGAGATAGTAGAACATAAAACATAGGACAGGCCCCAGCAATTTACAATATGATAATGTAATCGACACATTTCACTGTATGTTTCAATGTTTCAAAGTACATGTGACAAATAAAGCTATTCCTAATCTTAATCTTAGTTTAGACTGGCGTTGTAGTTGGCACAGATATCATGGGCAAAAGATTCTGTTCCTGCACTTACTCTTCTGCAGTAGATTTATGCACTTAGAATCAGAGTCAGAACCAGGATTAATATGTTGTGAAAGTGTGTGTGTGTGTGTGTGTGTGTGTGTGTGTGTGTGTGTGTGTGTGTGTGTGTGTGTGTGTGTGTGTGTGTGTGTGTGTGTGTGTGTGTGTGTGTGTGTGTGTGTGTGTGTGTGTGTGTGTGTGTGTGTGTGTGTTGAATTAAATAAGTAGTACCAAAAAAGTAGTGAGGTAGTGTTTATAGGTCCACCATCCTTTTAGAAATCTAATGGCAGATGAGAAGAAGCTAGTCCTGAATCGTTGAGTGTGTACCTTCTTTAAAATAGTGCATGAAACATCTGCAGACAGACACTGGAGAGAGCAAGGAGCGCTTCTAAATTTGATCTAAGCAGCAGTGTTTCTTACCATGTCAAGTGTCCAGTGCAGACCCAACAGGTTCTAACTCAGAGGCTAGAGAGCACTGCCTGGTGAGCACACCTGATGCACAAAATATGCAACTTTCACGCAAGTGCCAGCAGTAATTCATACTATCCTAATTCCATTCACCCTCTTCTTACTAGAAACATCGAAAAATAGAAAACCTACAACACAATACAGGCCCTTTGGCCCACAAAGCTGTGCTGAACATGTCCTTACCTTAGAAATTACCTAGGGTTACCCGCAGCCTTCTATTTTTCTAAGCTCCATGTACCTATCCAGGAGTCTCTTAAGAGACCCTATTGTATCTGCCTCCACCACTGTTGCCGGCAGCTCATTCCACGCACTCACCACTCTCTGAGTAAAAAACTTACCCCTGGATCTCCTCTGTACCTACTTCCAAGCACCTTAAAACTGTGACCTTTTGTGCTAGCCATTTCAGTCCTGGGAAATAGCCTCTGACTATCCACATGATCAATGCCTCTCATAATCTTGTACACCTCTACCGGGTCACCTCTCATCCTCCGTCACTCCAAGGAGAAAAGACCAAGTTCACTCAACCTATTTTCATAAGGCATGCTCCCCAATCCAGGCAACATCCTTGTAAATCTCCTCTGCACCCTTTCTATCATTTCCACATCCTTCCTATAGTGAGGTGACCAGAACTGAGCACAGTACTCTGAGTGGGGACTGACCAGGGTCCTATATAGCTGCAACATTACCTCCCGGCTCTTAAACTCAATCTCATGATTGATGAAGGCCAATGCACCTCATGCCTTCTTAACCACAGAGTCAACCTGCGCAGCTGCTTTGAGCGTCCTATGGACTCGGACCCCAAGATCCCTCTGATCCTCCACACTGCCAAGAGTCTTACCATTAATACTATATTCTGCCATCGTATTTGACCTACCAAAATGAACCACTTCAGACTTACCTGGGTTGAACTCCATCTGCCACTTCTCAGCCCAGTTTTGCATCCTATCGATGTCCCGCTGTAACCTCTGACAGCCCTCCACACTATCCACACCACCCCCAACCTTTGTGTCATCAACAACTTTACTAACCCAACTCTCCACTTCCTCATCCAGGTCATCCATAAAAGAAAAGAACAAAAACATCAAAAGGGCCCATTATAATTGAACAGTCAAATGTTCACAGTTTGGAGCTCAAATCTTCCAAAAGCCATATTCACCAATCCTCGATAGACCTCTGCAACTTGGCTCCATCAAATCATGCTTCTTCACCAACACACACAAAATGCTGGTGGAACACAGCAGGCCAGGCAGCATCTATAAGGAGAAGCACTGTGGACGTTTTGGGCTGAGACCCTTCGTCAGGACTAGTTATAGCATTTTGTGTGTGTTGTTTGAATTTCCAGCATCTGCAGATTTCCTTATGTTTCTCCACCAGACTGAATCCGATGAGTGGTTCTCTCCAGCATCTCTCTCTTCATCTCCTGCTGAACAAAGACAAAGACCCACCACAGTGCAGTCACAAAGCCACTCCTCTAACCTTCTCTAGAACCTTCTCTCCATTCCACTTTCCTGATTGGATGGCCCACATTCCTAAGCATCCCTAATCTCTATTCTCTAACAGAATGCTACAGAATGACCATTACATGAAATAACCCAACAAAGTTAGCAGTAAGACCTTTACTAGGGCATTACATTTACATTAAGAACTGAAGAATGGTTCTTGTTTATCACACGATTCTGGGCAAAGAATATTGGCTGGAAGTTCAACTTAATCAAAAACAGCTCTTTGACCTCTGGAAGATTCAATTGTAGTGTTAAAATCCTGAGCTTGGCAAAAAGGCCTCGGGCCAATGAACATCCATCACAGTGTGGTTTTTCTGCTGTTCTGGCTTCTCTGCACGCTTATTGCATTATCTAGGGGTTCTGACTGGAATGCCCCACTCCATTTTGAGTTGCCATAAGCCAGGGATCCCAAAGAGGATGTTGCAACTTCTCAACAAAGCTTTGAGCACAGTGTTGAATCTTATCCTCTGCCCACTTCCTCGGACTGATCTCAGAATAAAGGGTTTATTTTGAGAGTCTAATAGAGACAAAGCTCACAACATTACCAGCTTACTTAGTGAACGGTAGTAGCAGGATCTACAATCAGAAGGATTCCAAGTCGACAACCTGGGCCCTCTTATGCTCACAGCAGCTTATTCCAGTACCTGGGAGGAGCTGGGAACAAAAATAAGAAATCCCCTCATTAACTTTTGTTCACTTTCTTTCCAGCAGAGTTGGGCAAGGATTGCTCCAAACTGCCTTATTGGTCAGCTCCTAGTCAATACCAAAGTTCGGCTAACAGTCTACCAACTAAATAGAGGAAAATTACATTCTAAATGAAGGAATCGCCCTCAGGCCAGAAAGAATTCATTTGTCCTATTGAGTAGATACTCATTCTACATAAGAAGAATGCGACCAATCCCATCCCCTTCTCTATCTCCTTAGACATTCATATTCTTTCCTTTCAAATATTCATCCAGTTCCCCTTTTAAATCAATAATTGGATCTATCCCTAGCTGCTGACTGCAGCTCATAACTTATTATCTGCATAAAAGATTTCTTCTCTCACCACTATTCATTCAGTCACAATTATTTCCATTCCCTGTTTTCTTTGTTGCTTGTTGTGTTCTCTCTGGAAGTCAGTGGTGTCCTGATGAAGGAGCTTGGCCTGGAATATCAACTCTTTACTTCTCTCCACAGATGCTGCCCATCCTGATGAACTCATCCAGCATTTTGTGTGTATTGCTCTTCATTTCATCTGCCCTGTCTGTTTGTTTCATGATTTCAATTACTGCGTCTGGTGCTACCAGGGTATTTGAGGCGGCATGGTAGCGTAATGGTTAGCTCAGCGCTTTACAGTACCAGTGACCCAGGTTCAGTTCCCACCGCTGTCTGTAATGTGTTTGTACCTTCTAGCTGGAACTACGCCGGTTTCCTCCAGGTGCACCGGTTTCCTGCCACAGTGCAAAGACATAGGTTAACTGGTCATTCTAAGTTGTCCTGTGATTAAACTAGGGTTAATTTGGGGGAGTTGCTGGATGGCACAGCTTGAAAAGCTGAAGAGCCTACTCTGAGCTGTATCTCAATAAATAAATAAACAAAGAAACAAACAAACAAATAAATAATCAGTCCCCATAACACTCTTCAGTCACAAGGGGAATAACCTCAACTTTTTCTGTCCATCAACATTCTTAACATTATCTTCTCATTCATCAATCATTTTAGTGAATATCTTCTGTAGTCTATGGTCTTTATATATCCTTTAAAGTTTCCTTAGAGCTAGACATAGCATCACTGTTGTGGCTGAATCAATGCCACAAGATTTGCCTGTATTCTGAATATAAAGCCCAAGATCTAGCATGTTTTTCTGATTACTTTCTCAACCTGCCCTACAACATTCAATGAACCACACACATAATCCCCACCCCTTTCCCACGCCCAACTGGACTGGAGTATAAATTAAGCTACAGTCATTTAAAACGCTAGTTATTACACACGCAAAGTACTCAGAGCAATTTTGACCAAAGCATTTCAGAAAGGCTATATTAATCTTAGACGAAGGACATCGTAGATGGTATGTGGGGAGAACACAGAAACTAAAGTGATAGCCAGTGGAACTTTAGCCACTCAGGAGGTGCTTGCTTACAGTTTTCCATTTAATGGGGTAGATAGAGAAAAAGTATGAGGGAGTCTGGCACTGGGAACATTTTCCAAAAATTGGGCCCATGCTTGTCAAAATTATGTAGGAATCACTTCTACACACAGATGTGATAAAGACCATAGAACCATAGAACACTACAGCACAGTACAGGCCCTTCAGCCCTCCATGTTGTGCCGACCCATATAATCCTATAAAAAAAAGTACTAAACCCACACTACCCCATAACCCTCCATTTTTCTTTCATCCATGTGCCTGTCCAAGAGGCTCTTAAATACCCCTAATCTTTTAGCCTCCACCACCATCCCTGGCAAGTCATTCCAGGCACTCACAACCCTCTGTGTAAAAAACTTACCCCTGATGTCTCCCCTAAACATCCCTCCCTTAATTTTGTACATATGCCCTCTGGTGTTTGCTATTGGTGCCCTGGGAAACAGGTACTGACTATCCACCCTATCTATGCCTCTCATAATCTTGTAGACCTCTATCAAGTCCCCTCTCATTCTTCTACGCTCCAAAGAAAAAAGTCCCAGCTCTGCTAACCTTGCTTCATATGACTTGTTCTCCAAACCAGGCAACATCCTGGTAAATCTCCTCTGCACCCTCTCCATAGCTTCCACATCCTTCCTATAATGAGGTGACCAGAATTGAACACAATACTCTAAGTGCAGTCTCACCAGAGATTTGTAGAGTTGCAACATGACCTCTCTACTCTTGAACTCGGTTCTCTTTTTTTTCCTCTTCGCTACGCTTCATTAATAGGGGGATTGAACTTGAGATTTGGGATTCTCTCCCAGCAGAAGGCTGGACAATTTGAGACAATAAATTATGTTTAGGAAATGCATTATGGAAAACTGTCGTAGATCAGCCATCACGAGGAAATCTGCAGATGCTGGAAATTCAAACAACACACACAAAATGCTGGTGGAAAACAGCAGGCCAGGCAGCATCTATAAGGAGAAACACCGTTGATGGGCCGAAGGGTCCTGACGAAGGGTCTCAGCCCGAAACGTCGACAGTGCTTCTCCTTATAGATGCTGCCTGGCCTGCTGTGTTCCACCAGCATTTTGTGTGTGTTGTAGATCAGCCATGATGTTGTTGGATGGTGGAGTATGATGATAGGGGCAAATTCCTGTGTGTTCCAGTGAACTTCCTGGTAGCTCACCGCTCATCTCCCCCCAATACGGGTAACAAAAGTACTGGGCTGCACAGCAGCCTCTGTGCGCGCCAGCTGTAGGGTAGGCTGAGAAAGTGCAGGACAGCATGGTCGTATAGCAATTAGCACCCTTCTTTACAATGCCAGCAGTGACACTGGGGGTCCTGAAGAAGGGCGTCAGCCTGAAACATTCACGGTTCACACTTCCCCACGAACGCTGCCTGATCTGCTGAGTTCTTCCAGCATTTTGCATGTGTTGCTTTGGATTTCCAGCATCTGCAGGTCTTCTTGAGATTGGGGTTCAATTCCCGTTGTCTGTAAGGAGTTTGTATCTTCTCCCCATGAACGTGTGGGGTGCTTCCAAGTGCCCCAGATTCCTCCCACATCCCGAAGACGTATGGTTAGGTTAGGGTTAGTAAGTTATGAGCATGCAGTGTTGACACCAGAAGCATGGCAACACTTGGGAGTTGTTTCGATATACACGTGACAAACAAAGCTAACTTTTATCTTTAAAAGATTTGTGGAATTGTGCATCACAGGAGCAAGCACTTTCATTTGTCTACCTGCTTTAATCCCATTTGTCTGCGTTAGGCCTGTAACCATCTATGCCCTTCCTATCCAAGTACCTGTCCAAATTCTTTCTAAATGTCGTAATTGCATCAGGCCCTACCACATCCTCTGGCAGCTTGTTTCAGATAACAACTGCTGCTCTGTGGTTAAAACAGCACAGAGAGTTTATACATAGGGGCACAGAGCAAAGAAGTCATGAAGCTTTAACTAAAAACACTGGCTCAGTCACAACTGGAGTATTGTGTCCATTCTGGGCACCAGCTTTTAGGGAGGAGATAAAGGCTCCTGCGTATCTGTGGATAGTCTTAGACATCAATTATATAGACCAGTTTACAGGCTTAAAATTACTGTCTATGTGGAAGTCCATTAGTTGGAAAATAAAAACTTAATTTGAATTTAGATATTAAATATGTAGTGATGTATTTAATGAATGTGAATTGAGTTTTAGAAGTGAGTAAGAAATATCCTCGTATACTACACTCAGTGGCCGCTTTGTTACATACATCCTGCATCTAATAAAGAGGCCACTGCGAGTGAGTTCAGCGTTTCCTGCTGCTGTAGCCCATCCAATTCAAGGTCCAATGTTTTGTACATCCAGAGATGCTCTTCTGCAAATCACTGTTGTAACACGTGGTTACCTGAGTTACTGTCACCTTCCTGTCAACTTGATACAGTCTGGCTATTCTGCTCTGACCTCTCTCATTAAGAAGGTGTTTTTGCCCACCAAACTGCTGCCCACTGGATGTTTTTTGCACCAATCTCTATAAACTCTAGACTGTTGAATGTGAAAAATCCCAGGAGATCAGCAGTTTCTGAGATACTCAAACCACCCCGTCTGGCACCAACAACATTCCACGATCGGAGTCACTTAGATCACATTTCTTCCCTGTTCTGATGCTTGATCTGGACAACACTGAATCTGTCGACCATGTTTGCATGCATTTATGCATTGTGTTACTGCAACATGATTGTTTGATTAGATATTTGCATTAACAAGCAGGTGTGCAGGTGTACCTAATAAAGTGGCCACTGACTGTATGTGACCATAACACATAGGAACAGAATTAGGCCATTTGGCCCATCAAGTCTGCTCTGCCATTCAATCATGGCTGATCCTTTTCTTTCCTCCTCATCAAACCCAGCTTCCAGCCTTCTCCCCGTAACCTTTGAAGCCATGTCCAATCAAGAACCTATCATTCTCTGCCTTAAATAGACTAAAACACCTGGCCTCCATAGCTGCCTGTGGTAACAAACTTCACAAGTTCACCAACCTCTGTCTAAAAAAATTGTTCTGCATCTCTGTTTTAAGTGGATACCCCTTTATCTTGAGGCTGTACCCTCTCACCCTAAAGTTCCCAATCATGGGAAACATCCTTTCCACATCTACTCTGTTTAGGCCTTTCAACATTCGAAAGGTTCAATGAGATCACCCTCATCCTTCTAAATTCCAGTGTGTACAGACCCAGAGCTATCAAACGTTCCTCATATGATAACTCTTTCATTCCTGGAATCATCCTTGTGAATCTCCTCTGGACCCCCTCCAATGCCAGCACATCTTTTCTAAGATGAGGGGCCCAAAACTGTTCACAATACTCAAGGTGAGGCCTCACCAGGGCCTTATAAAGCCTCAGCATCACATCCCTGCTCTTGTATTCTAGACCTCTTGAAATGAATGCTAACATGGCATTTGCCTTCCTCACCACCGACTCAACCGTCAAGCTAACTTTCAGGGTGTTCTGCACAAGGACTCCCAAGTCCCTTTGCGTCTCAGATTTTTGAATTTTCTCCCTGTTTATAAAATAGTCTGCACATTTATTTCTACTACCAAAGTGCATGACTATGCATTTTCCAACATTGTATTTCACTCCTGATGAAGGGTTTCGGCCCGAAACGTCGTCACTACCTCCTCCCATAGATGCTGTCTGGCCTGCTGAGTTCTGCCAACATTTTGTGTTTTTATTGTATTTCATTTGCCACTTTCTTGCCCATTCTCCTAGTCTTCCTGTTTCCTCGACACTAAATGTCCCTCCACGAATCTTTGTATCATCTGAAAGCTTGCCAACAAAGCCACCTATTCCATCATCTAAATCATTGATATGCAACATAAGAAGTAGCCCCAACAGCAGTACCTACAGAACACCACTAATCACTGACAGCCAGCCAGAAAAGGATCCTTTACTCCCATTTCATACCACCTACCAATCAGCCAATGCTCTACACATGCTGGTAACTTTCCTATAATACCATGGGTTGTTAACTTTATTACATAACACCCAATCCAGTGTAGCTGATCCCCTAGTAGGCTCAACGACAACCTGCTCTAAAAAGCCATCTCATAGGCATTCAATAAATTCTGTCTCTTGAGATTAATTTCCAACCTGATTTAAATCTACCTGCGTGTTGAAACCTTCCATGACTATCATAACATTGCCCTTTTGACACAGCTTTTCTATTTCCTGTTGTAATCTGTGGTCCACATCCCAGCTACTGTTGGGAGGCCACCAAGGTCCTTTTACCCTTGCAGTTTCTTAACTCAACTGATAAGGATTCATCATCTACTGATCCTATGTCACACCTTTCAACTGATTTGATGCCATTCTTTACCAGCTGAACCTACCTTCTCCCCGCCTACCTTCCTATCACTCCAATAGAATGTGTAACCTTGGTCTTTCAGCTCCCAACTACAACCATCCTTCAACCACAATTCAGTGATGGCCACAACATCATACCTGACAATCTGTAATAGTGAAACAAAATCATCCATCTTATTTCTTATACTTCGTGCATTTAGATATAACACTTGAGTCCTGTAGAACATAAAACATAGAACATAGAATAGTACAGCACATTACAGGCCCTTCGGCCCACAATGTTGTGCCGACCCTCAAATCCTGCCTCCCATATAACCCCCCACCTTAAATTCCTCCATATACTTGTCTAGTAGTCTCTTAAACTTCACTAGTGTATCTGCCTCCACCACTGACTCAGGCAGTGCATTCCACGCACCAACCACTCTCTGAGTGAAAAACCTTCCTCTAATATCCCCCTTGAACTTCCCTCCCCTTACCTTAAAGCCATGTCCTCTTGTACTGAGCAGTGGTGCCCTGGGGAAGAGGCGCTGGCTGTCCACTCTATCTATTCCTCTTAATATCTTGTACACCTCTATCATGTCTCCTCTCATCCTCCTTCTCTCCAAAGAGTAAAGCCCTAGCTCCCTTAATCTCTGATCATAATCCATACTCTCTAAACCAGGCAACATCCTGGTAAATCTCCTCTGTACCCTTTCCAATGCTTCCACATCCTTCCTATAGTGAGGCGACCAGAACTGGACACAGTACTCCAAGTGTGGCCTAACTAGAGTTTTATTGATATTATTTTATTTTAGAGTTTTATTGATATTATATTTGCTACCCTTTTTGATTCTGCATCCCTCATGCACTGATATTCACCCTGACGACTGCCATTATGTCCCATCATCTGCCTGCCCTTCCTGACAGTCTGACTGCAAGCTATCTTTGCTTTTTTACCATCCATCCTATCCTGAGTCCCATTCCTCCACCAAATTAATTTAAACCCTCCCCAACAACTCTAACAAACCTGCCCACAAGAATATTGGTCCCTCCTCAGGTTCAGGGGCAACCCGTCACTTTTGTACTGGTCATAACTCCCCCAGAACGGATTTCGATGATCCAAGAATTTGAAGTCCTGCCCCCTGCATCAGCTTCTCAACCACAAATTTATCAGCCAACTCATCCTGTTTCTGCCCTCACTGGTACATCACACAAGTGGCAATCCAGAAATTATAACCCTGGTTCTCAGCTTTCTGCTTAGCTGTCTAAATTCTCTTTTCAGGACATCTTAGCTTTTCCTTCCTATGTCATTAGCACCAATATGTACCAAGACATCTGGCAGCTCTCCCTCCCCCTCCAAAATGCAGCAGACTGCTCTACTCATTGAGGCTGAGTCCTGCTTTGGGCTTCATGTTTGTGAGCTTTGCAAAGATTTCCCCGCTGTGTGATGAACTGAGACTGAGCTATGGGCCGGCTCCGAAGTGAGACTGAGCTATGGGCCTGCTCCAAATTGACAATAAGCTATGGGCCTGCTCCAAATTGACTCTGAGCTATGGGCCTGCTCCGAAGTGAGACTGAGCTATGGGCCTGCTCCAAATTGACACTGAGCTATGGGCCTGCTCCGAAGTGAGACTGAGCTATGGGCCTGCTCCGAATTGACACTGAGCTATGGGCCTGCTCCGAAGTGAGACTGAGCTATAGGCCTGCTCCAAATTGACACTGAGCTATGGGCCTGCTCCGAAGTGAGACTGAGCTATGGGCCTGCTCCGAATTGAGACTGAGCTATGGACCGGCTCCGAATTGAGACTGAGCTATGGGCCCGCTCCGAATTGAGACTGAGCTATGGGCCTGCTTCAAATTGAGACTGAGCTATGGGCCGGCTCCGAACTGAGACTGAGCTATGGGCCGGCTCCGAATTGAGACTGAGCTATGGGCCTGCTCCGAATTGAGACTGAGCTATGGGCCGGCTCCGAATTGAGACTGAGCTATGGGCCTGCTCCGAATTGACACTGAGCTATGGGCCTGCTCCGAAGTGAGACTGAGCTATGGGCCTGCTCCGAATTGACACTGAGCTATGGGCCTGCTCCGAATTAACACTGAGCTATGGGCCTGCTCCAGCTGCTCCGGGCATCGGGTTCATGGACTCACTTTCGTTCTGAATGCTGTTGCTTGCTTTTATTGTGTGCACAGTTTGTTTTGTTATTCTCTCCCTATGCATTAGGCATTGGTCTTTTTTTTAAATTGGGTTCTTTTGGGTTTCTTGTTTTGTGCTGCCTCTAAGCAGACAAATCTTAGGTTGTATAATTTATACATACTTTAATTATAAATGTACTTTGAACTTTTATTTTTTTATTTGCTGAGTTTGTCTTCTTTTGCACATTGGTTGTTTGTCAGTATCTGTTTAAGTACAGTTTTCATAAATTCAATGGTTCAATTGTATTTCTTTACATTCCCATAAATGCCTGGAAGAAAATGAATCTCAAGGTAGCATATGGTAACATATATGCACTTTGATAATAAATTTATTTTGACTTTGAGAGGTTGATGTAGGAATTTTTAGAGATTTGAACCCAAACCAGTTCAAGGCAAGGCTGCTAATGGTGAAGCCAAGGAAACCAGGTGTACATAAGGACACAGAATCGGAGAAACATGGAGGTTTGCAGGTTTGAATTGGGATGGAATTCCACACATTAAAGAGAGCATACAGATACTTTTCAACTAGCTGAGTTCCTCCCATTTGCTTTTTTAATCCAGCTGTATAGTCTGGTGTGTCTTCATTATATCCTGCATAATAAGGAACAGTTTCCACTAAAATTAGAAAATAACGAGCTAGTGCACAAAATAATGTTGTCCAACCTGCCGCTAATTACTTCATTTGTGCATAACCTTCAACGTGGCGGAGCGTGGGGGTGATGACTGGTGGACCAGTTACCATGACAACTAGGTAACCATAACCTGAATAAGAGAATTGAGATCACGGCACTATAAAGGCACGGCTAATGAGGCTTCACAATGAATAGAGAGGAGAGAATGATGTAATAAGAGAAATTACTTCAGAATTTGCATTTTTTTCCTCAAGGGAGCAATTTCAATTCTCTTTCAGTTGCAGCTCCCTTTGCCTTGTGGAAAAAGTTGCAAATTATCACAAATTCTGTGGTTTCAGAGTAACTGGCAGTTTTAACAGTGCAGAATCTCTATGGCATTGCTCAAATATAAATGGGATATTAACAAGAACATAAGAAAACACAGCATGAGAAAAGACAATTTTGGAATGTCAATCTCTTTCCTTCTCCAAGGACTCGATATTTGGCCAGCCTTACTCCTCTCAATTTATTTAACCTCCTGAGTCAAAATTCTGACTAAATTCAAGGACAACTAAATGAAACTCCAGATGACCTGTCTAGTCTTACGACTTAATTAATTGTTGAGGGGGGGGGGGTGGAAATTACCAGGATGGGGACAGACTGAGTTCTTGGACAAATTTAAGCTGATTTGTAAAGCCCAGTTTGGACCTGTGAACAGTAAGTCATGTCTAACTAATTTAATTTCATATGTTGCTAGAAGGTCACTTATGTGGTGGATGGATATGGATTTGCAGGAGTCATTTGAAGGGGTGCCACATATGAGATTATGCTCAATAAATTAAGAGTACGGAATCTGGAGCAACCTTAATGCACGAGATGGAAACTGCTACAGATAAGTGGGGCAGTAAAGTGGCGCAGTGAGCAAGTTTGGCTACCTTACAGGTCCAGCGACCAAGTTCCAGTCCTAATCTGTGTGAAGTTTGCATATTCTCCCTGGAACACTGTGGGTTTTATCCCAGAGCTCTTTCCAAAGATTTCAGGATTGGTGGGTTAACTGGCCACTGGGTAGGTAAATTACCTCCAGTTTAATGTGGATAGTAAAATTGTCAGGAATGCGGAGAAAAAATATTATTGGAAAAATTAATGGGGGGCATGGTGGGTCAGATCAACTCCACCATGGATGGTCCCAAGTTGGTTGCAAAAGGAGGAGGGTTGGGCAATCCAGTCCATTAAAAAAAACGTTACTATGAGAATGCCAACAGAAGCTCCAGAAACCTCTTCCCTGAGTAAGGAAGGATCTTGGAAGATAGGGCAACACCTCGGATGACTTGAAAGACTGGCCCAGGACAGAGGACCCTGGCAAGCAGTTGTCAGCAGCTTAAGCCCCAGTATGGGCGATGGGCTTAATTAAGGGGGCAAGATTGCTCTGGCGACTGGCATAGGTTTCATGGGGTGAGTGGTTTCCTGAAAATACTAAACAAAGGAGGTATAGCTGGGACTTTATGTGATGTTGGTGAGACCACGTTTGGAATACTGTAAGCAATTTTGAGTCCTGTATCTAAGGATCGGTGTGCTGGCCCTGGAATGAACTCAAAAGAAGTTCTCAAGAATGATCCTTGGAATGAAAGACTTGATGTTTGATGTCTCTGCTCCTGCACTTAAAGGAGTTCATGTGGATGTGGTAGTAGGGGTGGGTATCTCAACAGAACCTACTGCGTAAGGGAGGACTTGGAGAGGGTGTTTCCTTTAGTAGGAGAGCCTAAGATTTAAGACTACAGCCTCAGAATAAAGGGATGTCCCTTTAACTCTGAGATGAAGAGCATTCTCTTCAGCCTGAGGATGGTGAATTTTTGGAATATGTCATCACAGAAGTCTGTGGAAGCCAAGGGAAAGGGTATAGTTAAGGCAAAGAATGATAGGCTCTTCATTGGTAAGGGAGTTAAAAGGTTACAGAGAGAAGGCAGGAGAATAGGGTTGAAAAAGCAGCCACGATTGAATGGTGGAGCAGATTTGATTGGGTAAATGGCATAATTTTGCTCCTATATCTTATGATCTTCTGGTCTTAAATGTTGTAAGTATGCTCTGGAGTTAAGAGATTGAAATCATGTGTAGTCTGAGTGGTGGGATGTGACAGGTAATGTTCTCCAGGAACTTATTCTGCAACCTCAAATTTTATCATAACAATCAATTAATTGAATAAAGGTTTCCAAACCACAGAAGATAAAATGCTTTTGAAGTATTTTTACCGCATTAATGTCAGAAACCTATTGGCCTAAGCACAGAAAGCATACACAAGCAATAAAGATATGTATGATTAATTCGAGAGAGATACAAGATGCTGGAATCTGGAGCAACAAGCAATCTGCTGGAGGAACTCTGTGCACTGAACAGCATCTGTGGGAGGAAAGGAATTCCCTGTTTTGCATTGAAACTCTGCATCAGGCCCACTGAAATCCTTCAGCACATTGTTTGTTACAAATGATTCATTAAGATGTTTCACTAGTTGAATGTAACAGCATTAAAAAAATAAAAGCAGAAGTCCACTCTGCCCTTTCAGCCTGACCTATCACTCGATATAATCATGGATTATATAAGACTATTAGACAGAGGATTAATCACTAAATCATTCGGCCCATCCGGTCTGCTCTGCCATTCCATCATGGCTGATTTATTAACCCTCTCAAACCCATTCTGTTGTTTTCTCCCCATAACCTTTGACACCCATACTAATTAAGAATCTATGAACCTCCACTTTAAATATGCTTAAAGATTTGGCCTCCACAGCCATCTATAGCAATAAATTCCACAGATTCACTGCCCTCTGGCTAAATCCACTCTCTCTAGACCTTTCAATATTTCATAGGTTTCAAAGATGTACCCAACCACCCCTTCTTCTCATATGCCCCAGGTCTTATCTCCTCTTCTGAGTGACACATACTTCTATTGCTGATCTTCTAAAATTTACTCTGCTTCCTCTTTGAAAACCTCCATTGTTTTAATTTCCACAATCTTCTAGTGTAGATAATTACAAAAATTCACTGCACACTGCTAGAAGAACTTCCAATGTACCTCTGTTTTGAATGACATAACAGCTTTCAAAATTCTCCCACTAGAGGAAACATCTCAACATCTACCCCAATTAGGATCAATACCATTGAATGAGATTACCTCTCATTCTTCTAAGCTCCAAAGAATATAAAGATTAGATTAACTTTGTTGCATGTACATTGAAACATCGAAACATACGGTGATATGTGTCATATGCATCAAATCAGCGAGGATTGTGCTAGGCAGCCTGCAAGTGTTATCACACTTCTGTTGCCAAGATAGCATGCCCACAGATCACTAACTGTAACCTTTACATTTTCAGAATGAGGGAAGAAACTGGAGCACCAGAGGAAATGAGCGTGATCATGAAGAGAATGTAAACACTCCTTACGGTCAGCGGCGGGAATTGAACCTAGGTTGGAGACCACTGGTGCTGTAATAGCATTATGCTAACCATGGTGCAAATTGGGCCTACTGCTCAGTGGATCTCATTTCTTTAGCCATAGATTCAAAGAGTAATACTGCGCGTGGCCAAGTGGTTAAGGCTTTGGGCTGGCAATCTGAAGGTCGTTAGTTCAAGCCTCAGCCGAGGCAGCATGTGTGTCCTTGAGCAAGGCACTGAACCACACACTGCTCCTGCACGTTTATAGCCCGGTGGCGACGGTTGGTGCAGTATGGACAAGACAAGGCACAAAAACAGACCCTTCAGCCCAGCTTGTCCATGCCAAATAAGATGTCCTTTTAAGCTAATCCTATTTACTCATGCCTGTTCCATTTCCACATAGATCTTTCCTATCCATGTACCTGACTGGACAAGCCTCTCACCCAGGAATTAGCTCAGTCAATCCCTATTGGACTTCCTCCAATGCTAATATATCCTATCTTAAATAAGGGAATGACAACTGGGCACAGTACTCTAAGTATAGTCTCGACATGCCCTTATCATGACCGTAACAACCCGTCACTGTCTGTAAGGAGATTGTTCATTCTCCCCTTAACCGCTTTGCTTCCTCCAGGTGCTCTGGTATCCACCCATAGTCCAAAGACGTAGGTTAATTGGTCATTAAAAATTGTCCAGTAATTAGGCTAGGGCTGGAAGAGCCTATTTCATGCTGTATCTCAATAAATGAATAAAATAAATAAATACTTCCCTGTTTCTAAACTCCAGTTCTCTTGCAATAAAATCTAATTTGACACTTGGCTTCCTAACAAATTATTGCACCTGTCTTCCTAACTTTTTACCTTAGTTGTTCAGAATCAGGTTTAATATCATTGATGTACGTCATGAAATTTGTTATTTTGCAGCATCAGTACAATGCAATGTATATAAATTCCAAGGAGAACAAAAGATAGTAAAATAGGGTTTATGGGTTCGTTGTTCATTCAGAAATATGGTGGTGGAAACAAAGAAGCTGTTCCTAAAACACTGAGTGTGTGTCTTCAGCCTCCTGTACATCCTCTTTGATGGTAGTAATGGTGGTGGGGTCCTTAATGATAGATGCTGCCTTTTTGAGGCATCACCTTTTGAGGATGTCCTTGTTGCTGGGAAGACTCATACCCATGATGGCGCCGGTTGCAGATTTTTCCGAACCAGTGCAGTGACTCCTCCATACCAGATCATGATGCAACCAGTTAGAATGCTTTTGGCGGTACATCTGTAGAAATTTGCTGGAGTCTTTGGTGACGTACCAAATCTCCTCAAGCTCCTAATGAAGTATAGCTGTTGGTGTTCCTTCTTCATGGTTGCATCAATATGTTGGGCCTAGGACAGATCTTCAGAGATGTTGATACCCAGGAATTTGAAACGGCCCACATGTACACCAAGCTTTTGGACATCTGCAATCCTTCTCCATATAGATAAGCGTCTGTCTTTAGATTCCTCTGCGTGAAGTGCGTGACCTCACACTCACCCACATTGAAAGGTATTTGCCAGGCTTTCACTCAACCTATCTATATGCCTTTGCAGAACCCAAATATCCTCACAGCAAAATGCCCTCCCACCTATTTTCATGTCTGGACGGAACTTAAATATCTTTCACTCTGCCCTCTCCTCCAGGTTATTAATATAAATAGCAAAGAACAAAAAGTCAAGATCTGATTTTTTGGCTGTTCCAGTAGTTGCATTCGCATAGCCTGAGAAAAGGACTCACAAAATGCTCAACATTTCAGTAACTACAGAACCTCCTGGATTTCTCCTAGATTATTTTCTGACTCTCTTTCTTCCATGTGATGAACAATCTTCATTCAATGCTAACTCAGTTCCCTAATACTATGAGGTATTATACTGTGTACAAGATGAGTAATTAGTTAAATGTTGCAGTTAAATGCAGGCAAATAGGATTAGTTTAGATGGAATCTTGGTTGGCATAAACCTGTTGTGCTGAATGATTCTACGACTCTAAATCCCTTCTGGATCCAAATGATCTAGACTGTTTGCGTTCCCTCTGCTGTCAAATCCTCAAAAAAAAATAACCTCAAAAAATTGCCAGTGGCCATAATTTTAGAGGAACTTTCCTCATCTTACTCAATATTAACTGATGGAACCTCTATTTTTATTTCTTCTGAAATATCGTACCTTCAACAGCACACTTCCTGAGATTTTGACTCTGCGGTAAGCTTTGAAATGATATGAGAGGAAGACCAACTCCTTTACACCAGGTTGAGCCACTTTGAGAAATGAATCTTCTCTGTGGGGTTAAGGTGAAGATAAAAATTAGCTGATAAAGACAAAGAAATTCACCGGAATGAAAGAAATCCACAATGCTTCAAAATCCTTAAGTGAAAACTATAACATTTTTCACATTAAATAGAAAACCTCAGTTAGGAGTGGCACAGTAGCAGAGCAGTTAACACAATGCCATTTTAAGAGTTTATTCCCCAAGGCAATTAATGTGTATTCATGTATTTATGAACATTTTATTCCATATCCGTCCTTTAACCTCTAACTTTATTTTTATATAATTCTTTATTCTTTATAATTGTTGAATGTTGTTTTATTGTTGCATGTCACGCCCTGACTGACACACCACAGCAAATTATTAATATATGTAAATGTAAATGGTGAATAAAACCGATCCTTGATCCTTGATCCTCCAGGGGACCAGAACCTTGTTGTAGGGTTTGGAGACTTGAGTGCCTCAATGACCTAGAGAGCTATGTTGGCTAGAGTCAGGGCCTCGTGCTTTGGTAGGATCACCCACGTCAAAAAGGTCAAAGGGTAGAGGCCAGACTACGAGTGGTCCACCGGTCCTCGAGGTTTGAGGGGATCAGCTCAGGGCTATAAAAAAAAAATTGTTATGGAAACAACAATGAAGAATCCTTCTATATCTGTGGGCAATGGTATGGGCAGACATAGATGGAGGACCCTCATTGCTGCTCTAAACGTCAGCAGCATTATGGGCAGTAAGTAAGTTGATCCTTTATCCTTCAAGCACCAGCGACCCAATTCTGCCACTGTCTGTAAACAGTTGACTTGTTTTCCCCATGACCATGTGAATTTCCTCTGGTTTCCTATCATGTTCCAATGATGCAGCAGATTAATTGGTCACGGTGGTGCAATTTGGTGGCATGGGTTCATTGGACCTGTTACCACACTGTATCTCTCAATAAAAAATAGATTTTAAAAACATTTCATTATGGTCTTCCACAAAATTTGTGGTTTTAAGAACAATAAGACTCGGTAAGGCCATTCAGCCCACTATAACCCACCTGTCAAAAACACGCTCTCGTCTGGTTCTGTCACTAGTAAACCTTAACTGAAAGGGCAATTCTGGAAATGACTACATAAAGGTGGTGTTTTGAAACGGAATCAAGTTAAGCAGATCTAGAGCCTTGAAATTGTACAAACATGCCACTGTACAAATAGGAACCGCATGGAATCACTTTGATACTTTGGCAGGAGGATTAAGCAATTTATTTTAAGAAGGGTAATATGTGTGTTAAAATAACAAAGTAATTACATTAGACGCATTAAGCATTCATCCAGGAATAACACTGTGCATTTTCTCTGCTTATGTGCTTGCACCATACTTTTCAAAAGACCTGTACAAAAATATGTGCGACTAAAAAAAATTAAAATTGTTCTTTTTGGAAGCCAAAACCTTCAAGAGTGTGCTCCATAAATTCTAACAAGCTAGAGAGAATTGTTGAAATAATAATACCAAACCAGAATTGTCTTTTTATTCTTTGGCTGTTCATGTTTGTACATCTGCTATTGATGAGGACTCTGCTGTGATGCTTACCTCAAGGTATTCAAAGAGTGTTGATTTTTCTGGGTATTTTTGTTATGACTGTGAGAACTGGACATCTATTATAGAATCAGAAAAGAGGTATTTTAGAAGACTTGTGTGTAAATCCAATGGTGTACACAGAACAAAGGGATCTGTGAAAAATCAAGTAAGACGTGAGGTTGGCAAATGCAAATCCATTGAACATGCTTTGAGTTGGGCATGTCATCAGATGCCCCGGGACACCCGCTAACACCATGCCTGAATAGCACGAATAAGCAGGTTAGATTGCCAAAACCAAAGACTGAAAGAGTTTACAGTTAATCGGCTGAGGAAGATCAAACACGGTGCGAAAAAAAGGGTTCTGCATCAGAGTTGGTTGGTTCAAACATCGGTGATCAACGTTCTTAAAGCAAAAACAACTTTTCGGATTGCTAGATGGGCACAGGCCATGATATAGAGTCAGAGGGCCATAGAAAAGTACAGTACAGAAACAGACCCTTCAGCCCATCTAGTCCATGCTGAAACTATGTAAACTGCCTACCCCCATCGATCTGCATCAAGACCATAGCCCTCCATATCCTTACCATCCACGTACCTATCCAAACTTCTCTTGAACGTTGAAGACGAGCTCACTTCCACCACTTGTGCTGGCAGCTCATGACCCTCTGAGTGAAGATGTTTCCCTTCATGTTCGCCTTAAACTTTTCACATTTCACCCTTAACCCATGATCTCTAGTTGTAGTCCCACCCAACCTCAGTGGAAAAATCCTGCTTGCACGTACTCTATCTATACCTCTCATAATTTTGTATAACTCTATTACATCTCCTTTCAATCTTCTACATTCTGAGGAATAAAGTCCTAACCAGTTCAGCCTTTCCTTATAACTCAGGTCCTCTAGGCTCAGCAACATTCTTGTACGTTTTCTCTGTACTCTTTCAAACTTATTTACATCTTTCCTGTAGGTAGGTGACCAAAGCTGCACACAATACTCCAAATTAGATCTCACAAATGTCTTATAGATAGATAGATAGATAGATAGATAGATAGATACTTTATTCATCCCCATGGGGAAATTCAACTTTTTTCCAATGTCCCATACACTTGTTGTAGCAAAACTAATTACATTCAATACTTAACTCAGTAAAAAATATGATATGCATCTAAATCACTATCTCATAAAGCATTAATAATAGCTTTTAAAAAGTTCTTAAGTCCTGGCGGTAGAATTGTAAAGCCTAATGGCATAGTTCAACGTAACATCCTATCTCCTGAACTCCTGATCAATGAAGGCCAACATGCCAAAACCTTTCTTAGCAACTCTATCTACATGTGATGCCATTTTCAGTGAATTATGGATCTGTATTCCCAGATCCCTTTGGTCTACTGCACTCCTCAGTGCCCTACCATTCACTGTGTAAGACCTACCCTTGTTGGTTCTCCTGAAGTGCAACACCTCACTTTATTAAATTCTGCATTAAATTCTATCTGCCAATTTTCAGCTAATATTTCCAGCTGGTCCCAATCCTGCTGCAAGCCATGATACCCTTCCTCTCTGACAACTACACTCCTGGTTTGGGTGTCACCTGCAAATTTGCTGATCCAGGTAACCACATTATCATCCATATCGTTTTTATAGATGACAAACAACAATGGAACCAGCACCAATCTCTGCGACACTGCACTAGTCACAGGCCTCAAGTCAGAGAAGTAATTATCTACTACCCCTCTTTGGCGTCTCCCACAAAACCAAGGTCTAATCCAGTTCACTACCTCAGCTTGAATGCCAGGTGACTAAACCTTTTTGACCAACCTCCCATGTCGAACCTTGTCAGATATCTTGCTAAAGTCCAACTTCTGCCTTGCCTTCATCCACTTTCCTGGTAACTTCCTTATAAAGCTCTATAAGATTGGTTAGACATGACCTACCTTAGGCAAAGCCATGCTGACTATACTTAATCAGTCCATGTCTGTCCGAATATCCGATCCCTTAGAATACCTTCTAATAACTTTCCCACTACTGATATCAAACTCACCGGCCTATATTTTCCTGGTTTATGCTTAAGGCCTTTCTTAAACAGCAGAAAGCATTAGCTATTCTCCAGTCCTCTGGTACCTCTCCTGTCACTAAGGATGATTTAAATATCTCTGCTAGTGCCTGGTGATTTCTGTACTTGCCCCCCATAGGGTCTGAGGGAACACTTTGTCAGTCCCTGGGGATTTACCCACCTTGACTAGCCTCAGGACAGCAAACACCTGGTCCTCTGTAATCTGTATAAGGGCCATAAAGTTGATGCTGCTTTGCCTCACCTCTATAGATTCTGTTATCAGATGCTGTTATCAAATACATCCCACGTAAACATTCAACCTCTGTGTGAGTATTTTTATGATCTTCTACTGCTGTAGTCCATCCACTTCAAAGTTCAACGTGTTGTGCATTCAGAGATGCTCTTCTGCACACCACTGTTGTAACCTGTGGTTATTTGAGTTACTTTCTCCTTCCTGTCAACCTGAACGAGTCTGGCCAATCTCCTCCGATCTTTCTCATTAACAAGTCATTTTTGCCCGCAAACTGCTGCTCCTTTGAGGTTTTTTTTCTTTGCTTTTGGCACCATTCTCTGTAAAATCCCAGGATATCGCAGTTTCTGAGATACTCAAACCTCCCCATCTGGCACCAACAATCATTCCACATTCAAGGTCACTTAGATCACATTTCTTTCCCATCCTGATGTTTGGTCTGTACAACAGCTGAACCTCTAGACCATGCCTGTATGCTTTTATTCACTAAGCTGCTGCCACATAGTTGGCTGATTAGATATTGAATTGAGTTGATATTTGCATTAACGTGCAGGTGTACAGGTGTACCTAATAAAGTGGCCACTAAGTGTATTTGTTATGAGTCAAATTATTCTACCATTTTTACATACCCTGTCGATGTTTTGTTCTTCATACTGAATGAGCTGAATATTGAGATGGAGAATTCAAAAGAATTCATTCAAAGGGATCCTGCAGAATCCCTCAGTATTTCTGCATCGTTCAGAAGTAATTGTAGGAAAGAAGTTAAGAAAGACTTTTAACCTGACAGAATTCCGGTATCATTTGCAAATGGTAACTATAGCGTTCTTCATCTGCTAACAATTTACATCATTAAATGCAGTCATTATTACTGCAGTCTCTGGTAAATAAATACCAGAATAGATTTATCCAAAAAGTTGATCCAACACTGCAAATTATTGGTATTTCCAACAGTTCTCATTTGGCAGTAATCAGAAGAACCAGACATTTCTTCACCAAGGACCTTTCATGGACGCATGGACAATCCTAGCAAACCTATTTTTTTTTGAAAATTGTCCTACATTTATTTTTCCAGCCAAAATCACAGCCACTCCAAAGGCATGGCATTTTGAATGCAATAAATCACAAGAAGTCCCACCCCAATGGACGTAATAAAGAGACCACTGGCTGTCAATTCTACATTGGAAGGTGTTTATTCTTAAATACATTTCATATTTCATTGGTTAACAATTTAAAAAAATCCAGTCCCAACTATATCTTTTATGTGGAAACATTTCAAGTTATTTCTTGAACTGCAATTACTATTGTTTCATAGTCAAGCAGCAGAAAATTTTACATTATTCCACAAACTCTCTATTTTTGGGAGGAATGTTGGCAAGGACACTATAAGAACTCCCATGTCTTCTAGCAGGTCACAAGAACCTCCAGGGCAGGCCAGTGGCGTCTTGTACTGTAATTCAATACTGTTGATAAATGAGAGTTAACTGGTGCATTCAGGGCAATGTGAAAAAGAATGCAATAATCTTTGTGGGTAAAGGCCTAACAAACCAGTACAAGTCTGATATCTAAAGGTAACAGAGAAATATTAGCATTGGAGAAGTAATGGGAGTCCAAGTTTAGGGAAGATTTTAATACAAAAGAAATAAGATATCGCTTTATATGCTTTATAACATTTTTCTTCGGACTTCAAAATATCGTAAGAATAGCCAACTATTGATTTGGCAAGAGATTTGCAAAACTACTGATCAAACACAAATTACATATATAATTAGACTGAGTTTGCGATCTCACTTTGGTTATATTAACACCGGATGAAACCCAGATATGACACACGTTTAGACCATGAGAGATTATACCTCAGTGCCCAGTTTCGGGCTCGCTCTCACTTTGCATCAATAATTCACATTAATCTCCTTGGTCCTTCAGTTCTGCCTGGTTCTGCATAGCCTTGATATTGATGATTCTGTTGTAAGCAGGAGAGGGATAGGAAGGTGTTCATAAAGACCAGGAACATCGAATTATTCATTGAATTGGCATACTTGGATTTGACCCAACCTTTAACAATTTGTAGAAATTGTCCAAGTCCAAGTTCAAATTCAAGTTTATTGTCATTTGTATACAAACCAATGAAACAGCATTCCTCTAGACTGAGCTGCAAAACACAGTACACATCATTCATGCACAACACAAAAAGTAATATTACCACAAATAAATAAACAAATAAAAAGAAAAAGAAAAACGCTGCTGGTGCTTCAGACGTGATGAGAAGCAACCTGGGGGAAGCAGCAGTGGCCGTACCTCTGGCACAGAGTCTGGCCCTGTGGCTCAGGAGGGTAGGGAAAGGAATAGGATGGCAGCAGTGATAGGGGACTCTATAGTTAGGGGTCAGACAGGCGATTCTGTGGATGGTAGTTTGCCTCCCAGGTGCCAGGGTCCAGGATGTTTCTGATCGTGTCCAAGAAATCCTGAATTGGGAAGGAGTACAACCAGAGGTTGTGGTACATATTGGTACCAACGACATAGGCAGGAAAAGTGAGGTTGTCCTGAAAGCAGACTACAGGGAGTTAGGAAGAAAGTTGAGAAGCAGGACGACGAAAGTAGTAATCTCAGGATTACTGCCTGTGCCACACGACAGTTGGTATAGAAATAGAGTGAGGTGGAGGATAAATGTGTAGCTGGGGGATTGGAGCAGGGGGCAGTGATTCAGATTTCTGCATCATTGGGACCTCTTTTGGGGCAGGAGTGATCTGTACAAAAAGGACGGGTTTCTCTTGAATCCCAGGGGGACCAATATCCTGGCAGGGAGGTTTGTTAAGGTTAATGGGAAGAGTTTAAACTAGAATTGCTGGAGGGTGGGAACCAAACTGAAGAGACGTAGGAAGAGGCGGTTGGCTCACAAATAGAGAAAGCTTGTAGACAGTGCAAGAGGGAGGATAGGCAGATGATAGAGAAGGGATGCGTTCAAACCAATGGTTTGAGATGAGTCTATTTTAATGCAAGGAGTATTATGAACAAAGCGGATGAGCTTTGAGCGTGGATCAGTATTTGGAGCTATGATGTTGTGTCCATTACAGAGACTTGGATGGCTCAGGGGCAGGAATGGTTACTTAGAGTGCCAGGCTTTAGATGTTTCAGAAAGGACAGGGAGGGAGGCAGAAGAGGTGGGGGCGTGGCACTGTTGATCAGAGATAGTGTCATGGCTGTAGAGAAGGAGAAAAACATGGAGGGATTGTCTACGGAGTCTCTGTGGGTGGAAGTTAGGAATAGGAAGGGGTCAATAACTCTACTGGGTGTTTTTTATAGACCACCCAATGGTAACAGGGACACTGAGGAGCAGATAGGGAGACAGGTTCTGGAAAGGTGTAATAATAACAGGGTTGTCGTGGTGGAAGATTTTAGTTTCCCAAATATTGATTAGCATGTCCCCAGAGCGAGGGGTTTTGATGGGGTGGAGTTTGTTAGGTGTGTTCAGGAAGGTTTCTTGACACAGTATGTAGATAAGCCTACAAGAGGAGAGTCTGTCCTTGATCTGGTATTGGAAAATGAGCCTGGTCAGGTGTCAGATCTCTCAGTGGGAGAGCATTTTGGAGACAGTGATCACAACTCTATCTCCTTTACCATAACATTGGAGAGGGGTAGGAACAGACAAGATAGGAAAGTGTTTAATTGGAATAAGGGGAACTATGAGGCTATCAGGCAGGAACTTGGAAGCATAAATTGGAAACAGATGTTCTCAGGGAAATGTACAGAAGAAATGTGACAAATGTTATGGGGATATTTGTGTGGATTCTGCATAGGTACGTACCACGGTTACTGTACAAAGTGATGTACAAAGGCTGTTGTAATTCTAGTCAAGAAGAAAAGAAGAGCTTACAAAAGGTTCAAAAGCTAGGTAATGTTAGAGAGCTAGAAGATTCTAAGGCTAGCAGGAAGGAGCTCAAAAAAGAAATTAGGAGAGCCAGAAGGGGCCATGAGAAGGCCTTGGCGAACAGGATTAAGGAAAACCCCACAGCATTCTACAGGTATGTGAAGAGCAAGAGGATAAGATATGAGAGAATACAACCAATCAATTGTGACAGTGGAAAAGTGCATATGGAACTGGAGGAGATAGCAGAGGTACTTAATGAGTAGTTTCTTTCAGCATTCACTGCGGAAAAAGATCTTGGTGATTGTAGTGATGACTTACAGCAGATTGAAAAGCTTGAACATATAGATATTAAGAAAGAGGATGTGCAGGAGATTTTGGAAAGCATCAAGTTGGATAAGTCACCGGGACTGGACAAAATGTACCCCAGACTATTGTGGGTGGTGAGGGAGGAGATTGCTGAGTCTCTGGCGATGATCTTTGCATCATCAATGGGGACAGGAGAGGTTCCAGAGGATTGGAGGGTTGCAGATATTGTTCCATTATTCAAGAAAGGAAGTAGAGATAGCCCAGGAAATTATAGACCAGTGAGTCTTACTTCAGTGGTTGAGTAAGTTGATAATGAAGATCCTGAGAGGCAGGATTTATGAACATCTGGAGAGGAATAATATGATTAGGAATAGTCAGCCTTACAAGCCTGATTGAATTTTTTGAGGACAGATGGTAGAGTAGTAAATGTATTGTAATGGATTTCAGCAAGGCATTTGATAAGGTACCCCATGCAAGGCTTATTGAGAAAGTAAGGAGGCATGGGATCCAAGGATAAATTGCTTTGTGGATCCAGAACTGGCTTACCCACAGAAGGCAAAGAGTGGTTGTAGGTGGGTCATATTCTGCATAGAGGTTGGTCACCAGTGGTATGCCACAGAGATCTGCTCTGGGACCCCTACTCTTCAGGAATTTTATAAATGACCTGGATGAAGAAGTGGAGGGATGGGTTAGTAAACTTGCTGATGACACAAAGGTTGGGGGTGTTGTGGATAATGTGGAGGGCTGTCCGAAGTTGCAGCAGGACATTGACAGGATGCAAAACTGGGCTGAGAATTGGCAGATGGAGTTCAACCCAGGTAAGTGTGAAGTGGTTCATTTTGGTAGGTCAAATATGATGACAGAATATAGTATTAATGGTAAGATCCTTGGCAATGTGGAGGATCAGAGGGATCTTGGGGTCTAAGTCCATAGGATACTCAAGGCCGCTGCGCAGGTTGACTCTCTGGGTAAGAAAACATACGATGTATTGGCCTTCATCAATCGTGGGATTGAGTTTTGGAGCCAAGAAGTAATGTTGCAGCAATATAGGAACCAGGTCAGACCCCACTTTGAGTACTGTGCTCAGTTCTGGTCACCTCACTATAGGAAGAATGTGGAAACCATAGAAAGGGTGCAGAGGAGATTTACAAGGATGTTGTCTGGATTGGGGAGCATGCCTTATGAGAATAGGTTGAGTGAACTTGGCCTTTTTCTCCTTGGAGCAAAGGAGGATGAGAGGTGACCTGATAGAGGTGTATAAGATGATGAGAGGCATTGATTGTGTGGATAGTCAGAGGCTTTTTCCCAGGTCTAAAATGGCTAGCACAAGAGGGCACAGTTTTAAGGTGCTTGGAAGTAGGTACAGAGGAGATATCAGGGGCAAGTGTGAGTGCGTGGAATGTGCTGCTGGTGACAGTGGTGGAGGTGGATACAATAGGATCTTTTAAGAGACTCCTGGATAGGTACATGGAGCTTAGAAAAATAGAGGGCTATGGGTAACCCTAGGTAATTTCTCAGGTAAGAGGATGCTAAGAGGATGCAGGGTGACTTGGATAGGTTAGGTGAGTGGGCAAATTCATGGCAGATGCAATTTAATGTGGATAAATGTGAGGTTATCCACTTTGGTTGCAAGAACAGGAAAAAAGATTATTATCTGAATGGTGGCCGATTAGGAAAAGGGGAAATGCAACGAGACCTGGGTGTCATTGTACACCAGTCATTGAAGGTGGGCATGCAGGTACAGCAGGCAGTGAAAAAGGCAAATGGTATGTTGGCATTCATAGCAAAAGGGTTTGAGTACAAGAGCAGGGAGGTTCTACTGCAGTTGTACAAGGCCTTGGTGAGACCGCACCTAGAATATTGTGTGCAGTTTTGGTCCCCTAATCTGAGGAAAGACATTCTTGCCATAGAGGAAGTACAGAGAAGGTTCACCAGATTGATTCCTGGGATGGAAGGACTTTCATATGAAGAAAGACTGGATCGACTAGGCTTATACTCGCTGGAATTTAGAAGATTGAGGGGGGATCTTATTTTGAACGTATAAAATTCTAAAGGGATTGGACAGGCTAGATGCAGGAAGATTGTTTCCGATGTTGGGGAAGTCCAGAACGAGGGGTCACAGTTTAAGGATAAAGGGGAAGCCTTTTAGGACCGAGATGAGGAAAAACTTCTTCACACAGAGAGTGGTGAATCTGTGGAATTCTCTGCCACAGGAAACAGTTGAGGCCGGTTCATTGGCTATATTTAAGAGGAAGTTAGATATGGCCCTTGTGGCTAAAGGGATCAGTGGGTATGGAGAGAAAGCAGGTACAGGGTTGTGAGTTGGATGATCGGCCATGATCATACTGAATGGCGGTGCAGGCTCAAAGGGCCGAATGGCCTACTCCTGCACCTATTTTCTATGTTTCTATGAAGTTGCTTATTTCCACCTGCCTGCGCTTTATCCAGACCTATGATCATGAAAGCTGTCAATCCACCACAAATTCACATTAAATAGCGCAAGTATTCGGGTCTACACTCAGCGGCCACTTTATTAGGTACACCTGCGCATTAATGCAAATAGCTAATCAGCCAATTGTCTTGCAGCAACTCAGTGTATAAAAGCATGCAGACATGGTCAAGAGGTTTGGATGTTGTCCAGACCAAAGACCGGAATGGGGAAGGAAATGTGATCTGAGTGACTTTGACCGTGGATTGATTGTTGGTGCCAGACGGGGTGGTTTGAGCATCTCATAAACTGCAGGTATCCTGGAATTTTTACACCCATCAGACTCTAGAGTTTATAGAGAAAGGTGTCAAAACAAAAAAAAACCTTGTTAGTGAGAGAGGTCAGAGGAGAATGGCCAGACTGGTTCAAGCTGACAGGAAGGCAACAGTAACTCAAACAACCTCAAGTTACAACAGTGGTGTGCAGAAAAGTATCTCTGAATGCCCAACACATTGAACCTTGAAGTGGATGGGCTACTGCAGCAGAAATGTGAAACTCTTTTTTAGCGGGCGTCTCTAAAGATGTGGCTCATTAGCCCCTCACTAACAGCCACTGGGCTCAGCGGTAAGAAAAACACCTTTCTCAGATTCAGAACATCTAGGGTCGGTATGACTTGGGCAGCTGGGATGTCTCGACCACTCAAACCACGATTTACTGTGTAAATACTGCCCCCATGCAATTAGCCGTTGACAAGAAATAACAGAACAGAAACATAGAAAACCTACAGCACAATACAGGCCCTTTGGCCCACAAAGCTGTGCCGAACATGTCCTTACCTTAGAACTACCTAGGCTTACCCAGAGCCTTCTATTTTTCTAAGCTCCATGTACCTATCCAGAAGTCTCTTAAAAGACCCTATCATTTCTGCCTCCACCACCATCGCCGGCAGCCCATTCCACGCACTCACCACTCTCTGCGTAAAAAACTTACCCCTGACATCTACTCTGTACCTACTGCCAAGCACCTTAACACTATGCCCTCTTGTGCTAGCCATACAATGATTGTACACTGCATACATTTACAACAAAAGTATATTTATGAATGTCAACTTAACCAAACCATTATAATGAAGAAAAAAATCAAGAGGGGCCATTGTAATTAAAACAGTCAAATTTGCACAAGGTTGGAGCTCAGATCCTCCAAGAGCTGGTTGCTTCTGTTTCATGCATAATGCCTGCTTCTATTCACCGATCACCAGTAGAAAATCTTATCTTGAACTCCATCGAATCACACATTCCAGTTGGATTGAATCCTACAGCTGGTTCTCTCAAGCTTCTACTTTTTCCATCTCCCGCCAGGAGAAACCTCGGCGCCCTCCCCGCCAGTGTCCATCACAAAACCTCTCAGCTTTCTCTCAGACTTTCTCCCAATTCCACCATCCTAGTTAGCTGACTTGAATTTCCTAAGCTGAACATCGCAACCCCTTATGTTTAACAGTAACCCAAACACTTCCAGCAGAACACTTTGTTCCCACATAAAGCTATTAAATAAACTACCCTACACATTAGCGGTAAAATCTTAACCAGGGCGTTACAAATACTTGAGTATACACTCAGTGGCTACCTCATTAGTCTGGTTCAAGAGTCTTGGTATCAGTGGGGAAGAAACTGTTCTGATGTTTGGTCATCCAAGCTTTCAACCTCCTAAGTCTTCCCACAAAACATGGAAGAGAGAAAAGGGTGGCAGGCAACTTTGATGATACTATCAGCCCTCCTGAAGGAAAGCACCATTAAGATGGTCTGGACTGAATATATTAGTATGTGATGCACTGGGCTGTGTTCACCACTCTGTAGATTCAAGAGCAGAGCAGTTGCCTTCCCAGTCTGAAATGAAAGTCTTCTGAAAACTTCCTATAGTTCTTCTGTAGAAGTTCATGGAAATCCTCATAGACAAGCCAAAACTTCTCAGATGTCTAAGAAAATACATACACTGATAAACTTTCTTGATCAATGTGAAATGTGAGGTTGCTGGTGTTGCAGATGCTAAGAAACATAAAGTTGTTGACCATCTCTTCAATAGATCTGTTGGTGAGGACATGGTTGTGTTCACCCTTTTCCACCCTCATGCTTCCTCTAGTCAATAACCAATTCTTTTGCTGATACTAACGGCAAGGTTGTTTTTTGTCAGCATGATACAAGGTTCGTGATCCCTTGTCCTGTTCTCCACGTCACCATTGATAATGACCCAGTTGATAACAGTGTTTTGTGGGCATAGCTAAAAAGGCCAAGAATTATATCCATCCCAAGTTGCTTTTGAGAAGTTTTGGGGGCAGTGAACTATCTTGTGAAACTCATATTCAAAGTGAAACAATGAAAGCCCATTGATTCAAATCAGATTCATTTTCAGATTTATTCATCGGAGGTACACTAAAGCATACAGTGAAATGCATCACTTTGTTAACAGCCACAACAATCTCAGGATGTGCTACAGGCAGTCCACAACATCACCAATACACCAGCACCAACATAGCATGCCCACAATGTTCAGCAGAACAACTCAAGCAGCGATAACAACAACAGAGAAACAAGCCCCTTTTCCACTCACGCACATGGAGACCCCAGGAAAGGCCACCTCCAGGCCTCCAGTCCTTGGCCCCGGACTCCCTGACTCACAGACATTGGGCCTTTGACATCTGTTCAAACTGACCCAATGGCTTCGACCTTCGACCTCAGGGCTCACTGACTTCTAATTTTAACTCTGTTTTACTCTCTACAGATGCTGCCTGACATGCCAATTACTTTCAACATCTGTGTAGATTTCCTGCACTTGTGAGGCTTTGCCTTTATGATATAAGGAAGTTATTTTTTAAACAATAAATAGTTGTTATCTGTGGAGTCACAATCTGAAATAATGATGGAAGGAGACTCAACCATAGCTTTTGAAAAGGAAATGGATAAAAACTTTGAGTAAATGCGTGAAGTGGGCGGCACAGTAGTGTAGCAGTTAGCATAACCCTATTACCATGCCAGCGACCTAGGTTCAATTTCCACTGCTGTCTATAAGGAGTTTGTACATTCTTCCCATGTTCACATGGGTTGCCTCTGGGTGCTCCAGTTTCCTCCTACGTTCCAAAGATGTATGGGGCAGTAGATTAATTGGTTGATTGTCAGCTCGATCATAGGTACTGGCCTCCATTGCATCCAAGACATCTTCAAAAGGCGATGCCTCAGAAAGGCAGTGTCCATCATTAAGGAACCCCATAACTCAGGACGTGCTCCTTTCTCACTGTTACCGGCAGGAAGGAGGTACAGAAGCCTAAAGGCACACACTCTGCGATTCAAGAACAGCTTCTTCCCCTCTGTCATCTGATGTCTGAATGGACAGTGAACCCATAAACACCACCTCACTACTTTTTTTTAATATTCAATTTTTTTCTATATTTATTGTGTTGCATTGTACTGCTGCTGCAAAGTTAACAAATTTCACGACATGTGCTGGTGATATTAAACCTGATTCTTATTCTGAATTGGGCTGTGCGGGCTCATTGGGCCAGAAGAGCTGGTTGCTACACTGCACCTCCAAATAAAAATAAGAAAGCCGAACTGGCCAGTATAAACTGTCCCTTGTGCAGCTGAGTGGTAGAATCTGAGGGAGTTAGGGGAAAATAAAATATAATCCAAGGAGGATTAGTAATAATGGGTGTAGATGAGTGGTATCCACTCTCTGATTCTCTCACCTCTCTGGCTCTATTGTGAGCAATTTTGGGCCCCTTCTTTAAGAAAGGATATGGAGCCAGACCAGAGGAATTTCACGAGAATGATCCCAGGTATGAAAGGGTTAACATACGAGGAGTGTTTGATGGCTCTGGGCATGTACATGCTGAGTGAGGAAGAATCAAGTGGGGATCTCATAGAAACCTATGGATCACCGAAAGGCCGAGATAGAGAATAAGTGGAGGAGATGTTTCATTTAGTGGGGGAGTCTAAGATCAGAGGGTACAGCCTCAAATTAGAAGGAAGTCCCTTTGGAACAGAGATAAGGATGAACTTTTTTAATCAGAGGATGGTGAAGCTGTGGAATTCATTGCTACAGATTGCTGTGGAGGCTAAGTCATTGAGTACATTTAAAGCAGACATTGATAAGTTCTTTAGTTAGGATGCAAAAGGTTATGGGTTGAAGATAGAAGAATGGGGTAGAGAGGGATAATAAATCATCCATGATTGAATAGCGGAGAAGTTTTGATGGGCCGAAAGCCTAATTCTGTTCCTATGTCTTGTGTGTCTGATGGTCTATGAATTGTATGACTCTAAAGCACAGTTAGTGTGGAGCCAGTCAAATAGCTCCTTCAAAGACCTGCCATGGACAGAGGACGGAGAGCTCTGATTCCCCGTGGTAGATTTTTCCAGACAGTGGAGTAGATCTTTACACCAGATGACAGACCTGTCGACCAAAAATCTATCAATCATCCACCTTGGCAGTGAAGCGGTTCCCGTCACCATGACGCTTCAGTCTCAGTTAATTTCAGCACTTTACCTTCAAGCTGTCAAGCAGGTGTTCTGACACAGGCTGATGGAATCAAGCCTTGAGAATTGGGCGCAAGCTGCTGCCATCAAAAATGGAATAGCAGGCAAGGGGGAGAAGGATGTAATTATCCCAGAAAGGCAGGGGCCCAGATTATCTTTGAAGTTCTCTGGTTGCTTCAACAGCAGTTGAACAATTACCTTCAGTGGGCCTCTTCTGATCCGTCTCTTGTGCATCGGATCAAGTATGCACATATCATCTAAAACTGAACTAAAAATGCAGATTTGGGCCCTATTGCATCATTATATCCGAATTCTATTTCTAAAAATTTTAAACCCATGCTCAAAGTTTTAAAGAAAGCTTCTTCCCCTCTTCCTAAAGATGTCTGAACATATATGGATCTTGGACCTCCAGAAAGTGTCCACAGCAGGGGTGATTGATAAGTTTGTGGCCTAAGGTAGAAGGAGATGAGTTATACAGCTCTCGTTACATCCACATGCAGTTCAACTCTTTGAGTGATTATGCAGAAAGTTTGAAGTTAATAACTTATCTCCTTCAACCTTAGGCCACGAACTTATCAATCACCCCTGCTGTGGACACTTTCTGGAGGTCCAAGATCCATATGCTCCTCGACCGCTGGACTAAGTGTGTAAATGTAGGAGGGGACTATGTTGTAAAATAAATGTGCTAGGTTTTCTAAAATTGACTCCTTCGAGCTTAGGCCACGAACTTATCAATCACCCTTCGTACATTTCTCTGACATTAAATTATACCTTTGAACCTTTGAAAGTTATGGTAATAAGGCATGTTGCCCAAAGATTATGACAATCTTCTTAGAGAACCATCTCACCTGATTCACCATCTCATTCTCCTGCAGTGTCTTCAGAAGATTCTATTCTGACCACTAACTGATTGACAGTCAAAGAGCTTTTTCTACAAAGGCTTTTATTACAGATGGCGTAGCATTGTCAGGGGGCATTCTCGCAGGTCTGGACCCACGTGCAGAGGAATGGCAGATATTTTGTTATAGTGAGCGATGGCAACAAAGCAACCCAGGTGCGCAGGAATGGCAGGCTCTATCACTGTGAGCACTAGCAATGACTCAACCCAGTAGCAGAAGAATGGCAGACTCCCACGTAGAGATGGAAACAAGAGGTTAGATATAGGAATACCAACAGAGCATCAGAGGCACGACTGAGTGACATCGCTAGACAAATCATTCTCCACAAACACAAGGACTCTGCTCAGTGCTAAATGAGAGTCCCCTTTAAATCAGGAAGAAATGGCAATGGACAAAGCAGTGTGAGGTGGCTTTCCAAAAAGTAAAGGAAATGGTGACACTGTACCCACACATCAATTGGCCAAGGTATACCCTCATTAGTAGCAGAGAATTCCAGATTTCTACAACCCCTTTTTGCCATGGTGCTCCCTGACCTTTCTCCTAAAAATCCTGGTTCCAATTCTCAAACCATGCCTGCCAGATGTCATTACAAGCTGAAGTAATTTCTTTCCATCTCCCACTCTTAACATATAGTAAACATCAACCAAATCAACCCTCAGCCCACTAATAACAAGTTACTGTGCCATTTTCTCATAGCACTCTTGTCAATGTATCAGTTGCCCCTTCTAAGATCAATATGCCCCTGCTAAGGACTGTCACCTAAAACTTCTCAACTGTTCCACTTGTGGTCTTCACAGGGCTTCGTATAACCAATGCGATGCAAATATTTCACTCGACGGAATATGAATGAGATAGTGCAAAATAAAAATGAACTCATATCTGCTTTTGGTTAGTGTTCACAAAAAGAGGTAAGATGGATAAGCCAACAGTAAAATATCCTGTTTTTCATTAAACAACATCCTAGGATCTTTCACGTCGAGACAAATGATGTTTAACAACCCATCAGGAAGATGGTACCACACTACCTTCTTACTGCAAAGACCACATTACGTGCACAAGATCATAGAGGCAAACAGCAAAGAAACAGGCCCTTTGGCCCACCAAATCCATGCTAGCCATCAGCCATCCAATTACACCAATCCCATTTCTCAATTCTCCCTACATTCTCGTCAACTCACCCAGATTCTATGACCCACCTAGGAACCACCACTAGCCTGTTCCCGCAACCTATAGACGGATTCTTTATCTCTTGTTATCAGTATGTATTGCCTAGTTACTTCGAACTTTAAAAAAATTATGGTGGTAAATTAAAAATCCAAAATGCTGGCAGAACAAATTAACCTACTAACCTGAGGACCTTAGGAACTTTCAAAGTTCAAGGTAAATTATTATTAATGTACATATATGTCACCATATGCTACCCTAAGATTAATTTTCTTACAGGCATTCACAGTAGAACAAAGAAACACAATAGATAGATAGATAGATAGATAGATAGATAGATAGATAGATAGATAGATAGATAGATAGATAGATAGATAGATACTTTATTCATCCCCATGGGGAAATTCAACTTTTTTTTCCAATGTCCCATACACTTGTTGTAGCAAAACTAATTACATACAATACTTAACTCAGTAAAAAATATGATATGCATCTAAATCACTATCTCAAAAAGCATTAATAATAGCTTTTAAAAAGTTCTTAAGTCCTGGCGGTTGAATTGTAAAGCCTAATGGCATTGGGGAGTATTGACCTCTTCATCCTGTCTGAGGAGCATTGCATCGATAGTAACCTGTCGCTGAAACTGCTTCTCTGTCTCTGGATGGTGCTATGTAGAGGATGTTCAGAGTTTTCCATAATTGACCGTAGCCTACTCAGCGCCCTTCGCTCAGCTACCGATGTTAAACTCCAGTACTTTGCCCACGACAGAGCCCGCCTTCCTTACCAGCTTATTAAGACGTGAGGCGTCCCTCTTCTTAATGCTTCCTCCCCAACATGCCACCACAAAGAAGAGGGCGCTCTCCACAACTGACCTATAGAATATCTTCAGCATCTCACTACAGACATTAATAATAGTATCAATAGAAACAAACTAAACGCAAAGAAAGCCTGACAAACAACCAATATGCACAAGAAGTCAAACTGTGCAAATGCAAAAGTACAAATAATAATAAATGAAAGCGTGGCACAGAAAAATTAAGAAATTATCATTAGAGGAGAAAAAGTTAACCATTGGAAGAACATGGCCCTCTATGGAAGACATTGTATGATTTAGTGAAATATTTGCATCGCATTGGTTTACGAAGCCCTGCGAAGACCAGAAGTGGAACATTTGAGAAGTTTTAGGTGACAGTCCTTAACAGGGTCACATTGATCAAATCAAATCAAATCAACCCTCAGCCTACTAACACCCAGTTACTATGCCATTTTCTCATTGGAGCACATAGAGAGGAAGGACTAAGTCTGCACAAGCAGTAGCTGAGATGGTGAGGCATCACACTGTGCTGCGTATTAAAGCTTGCAAGCAATGTTTTCTGATGGAACTGAGCCAAAACATTAAGGTCCCAGAGAGGATACATAAAGAGATTTACCAAAAAGTGGGCAGAGATTAGGTATTCAGTTCTAAGGTTAGATTGGAAAAACTAAGGTGTTCTCCCTGGAAAATGAAATTGAGGTTAAGGGGGGATTTAATAGATGCTGACAAGATCATTATAGGTTAAGAAAGGGAAAACAAAGGGTATCTTCTGTCATCAGTGAGTGCTTTAAATACCAGATGACACAAACTTAAAGTGATAGACAAAAGGAACAAAGGGGATGCTAGGAAAACCATGCATTACACAGAGCAACACACACAAAATACTGGGGGACTTAGCAGGTCAGGCAGCATCTATAGAGAGGAAGAAAGAGTTGGTGTTTCAGCAACAGGTCAAATTAAAACAAGCCAATTGTCCAGGCTGATTTTCAGCGTGGAAGTGTCTCCACCAGGCTTGCATCTATAGACCATAGTTCAAGGAGTTATGCTGAATGCAACCATATAATATGCCAAGTGCTGACTCAAGCATCAACTACTCTGGGAGTTCATTCAAAGTTCAAAGTAAATTTATTATTAAAGTATGTATATGTCACCATCTACTACCCTGATATTCATTTTCGTGCAGGCATTCACAGTCAGTACAGAGTATCAATGAAGAACTGCACAATACAATGACCATCATCCAATATGCAAAAGACAACAAATGTTGCAAATACAAAATAGGGGAGGAACAAACAAATTAATAATGATAATTAATAATAAATTTAAAGGGTCCTTTAAATTCTTGAAAATGAGTCTATAGATTGTGGAAACGGTTCAGTGTTGGGGTGGTTCAAGAACCTGATAATAACTGTTCCTGAACCTGGTGGTGTGGGTCCTGAGGTTCCTGTATCTTTCTCCCAACAGTAGCAGTGAGAAGAGAGCATGACCTGGATAGTGGGGCTCCCTGGTGATGGATGCTGCTTACCTTTGACTTCACCATGGATCTGTGGGTGAAGTGATTTATCGAGTTGCATACAGTTGGAGCCATCAATTGACAAACACAAGGACAATCAGTTAATCTGCAACTTTGAAGGCATTAGCTAAACTGGGGAATACAGATATCAGGAGCACATTCCATATTTTCACAACTGGCTCTACTTCCTTTGCCAAAATTAAAGTGAACTGTCAGTGGCAGGTGCTGACCCCTTTAATTCTCTCACACACTGACACACACATTTCTCATGTCCAAATTCCCAATCCAGAAAGGAAAAAGAAGTGAGATAGAGGAGAGAGGGAGGTAGGAGTAGAGGGAGAGAAAAAGAGAGATTGAGAGAAAGAGAGAGGGAGGGAGAATGGAAGATAGAGCGGGGCAGATAGAAAGAGGGAGATGGGGAGAGAGAGAAGAGGGGAGAGAGAGGGGGAATAGAGATGGGAAAAAGAGGGTGCAGCTGAAAGAGAGGGGCTGAGAAAGAGTGACAGTGAGAGGGGGAGAGATTGAGAGAGGGAGAGGCAGAGAGGGGGGGTAGAGAAAGAGAGGGAGGGAGTGGGAGAAAAAAGATGTAAACTTTGCACAGGTTCAACATTCCACCAAGTTCCCTGGAGCTGAGAGATTGCAGCCATAACAGTTGTGCCACAGAGTCATTAAATATCCACTTGGAAAGTTGAAATTTCTGTTTTCCACTGAAGGAATTAAATTCACTTGATCCGTTCAGAAACTGTGTAGGAACAGTGGCATTATTGAAACACCTTCTTTCAATTAATATTACTCGTAACTATTTCAGCTGGAGACTTATCTCATCCATTTGTGATGTCTTAGAGGGACTGTGTATAGATTAGCCACCGGATCACAAAGCACCACTCAAAAATGCAAATACTAAATTAGATAAAGGCAAGGAACTGCACACAAAATGTCAGCTGCCACGTCTACGCAATAACGAGGTAGATCTGTGATGCCAAAACAGCCTTGTTCAGCTGAGACCACACAAGCCCTCTCAGGTGGACAGAAATAATCCCAAGACGTTACTTCGAAATGAAGCATCAGAGCAAGCAAGCACGTGGCAGAATGGCGGACACTTCCTCACACTTACAGTAACCTTGGTTTAACCCTGACTCTCTGGTGCTGTCCATGTGGAGTTTGCATGTCCTCCCTGTGACTACGGGGGAGGGGGGGGGGGTCCTCCACAGTTCAAAGCAAATTTATTATCAAATTACATGTACATCCATAGAATAATAGTTGTAACAATCAATGAAAGGCCACACCAATTTGGGCATTCAGACAGTATGCAAAAGACAATAAACTGCAAATACAAAAAGAAAGATATAATAATAGATAAATAAGCAATAAATATAAAGGACTTTCGATGAAGAGTCATTGAAAGTGAGTCAATAGGTTGTGGGAAAATTTCAATGATGGGGCAAGAGAAGTTGAGAGAGGTTAACCTCTTTGGTTCAAGGCCCTGACAGTTGAGGGGTCATAGCTGTTCTTGACCCTGCTGGTGTGGGTCCTGAGGCTCCAGTACCTTCTTCCTGATGGCAGCAGTGAGGAGAGCTTGCCCTGGGTGGTGGGTGTCCCTGATGGTGGATCCTGCTTTCCTGCGACAGTGTTTCGTGTAGGTGTGCTTAACGGTGGGGAGGACTTTACCTGTGATGGACTGGGCCGTATAAAACCAGGTCCTCTGGTTTTCTTCCACATCCCAAATAAATGGATGTGTGTAGGTTAATTGATCCCTTCAATATACCCCTTGTGCATCAGGGGGTTCTGCTTGAGGTGAAAATTAAAACCTGACTAGAACTACAAAACTACAGCCAAGCTTGAACCAACTGTAGCCTAGTTATTTCTATCTAGTTCCCATGCCTGGATCCCCAACTTCCTCATTGGAAGATGACAGTCTGTGCGATCGGAGATAACATCTCCACCTCACTGAAAATCAGTACTGGCACACCTCAAGGATGTTTACTTAACTCTACTCTTTACATCCATAACTGTGTAGCTAGGCAGACCTCAAATGCCATCCATAAATTTGCTGACAACACAACTATTGTTGATTGACAGAATTTCAGATGGTGACGAGAAGGCGTACAGGAGAGAGATAGATCAGCAGATCAAGTGATGTCACAGCAACAACCTGGTACTCAGCATCAGTAAGGCCAAAGAACTGATTGTGGACTTCAGAAAGGGTAAGATGAGGGATCACAAGGGATCAGAAGTGGAAAGAGTGAGCAATTCCAAGTTCCTAGGTGTCTGCATCTCTGGGGATCTATCCTGGGCCCAACATATCGAAACAATTACAAAGAAGGCACTAAAACAGCCATATTTCATTAGGAGTTTGAGGAATTTGATTTGTCACCAAAGACACTCACAAATTTCTATAGATGTACTGTGGAGAGCATTCTAACTGTTTGCATCATCGTCTGGTATGTCGGGGGGCAATGCACAGGATCAAAGCTGCAGAAAGTTGTAAGCTCAGTTAGCTCCATCATGGGCATTAGCTTCCCCAGAATCCAAGACATCTTCAAGGAGTGATGCCTCAAAAAAGGTGGCATCCATCATTAAGGACCCCAATCACCCAGGACATGCCCTGTTTTCATCAGGGAGGAGGTACAGAAGCCTGAAGGCACACACTCAATGATTCAAGAATAGCTTCTTCCCCTCTGCCATCAGAATTCTAAATGGAAATTGAATCCATGGAACTACCTCACTACCAGCCCACACAGTCACCAGGCTCAGCTCAGCCAACACTTTTCAGTAAATGTTTCAATGTGCACGTGATATATAAAACTGAGTCTTGTATCTTGATCTTTGTCTGCCCACATTTGACCATAGCCCTCTTATCCTCATCTATCCATGCACTTATCTAGATGTTTTTTAAATGCTGCTAATGTGCCCTCCCCAAATCCTGCTTCTGTCAACTCAAATAAATCTTATGTTTAGTTTTTGGATCAGGCACATTGCATTACTCCCTATGTACAGGTTGTAAAGTGGCTGTCTAGGGTTTTAACAACTCCTCCCCAAGTTTCGACAGGGAAATGTTCATAAACTAAACAGTTTGCAAATTGAATATATGGCCAGCTGGCAACATATTTCAATAAAAACAGGCCAACCAAGGGTAATATGTGATTAACAAAGGTTCTTAACTCTACAGTTCAGATACTACTGTGAACCAAGTTCCCACACAGTAGACTATGACAGCAGTCTCACAGTAGCTGGCAAGTCCTGTGATGGCTTTGGGTTTGCTGACCAACTTAAACAAAGATCTTAAGCCTTATCCAATATAAATAGTTACAGGTACTCTCACTAAAGGAAGGTAATACTGTAGTTACTTACTCTTCAAAAGTAGATCACTTCCCTGTTTATCCTCCAGGGCAAGTTTAGCTGCTAATACCCACTCTTTGAGTGGTGCCCCCTTCCCCACCAAAGAGGAGATACTTCTAGCTAACAAAGTAGTTTGAACACTTTTCTTTAAGCACATTTAAAACTTACAGAGGTTTTCTATCTCTTAAATGATATTCCTGGACCACAAATGATTTCCAAAACACAGATACAATTCCTTTAAGCTAAAAAGACACACCAAGCAGTTACAAATGAATAAGTCATTTATCACAATGGTAGAAGAATGGACTCTGGTCACCCCATCTTTCTGTCATTCTTCTTGCTGTTCTTTGACCACTCCTAACAAGCCTGACTACCTTCTAACATTTATACATTTGTTGCCACTTGGGTGACTTCACACATGTGATATATTTTCAGATAACTTTTCACACAAATAGTATAAATGCTTCTGAGCACAGAGTTCCCAGATTCACACAATTAATGCTGTGAAGCTGATTCTCTGAGCATTTTGATGTGCTAAGTGATGGTATCAATCTGGTCTGAAAACTTCCTTGAAATAAATAACTTAGCCAACGTTGTTTGGTTTGAAAGAAGCTGATTAACATAATCCCATTATCTTGCACTACAACTATCCCCATGCTGTGGGCCAGAAGCCTGTGCTATGTAGCCGATGCTGTTTGTTTGCTAAATTGTCCTTTTAACCTCAGACTAATCATTGCTTGCCATTTACATTAAGAATTGAAGACTGACTCCCATTTATCACCAGAGGCTGAATAAAGAATATTGGTTGGAAGTTTAACTTACTCAAAATCAACTCTTGGAACTATGCAAGTATCAGCTGCTGTGTTCGAAAACTGATCTTGGCAGAACAAGGTCTCGTGGCCATGGACATTTCTCATAGTCCATCCCACCAGTCTCCTAGACACTTGTTCATGTGTGCAGGCTGTACGTAACTCAGGCATTTCTAACTTGGGAAGCACCTGGAATCATCACAATTATCTTAACCAGAATAAAGCTGAATTTCTGTATTTCCATTAGCAATATACTGGTTAACGTAATGTTATTATAGCGCCAGCAACCCAGGTTTAGTTCTGCCACTGTCTGTAAGGTGTTTCCTCATTCTCCTCAGCTGCTTTGGTTTCCTTTCTGCAACCCAAAGCCATACAGGTTTGTAGGTTAGTTGGTAACCTGGGTATAATTGGACAGTGTGGGCTCATCGTGTTGAAAGGGATCGTTGCCATGCTGTATCTCTAAATAAAAATAACTAAAAATAATATATAAGTCGGAATTTGAAAAATTGCTTATGGCCAAAATTACGGGCTTGCTTTCTGCAACATTTTACGCTGGATCAAGAAACAATTTGCTCATATCACTATCGACACTGATTAGTTTAGGTCAGGAAGTTCCTTCAATGGCTTTGATTTTCTCAGTTGCACGGGGATCAAGAGCTATATTTTCATCATATCACAGGATTTATAGTGATGAGCTTTATTTGCTTTGTTTGTCACCTGTACATCAAAACTGAAACATACAGTGAAATGCATCTTTTAGCGTCAATGACCAGTGCAGTCTGAGGATTGTGCTCGGTGTTGCTCACAAGTGTCACCATGTTTCCAGCGATGACAGAGCAAGTCCATAGCTTACGAACCTTAAGCCAAGTTAGACTGTGAGAGGAAACTGACGCACCGAGAGGAAACCCATGCGGTCACAGGCAGAACATACAAACTACTTACAGACAAGAGTGGGAATTGAACCCAGGTCCTGGCACTGTATAGCGTTACACTAAGGATACTTTCTACTCAGTTTCTTACCTGGTTTCAAACTCGAGTGTTTATAAACTCCCTAGTCAGTAATACTAAACATTCATCTGCATTCAAAAATTCAGTTGCATAAAATTTGAACAATGCCAAACTAAAATAGATTGTTAGCACTTGGTAGCCTCCCATAGATTTGGTATGCCTTTGTTTGCCTGACACAGGAGATTTGAGGGAAAAGTTGAATGAGAAAGCAAAACCAGGCCCTGTGGTTTCCCCTTCTCAAGAAACTCAACATTGAAGGAATTAAAATGCTTAACTGTGTTGGAGTTAATCTGAACACACTGTGATGTTTAATGCCTCACAGACACGAAATAACTTGGATGGTTTTTATTTCCATAGGAAATACATCCTGCCGAGAGTCACAAACTGAGAACTAATAACTAGACCTATACTCTTAAGCAAAGCAATAATCTCCATCTTAAAACTATAAGGTAACACCATCTGATTTAACCTCCTCAAAGTCTGAAGATTCATCACTGTAACCACTTGAGTCCTCTGTAATCATCAAAAATTATGTACAACATGTTTTGAGCACATGGAGATCACTGCGGTTATTTTTCAAAGTAATGATGTCCACATGGTTAGTAGTTAGAAAGAACAGTAGCCCAAGTAATACTTTGGTAGATGTTGGGAGTGAAGCAATTCAGAATACTTAGATTTAGTGCATCAGGATAAAGGCGCTGCAAGTCTTTCAGGGAAAATGAAAAGGATTATATTTCTGCTTTCAAGGATTATATAGGAATGCAGGTGTTGCAGTAGTAAGAGTAACAGTGTAATCACTCGAGTGGAGTATGATGCTCTCCTAAGGAGTTGTCCATGGGCGGGTAGGTCCTCAGGTGGCTATCGAGGTCAGTCTTGGATCCACATGTTCTGATGCAGTGTGGGCAAGGGTAAGTGGTGGCAGTGGTTTATGGTTGGGTCTTTCGGTCTCTCCAATGCATGTGTACAGTTTGCAATGGAAGGTCACGGGTCGAAGCCTCGAGAAGTCAGAGCTGATGAACACCTTGTTGGATTGCCGACAGACTCAGAGCACCTCCCGCACAGAGTGAAAAACCTGAAGGAAGCAGGGCTAAAAATAACAGTCAGGGAGCCAGTGCTGAAATGCCAAACTCAAGAACTCCGCTCAGTCACAAGACCGGCACTTTGAGAACCTTAAGCATTAGTAATGTTGCAGCTGCAGTGTTAGTGAAAGGAAGCCAGAAGACAGCAATTGATATTTAATGGACATTAACAATCAACTCCAACATACGCATATAGAGAGGCTTTGGTTGTGGTTAAGATCTGTAACTTAATTAAGGAGTTTCAATTTTCAGTTGAACAGAAGTCTTCTAATTTCATCAGTGCTCTGAGGTCATTTATGCTACGTGCAGGAAGAACAGTTGGTGTAATAAAATTCATTAGCTCATTTGGTGCCTTAACATGAATTCAAACAAGCTGATTCAGTCACAAGAGCTCGTTATTTTTTCTCCTTCCACCATGGCACCCTCCATCCTGTTTCAGAAAGGAATTGCCCCAATTAAACACAGAAAACAGAAAATCAGTCAGAAGAGAAGAACGCTCCAAGGAATGTTTATGATAATACGAGGAACGCAGGCCAAAGACATGGAATATCACAGGGGTCAGGCGATTATGATAACCTCTTGTAATTTACAATGTCAGATGAACGGTGGGGTTGTGAAACATTCCAGCCCAGGCACTGCTCTGCCTGTGATCTGAATGATTAACATATAATGTAAGACCTCTGGCCTAGAAGCTCCACTACGCTCTAATAGATACACAGGTATGGTGAATGGCGTAATACCTCCCTCATTGTACACAACAGAGAGCATTATATTTTGCACATTTCAAAAATGTTACACTGAAGGCACTGGGGAAATCCTGCAAAAGATATTGGATCTGGCCCAGTACATCATGGGTAAAACCATCCCAACCATTGTGCACATCTATGTGGGCCGTTGCCGTAGAAAAGCAGCATCCATCATCAAAGCTCCTCTACACCCAGGCCATGCTCTTTTCTCACTGTTGCCATCAAGTATAAGGTGAAGGTGCCAGGTGAAAGAATAGTTACCTCCCCTCAACAATCAGGCTCTTGGACAAAAGGGGATAACTACACTCATTATACTGCTGGTGTTCCCACAGCCAATGGTCTTACATTAAGGCTCTTTATCTTGTTAGTTCATACTCATTTTATTGCTATTTATTTATATTTGCATTTGCACAATTTATTGCTCATTGATCCTGTTTACAATTTCTGTTCTATAGATTTGCTAAGTAAAAAGGAACCTCAGGGTTGTATGAAATGGCATGTATGTACTCTGATAATAACTTTTACTTTGAACTTTGAGAGAAACTCTAGGCTGGGAAGTAAAGCTTGGTGCTCTTGGATGAGAAGCATAATTAGCTCAGGCCAAGTACTGAGAAATGATATTTGCACGCCCAGACAGTGGGTGGGATGTAGGGGAATGAACTATTGTCAATGAGCAAGATTGGGGCTGAATGCATTTTGTTTCCAGAAATCAGGAAGCCCTCTGTTCAACTGACAATTGCAACTCCTATTTGTGTGCTGGAGTTAGTATTTAAAGCCCTTTAATATGATCAGCTGTCTTCTGGGATCTTCTGTTGGAGGTTGAGCGGGCTTTTACTGAAATGGGGCTCATGAATGACATTGGAAAGGGGCTGAAAGGGAAATGGATGAAAAGTTGTTGAGAAGGAGGGGCTAGATCCTTTGTTGGGGAAAGGTATGCAACAGGATCTTCAGACAATAAGAAGTGGGAACAGGAGAAGGCCTATCAGCTTTTTGAGCCTGCTCCACTATTTAATTGACCCAAGGCTGATCTGGCATTCCTCAGATCCTCAAGTCCACTGCTTTGCCCTTTCCACGTTACCCCGATACCCTCATCTTAGCTGTACAAAGGAGATATTTGCCCTGACTCTTACTTTTAAACACTTAAAAACTTCAAATCCAGCCCATGGCCCTGCAGATTTGCATGACAAGTAAATCAGAATCAGAATCAGGTTTATTATTACTGGCATGTGTCCTGTGGAGTGGTGTTGAACAGAAAGATCTTGGAGCACAAGTACCTTGAAAAATATAAAAGATTTAGCCTTATTCATCACATGTACATCAAAAGCGTACAGTGAAATGCCTTGTTTTGCGTAAAATCACATCAGCGAGGATTGTATTGGGCAGCCCACAAGTGTCAACATTATTCCATCACCAGCGTAGCATGCCCATAACTCACTAAGCATTTTCCGTTTCGCTTTTAGATTTCCAGCATCTGTTGGCTTTCCTCTGTCCCCTGTTTTGGTTAACTCACACCATTGACATCACCTTGAGCGTCAATATCACAGACACAGTGTGAGCATTTTAGAAAGCCCACTGGGTAGTTCAGCATTCATCAAACATTTAATTTTTATTTCTTTCGATTTCAACATTCAACCAGCACTTCACTTTGCAAAGTATTTCATCAGATATAGTGATATGAATAAAAGCAAGAGATAGTGACAGGAGTTTGTTCAATCTCACTCAAAACTAGTCAGCATTTCTCTCCTCTTTTGACATCTTCAATGCTCTTGGCTGGATTAAATCAGTTAATACACTTTCTGTGAGCTCAAATCAGTGGCTGCGCTTGCATTTTCAAGTTTGGAAATTAAAAAAAAGACGTAATGCTTGTGGGGAAAATGATGAAGTCGATCTAGGATGGAGATATTCGGATGCACCACTCGCTGAAGGTCCAGCATGAATCCACAGTGATTGGGGGACAAGCCAGGATAGAACTGGCAGAAGGCCTTTAACAGAGTGCCGCACATGAGGCTGCTGAACAAGATAAGAGCCCTTGACATTGCAGGAAAGATCACAAGTAAGATTGACTGACTGGCAGGAGGCAAAGGGTGGGAATAGAAGGGGCCTCTTCTGGTTGGCTGCTGGTGACGAGTGGTGTTCCACAGGGGTTGGTGTTGGGACCATTTCTTTTCACGTTACATGTCAATGATTTGGATGGACAGGGCAGTATCTATTACTTTTTGTAGGATTTTCCATTCAAGGGTGTTGGAGTTTGTAATGTATGAATCTATTTTTTTTAAGACAATATCCCCCCCCGCCCGCACCCACATTAGCACTACATATTTACCTGTTGTTCACACATACGCACTGTTCTCTCTCACTCTCACAGCAATGTGGATACACCAGTTAAAGACATATTCCACACACATGCTTTCATTAAATTCATATGTAGTTGTGCAGAGACACAACATATTGGCAAATAGTATGAATTCGAATGTCAGAAAATATCATGAACTGCATTGACAGTTACGAGCCAAACAGCAAGAGTTAAACAGCATGAGAAAGCCGAAGGACCCATGAGTAACAGTGAAAGACGCACTAAATTTAAAGTGAAAATAATGTGGTGATGGCTTCAGTCAGGGAAGCTGACTAATCTGATAGCGCTAATGTAGGGTGGGAGTCATATATCGAGAGGGTTGAACTGTATTGTAATGTGAACGATGTGGAGGAGCAAAAGAAAGCCCCTACACTTCTTAGCTTAATGGACCCAAGAACGTACAATCTCTTACGCAACCTAGTATGCCCTGCAAAGCCCTACATGGTGTCAAATGAAATTGTTACAATTTTACAAAATTACTTGAGCCCTAAACCTCTGGTAATAGCTGAGAGATTTAGATTTTACAAAAGGAACCAGTCAAAGGATGAAAGCATTTCTGAATACATTGCAGAACTGCATAAACTTTCCCAGTACTGTGACATTAGAGATGGACTTTCTGATGCATTAAAGGACAGGCTTGTGTGTGACATGCATACTCAAAGCACTCAAAAGAGGCTCCTGTCCAAAAGAGACCAAACCTCAGAACGGGCATTGACCATTGCAATATTAGAGACTGCAGCAAAGGATGCAGAAGAACTACAAAAAAGGATCTCAGAATCTGAAATGCACAAGAAGTTGCCGAATGGCGCTGAAAGCCAAGGATGTTATCAATGTGGCAAATCCTTCCATGATGCAAATGACTGCTGGTTCAAGCAAAAAGTGTGAAGTAAGTGTGACAGACAAGGTCACGTAGAGAGAGTGTGCAGGGCAGACAAAAAGCACAGCCAAGTGAAAAGTCTCAAACACAAAACTAAGTAAGTGCATAAAGAGGAGGCAATGTGATTGCAGCAGCACTTGGGCAATTTGGAAGGAAAAGCACTGGTGGAATACAGTGCTGGGAAATGTATGATAATAAATTTTGGTAAAAAGAAAAATAGTACAGACTATTATCTAAATGGGGAGAAGGTTAAAACATCAGAGGTGCAGAGGCACTTAGCAGTCCTCATGCAAGAGTCCCAGATGGTTAATTTACAGGTTGAGTCTGTGGTAAAGAAGGCAAATGCAGTGTTGGTATTTATTTCAAGGGGAGTAGAATATAAAAGCAATGAGATAATGCTCAGGCTTTATAAGACACTGGTCAGACCACACTTGGAGTACTGTCAACAGTTTTGGGCCCCATATCTCAGAAAGGGTGTGTTGTCATTGGAGAGAGTCCAGAGGAGAGTCACAAGGATGATTCCGGGAAAGAAGGGGTTAACATATGAGGAGCGTTGGGCAGCTTTGGGTCAGTACTTTCTGGAAGAGTGCCGAGGTTTAGGTTTCCAAACACTAGGCCGCCTCTCAGGCTGACCCTTTGGCGTGCCGAACAACGGCCGGCCCTGGAACCCTGAGAACGGGTCCCATTCCCGCAGTCAGTGTGTAACTCCAGGTCAGGGTCTTCAAAAAAAATCCTGAAAGGGAAAGATAAAGATACTAAAGATGAAAATAGAGTTGTTTCTGAGGATGCAAGCAAAGGAGTCGCCATTTAGCGCCATATTAACTCCGCCTCCGTCTTCATCACCATACAAGAATGGCCAGCTCATGGCAACCCTGTTTCCAGAGTTCTCAGACAGACGAGACCAACTGTCAGGAAGTCAAAGAATGCTGATATGTGGATCTCATGCTGTGGTTCCCTCTAACTGCGCACCAGAGTGTTAGGAAATCGGCAGGAAGGACTCATGGGTACAGTCAAGATGAAGAGTCTCACCCGGAGCTACGTGCGGTGGCCCGGAATAGCTAAACAGATTGAAAACTTGACCAAAAGCTGTTTGGGATGCCACAAAGTTTAAAATGCACCTCCACAGGCACTGTTACATCTGTGGGAGTTGCCGTCATCGCCATGGCAAAGAACACATATTGACTTTGCTGGCCATTCATGGACTCCATGTTTCTGATTGCTGTGGATGCTCATTTGAAGTGGCCAGAGGTCATACCAATGAAGTCAACCACCTCAGCAAAGACTGTCTCCGCCTTGAAGACTACCTTCACCAGAAATGGCTCACCAGAACAGATTGTGAGTGACAAAGAACCACAATACACGTCAGAAGTATTCCAACTGTTCATGAAGAAAAATGGCATCAGACATTTCAAGTCAGCTGCTCCCCACCCAGCAATGAATGGGTTAACCGAAAAATTTATCCGAGCCTTCAAGAAGTGCATTAAAGTAATAGACCAGGAGGGCATTTCTCTACTGCACAAGGTGGACAATTTCCTTTTCATGTATCTGAACTCTGTTCATGCATCAACAAATCAAACACCTGCAATGCTGTTCACGAGCAGGAATCTGAGATCTCAGATAGACTTGCTGAAATCAGACCTCTGGAGGGAATTACAGGATAAATGGTCCAGCCAGTTGCCAAGTGAAGCAGCAAGGAACTTTGAGATTGGACAGGATGTCCTAGTGTGATTTCCAAGGAGGCAAGTGGGATAGCTGCAAGAATTGAACCACTGTTGTACACAATGGAAGTTGAGATCAGACGTGGAGACATCACGTACATCGGATACTGGATGCTCAGCCAAAGAACACACCTGGGTCGACTGCATCCAACAAGATGGACACTACAGTCACTAGATTTACCCCTCTGTGATGAGGTCACTGACAGCAACGTGGCACCAGAAACTGATAATGTTGTCTTAGACAAGACACCTACCAAACCTAATGCCTCAGAATAGAGGGACTTCTCTTTTGAACAGAGATGAGGAGGGATTTCTTTAGCCAGAGAATGGCTGATCTGTGGAATTAATTGTACAGGTGGCTGTGGAGGCCAAGTCATCGGGTATATTTAAAATGTAGGTTGATAAGTACTTGATTAATCAGGCCATCAAAGTTTATGGGCAGAAGGAAGGAGAATAAATCAGCCATGATGGAGTGGAGGAGCAGACTAGATGGGCCAAATGGCCGAATTCTGTTCCTATATCTTATGGTCTTACACAGTGAGTGATATGAAACATGTGTGCGGTAGAAGAAAGGGATTTGAAAATATAAATCCATTGTTCCATTAAAGAGGCATCACAGGTCGATAGGGTTGTGAAGCAACACACACAAAATGCTGGAGTAATGCAGCAGGACAAGCAGCACCCATGGATGTGAACAAACAGTCAATATTTTGGGCCCAGACCCTTCCTCAGGACTGGAAAGGAAGGAGGAAGACTTCAGAATAATGTGTGGGAGAGGAAGAAGGATAGTTAGGTGACTGGTGAAGCCAAGTGAGTGGGAAACGTGAAGAGCTGGAGAGGAAGGGATCTGATAGGAAAGGACAGTGGACCACAGGAGAAAGCAAAGGAGGAAGGGACCCAGGGGGAGGTGATAGGTGGGAAAGAAGAGGTATGAGGCCAGAGTGGGGTATAGAAACAGAGGGGAGTGGGAGGGAATTTTTTTACCGGAAGGAAGAGCGATATTCGTGTCATCTGATTGGAGGCTACCCTAGTGGTACATAAGATATTGATTCTCCACCTGAGGGGGGGCCTCATCCTGACACAAGATGAGCCCATGGATTGAGAGGTGTGGAGAGCTGTGGTCTGAGTACAGATAGATGAGACTAGGCAGGATCTGAAGGGCTGATGGGCCTGTTTCTGTGTTGAGATGCTACATGACTTTATAAGTCCCAAACTGTCTGAACTCCATGGCCACACTTCAAGATTCCAGGGCAGAAGATCAGTCAGGAATGAGATTAGGGAGAGCAAGCTGGGAACCAAGGGATAGCAGGACAGGAGGATTAAGTGCACCTCAGTATTAGTACTGAGGTTTATTGCTTTTATTGCTTGGAGATGCTAGAGACTCAATTGTGGTTGCACCTGCTGATGCTGGCTCACAACAATTATAGTGCATTAATTACCTTGGCCTCTTGCCTGTTTGCTTTGGCACCATGTGGACATTGTGAGTTTTTAAGTAAAATTTGTATTGAGAAATCTAACCACACTGGCTCTTTTCTTGTCTGGGAATGTTGTATGGGAATACTGATAACATTCATCAATGTCGGTTCACCTAATCATTTCCACTACATTTCAGGTGTGTTATAACACGGCAATATTGTGCGTGTATGTGCAAGTCTATGCACGTAATGTATGTGTGCCTAAGTGTGCTAGGAGCATGCACACACACGTTTGTGTGTTTGTGTGTGTGCATGCATGCATTTTTATGTAGAAACATAGAAAACATACAGCACAATACAAGCCCTTCAGCCCACAAAGCTGTGCCAAACATGTCCTTACCTTAGAACTACCTAGGCTTTACCCATAGCCCTCTATTTTTCTAAGCTCCATGTAGCCATCCAGGAGTCTCTTAAAAGATCCTATTGTTTCCACCTCCACCATCGCTGCCAGCAGCCCATTCCATGCACTCACCACCCTCTGCATAAAAAACTTACCCCTGACTCTCCTCTGTACCTACTTCCAAGCACCTTAAAACTATGCCTTCTCGTGCTCGCCGTTTCAGCCCTGGGAAAAAACCTCTGACTATCCACATGATCAATGCCTCTCATTATCTTGTACATCTCTATCAGGTCACCTCTCATCCTGTCGCTCTAAGGCAGGGGTGTCAAACTCATTTTAGGTCACGGGCCGGATTGAGCAAAATGCAGCTTCATGCGGGCCGGATCAGTCGGACGCGTGCGAACGCAGCTTTCGTTGCCTCCGTTTTTTCAGCCTGCTCTCATGTGTCTCAGTCTCTGCTATAACTACAAAGTGTTTCACTTTACAAATTCCGTTTCTTATGAAGAAGACTGCCGAATAAACACTAAAAACCCTGAAAACCTGGTACCTGAATAAACTCAGCATTAGCCATATCATACGCCATAGGCACTTTGATTACTGGGGCCAGCTTTAATAGTAATTAGATATTATCTCGCGGGCCAAAAGTAATTCCACCGCGGGCCGGATTTGGCCCGCGGGCCTTGAGTTTGACATATATGCTCTAAGGAGAAAAGGCCAAGTTCACTCAACCTGTTCTCATAAGGCATGCTCCCCAATCTAGGCGACATCCTTGTAAATCTCCTCTGCACCTTTTCTATGGTTTCCACATCCTTCCTATAGTGAGGTGACCAGAATTGAGCACAGTACTCCAAGTGGGGTCTGACCAGGGTCCTATATAGCTGCAACATTACCTCTCGGCTCCTAAACTCAGTCACACGATTGATGAAAGGCCAATGCATCGTATGCCTTCTTAACCACAGAGTCAACCTGCGTAGCAGCTTTGAGTGTCCTATGGACTCGGACCCCAAGATCCCTCTGATCCTCCACACTGCCAAGAGTCTTACCATTAATACTATATTCCATCATATTTGACCTACCAAAATGAACCGCCTCAGACTTATCTGGGTTAAACAAGTGTGTGTGTGTGTGTGTGTGTGTGTGTGTGTGTGTGTGTGTGTGTGTGTGTGTGTGTGTGTGTGTGTGTGTGTGTGTGTGTGTGTGTGTGTGTGTGTGTGTGTGTGTGTGTGTGTGTGTGTACACACATGCGTATATGTACATGTGTATATATGTGAGTTTTAGTATGTCTATATAATTCTAATTGTGTGCAGTATTTCCATGTGCACAGTACTATTTGTTTGCACTTGTTTGGAGTACATGCACAGGTATGCTTGTGTTATTATTGTATGATTAAGAAGTGAGTGAACTAATGCAGCCAATGTTTATATCTGCTGTGATATCCAATCTTTATGGTTGTATAGTGACCTGAGAAGATTTACTGTACCTTCTGATCCGTTCTCTGGCCCGGCTGCAGCAAGGAACTGCAGTACAGTACAGATGTTGAAATAAACCTCATGAGGCCAATGGATTAATTTCTTAAAGTAACAATCTTCCCACTTGGTTCCTGTTCCAACATAGTCTGATGCCTGTAGTCAGGTTATGCCGCAGACCAAATACATCTTTCCACAGCAGGTTATCGCAAGAGCTTGCCAAGGTGGGGGCAGAGACTAGAATTAGAGTAACTTCATGTTCTGTTGTTGCCTGTCAGAAGCTGAAGAATTTTGCTATGAAGAAAGCATCCTGGTGCTTCTTATTTTCTGCTTTGTTATAGTAAAATCTCACTGCCTGAGGGAACAGTGTCTTCTACTCTTTTGTTTTTTTATCTCCATATATGCTTTTTTCCTGCTGTCTCGTTTCCTTGCTGTGTGTGTCACTCCCTGCATCTCTTCCTCTAACCCTAAAACATGCTCCCTCCCTGTTTCCTAAAAGGAGGCTATTCGTCCCATTGAGCTTATTTCTCATCAGGGGAACTATCCGATGCTTCCCACTAACCCTGCTCTTTCTCTACACCTTGCAAATAATCATTACCAGCAAGCCATCCGACAAGGTTCTGCCAGCTGGCAGCTCTGAGTTCGCTTGGAGATGAAGAGCAGGAGGAAAGCTTAAGAAGTAATCGGTTTACCCTTAACTCTTTGGGATATTGCGAACTGTTTTCCTTTGAGACTTCTTCAAAAAAACAGACAAGAGCTTTGAACTCAACTGATGGCAGCTTCAGAACATCTGCCAAAAGATTGATAATGAGAAATATGTTTTAACTGAGCCTTCCACAACCCTATCAGAACATCTCAAAACAATTTACAGACGATGAAACACTTTTTTAATGATTATTTCCATCACCTTGGCTAAGGCTGCAAATCCATTAGACAAAATGATTATTGTCAGCATGGTAGCACAGACAGCAACTACAGCACTGTTGTGTAGCAGTTAGTGTAACACTACTACAGCACCAATGGCCTGGGTTCAAGTACGAAGTTCAAAGTATATTTATTATCGAAGTATGTATGCATTATACGAGGGATGATTGATAAGTTTGTGGCCTAAGGTACAAGGAGTCAATTTTAGAAAACCTAGCACATCTATTTTTCAACATAGTCTCCTCCTACATTTACACACTTAGTCCAGCGGTCGTGGAGCATACGGATCTTGGACCTCCAGAAAGTGTCTGCAGATGGGTGATTGATAAGTTTGTGGCCTAAGGTAGAAGGAGATGAGTTATACAGCTCTTGTTACATGCACATGCAGTTCAACTCTCTGAGTGATTATGCAGAAAGTTTGAAGTTAATAACTCATCTCCTTCTACCTTAGGCCACAAATTTATCAATCACCCTTGCTGTGGACGCTTCTGAAGGTCCAAGATCCTTATGCTCCACGACCACTGGACTAAGTGTGTAAATGTAGGGGGGGACTATGTTGAAAAATAAATGTGCTAGGTTTTCTAAAATTGACGCCTTCTACCTTAGGCCACGAACTTATCAATCACCCCTTGAGATTCGTCTCCTAACAGGCAACCACAAAACAAAGAAACCCGAAAGAACCCATTAAAAGAGAACACCATCAAACCCCAATGTGCAAAGGAAAAGAAAACAAATCATGCAAACAATAAATGGAAGCAAATAACCTTCTGAACTGAAGTCCACAAAGAGAGTTTGTCCACGAACCCTTAGTTCAGTGCAGAGCCTAATAAACGTCGTGGAGCAGCAAGCTGAACCAGCCCATCCCTCACCTCGGGCTCTGACACCCTGACTTTTTCAATCTGCCTAAATCATTGTCCAAACATTGGGTTCAGTCACCTCGATACGCTCTGGGGCCTGGATCGCTACCCTCCCCCCCACCCCCACCACCACCACCTCGGTTCAGCCTGTACTTAAACTTTCCAATTCAACCCAACACTTAGATTGACATCCAAACATCAGGTTCTGTCACTTTGATACACTCTGAGGCCTAAATTCGGCCTGTACCTGACCTTTCCAATTTGGCCTGGTGCTTAAATCAAACAAACCTTGGTCTTCCTTGCTTGGCAACGGGCCTGCTGCCTCACCTCACCTCGATTCTACCACTTCCAATTGTCTCCAAGTCCAAGCGGAAGTTACAGACTACCGCTTGTGATGATTATTTGCCAGAAAAAGAGTGATTAATCAAGTATTTAGTTGCTTTTCTTGTTTCATCTGCCACCAGCCAGAAGACGCTGAGATTCACCAGCGTCATCTTAAACCAGGACCAATTCCCCACAGTCTGTAAGGAGTTTCTACTTCTTGCCCACAACCACATGTGCTTCCTCCACATGGTCTGGTTTCCTCCCACATTCCAAAAGGAATGTTAGTAGGCCACATGGTATAATTGGGCAGCCTTTGCTCGTTGGGACAGAAGGGCCTTGTACCGTGAAAAATGAAATATAAATAACCAGCTTGACATACACAGTGAGACTCATGTGGTGATGCTAACCAGCAGAGGACAGGTTCAAAGTTGAAAGTAAATTTATTATCTAAGTGCCTATAAAATAGATCACCATATACCACCCTTGTAGGCATTCGCAGTAGAACAAAGAAATGCAACAGGATCAATGAAAAACTACACTCAAACACAAACTGACAACGACCAATGTGCAAAAGAAGACAGATGTGCAATACAATACATAACTAAATAATAGATCAATAATACTGAGATAATGAGTTGTACATTAGTTATAGGGATGCTGCCAGTGTATCCATCACGTGGCAAAGACCTAGCGAACACTCAGGTAGCCAGTTCTTTGTTTTGTATGTTCAAAACATTGAATTCATTCAAAGGAAGATACGGGAGTCCGAAATGCAGGTCTAACTTCAAGTTTACTTGAAGCGAGGTGCACACGTATCATGTGGTAGCATTATGACACATGCAATTCATATATTTTTACATGCGACCCGGAATTAATTATTTAAACCAACAAGACTGCTTAATCAAACAACATACAGTATGTACAAGCTTACTCTAATATTAGTGAAATATTAAATACCAACAACCAGGATAATACAGTCATTGATGAGAAGAACCTCCACTGCTCTCTATGTGAAGCTATGGCTCATTCAGTAGCATTGGTTCATTTAAGTCAAAAACTGTACTGCAAGCCAAGAACTCCAAATATTCGACTGCAAACTGCTCCAAAGCAGGTTTGAAGTTCTCAGTTGTTGTAGCTGCCATCTTACAACTGGGCCAGACCTACTCTCCTGAGAGGCTTCAAATCAGCACTGGAGCTGCTATGAAGAAAAGCAGAAGTATCCACTCCAGTATCTGTATATTTATCTCCGGTCACATTTAAACCATCCTTATCTGTTTGCTGACATGTCAGGAGTTTGCTCTATGCAAATCAGCAGCTGCTTTCCTGATGTTTAAACGGTAAAACATCAGGAAGCATGCTTTGTGGTGATCGGACAGGAATGCAAAAGGCACTCTGTGTGTGAGTGTGTGTGTGTTTACACACACGTGTGCATATGTTCATGTGTGTACATTTAAGTATACATGCAAGTGTGTGCGCATGAAGCTGCATCTGTGTGTATTGTTCATGCACGTGCTCATGTATGTGCATGTTTATATGGGCGCACATTGCGTGTGCATTCAAGGGTGGTTGCAAGCGTGCTCACATGAGTCTGTGTGTGTGTGTGTGTGTGTGTGTGTGTGTGTGTGAGTGTGTGTGTGAGTGTGTGTGTGTGTTTGTGAGTGTGTGTGTGTGTGTGTGTGTGTGTGTGTGTGTGTGTGTGTGTGAGTGTGTGTGTGTGTGTGTGTGTTTGACTACATATATGAGTGTGCTTACCATTGAGTAGAACACCAGACCAGGACCTTGCCCTGGCTGGACCATGGGAGCGGGGCCACCCTGCACTGAAAGAATTCACGTGCTGACATCTTCTGGAGGCAAAGCAAGTCACCCTCAACCCAAGGAACTGCCTGAGAAGAAGAGGATGTAGGTCTTTCCTTTTAGTATTTACACATGTCATTTCATTGCAGACATTATCTGCTTCACATGCACAGGATGTCAATGGAACATGCATTCCATACATTTTTAAATTCCCAAACTGGAGACTTTCCAGTCTACTGCATCAGTTGCCAAGCCAAATCCTTGCACAATTTAAAAAATTGCTGTCAACACATTTTAACCTTCTCGAACCCAGAATGGAAACAAGTACACTTGGGTTTATTTCCAAAGTGCCGGTTCTGGTTCAGTGCGTACTTTCTGAGTCAACTCTCCTGTGTTCAAGACTCATGCCAGAGCAGTGAGGTGGCTATCATTTGTGGTATGCCATACCATACAGTCTTGTAGATGGATAGCAAATATCCCACTGCTCTCTTCTGAAATTGAACGGGCCATGATTTATTGCTGAAAATAATTTTTTAAGGCTGTGGATGTTAACAATCTGAAATTAAAACAGAAATGCTGGATCAGGTGGCATCTGTGGTTAGAGAAAGAGTTAATATTTGCAGCCCTTTTCAGAGCTGGGAAGAAGAGGTATCTCTTACGAGTAGGAAAGAATATGGGAGTGTGATGTAGAACAAAGCCAACATCCATGGTGGGACAACTCAAGATGGTTTAACTGTGGCAGTTATGACTGCAAAAGTTTTTTGGACAGTGTAATACGCTGTTAATGGGACGGTTGTGGGAGATACCCAGCAAGCAAAACTTAAAATGAGTAGGCTAAGAGTTAAGGAAAACAGAGCTAACATGACTTAAAAACAGAAAACGGAAAATATATTGTTAAGATTACACATGTTTGGCAGCATTAGGCAAAAGACAAGAAGATGAAACTTTAGCTGAGGGGTTTTTATTATGCATGAGAAAAAAAGAAACAAGTTTCTCTAGGTAGCAGTGAAGATAATAGGTGGGACAAATGCAATATCTTTGATTGAACAGTACAGCACAGGAACACTGCTGAGCCAAACCAATTAAATAAGTAATCAAATGGCTAATTGATCTCTTCTGCCTACATATTGTTTCTCACATTCATGTGCCTGTTCAAATATTTCTTACAAGTCTCTAGTATTACCTGCACCCCAGGCAGCATAGTCCAGGCATCCACCACTCCATGCGTAATGAAGTTGTTCTTCCTATCTCCCCTCTCACCTTAAGAGCATGCCCCCTGGTTCTAGACTTTTTAACCCTGGGAAAAAGATATTGCCTGTCTACTCTATATACGCCTCTGATTGAGCAAGGACAGGCAGGATCAGAATAGGCCACTATATTAATAATAGTAATAGGCAGTAATTAGATCTCACTGGTGCCCTGGCCATTGGCTGATTATGGACACAGAAGTAAAATGCAATCACTGCTTTTAGAGCTCTCATACAATATATTTCTGTTCAGTTACAATAATTCCTGGCTTTAATTTAACACAATTTTAATGTTTGATGACTGCATGCCTTTTGTTTCTCTAATGTGTCGATATATAACCTACCACTTAATACTAGACAAGTGAGCCTCGCTTCTTGTTTATCTCTCCACGAGTATCAGCCCTTCTCCTGGACTAATACCATAAAACATAGGAGCAAAATTGGGCCATTGGGCCATCGAGTCTGATCTGTCATTCCATCATGGCTGAATTATTATCCCTTTCAACCCCATTCTCCTACCTTTGATGCCCTTAATAATTAAGAACCTATCAACCACTGCTTTAAATATACCTACCCAATGACTTGGCTTCCATAGCCATCTGTGGCAATAAATTCCACAGATTCGCCACCTTCTGGCTAAAGAAATTCCTCTTCATTTCTGTTCTGTTTATACAGAAGCTGTGCCTTCTAGTCCTAGACTCCCCCACTAAATAAAGCATCCTCTCCACATTCACTGTATCTAGACCTTTCAATGTTCGAAAGGTTTCAATGAGATCCTCACTCATTCTTCTAATGATTATTGTGACATCCTCCATAATCATCCGTTCTTTGAAATGAAATCATTGCTATTCTGACTGAAGATTTCTGACAGCCTGACATGTGCAGCACTCTATTCTCAATGTCCACTTTATTAGATACACCTGTACACCTGCCCATTGATCAGCCAATCATAAGGCGGCAACTCAATGCATAAAAGTTGTTATATGCTCAATTGTTGTTCAAGCTAAACATCAAAATGGGGGAGAAATGTGATCTAAATAACTTTGGCCATAGAGTGATTGTTGGCACCAGATGGGGTGGTTTGAGTCTCTCAGGAAATGCTGATCTCCTGGGATTCACACGCACAATAATCTCCAGAGTTTACAGAGAATGGTGCGAAAAACAAGAAACATCCAGTGAGTGGTATTTCTTTGGGAGAAAATGCCTTGTTAGTGAGAGAGGTCAGAGGAGAAGGACCAAACTGATTCAAGCTGACAGGAAGGCAACAGTGACTCAAGTAACCACGAGATACAACAGTGATGTGCTGAAAAGCATTTCTGAAAGCAAAATACGTCACACCTTGAAGTGAATGGGCTACTCAGTGGGAGACCACAAACATACATTCAGTGGCCATTTTATAATCTGTCTAAGTGTATAATCTGTCACTTGCTATTAGACGAGTGAGCACCGACCGCTTCTCCACTGTCAGCATTGTCCGTCCCCCCAGGTAACAGGTAACAGCCCCTTTTCTGGACTGTTGCAATGTCCTCCATGAACATCTTTTCTTTGAAATCATATCATTACTCATGTCCTATTCTGACCAAATATTTCTGACAGCCTGACATACGCGCACTCTATACTCACTTTGATCTTTCAATATTCCAACCATTTAAAAATCAGGGCTCAAGATTCAGCTTGTTTTGCCGTTTTTGCTACACAGTTTAAACAATGTGTCAGTATAAGCTGTAATGTATGGATCTAGTTCTTTTAGAGCGATGACCTCCCCCCCCCCACTTAGCACTACGTATTGATCTGTTGTCTGTGCATGCGCTGTTGGCCTACGTATGGGCATTGTCCTCTCTCTCTCTCGTTGCAATGTGAACACACCAGTTAAGCCAGGGGTCACAAATCTTTTTTGCACCGGGGACCAGTTTAATATTGGCAATATTCTTGCGGACCAGCCGACCGGACCGGGGGGCTGTTAATCACGACCGGAATATGGGTGATAAGTCAGTTATAAGTCACTTATAAATGGCTAATGCACTCAATTTCATTTCTAAAAGGGTTTATCTAACGAATTTAATATTAAACACACAGCGCATATTTTCCTCAAATGAATATAGAGATAAGTCAATTATAACTCACTTATAAGTCAAAAGCATCACAGCATTTTAAGTAACGTTTGGATATTAAACACACAGTGCATACTTTCCTCGTATGAACATATAAATTCATCGCAACACACCAGTGAGAGGACAAGGTAAGGGCCGGAGGTCCTCGTACCGGTGCCGTGACAGTCGCAGTCTGGAGAGAGTGGCCGACAAAAGTTTGGCTCGAGGGATGACTTTCAGTAGATTGCAGCGAGGTAGCTGCTCTGCTACTTACAAAACCCTGAGCCCAAGTTAGCTCGTCTGCGAATAGTTTAGCACCGGGTTCCCCATGAACATTCGGTGTGCTAAACAGGTTTAGAGCTGGCGCCCATCTGTCCGCGCTCCGGGCCAGCAGCATCGGCACTTCTCGCCAGCCGCACGAGGTGGCCGGTTACCCGAGGCCAACCAGTGATCCCTGGCGTGAGGGTATCACTGCATTTAGGCAACTGATGACCTTGCATTGGTAATGACTTTGCATGTGTAACAACCTCACGTGCATAATGACCTCGCTTGCATTCAAGTTCAACAGTTGGTGTGACAGGGAATGAGGAAAGGTGTAGCTGACTCATATCGTTTCATATCGCCAAATCATATCATTTCCTCGCGGCCCGGTAGCGTGTACTTTGCGGCCCGGTACCGGTCCGCGGCCCAGTGGTTGGGGACCACTAAGTTAAGCCATCTCCCACGTGCATGCTTTTATTTAATTGATATGTAGTTATTCGCAGACACAACAAATTGGTGACGAGCATGAAACTGAATGTCAGAAAATATCACAGACTGCACCAACAGTTACGGGACGAAAAAGCGAGAGTTAAGCAGCACAAGAAGGCTGTCACGGGCCCTAGCAAAGGAAGGCTTGAGTACAGCATAGTAAACGTGAAAGACATGCTGAATTTAACGTGAAAATAACGTGTGATGGCATCAGTCAGGAAAGCTGATGAATTTGATTGCACTAATGAAGGCTAGGAGTCGTATATCGAGAGGGTTGAACTGTATTGTAACTTGAACGATGTCGAGGAGCAAAAGAAAGCCCCTGCACTTCTTAGCTTAATGAACCCAAGAACGTGCAATCTCTTACGCAACTTAATAACTCCTGAAAAGCCAGTGAGCAAGACGTTCGATAGTTAAAATTTTACAAAATCGCTTGAGCCCTGAACTGCTGGAAATCACTGAGAGATTTAGATTTTACAAAATGAACCAGTCAAAAGATGGAATCATTTCTGAACCCATTGCAGAACTACACAAATTTTTCTAGTATTGTGACATTAGAGGTGGATTTCCTGATGCGTTAAGGGATCGGCTTGTATGTGGCGTGCGTAGTCAAAGCACAAAAAGAGGCTAATATCTGAAAGAGACCTAACCTTAAGGACAGGCATTGACAATTACAATACCTTTAGAGACTGCAGCAAAGGATGCAGCAGATCTACAGAAAAGGGGTTGGAGTGTGAAATGCACAAAATGCCCATGAATGGTGATAAAAGCCAAAGATGTTATCGATGTGGCAAATCCTCCCATGATGCAAATGACTGTTGATTCAAAGCAAAAGTCTTCAGGAGGCGTCACAGACAAGGTCACATAGAGAGAATGTGGGAGGCAGATAAAAAGCTCAGTGGTGTGAAAAGTCTCAAACACAAAACTGAGCAAATGCATAAAGTTACCGAATGTAAAACAGAAACAGACAACACAGAGTCTGACAAAGGTGAATCGTCATCACTAGAACTGCATAGTATTACTGAAGCAGTTGCAATATGATATGGATCACGATACATGTGCCTAGTGTAAAACTTAAAATGGAGCTGGAATCAGGGTGATGCTGAAGACCTACACAGGTGAAAAAGGGTCCCCCAAAGGCAAACTGAAAGTGAAGATGATGTTTGGAGGCCAAACACAGCAGTTAGAGCTTTATGTTTTAAAAAGTGGAGGTCCAGCACTTTTCAGACGTGAATAGTTGAGAAAAATCCAAGTAGACTGGCACTCAATCAAAGCTCAGTGTGGCATCAACAGGCAATGGCAGCCCAAATGGTAGCACTGACCAGAGACTGGAACAGCTGCTTAATGCTAATGAGAAGATGTATGAGAAGAGGACTGGCAAATTCAAAGGCATGAAGGCCAGAATTGAACTGGATGAAACAGCAACACTCTAAAGTGCACCCAGTGTCTTAGGCATTATGTCCTAAAGTGGACGCTGAACTGCAAAGCTTGGAGGAGTCTGGAGTTCTCTCCAAGGTTAAGTGGAGCAATTGGGCCACACCCATGGTTCCGGTGATCAAGAAAGGGAAGGCTGGAGCCATCCACATTGTAGGTATTTCAAGGGAGCATTAACCCGGGGCTGCTGTGCAGTGTCCCCTGCCATGAATAGAAGATGTTTTTGCATCTTTGGCAGGCAGGGAGAGGTTTTCAAAGACTGACTTGTCACAAGCCTATTCGCAAATGGAAATCGAGGAGTCAAGCAGGAATTTCCTCAAAATCAACACTCACAAGGGACTGTTCCAGTATAATCATCACTTCAGCTCCAACAATTTGTCAAAAAGCAGTGGAATACGTGCTCCAAGATATCTCAGGAACACAATGTAACCTTGATGACATCATTGTGACTGGCAAGAATGGTGAAGAGCACCTCCAGAACCTTAGTAAAGTGCTTAGCTGATTGAGTGAGTATTCTCTGTGCACAAAGAGAGCAAAATGTGTTTTTTTCAAGAATGAAATCTCACATTGTGGACATGTCATTGACAAGTATTGAAAAGTCAGTCACAACAGAAGGCTGAAGCAGTGCTATAGGCCCCCAGACTGGAAAATGAGTCACAACTCGGGTCATACTTGGGCCTTGTAAACTACTACCACTGGTTTCTCCCAAACGTTGCTACAGTGCTGCACCATTGAATGCATTGCTGCAGACAGGAGCAAGATGGGAATGGTCAGAGAGATGTGAAGGAGCATTCAAGGAAACAAAGAGACTAATAACATCCAATGAACTGCTCACCCATTATGACCCAACCCTGCCCATCAGACTAACATGCGAATCATCCCTTTATGGCATTAGAGCTGTTTTGTCATGCATTATGAAAGATGGATCTGAACACCCGATTGTGTTTGCTTCGAAGCCACTGACAAGCGCAAAACACAACTACGCACAGGTCGACCGAGAGCCCCTGAGTATAATATCGGGAATAAAGAAGTTCCACGACTACCTCTATGGACAAAAGTTTACATTAGTGATAAATCACTGGTTAGCTGAAAGGTTTATCCAAACTTTCAAGAAGTCCATCAAAGCTATGGACAAGGAGGACATTTCTCTACAGCACAAGGTGGACAGCTTCCTTTTTGTGTATTGGAACTCCATTCTTGCGACGACAAATCAAACATCTGCAATGCTGTTCATGAGCAGGAACCTAAGATCTTGCATAGACTTCCTGAAGCCAGATCTACAGAGGAAAGTTCAGAATAAGCTGTTCAGCCAGTTGCCAAGTGAAGTGGCAAACAGATTCAAGATTGGACAGGAAGTCCTAGCGTGTGATTACCAAGAAGACAAATGGGTACCCGGTAGAATAGCTACAAGAACTGGAGAACTGATGTACACAGTGGATGATGGAGATCATACATGGAGATGTCATGTGGACCAGATACTGGATGCAAAACTGAAGAACGCTCCTGAGTCGATTGCATCTAACAAGACAAACACATTACAGTCACCAGACTTACCTTTCAGAGGTGATGTCACTAACAGAAACGTGACACCGGAAACCAAACATATTGGCTTAGACAGGACACATACCAAATCTGATGCAAATCAACAAGACCAGAGGTGCGACGAGAACATTATTGTCAACAAGACACCTGCAAAGCTGATGCCACTCCACAGGTCCAGAGGCACTATCCTGAAGAAACAGGATAAAAGTCTTTGCCACCCAAAAAACTGAACCTTTAGAACTGTGAACCTAGTCATGGACTGTTACTGTGAAAGCATGTTTACTTGGAATATGGATTAATGAAAGGGAAATTGAATGTTTGTATATTTACTGTTTTATGGTGCATTGAACTAAAGGGGGAGGAAGTAGAATGTATGAATTTATTTCTTTTAGTGCAATGCCCCTCCAGCACTATGTAATAATCTGTTGACTGCTCATGTACTGTACTGGTGTCTACTATGTGCATTGCTCTCTCTCTCTCTCTCTCTCTCTCTCTCTCTCTCTCTCCTCTCTCTCTCTCTCTCTCTCTCTCTCTCTCTCTCTCTCTCTCTCTCTCTCTCTCTCTGTCTCTCTCTCTCTCTCTCTCTCCTCTCTCTCCTCTCTCTCTCTCTCTCTCTCGTCTCTCTCTCTCTCTCTCTCTCTCTCTCTCTCCCTCTCTCTCTCACTGCAATGTGAATACACCAGTTGAAAGCCATCTCCCATGTGCGTGCTTTTACTTAATTGATGTGTAGCAACAGAAGCCCGTGGTTAGGATCTTTGTCTCCTCTTTGTTCAAGATAACAAGCAAGAATATCTAGACTCTCCACTGGATAGCACTTAAACCTAATTCATTCACCAAGCCGGTCTTGAATCTCTCTCTGTGGTTTCATTTGAAAATAGTGGGGGGTTTTTAAATAATACTCAAGTTAGGTGCCCTGGACTGTTTCTTCAAGTTACCCTCTGGGGGCGATATTGTTGAGAAAGAATGAAACTTGAAACATAGGCAGACAAAATGCTAAGAGCCAAATGCTCTCTTCTGCATAGATATGGGGGTGACATGGTAGTGTAGTGGTTAGCATAAAACCTGACCCATGCCAGCAACCCATTGGAGTCTCTAGAGTTAACAGAGAATGGTGTGAAAAACAAGAAACATCCAGTGAGTGGCACTTCCTTGGGAGAAAATGCCTTTAATGAGAGAGGTCAGATTCAAGCTGACAGGAAGGCAACAATAACTCAAGTAACCAGGTGTTACAACAGTGCTGTGCAGAAGAGCATCTCTGAATGCACAACCTGTCAAACATAAAAGAATGAAAGAATAAGAAGGTAGATAGAGGGGAAGGAATAAAAACTGGCATGTGACAGGTGTGATGGAAATTGGGTTGGTGAGGGACGGGTGATGAGGTAGAAAGATGGGAGCTGACAGGTGGAAGAGGTAAAGGTCTGAAGAAGAAGGAGTATAATAGGAGAGGAGAGTGCACCATGGGAGAAAGAGAAGGAGAAGGAACGCCCAAAGGAAGAGATGGGCAGGTGAAAAGAAGGGAAGTAGTAAGAGGGTAATCGGAATGGGGGATGGAAAAAGAAAGAAGGAGAGAGGGGGGTGAAATTACAGAAGTTTAGGAAATTGATGTTCATGCCATCATGTTGAAGGATACTCAGATGGAATATGAGCTGTTGTTCCTCCAACTTGAGTTTGGCATCATGGCAGTAGACTTGACCATGGACAGACATGTCAGAATGGGAAGGGGAAGTACAATTGAAATGGGTCGCCAATGGGAGTTCCTGACTTTTGGAGTGGAACAATGGTGTTTAATAAAATAGTCCCCAGGACTATGTCAGATCTGACCAATATAGATAAGGCCACATTAGGAATGGACTCCAACGGTGGTGTAGATAGTGTAGACGTGGAATAAACATATTGGACCAAAGGTTCTGTTCCTGTGCTTTTTGACATTATGAGTCTATGAAACTATATATCAAAGAAGATGGACCTTTATCATAAGATGGGGCTTAAGAAGTTTGAATTTCATTATAACCGATCCAGGACCTCCTATACTCCTGTGTGTATGGCAGAATGATTGGACATACTGAAGACTTCAGAAGCTTTGAGGTCGAACTTCTGTGCAAACAATAAGCAGGAGGGTGGACATTGTAACCCAATCTCACCTAGCAGAAAAATGTCACATCAAATCAGTCGCCACTCTTGTATTCTGTCTTGATTATTGGTTGATCTTATCAGATCTCACCAGTTTATTATCATGTAACTTGAGTTAAAAACATGTCCATTGGTAGATTTGTGAAATGTAGGACTCTCCCATTGTAATATCAGAGAAATCTTTAATCAGCAAGTGATTCTGTGATGGTCTAATAATCTCTTCTCTGTGAAGACATATGCAAAGTATATGAGCAGTTTTCAGCTTCTTAACTAAGAAAGGATGTGGTGACATTGAAGAGAGTTTAGAAAAGGCTCACAAGAATGATCTCAGGAATGAAAGTATTAATATATGAGGAGAATTTAATGGCTCTGGGCCTCCACTGACTGGAGTTTAGAAGAATGAAGGGGATCTCGTTGAGATCTATAGAATATTGAATGGCCTAGACAGCATGGATATGAAGAGGATGTTTCCTATAGTGGGGGAGTCTAAGACCAGAGAGCACAGCCTCAAAATACAAGGACATCCCTTAAGAACAAATACGAGGAAGTATTTCTTTTGCCAGATGGTAGTGAATCTGTGGAATTCATTACCACTGATCGTTGTGGAAACCAAGTCATTGAGTACAATTAAGGCAGAGGGTGATAAAAAAGGGCATCAAAGGTTGCAGGAAAAGGCAAAAAATGGGGCTGAGACGGATAATAAATCATCCAAGATGGAATGGCGGAGCAGTCTTGTTGGGGCAAATCGCCTAATTCTGCTTCTGTGTCTCATGGTCTTCTTTTGGGGGCATTTTATGAAGTCAATTATGAAGTCAGATACAAATCAACCTTGACTCTTCAAATGCTCCAAATTCATTAACAAAGTAAATTTCATAGGGTATATAATGCAAAAACAAGGCTTTCATTCAACCACTTAAGTCATCGCTGACTTTATTTGTCACTATGACACCCCATTACCTTCTCCTTCATACGGTTGTTCAACCTGTCCTTAAATTCATCTATAATATTTTCTTCAGTGAGGGGAACAAGCTTGACATTATAGTTACATTTGTATGTAAGCTAACCTTATTTATATTTACTGTGCTTACTTACTGTGTTCTTTCTGCTCACTATGTATTTTTTATGTTGCATCAGATTTGGAGTAACAAACATTTCACTCTTCTTTACACTTGTGTACTGAAGAATGACAATAAATAAATCTTCAATCTTGAATTCTTAAAACTTATTGCAGAAAAAAAATCTGAAATCTATTTGGAGTCCATTTTACATCAATATTCTCAGTTTGACTCTTCACTGCAAGAAGGATTATTTTCTCTATATCCAATCATTTAACATCTTTCATCATTTTCAAAGCCTTAGTCAGGTCACTTTCACCCTTGTTTTGTCAATGGGCACTGGCTAAGCTCCCAGCTGGCTGATAATCTGACATCCTCAGAGGCCAGTCAGCAGATACTGCTTGACCACTGAATTCCTGTGGCAGATAGCTTATAGTTTTGATCAGATGCCTGTTTCCAAAAAATCCACGTACACATCCACTGGGTTGTGTTTCCAACACTGATTTCATTAAAGGTACACTTTGCAACTCAGGCACTCAAAACTTATAACCAAAAAGGCTAGCAAAGGGGCAAGTTTCACTTTTCTTAGTGGAAGTAAATGCCCTCTTAAACTGTTGCCAAATATCAGAGCCAGTTCAATCAAGCAGCAGTAATGGTCCAATATGCTCTGCTGAAAAGCCCATCATTTGTCCCAGTAAGAATCGGTTCCATCAAGCAGCTGTGTGTGACTGTATATACTGTGTTCTATGCCATAGTTCCAGAGAGACACTATTTTGTTTAGCTGCATACATGTGTATGGTTGAATGACAATTACACTTGGACTTGAACTTGAAGTGGCATTAAGTGGGGAGATGTCTGCACCTTCGGAAACAATAGGTGACTCTTAAACATAATGATATCTGCTGATGCTGGAAATCCAAAGCAACACACACAAGATGCTGGAGGAACTGGGCAAGTCAGGTAGCATCTATGGAAATGAATAGGCAGTCGATATTTCGGGCCAAGACTCTTCTTCAAGCATGATATAGGAGTTGGATTAAATTTACAGCTTGCCTTTTGTGTTGTCCGTTTGTCGGTGGACACTCTCTTTAAAAGGAGCCAGGCACAAATATGAATCTGATTGGGATCAATTAGCCATTGGATATTTTCAATCTGAGACAGATCTCTATCAAGTGACACCAGGAAACTACTGCACTTTTCTTATGGGCAATAGTGAAAAGGTTCAGGCCATTGCTAGTATTAGTTGGAAACTTTTGTTCCTCTGATATTTGGCAACAGTCTAGAGAATGATTGCTTCCATGGAGAAAGGTGAAACCAATCCCTCTGCTGCGCTTTGACTCATATTTGTGAGGTGCAAAGTCTATCCGTCTTGAACTTCAGGATATTAGTTAGAGCAAGGATTCCCAACCTGGGATCCATAGACCCCTCGATTAATGATAGGGGTCTATGGCATAAAAAGGTTGGGAACCCCTGAGTTAGAGTCCACATGGATTTCTTTGTCACTCACAGCCAACTGATTGACTAGTAAGAAGTCACTGACCCTATGGTGACCCTAACAAATAGCTAGGCTTTTTTTTAAATTACAACACTCCCTTCATTTGGATTGCAGAGGCAAAGACCCCCACAACAATATCATGAGACTAAGAAACAATGGGATTTCTTCCCCTCCCTTTCCAGTCCTGGTGAAGAGTCTCAGCCCAAAGCATCAACTCCTTATTCCTTTCCATAGATACTGCCTGACATGCTGAATTCCTCCAACATTCTGAGTGTGTTAAACAGTGGAGTTAAAAGCTACAGTCCTGTAAGTTCTCAGTATTCCAAAAACATGAACTTGACTCTGCATCAACTCCAAAGGGCCAGTGCCTTTATTCGAAAATGGTTTCCGATCTCAAGCATCTGCCGCATTTTATTTCTGAAGTGATTAGCAACTGGGTATTTTAATGCTTTCTCCATCTAACCTACCTTGATTATTTTAACATCTAATCAGTGACACATTTAGCCTAGGAAGAAATAATAGTGTTTGAATCCTCAGTAATGGCATCAAAGGTTTGCGGATTTTGTAATGTACCAGGGCACTGCTGTAGTGTGTGAGATGGCTGGCCTTAAATTAATCTATATTACCCCTGAGGAGTAAAAAAATGCAGCTCCCCAACAATCATGTGGCACAGTTACCACGGGAGCTTGCTTTACATTAATTAGGTATATCATGGTCTTTTCTGCCATTCCATCATGGCTGATTTATTATCACTCTCAACTCCGTTTTCCTGCTTTCTCCCTAAAACCTTTGATGCCCTTATTAATCAAGAATCTATCAACCCTCTGCTTTAACTATACCCAATGACTTTGCATCCATCACCGTCTGTGGCAATGAATTCCACTGATTCTCCACCCTCTGGCTAAAGACATTCCACCTCATCTCTAAAGGGATATCCTTACATTCTGTGGCTGTGCTCTCTGGTCCTAGACTCATCCATATTAGGAAACATCTGCTTCATATCCACTCTATCTAGGCCTTTCAATTGGTTTCAGTGAGATCCCCTGGTAAGGACATGCTGGCATTGACGAGGGTCCATAGGAAGTTCATGAGAATGATCTTGACAGTGAAAGAGATAACAGGAGAAGAGGTTCACGAGAATGATCTCAGGAATGAAAGGGTTAACATATGCTGACAGTATAATGGCTCTGGGTTTGTACCCACTGGAGTCTAGAAGAATGAGGGACAAATGACCTAATTGGAGCACACAGTGACATAGCAGTTAGTGTGACACTATTACAGCTCAGGGCATTTCAGAGTTCAATTCTGTTACAAATACGGGCATTTCAGAGTACATTCCTATTACAGCTCAGGGCATTTCAGAGTTCAATTCTGTTACAAATACGGGCATTTCAGAGTTCAATCCTATTACAAATACGGGCATTTCAGAGTTCATTCCTATTACAGATACAGGCATTTCAGAGTTCAATTCTGTTACAAATACGGGCATTTCAGAGTTCAATCCTATTACAGATACGGGCATTTCAGAGTTCAATTCTGTTACAGTTAGGGACATTTCAGAGTTCAATTCTATTATTCTCTGTGAAGAGTTTATACGTTTTCCCGTGACCTTGTGATTTTCCTCTGGGTGCCACTGTTTCTTCCCACAGTCCAAAGACATATTGGTTAGTGAAATTACTGTCATTGTAATTGTTCTGTGACTAGGCTGGCGTTAAATAGGTGTGTTGCTGGGCAGTACAGCTCAGTGGGCCCGAAGTCCCTGTTCCCCACGTATCTCAAATATATATATAAAAAAATAAAATTTCTCTCCTATGTCTTATGGTCTTGTCTTAAAGCAGTTACAAAATATTTGCATGTAGCAAGTCCAAAATAAAACTGAGCAGCTCTTGTTTTCATGTTTTTCACATTTTATTCTAATATTACTGATGCAAGCATCTACTGACACATTAAAGGATCCTTACATTCACCCTGAATTGTGGAATGTAGTCTCCATACATTTCTGAGTTACTTGTTGGAGTGAGCAGTCTTGTACCTTGCTTAAGTGGCTGTGGTTCATCAAGTGTTGACAGTGGGTGTCAACGCCAATTTGATTCTAGGAGGACAAACAACCTGTGCTTGTGTTCTTGTCATCAGTCTACATCTGCACCTGTGCCAACCCCACATCCAAGCATGCATGTACACCAGAGCTGCACCACTAGGGAGTACAAGTAAGAAACTTGATTGAATTTCCTCTTTCCTAACTGAAGTTTTATGACAAGTTTAGTTTGGGCTCAGAATCACGTGCAACCGTCCTGGTAGAGCTCAAAAAGAGAAAAATAGAGCCATGAGCTTTATTAAACTTCTGCATCACTGATACTTATGAAATCCTAATTTTTGGCAGAAGGTCCAAAATTCAAGGACTGTAGTAGTCATGTGTCCAAGCTTCAAACATTTCTTCTAATTTATACTTGAATGCAGTTATTTTAAATTGGGAATTCTCTAAGCACCACTCCAACTGTATTTATTCTTTTTTTCTCTCTCTCAAATGTGGAAGCATTTTCACTGTGAACCAAAGCTACTGGAAACTGACCTGCATGTAAACCAAAAACATTGTCAACAAAGTCTAAGACATTGAACAAAATTTACAAAGAGTATTAATGTTACTGTGAGATATCCTGAAAACTGTATGAGCCAGCTTATTGAACACTGCAAGATAAAAGCTAATTTATTGCAGTTTCCAACAGAGTTGAGTCATGTTTTGTATTAAATAACCACTTCTCTTGGTGAGAAAGGGAGGGTGGCTGGCGTATCAGTTTACATGGACAGGAAAGACTGTGAAGATTAGGATAGATATTAGACAAAGAAACCTGCATTTATATCAATGAACAAGATAGAAGAGGATCTGAATACATTTTTCTCCTTCTAGCCACCAAACCCCAGGTCACTGTGTCTCCATTTGTGTAGACACTCAACGTTGTGAAAATAAATATTCTTAGAACAAACTCTACTTTCTTCGAAGTATGCATGTTGTAGAAGTTAAATTTTCTTAGAAGATTTGATATGTAATCAAAAACATTAACAAACTTCTATAGATGCACTTCCATAGATTCGCTGGAAAGTATCCTAACTGGTTGCATCATGGTCTGGTATGGAAATGGGTCCTGGTATAAAATGGGGAATATAGTCCTATCTATCACAGGCAAAGGCCTCCCCACCACTGAGAACATCCACAAGGAGAGCTACCACAAGAAAGGAACATCCATCATCAAAATCCCCACCATCCAGGCCTTGCTGTCTTCTCACTGCTACCATCAGACAGAAGGTACAGAAATCTTAGCTCTCTAACCACCAGGTTCAGAAACAGACATTACTCCACAACCATCAGCTCCTGAACCTGCATAAGGGCTATGAGGGAAGAGGAAAGATTGCCACTATTAAGTAATATGAGGGAAATGTGAGACAAGGGCTGGTAGATGATAAAGTAGAACCAAACAGGAAGGCTGTAACAGGTGGGTGGAGAGGAATGGATAGGAAATATGAAGAAAGAGATATGAAACTAGATGGAGAATGGATAATGTGTGGGAGATATGGGTACCTGCATTTGAAAACTTCCACACTCATTGTGTTATAAACTACCTTGGAATATGAGATGTGTTCTTCCAATTAGCATTTGGCCTCTCCATAGCAATGGAGAAGGCCGAGGATAGAGGTGCTGGTGTAGGAATGGAAGACAAATTGAAATGAAAGGCAACAACCAGAAGTTGAAGACAAACATCATGAACAGAGGGCAGGTTCTCTGCAAACTGATCTGTGCTTGGTTTCCACAGTGCAGAGGAAGACAGTGTAGAATGCCAAATGCAGCAGACCAGATTGGATGAGGTGCATCTGAACTTCTCCCTCACTCTGCTATGTTAATTGGCTTCCATCATCAGAATCAAGTTTAGTACCACTGACATACAGTGCCTACAAAAAGTATTCACCCCACCCCTGGAAGTTTTCGTGTTTTTAGTGGATTTTTTTGATGCTGATCAACAGAACCAAACTCTACTATGTGATCTAAATTAATTACAAATATAAGACACAAAATAATAGATTACATAAGTATTCATCCCCTTCAAGTCACCTCATTATAGGAAGGATGTGGAAGCTATGGAGAGGGTGCAGAGGAGATTTACCAGGATGTTGCCTGGATTGGAGAACAAGTCATATGAAGCAAGGTTAGCGGGGCTGGGACTTCTCTCTTTGGAGCGTAGAAGAATGAGAGGGGACTTGATAGAGGTCTACAAGATTATGAGAGGCATAGATAGGGTGGATAGTCAGTACCTGTTTCCCAGGGCACCAATAGCATACACCAGAGGGCATATGAACAAAATTAAGGAGGGAAGTTTAACCATAGAACCATAGAACCATAGAACACTACAGCACAGTACAGGCCCTTCAGTCCTCCATGTTGTGCCGACCCATATAATCCTTTAAAAAAGTACTAAACCCACACTACCCCATAACCCTCCATTTTTCTTTCATCTATGTGTCTGTCCAAGAGGTTCTTAAATAACCCTAATGTTTTAGCCTCCACCACCATCCCTGGAAAGTTATTCCAGGCACTCACAACCGTTTGTGTAAAAAACTTACCCTTGATGTCTCCCCTAAACTTCCCTCCCTTAATTTTGTACATATGCCCTCTGGTGTTTGCTGTTGGTGGCTTGGGAAACAGGTACTGACTATCCACCCTGTCTAATGTTTAGGGGAGACAGCAGGGGTAAGTTTTTTACACAGAGGGTTGTGAGTGCCTGGGATGACTTGCCAAGGATGGTGGTGGAGGCTAAAACATTAGGGGTATTTAAGAGCCTCTTGGACAGGCACATGTATGAAAGAAAAATAGAGAGTTATGGGGTAGTGTGGGTTTAGTACTTTTTTTTAAGGATTATATGGGTCGGCACAACGTGGAGGGCTGAAGGGCTTGTACTGTGCTGTAATGTTCTATGGTTCTATGGTTCTAAGTCAGCATTTTGTAGATGCACCTTCAGCAGCAATTATAGCCTTGAGTTTGTGTGGATAGGTCTCTATCAGCTTGGCATATCAGGACATTGCAATTTTTCCCCATTCTTCTTTACGAAGCTGCTCAAGTTCTGTCAGATTGCATGGGGATCGTGAGTGAACAGCCCTTTTCAGGTTCAGCCACAAATTCTCAATGGGATTGAGGTCTGGACTCTGACTTGTCCACTCCAAACATAGCATTTGTTCTGATGGTCAAAAAGCTCAATTTTGGAATCTTCCTCCAGTTAAGTTCAGAGTCTCCCACATGCCTTCTGGCAAAGTCTAGCCGAGATTTAATTTAAGTTTTTTGAACAATGGCTTTCTCTTTGCCACTCTGCCATAAAGGTTTGACTGGTGAAGCAGCCGGCAATAGATGTTGCATATGCAATCTCTCACATCTCAGCCACTGAAGCTTATAACTCTTCCAGGGTTGTCATAGGTCTCTTGATGGCCTCCCTCACTAGTCCCTTTTTTGCACGGTCACTCAGTTTTTGAGGACGGCCTGCTCCAGGCAGACTTACAGCTGTGCCACATTCTTTCCATTTCTTGATAATTGTCTTAACTGTACTCCAAGAGATATTCAGTGACTTGGAAATTTTCTTGTAACCATCTCCTAACTTGTGCTTTTCAATAATCTTTTCATGGAGTTGCATGGAGTGCTCTTTTGTCTTCATGACGTAGTTTTTACAGAATACTGACTCACCAGCAGTTAAACCTTCCAGGTGGAGGTGTACTTTTATTGAAATCAATTTAAACACCTTTACTGCACACAGGTCTCTAAAAACAGATCTCTATTTAACTAATTATGTGACTTCTAAAACCAATTGGCTGCACCAGTGATGATTTGGTGTGTCATATTAAAAGGGGCAAATACTTATGCAATCTATTATCTTGATTTTATTTGTAACTAATTTAGATCACTTTGTAGAGATGTGTTTTCACTTTGACACAAAAGAGTCTTTTTTCTGTTGATCAGTGTCAAAAAGCCAAATTAAATCCACTGTGATTCAATGTTGTAAAACAATAAAACATGAAAACTTCCAAGAGGAGGGTATACTTTTTACTGGTACTGTATCTCATGGAAATCATTGTTTTGTGGCAGCAGTGCTCTGCAAAACATAAAAATAACAATCAATCAATCAATCAATAAATAAATAAATAAATAAATAAATAGTGCGAAAGAGGAATAGTGATGTAGTATTTGTGGCTTCATGGACATTTCAGAAATCTGATGACAGAGGAGAAGAAGCTGTTCCTGAAACATTGAGTGTGGGGCCCCAACGAAATAAGAGCATGTCTCTGGTGGTGAGGATCCTTCATGATGGATGCTGCCTAAGTTAGTGGCAGAAAGATTTAAAGAGGAATTAATGGACATGTGTACAATAAGTTGCAAGGATACAGAGAATAAGGAGAATGTGACCTTGAAGTGCTGTCTCATTCCATGAGCTGGCATGGAGCTGATGGGTTGAACAACCTCCTTATGTTTTATAAGATAAGAAAAAAATAATGTTTTTGATAACATTTCAATCAGCACAAGCTATAAAATATAAGTATGTCATCAAAAATGTCAGGAAAGGACTGTACTTCATAAAATCAACACAAGATACTATCAGTGAAAGAGGAGGTTTGACCCTTTGAGTCCCTATGACTCTTTTTTTAGAGTTATCTGATTAACCCAACTCTTCTGGTCTTTCTCCACAGCCCTGTGACTGTATACCAAATTGGATTACTTCAATACGTCAAGAATTTGCAGCAGGCAGGCACTAAAGAAAGCAGTTTGTCTTCTGACTGTCAAAACGTCGAGGGTTAAAAGAGGGGTTAGTTCCAGGCAACTGAATTCGTGCCAAATTCTTCAGGTGGAGATGGTTGCTACATCTGTCTGGTTGCTTTAATCGGCAGGCAGCCATTGCTGTGTCTGTCGTTACTAAGGTCATAAGTCTTCTTGCAAAGAGGAGGATGGATTCTGTCATGTAAAGTAAAGAAGTATAGTTCTTGATCTGCTACTTTCTAAAGGCAAAATTAACCTTTACTTTTGAATTTGTAGTTTTCCACATTATTCTGATAAATTATTTTCCTTCCTTATTTCAAAGCTAACATTGTGATAGAGTTCACAGGCTCTGTTGACCACAGTATTCCTTAGTCACAGCCTTCTTATGTTTTGCTTGGTGGTTTAAGGCTTATTCCCAAAAGAAATCCTGACCAGCTGTCAAGATACAGCCCAGTCCATCAATACCCTTGAATGAAAACACCTACAAAAAGCTTTGAATATAGCCCAGTCCGTCACAGGTAAAGACCTTGCAACCATTGAGCATATCTACATGGAGTACCATCACAGGAAAGCAGCATCCATCATCAAGGACCTCCACCATCCAGGCCATGGTCTCTTCTCATTGCTGCTATCAGGAATCGGGTAGAGGAGCTTTAGGATCACCACCACCAGGTTCAGGAACAATTATTACCCCTCAATCATCAGCCTCTTGAAGCAGAGGGAAAACTTCACTCTCCCCATCACTGAATTGTTCCCAAAACCTAATGATTCACTTTCTAGTGCTCTTCATCTCATGTTCCTGATATTTATTGCTTATTTATTTGCTATTATTTTGTTTTGTTTCTTTTTGTATTTGCACAGCTTGTTATCTTTTACACATTGGTTGTTTGCCCATCTTTGTTGTGTGTGGCTTTTCATTGATTCTATTGTGTTTCGTTGTATTTACTGTGAATCTTTGCAAGAAAATGAATCTCGGGATAGCATATGGAGGCATATATATACAGTACTTTGATAATCAATTTATTTTGACCTTTGAACCTTTAACTCCTTGATAATTATAAGTGGTTTTGATCCTGCACAAAATGTTTGATGAACTCAGCAGGTCAAGCAGCATCTATGGAAAGGAATAAAGAGTCAACGTTTTGGGACATGACCCTTCGTTGGGACCAGAAAAGAAGGGGGAAGAAGCCAGAATTAGAAGGCGGGGAGGGGAAAGGAGTAGAAGCTAGAAGGTGACAGGTGAAGCCAGGTGAGGGGGAAAATAGGTGGATGGAGGAAGGGGGATGAAGTGAGAAGCAAGGAGGTGAAAGGTGGAAAGGAAATGGCTGAAGAAGGAATCTGATAGGAAATGAGAGTGAACAAAGGATGAAGGGTCCCAGCTTGAAACATTGACTCTTTTTTCCTTTCAGTAGACGCTGCCTGACCTGCTGAGTTCCTCCAGCATTTTGTGTGTGTGTTACTCGGGATTTCCAGCATCTGCAGAATCTCTCGTGTTAATGATTTTGATCCTAACTGAGATTCCAGCACATTCCAAGTCTTTCCATTTCCTCTCTTTCAGGAAGTAGTTCCTGACCTGAATTAATCTATGAAATCCAAAAATGACAAGGATTGTGAATCCAGAGGAAGCACCTTTGAGACAACTGGATAAGGTGCACCCTGTCTCCTACATGTCAAAACCTCGAGAGCAAATCTAGGATGGAGCATATCTAGGCTGAAGTGAAGTTTTTCCCACACAGTGGGCAGTTTTAGTAGAAATAGAACAGATTTTTTCAGAAGAATTTCTTTTCAGATTCTGGACATTGATGCCCCTTCCTAATATTCACAATGCAAGTACATAAAGCAAAAATATTTACAGAACTTTGCGGAAAATTGGAGAGTAGAACTGACAGGTAGCTACAGAATACTTAATTTCATCCACCATTTCTCTGTTCCCCTTTACTACATCTTTGGCATCATTTTCCAGTGCTCTGATGTCCACTCTTGCATCTCTTCTACCCTTTGTATAACTGAATATACATTTGGCATCCTCATATATATTATTGGCTAGCTTGCCTTTATATTCTCTCTTTCCTTGTGCATCCAGGACGGATTCCTGTCAAAGTATGTTGACAGGCCGATTAGGGGGAATACCATACTAGATCTAGTATTAGGTAACAAACCGGGTCAGGTCACAGATCTCACAGTGGGTGAGCATCTGGGGGACAGTGACCACTGCTCCCTGGCCTTTAACATTATCATGAAAAAGGATAGAATCAGAGAGGACAGGAAAATTTTTAATTGGGGAAGGGCAAATTATGAGGCTATAAGGCTAGAACTTGCGGGTGTGAACTGCGATGATGTTTTTGCAGGAAAATGTACTATTGACATGTGGTCAATGTTTAGGGATCTCTTGCAGGATGTTAGGGATAAATTTGTCCCTGTGAGGAAGACAAAGAATGGTAGGGTGAAGGAACCATGGGTGACAAGTGAGGTGGAGAATCTAGTCAGATGGAAGAAAGCAGCATACATAAGGTTTAGGAAGCAAGGATCAGATGAGTCTATTGAGGAATATAGGGTAGCAAGAAAGGAGTTTAAGAAGGAGCTGAGGAGAGCAAGGAGGGGGCATGAGAAGGCCTTAGCGAGTAGGGTAAAGGAAAACCCCAAGGCATTCTTCAATTATGTGAAGAACAAAAGGTTGACAGGAGTGAAGATAGGACCGATTAGAGATAAGGGTGGGAAGATGTGCCTGGAGGCTGTGGAAGTGAGCGAGGTCCTCAATGAATACTTCTCTTCGGTATTCACTACTGAGAGGGAACTTGATGACAGTGAGGACAATATGAGTGAGGCTGATGTTCTGGAGCATGTTGATATTAAGGGAGAAGAGGTGTTGGAGTTGTTAAGATACATTAGGACGGATAAGTCCCCGGGGCCTGATGGAATATTCCCCAGGCTGCTCCATGAGGTGAGGGAAGAGATTGCTGAGCCTCTGGCTAGGATCTTTATGTCCTTGTTGTCCACAAGAATGGTACCGTAGGATTGGAGGGAGACGAATGTTGTCCCCTTGTTCAAAAAAGGTAGTAGGGATAGTCCAGCTAATTATAGACCAGTGAGCCTTACATCTGTGGTGGAAAAGCTGTTGGAAAAGATTCTTAGAGATAGAATCTATGGGCATTTAGAGAATCATGGTCTGATCAGGGACAGTCAGCATGGCTTTGTGAAGGGCAGATCATGTCTTACAAGCCTGATAGAGTTCTTTGAGGAGGTGACCAGGCATATAGATGAGGGTAGTGCAGTGGATGTGATCTACATGTACTTTAGTAAGGCATTTGACAAGGGTCCACACGGTAGGCTTATTCAGAAAGTCAGAAGGCATGGGATCCAGGGAAGTTTGGCCAGGTGGATTCAGAATTGGCTTGCCTGCAGAAAGCAGAGGGTCATGGTGGAGGGAGTACTTTCGGACTGGAGGGTTGTGACTAGTGGTGTCCCACAAGGATCAGTTCTGGGACCTCTATTTTTCGTGATTTTTATTAACGACCTGGATGTGGGGATAGAAGGGTGGTTTGGCAAGTTTGCAGACGACACAAAAGTTGGTGGTGTTGTGGATAGTGTTGAGGATTGTCAAAGATTGCAGAGAGACATTGATAGGATGCAGAAGTGGGCTAAGAAGTGGCAGATGGAGTTCAACCCGGAGAAGTGTGAGGTGGTACACTTTGGAAGGACAAACTCCAAGGCAGAATACAAAGTAAATGGCAAGATACTTGGTAGTGTGGAGGAGCAGAGGGATCTGGGGGTACATGTCCACAGATCCCTGAAAGATAGGGTGGTTAAGAAAGCTTATGGAGTATTAACTATCGAAAGTCAAGGGATAGAGTTTAAGAGTCGCAGGGTAATGATGTAGCTCTATAAAACTCTGGTTAGGCTTGGAGTACAGTGTCCAGTTCTGGTCGCCTCACTATAAGAAGGATGTGGAAGCATTGGAAAGGGTACAGAAGAGATTTACCAGGATGCTGCCTGGTTTTGAGAGTATACATTATGATCAGAGATTAAGGGAGCTAGGGCTTTACTCTTTGGAGAGAAGGAGGATGAGAGGAGACATGATAGAGATATACAAGATATTAAGAGGAATAGATAGAGTGGACAGCCAGCACCTCTTCCCCAGGGCACCACTGTTCAATACAAGAGGACATGGCTTTAAGGTAAGGGGAGGAAAGTTCAAGGGGGATATTAGAGGAAGTTTTTCACTCAGAGAGTGGTTGGTGCATGGAGTGCACTGCCTGAGTCAGTGGTGGAGGCAGATACACTAGTGAAATTTAAGTGACTATTAGACAGATATATGGAGGAATTTAAGGTGGAAGGTTATGGGGGGGGGGCAGGGTTTAAGGGTCAGTACAACATTGCGGGCCGAATGGCCTGTACTGTGCTGTATCGTTCTTTATTCTTTGTTCTTTGTTCCTTGCTCTCAGTCTCCTCCACTAACTTTCAATTCCTTAGCACTGATTACCTCATTTTCACCATGGATGCCCAGTCACTATACATATCTATCTCCCATCTTAAAGCTTTCCACTTCTTTCTCAATAAAAGAACCAACCAGTTCCCCTCCACCACTACCCTTCTCTGGCTGGCAGAACTGGTCCTCACACTCAACAATTTGTCATTTGGCTCCTCTCACGTTCTCCAGACTCAAAGGGTAGCCATGTACACCTGTGTAGGCCCAGTCTTTTTTTTGGCTGTGTAGAACAGACCATGGTCCAATGCTTCCCAACTCTTCCTCCACTTCATCGATGACTGCATTGGTGCTGCTTCATGCACCCATGCTGAACATATCAATTTCATCAACTTTGCCTCCAACTTCTACCCTGCCCTTAAATTTACTTGGTCCATTTCTGATACTTTTTTCTTCTTTCTTGATTTCTCTATTTCCATCACTGGAGACAAACTGATGACTGACATATTTTATAAACTTACTGATCCCCACGATTATCTCAACTCTACCTCTTTCCACCCTTTCTTCTGTGAAGATGCAATTCCCTTTTCTCAGTTCCTTCATCTCCAATGCATCTGTTCCCAGGATGCAGCTTTCCTCTCCATAACATCAGAGATGTTCTCCTTCTTTGAAGAACAGGGTTTCCCTTCCTTCAACGTTGATGCTGCCCATAACTGCATCTTCACAAATTTCCCAGACATCCGCACTCAACCCATCTTCCTGCCACCTCAATAGTGATAGAGTTCCTCTTGTCCTTACCTACCACCCCATGAAACACAGGATCCAACATATCATTCTCCACAACTTTCGCCAACTCCAAAGAGATCCTACTAAAAACCATATCTTTACCTACCACTCCCCTCAACTTTCCACAGGGCTCACCTCCTCCATAATTCCCTTGACCATTTGTTCCTCTCCGCTAAACTCCCTCTGGCACTTACGCCCGCAAGCGGCCAAAGTACTATACCTGCCCATCCACCTCCTCCCTCACGTCATTCAGGGCCTCAAACAATCATTCCAAGTGAGGCGACAGTTCACCTGCAAATCTGCCGGGGCTATCTTTTGTGTCTGGTGCTCCCGATGTGGCCTCTACATTGGTGAGACTTGTCGTAAATTGGGGGGGGGGGGGGAGCACATCGTAGAGCACCTCTACTTCATCCACTAAAAGTGGAGCATCACGGTGGCCAAACATTTTAATTCCGATTCCCATTACTGTTCTGACCTGTTGTGCAATGAAGAGGCCACCCTCAGGCAGAAGGAACAACACCCTATATTCCGTCTGGGTAGTCTCCATCCTTATGGGATGAGTATTCATTTCTCCTTCTGGAAAATGTTTTCCCTTCCCCTTCCCCTTTTCTTCTATTCCCCACTCTGGCCTCTGACATCTTCTCATCTGCCTATCATCTTCCCCTGGATCCCCTTCTCATCCTCCTTTCTCCCATGATCCATTCTCCTCTCCTATCAGATTTCTCCTTCTCCAGCCCCTTACCTTTCCTACCCGCCTGGCTTAATCTATCACCTTCTAGCTATCCTCCTTCCCCTCCCCCACATCTTTTTTATTCTGGCATCTTCCCCCTTCCTTTCCAGTCCTGAAGAGGGGTCTCGGCCTAAAACGTCGACTGTCTCCTTAGATGCTGCCTGACCTGCTGAGTTCCTCCAGCATTTTGTGTGTGTTGCTCTGGGATCTCCAGCATCTGCAGAAATTTCTTGTTTTTATTGCAGCTTTTTTGTCTCCTTGTTGCTTTTCAGTTGCCTTCTGTTGGTTTTTAAAAGCTTCCCAATCCTCTAGCTTCCCTCAAATTTTTGCTATAATGTATTGCCTCTCTTGCCTTTATGCTGTCTTTGACTTCCCTTGTCAGCCACAGTTGCCTCATCTTCCTTCCCTGGAAATAACAGGCAAAGAAAACAATAGACACCATAGAACATACTCATAAAATTTAGGCAATCTTCTTCAACTATCCAATTACTTTACATTTACTCACATATACACTTACATACAAAACTGGTGCAGCATGGATTCTGCATGTTCTATCAACAGCAAGACTTTTCCAACCTTTTTCCACTTATCACGCGTAAATGTTCTTCCAAACTGCAAATGTTGTCAATCCTTCATCTCAAAAATGAAACTTGTTTGGGGATCTCTTTAAAATAATAAGGGTGGACCAGTGGTACCTTCACAAAGAATTCAATATCGGTTTGCCTGCCTGTATGGTCCCTGTGGATGCAATGTTTTTATGTGCTAATGGCAGATTTACTCAGCTACTCATAGTACTCAGCAGTCAAAGTGGGGAGAGTTGAGAAGTGTTGTTTGGGGGTGAAAACTGGCTGTGAGAGGCCAGGGGAATTTGACAGAAGCAGTAGATATTTTGTCAGCTTTGTGGGCTTGGACCGGAACTCACAGAGTTGTTTAATGACCCGCTCTGCGAATTGGACCAGATCTCAGCCCACTGTTGGGCTAGTCTGATGCCAAATTCTGAGTCTTGCTCAGATGAAAGATGTGAGTTTTGTTTATGCTCTTTCCAGAAGTCAGATTTGCGTTTATTTTTCTGCAGATCTGGTATTTATTTTCTGCACAAATTAAGGAGTTGGCAGATTATAATATTTCATTGAATAGCTTCTCATTGAGGGGAAATGGAAATATCAGGCAGCATAGATCCCTATAAAAATTAAGGCAACCTGCACACATACACATACCACACAAAACCTGTTGCAGTTTGGATGCTGGATGTTCTGTTGACAAATTGTACCACAGGAAATCACCAAGGCCTCGACCTTATCCCAATTATTGCCTGTAAATGTTCTCCCAACTGCAAACATTGCCAATCCTTCATCACTACATCCAAATTCTGGGACCTCCTCCTTATCACTCACCATGACCTTCCTCATCTCTGCGTCTAAGTGCTGGGACCTCCTCGTTTTCACCCACCATCACCTTCTAAATAGTGATTCAGAACTGGGCAGTAAACATTGGCCTTGTCAGCAATGTCCATGGCCCAAACAGTGTTGATTATCCTATTAGATTACCCCACTGTTGACATGTAACCTTTAGATTACTCTGTTTCCTGTGCGGCTTTACTTATGCAGCAGCGCATTGTGGAGTGCGTAGGACGCGGCAGAGCACTTAAGAAGACGCAGCCATCCAATGCAGCCAAGGAAGCCGCCAGACGTAACGACTTTTTCGTGCCACTAGATCCTGACTTCCGAGGCCAAGAGAGTGGAATCATCTCTGTGCGAGGCTTTTCCACTTTAATATCTTTCACGCACGTTGTGAAAAGGTCGGCTGGTGGCGCAGTGAGATCAGCGCCGGGCTCGAGAATGAAGGTTCCCGAGTTCAATCCAGTGACAGACCGCCCCCGAGCGCGCTCCCCATCTGTGCCGGGTTGATGTCGAGCTTGCAACTCAACCTCGTAAAAAAAACACTGCCACCCTGCACAGTGTAGTCTTCCTCAGACCACGCCATATTTAATTACAGGTGTTTTTCTCTTTCATTTTCAGGATCTAAGCAATGAATTTTATTACTCATTATTAATTATTAAATAATTGGTTAACTAATACAAGTATTATAATATAGTTTACTAATAATTATAATATAGTTAACTAATATTAACTAATAATTGATTAACTAATACATCCAGTGCTAAGTGCCATTACGGCAGCATCTCTACAATCTTGTAAGTTTGTGTAGACTCAGCATGTCATCTAAAACGTTGACCAACTTCTATATATGCATGGTAGAGAGTACACGGACTGGTTGATAAAAAGAAAAGCTTGTAAAAGGAGTTGATACAGCCCAGACCCTCCCAGGAAAAGTCCTCCCCAGCACTGACAGCATCCACAAGGAGCACTATCACAAGCAAGCAGCATCCATCATTAGATTAGATTCAACTTTATTGTCATTGTGCCAAGTACAGATATAAAGCCAAATGAAATGCAGTCAGCATCTAACCAGAAATGCAAAGAATAGTGTTATTTACAAAATAACTGTGAATAAAAGGTAAGTGCTACAGCACACAAATATAAAAGTGCTGAGAGAGTACAATATGGGTGCAATACTGCCTAGCGCTGTGATGTCAGGTTCAGCAGGGTCACAGCCTCAGGGAAGAAGCTCTTCCTGTGCCTGCTGGTGCGGGAGCGGAGGCTCCTGTAGCGCCTACCGGATGGGAGGAGAGTAAAAAGTCCATGGTTAGGGTGAGATGCATCCTTGAAAATGCTTTTCGCCCTGCCCAGGCAGCGTTTATGGTAGATGTTCTCAATGGTGGGCAACTGGGCAGTTTTCACCACACGCTGGAGTGCTTTGCGGTCCGATATGGGACAATTGCCGTACGACACTGAGATGTAGTTGGTGAGTACGCTCTCAGTGGCCCATCAATATCCTGGGACAGAGGCGAGCTTTCTTGATGCTCCGCAGGAAATAAAGGCGCTGTTCCGCCTTTTTGATCAGGATGGAGGAGTCCAGGGACCAGGTGAGATCCTCAGAAATGTGGACATCAAGGAATTTGAAGCTTGATACACGCTCCACTACAGTTCCATTGATGTAGATGGGGACGTGAGTGTGGCTCCTAGCATGCCTGATGTCCACAATGATCTCCTTGGTCTCCTGGGTGTTAAGAGACAGGTTGTTGTCGGCACACCATGCGGCCAGGTGCTGGTCCTTGTCCCTGTAGGCTGCCCGTCATCCCCTCTGATCAGGCCAATCACTGTGGTATCATCTGCGAACTTGATTATGGAGTTAGAACCCTGTACAGGAACGCAGTCATAGGTGAAAAGGGAGTACAGAAGAGGGTTCAGCACACAGCCTTGAGGCACACTGGTGTTCAGGGTGAGAGCGGAGGAGGAGAGGTTGTCTAACTTAACAGATTGGGGTCTGTTAGTCAGAAAGTCCAAGGTCCAATTACAGAGGGATGAGCTGATACCAAGCTGGCGAAGTTTGGCCATCAGCTTGGAGGGGGTCACAGTATTGAATGCCAAACTGAAGTCAATGACGTAAGAGTTGGGGCTCTCCAGATGGGTCCGGGCAGAGTGAAGTGCCGTGGAGATGACGTCCTCTGTTGACCTGTTGGTGCGATAGGCAAATTGATGGGGGTCCAGGGTCGTGGGCAGACAGGATTTCAGATGTGATAGAACCAGACTCACAAAGCACTTTGCAATGGTGGGGGTGAGTGCCACTGGGTGGAAGTCATTCAGGCCCATGGCAGTGGAATGCTTCGGCAATGGCACGATGGTGGCGATCTTGAAGCTTGTGGGGACCACCGCCTGGGCCAGGGACAGATTGAAAATGTCCGTGAAGACCCCGGCCAACTGCCCTACACAGACTCTGAGCACATGGCCAGGTATTCCATCCAGACCAACTGCCTTCTATATATTCACCCTGCTCAGGGTGGCGCAAACATCGTAGGTGGAAAGTGAGAGAGGCAGTTCACCAGGTGGGAGATCCACTTTGAGGGTGACCTCCTTGTTCTCTTGGTCAAAGCGAGCATAGAAGTAATTGAGCTCATCAGGGAGGGAAGCAGAGCTGGAAGGGGGCACAGTACTAGGTGGTTTGAAGTCTGTAATCACCTGTATGCCATGCAACATGTGCCGGGGGTCTGAGGAGTTGAAATGCTCCTCGATTCTCTGTTTGTATATGTGTTTAGCCTGAGAGATTCCCCTCCTCAGGCTGGCCCTGGCTGAGTTGTAAGCCTGCCAGTCTCCAGACCTGAAGGATGAATCTTTGGCTTTGAGCAGGCGGTGAACCTCTCTGTTCATCCATGGTTTCTGGTTGGGGAAAACTTTTAATTGTTTTTGTGATGTCACTCTATCTACACACTTGTTGATGCACTCAAGGACAGGGTTGGTGTATAGATCAACGTTAATCTGACAGTCTGTGTCACAGATGGGCTCCAGTCTGTGTGCTGGAATTGGTGTTGAAGAGCAGAGTCAGCACCCTCCAGTCAGATCTTAATAGTCTTCATTGTGGGTTTCACACGTTTAATGACACGGCTATACTTGGGAAGCAGAAACAATGAAAGATGGTCAGACTGTCCTAGGTGGGGGAGGGTAGTGGCTTTGTATTTGTGTAGACATGACCTAAGGTTCTATTTCCACTTGTGGTGCATGATACGTTTTGGTAAAATCTTGGAAGCATTGGTAGGTTGCAATGATTAAAGTCCCCAGCGACAATAAAGGCTCCGTCTGGATGCAAAGTCTGCAGCTTGCTAATAGCGGCACTGAGGGTTTTCGTGGCTACTTTAGCAGTTGCATCTGTTGGAACATAAACTGCGGCCACAATGACGCATGTAAGCTCTCGCGGTTGATGAAAAGTCTGCACTTAGTAATGAGGTATTCCAGATCAGCAGAGCAATAAGTGACAGCAATGGTAGAGTTAGTAGACCATGATCGATTCACGTAGATGCATAAACCACCTCCTCTACTTTTACCTGTCGCTGTTGCAGCTCTGTCAGCCCTGAAGACCGTGCGCCCTTCCAGTTCCACCATGTTGTTTGGGACATCACTGTAATGACATGTCGCCATAAAAAAACTTGATGTTGCAATCCAAAAGCCTTCTTTGTGAGAGGGTCCAAGTCCTTAGTTTGTCAGAGACCGAACATTGGCGAGGAAGGTGCTCGGTAGCGCTGGCCAGTGTGCATTTAGCCTTAGCCTAGCACGCAGACCTCCACGCTTCCCCCGTCTTTGTTTACGGTCTCGACACCGGCGCTGGGACCTTCCGGCCGGAGCGAGTTGAATGCAGGTCCGCGGTGTCCTTACTAACTCCAGAGGTAGTTAGTTGAAGTTGAATGGATAGTCCAAAACTGTGTTGGTGCATCGATCCAAGGAAACTGTGTTGGTGCATCACACTGCCCCCCCACCACCACCATCCAGGCCATGCTCTCTTCTCACTGCTGCCATCAGGAAGGAGGTACAGGAGCCTTAGGTCCCACACCACCAGATTCAGGAACAGTTATTACCTTTCAACCATCAGGCTCCTGAACTTCACTCACTTCAATAATGAACTGATTCCACCATCTATGGTCTCAATTTCAAAGACTCTACAACTCATGTTCTCAATATTATTTATTGTTTATTTATTTTGTTTTGTATTTGCACAGTTTGTCTTCTTTTGCACATTGGTTGTTTGTCAGTTTTTGTTTGACTGTGGTTTTTCATTGATTCTATTGTATTTCTTTGATTGTGAATGCCTGTAAGAAAATGAATTGCAGGGCTATATATGGTGACAGATATGTATTTTAATAATAAATTTACTTTGAAATTTGTACTTTGAAATATTCTTCCCAACCACCAACACTGTTGATAGCTCTTCCCTGTGTCTAAATCCTGGGTCCTCCTCATCCACTCACCACCATCTTCTCAAAAGTGGTTAGGAACTGGGCAGTAAACACTGGCCATGCCACCAGTGTCTATGGCCAAAGCTGTATTGATATGTAACCCTGATTGCTGATCAACTTTACTCACAGAGTTTTATCTACTTCTTTGCATTCACTTTCAGGATCCAAGAAAACATAGAAACATAGAAAATAGGTGCCATTCGGCCCTTTGAGTCTGCACCGCCATTCAGTATGATCATGGCTGATCATCCAACTCAGAACCCTGTACCTGCTTTCTCTCCATACCCCCTGATCCCTTTAGCCACAAGGGCCATATCTAACTTCCTCTTAAATATAGCCAATGAACCGGCCTCAACTGTTTCCTGTGGCAGAGAATTCCACAGATTCACCACTCTCTGTGTGAAGAAGTTTTTCCTCATCTCAGTCTTATAAAAGGCTTCCCTTTTATCCTTAAACTGTAACCCCTCGTTCTGGACTTCCCCAACATCGGAAACAATCTTCCTGCATCTAGCCTGTCCAATCCCTTTAAAATTTTATACGTTTCAATAAGATCCCCCCTCAATCTTCTAAATTCCAGTGAGTATAAGCCTAGTCGATCCAGTCTTTCTTCATATGAAAGTCCTGCCATCCCAGGAATCAATCTGTTTCAAAATCAATTTCAAAAGTATCTGCACAAAAGAACTTACGTTGACATACTGGGAGGTAAATCACATTGCTAACCTGCAGTTACTAACTGAGCATGTGATATATATTGCGCATGGAATGCTTGGAATAGATCCTACGGTTGAGCACAAAATCAGCAGATGCCGAGCTGGTCAAGAAGCAGAAAAGGTAGCGGTTAAGATATAATACAAACTGCCAATGGGTTAACTTTAGTGGCAACTTTGCAGAGCCAACATTTGACCATTTCCTTTAACTTTATTTATTTCTCACGTATACACGACAGTAGTGTAGTGCTTAGTGCAACACCATTACAGCTTGGGGAGCTCTGGACTTCCGAGTTCAATTCTGGCCCTATTCTGTAAGGAGTCTCCGTACATCCTCTCCATGGAGTGCTTGGGTTTTTCCCTGGGTGCTCCAGTTCCCTCCCACAGTCCAAGGGCGTACTAGGTAGGTTAATTGGTCACTATAAATTGTCCTGTGATCAGTTTACATAGTTCCATTTAATATCAGAGAATGTATACAACATACAAACTGAAATTTTTGCTCTTTGCAGACATCCACGAACACGGAAGAGCCCCAAAGAATAAATGACAGCAAAAATGTTAGAAGCTCAAAGCCTCCTTCTCTTCCTCCCAAGCACAAGCAGCAGCAAAGCATCAACAGTCTTGATGAAGGTTGCTCTGCCCAAAACGGCAACTATTTTACTCTTTTTCATAGGTGCTGCCCAGCCTACTGAGTTCCTCCAGTACTTTGTGTATGGTGTTTCAATCACCCTAAAGAACTGGAGAACAAAATAACAATTAATGTCAAATGCCACAAAAGGAGCACTTACTTGAATGAAGCTTCAGCTGCATTTTAATATTTCTCTATCTCTTTCAGGTTAGATTATTACAGCCTGTTGTGTGGCTGTGGGGTTGCTGGGCAGTGTGGTTCAAAGGGCCAGAAGGGCTTACTCCACATTTTGTCGCTAGATAAATAGATAAATAAATAGATGTACGTCAAAACATTGAAGTGATTGTGATGTCCGTATTGCAGAAGTTGATTCAGGGGAGAATGTGGTGCAAACGTGACAGATGGGGATAGTTATCACTACAACTGAGGAGACTGAGAAATTGGTAATCCAGTGAAATATCCTCAACCAGAAACATTCATTCTGTTTCTCTTTCCACAGATTCTACCAAACCTGTTGTGTGCTGCCAGAATGTTCTGCCTTTATTTCACTTTTTTGCACAGTATCATTGAAACAGAGAACTGCATTGCCATGCCGCAAAGTCGAGAGAGGTCTCCAGACAGAAAGTTGGAGCATATTTTGGAGCTCCTTGTCTTTCAAAGGGAAAACACATATACTCTGTAGCCACTTTTTAGGTACACCTGTACACCTGCTCATTAACGCAAATATCTAATCTGCCTATCATGAGGCAGCAACTCATAAAAGCACATTGGCATTGTCAAGAGGTTCAGTTGTTGTTCGGAACAATCATCAGAATGGAGTAGAAATGTGATCCAACTAACTTTGACTATAAATTGTCGGTGCCAGACAGGGTGGTTTGAGTATCTCAGAAATTGCTAAATCTCCTGGAATTTTCATGCACAACAGTCTCTAGGGCAGAGGTTCCCAACCTGAGTTCAACAGACCCCTTGATAACAGTAGGGGTTCATGGCATAAAAAAGGTAGGGAAAGCCCTGCTCTGGAGTTTACAGAAAATGGTGTGAAAAACAAAAAAAACAGCCAGTGAGCTGGAGTTCTGTGGGCAAAACTGCCTTGTTAATGAGAGAGGTCAGAGGAGAATGGCCAGAGAGGTTCAAGCTGACCGGAAGGCGACGATAACTGAAAAATACATGTGCTACAACAGTGGTGTGTAGAAGAGCACCTCTGTATGCACGACGTGTCGAACGTTGAAATGGATTGCCTACTACAGCAGAAGATTCCGAGGCACACAGAAATAAACCATTTTATTATTTCCAAAAGCTTCGAAGTATCTAAAGACAGGTGATGTTGTGTGATTTTTAATCTCCCAGCCAAAGCTCCTCTTCTGTAACCTGCAAGAAAAAGTGACTGCTCTCTGCAATATGCATGTGTGCCCAGTTGGTGCTGGAGGATAATAGATAACAGGTAGAAAGACATTGTGTGCCAAAGATTTTTCTAATTACCAGTGAGACTGAGCTTATGATGTTTTCCTGAGTTGTCAAGTCTCTCAACAAGCACCTTCCATCTGAATCATGCTGCATACTCATACCAGAGAATCATAAAAATGTACAAAATATAACCAGGCCCTTCAGCCCACCATCATTATGCTATCTATCATTTCAATAATATTAATCCCGATTACCTGAATTAATACCATATCCTTCAATGCCCTGCTCATTCATGTGCCTGTGTGGCTGCTGTTATTCTCCAAATACAGTTACATGTGTTAGGAACCTGCTGTGATGTGTTGGTACAACATGTTTTTCCAACAAGCATTCATCAATAATAAAGAATAAAAAATTACACAAAAATAAAGTTAGAGGTGCATATATGGAATTTTATGTTAATTTGATTACATAATTTATAGTATGCTGTAATGTACTGTGCTGCAAAAAGCTAATCTTCATGACATTTGTACTCTAGATTATGCATGTCCATGGCAAGAAACATGAACTTGAACATTAACATTTGTCCTTAAATCAGGAAATCAATAATTATGTATTTATTTGGGGATTGCGTGGAATAGGCTCTTCTGGCCCTTCGAGCCATGCTGCCTAACAATCCCCCGATTTAACCCTAGGCTAATCATGGGAGAATTTACAACGACCAATTAGACTGTGGGAGGAAACCAGATCACCCAGAGGAAACACCATTGGACTCAGGGAGAACGTACAAACTCCCTACAGGCAACAGCAAGAATTGAACCTGGGTACTTATACTGTAAAGTGTTGTGCTAATCATTACACTACTGTGCCACCCCAACTGTACATATTGTATATATTATACACACTACTATAAATAACATCTCGCTGACTCCCTTTCAAGTCAAGTCACTTTTTATTGTCATTTCAACCATAACTGCTGGTACAGTACACAGTAAAAATGAAACAACATGCTGGAGGAACTCAGCAGGCCGGGCAGCATCCATGGAAACAAGCAGTCAACATTTCGGGCCGAGACCCTTCGTCAGGACTGAAGAGGGAGTGGGCAGGGGCTCTATAAAGAAGGTGGGGGGAGTGTGGGAAGGAGAAGGCTGGTGGGTGCAGGTGAAAAGCCAATAAGGGGAAAGATCAAGGGGCGAGGATAGGCAGGAAAGAACATGTATGTATTTGGAGATGTCAAATATGTCCATACATGGCTTCCTCTGCTGCCATGATGAGGTCAAACTCAGGTTGGAGGAGCAACACCTCATATACCGTCTGGGTAGTCTCCAGCCCCTTGACATGAACATTGGATTCTCCAACTTCCAGTAATTCCCTTCCCCCTCCCTTCCACCATCCCAGTGTCACTCTGCCTCCTCCTCCAGCTACCTGTCACCTCCCTCATGGTTCCACCACCTTCCACTACCCATAGTGCTTTCCCCTTACATTCCTTCTTCACCTTTCCTGCTTATCCTTTATAGAGCCCCTGCCCCCTCCCTCTTCAGTCCTGATGAAGGGTCTCGGCCCAAAATGTTGACTGCTCGTTTCTATGGATGCTGCCCGGCCTGCTGAGTTCCTCCAGGGTGTTGTGCATGTTGCTTTGACCCCAGCATCTGCAGAGTATTTTGTGTTTAAAAATGAAACAACGTTCCTCCAGGACCATGGTGCTACATGAAACAATACAAAACTACACTAGACTACCTGAAACAACGAGAACTACACTAGACCACATGAAACAATACAAAACTACATTAGACTTCAGACCTACAAGGGACTACATAAAGTGCACAAAACAGTGCAAGACAGTACAATAATTAATAAACAAGATAATAGGCACAGTAAACGGTAAATTACAATATAATAATAAATAATGTAAGTGTAAACAATGTTTTAGCAGGAAGTGAGAAAGAAATAAGCAAAAATTGCAAGGGAGTAGAGGTGTGTGTGTGTGTGTGTGTGTGTGTGTGTGTGTGTGTGTGTGTGTGTGTGTGTGTGTGTGTGTGTGTGTGTGTGTGTGTGTGTGTGTGTGTGTGTGTGTGTGTGTGTGTGTGTGTGTGTGTGTGTGACTAGACTCTGGCAATTGAGGAGTCTAATGGCTTGGGGGAAGAAACTGTTACACTGTCTAGTCGTAAGAGCCCAAGTGCTTTGTTACCTTTGGCCAGATGGCAGGAGGGAGAAGAGTTTGTATGAGGGGTGTGTGGGGTCCTTCACAATGCTGTTAGCTTTGCAGATGCAGCGTGTAGTATAAATGTCCGTAATGGTGGGAAGTGAGACCCCAATGATCTTCTCAGCTGACCTCACTATCCGCTACATGGATAAACTGAAGACTGAACTCTTCTATATCTAGTTACCCTTGTAATTAACAGTGATATTTTGTTAGCTTTTCCAATTACTTACTTCACCCGCGCAGGAGCCCTGTTCTGAATCATGCCCTAAGAGTTCTGCCATTTATTACCCCTCAGATAATATATCCAGGAGCTGTTTGAAGAATGAAGATGGTAAAGAGCATCTTAAGGAATGAGAGTGACATGCTGAGGTCTAGTGAGGGACTTCTATAGCTCGGGACAGCGCAAGTCCCAACTACCTCTGGCAGACCTTTTTAAAATTTAGGATACAGAGGAGACCAAAATTGGAGAATGCAAGGACTTTACTAGCTCGTTAATCAGCAGAATGCTACAGACACATGAGTACAAGCTGTTTTTTTTGCACTAATTCTTCTTTGTTAATCCTGCTATGAATCTGTGATTTACTCTGCAAAGTGTTGGAGCTGGCAAAGCTGCTGAAGCCTTGAAGTGTCTTAGTGGTTTGTTAATGTTAATTCCATTTTCAAATGTCCAAATTGAGCCAGTATAAATTTTGCCATCTCAATCATAATTATTTATAATTGAACATAAAAATTAAATATATATATTTAAAACATCCTGAATTTAAAAACACTCAGTTAGCTACATCAGGAAAGACACATTAATCGTTCACTTGACTCCATTCTCCCAAAGCAGATTATTCCAAACACTGACATGGGAACAGTTTACTGAGGGGACAGAAGAATCAACATCAGTCACATGGTGTACTTACTTCCCCATGAGTGTCAGATAAGAATTCTTATTTTCAATTGTCTTAGAGAATAAGGATAGGAGGGAGAAATTTGCCTTTCATCACTGATGCTAAACACGCACAAGAATGTCTGCCATTTGCACTCATTCTCACCCATTCAGTCCAATGGGCCAATATCCAGTGTGGGAAGACCTGAGAACCACTACACAAAGTTCAAAGTTCAAAGTGGGCAGAGCTGAGGACCACTATTTTCCGATGCATGGAGCACCAGAGCGTTGACATTAATTTCTCTCCCAGATGTTTTGATCTGTATGGAAGGTTATTGATCTTGAGATACAGGCAAGATCCAGGAAAACATTAACATTGCCCTTGGATCAGGAACTGCCTCCTGGCAAAGAAAAACACCAATGATGAAATTCACCTCAACCTTCAATGAGCAGGCCCGGCCTTTGTTAATTAAATAACAGGTGCTTGAAAATCAACGATTAGACCAGGCATATATTCCTGATTCCCTGCCCTAATGCATTCCTCTGAGACCTGGACTACCTATAGTAGGCATTTCAAGACTCTGGAAAAGTACCACCAATACTGTCTCTGCAAAATCTTCCAGCTTTACCGGAACAATAAGTCAATCAGTGTTAGTGTCCTCTACCAGACCAACACACCCAATTCTGAGGCCCCAGTTAGCTACTTAAGGCAAGACACAGTACTGTCTCACATAACTCCATTCTCCCAAGTGGACTATTCCAAGCACTGAGATGGGAAGAGTTTACCGGGTGGACAGATGAAAAGACTCAACCCCAGTCACAGGGTATGAAACATTTTACATATATATCTAACATGAATATCCATGTTAATTGGAGGTCATTAAAACTTTCATGCTGAGATCAGCGAAGTGGCGACCTTCTATTTTAATGGATTGTTAAGGATATATTCCCTGCCACTTAGAGCACCATTTGGGACATGTCAGTTTTATCAGTTTATATTCTGACCATCTGGGCATTCAAGAAGCTATTCCTCATCTCTGTAACAAGAGGTATACTTTGAGTGACTGGAATTTGTGCTCCGAAGATTTTAGACCAGCCACCAATATTTGGATACTCAAAGGTTGGGATGTGCAGCCATTGTAAATATATAGTTCTGCAAATCTATCTATCCAGATTCAAAATGTTAAGTTTAAGTATCAGAATCAGAATCAGGTTTATTATCACCGGCATGTGACGTGAAATTTGCTAACTTAGCAGCAGCAGTTCAATGCAATGCATGATCTAGCAGAGAGAAAAAATAATAATGACAAATAAAATAAAACACAATAATAATAAATAAACCAGTAAATCAATTATGTATATTGAATAGATTTTTTTTAATGTGCAAAAATAGAAATACTGTATATTAAAAAAAGTGAGGTAGTGTACAAAGCTTCAGTGTCCATTTAGGAATCATATGGCAGAGGGGAAGAAGCTGGTCCTAAATCGTTGAGTGTGTGCCTTCAGGCTTCTGTATCTCCTACCTGATGGTAACAGTGAGAAAAGGACATGCCCTGGGAGCTGGAGGTCCTTAATAATGGACACTGCCTTTCTGAGACACCGCTCCCTAAAGATGTCCTGGGTACTTCGGAGACTAATGCTCAAAATGGAGCTGACTAGACTTACAACCTTCTGCAGCTTCTTTCGGTCCTGTGCAGTATCCCCTCCATACCAGACAGTGAAGCAGCCTGTCAGAATGCTCTCCACAGTACAACTATAGAAGTTTTTGAGTGTATGTGTTGACATGCCAAATCTCTTCAAACTCCTTGTAAAGTATAGCGGCTGTCTTGTCTTCTTTATAACTACATCGATATGTTGGGACCAGGTTAGATCCTCAGAGATCTTGACACCCAGGAACTTGAAGCTGCTCACTCTCTCCACTTCTGATCCCTCTATGAGAATTGCTACATGTTCCTTCGTCTTATCCTTCCTGAAGTCCACAATCAGCTCTCTCGTCTTACTGACCTTGTGTGCCAGGTTGTTGCTGTGGCACCATTCTGCTAGATGGCATATCTCACTCCTGTACACCCTCTCGTCACCACCTGAGATTCTACCAAAAATGGTTGTATCGTCAGCAAATTTATAGATGCTAATTGAGCTATGCCTAGCCACACAGTCATGTGTATATAGAGAGTAGAGCGGTGGGCTAAGCACACACCCCTGAGGTGCACCAGTGTTGATCCTCAGCAAAGAGAATATGTTATCACCAATCCACACAGATTGTGGTCTTCCGGTTAGGAAGTCGTGGATCCAATTGCAGAGGGAGGTACAGAGGCCCAGGTTCTGCTACTTCCCAATCAGGGTTGTGGGAATGATGGTATTAAATGCTGCACTACAGTCAATAAACAGCATCCTGACATAGGTGTTTGTGCTGTCCAGGTGGTCTAAAGTCGAGTGGAGAGCCATTGAGATTGCGTCTGCCGCTGACTTATTGTGGCGATAGGCAAATTACGATGGGTCCAGGTCCTTGCTGAGGCTACTGAGCGATAGTCATTAAGGCAGCCCACATTATTCTTCTTAGGCACTGGTATAATTTTTGCCTTTTTGAAGCAAGTAGAAACTTCCCCCTTAGCAGTGAGAGGTTGAAAATGTTCTTGAATACTTCCACTAGGTGGTTAGTACAGGTTTTCAAAGCCTTACCAGGAACTCCCTTGGGACCTTCTGCCTTGCAAAGATTCACTCTCTTTAAAGGCAGTCTAACATCGGCCTCTGAGACGGAGATCACAGGGTCAACAGGTGCAGCAGGGATCTTCACAGCTGTAGTTCTGTCTCCCTTTCAAAGCGTGCATAGGTGTTGAGTTCATCTGGTAGTGAAGCATCGCTGCCATTCATACTATTGGGTTTTGCTTTGTTGGAAGTAATGTCTTGCAGACCCTGCCAGAGCTGCCGTGCATCTGATATCGCCTCCATCCTCATTCAAAATTGTCACTTCGCCCTTGAAATAGCCCTCAGCAAATCTTACCTGTTTTTCTGGTACAGGCCTGCATCACCGGACTTGAAAGCCACATATCTAGCCTTCAGCAGACAATGTACCTCCTGCTTCATCCACGGATTTTGGTTTAGGAATGAACAGTAAGTCTTTGTAGACACACACTCATCCACACAGGTTTTAATGGAAGTCGGTAACAACTGCAGCATACTCATCCAGATTCGAAGATAAATCCCTGAATACAGTCCAGTCCACCAATTCAAACCAGTCCTGTAGGCACTCCTGTGCTTCCCTTGACCATACTTCCTTGTCCTCACTACTGGTGCTGCAGTCTTCAGACTCTGCCTATACTCAGGGAGTAGAAGTACAGCCAGGTGATCAGACTTCCCGAAGTGAGGGCGTGGAATAGCACAGTAGGCATTCTTGAAGGCAGTGTAACGATGGTATGGATAGCTATTGAATCTGTAGTTATTCATTTATTGTTCTCCTTGTGTTCAGAAAGTATAAAACATTGTGCTGGTAGAGAACTATATTCCCTTCCAGAAGGTCTGATGAGTCAATTTAAGACTTTTTATATCTCCTAATTATAGTTTCCATGTGGCTCAGTTCAGCAGTTACAACTGTTGTGTGTTTAATATTTCAGTAACATTATAAATACATTGATTGATTAAGCTTCCTTTGTTGCTTACATAATGCAATGCAGTTTATGTGTAAAAGTACAGAAATGGCATACACCATTACGCCTCCATGGTATGCATCCTCACTTAATGTAAAAATGAAGTTAGACTTGCATTCCTGGCCCCCTTGTTTCCCTTTCAATTAGTTTTTATGTTTTGGAGTAACGAAACACAACAGTGTTGATGACGGAGTTTTAAACCAACCCGAGACGACTAGCTAAATGTTGAAGCACAGCAAGACGTTCGAGTTTTTAAAAAAAACACAGCACATTTTCTTCACAAAAGGAAAGACAAATGGTTTTTTCAAAAAGCCAGAAAATTGAACAAATCTCTGGTTCATAAACAGTGAGTACTGGGTGATAATAATCATAATAAAAGAGCAAAAATGGTTGGAAAGATAGATATGTTTAATTACACAACAAATAACTGGATATTGGCCAGTATTTTAAAGCAAATTGAACACACAATAAGAAGTAAGTGACAATTTTGCTAATGAGTGCATTGGATTTAAAGGCATACAGCTTGCTTAGAAGTTTAACTGCTCCAAACAAGCCAGACAAAGCAACCTTTGCTGATATTGTGAAAGTAATGCAGGAACATTTTGAACCAAAGCCAGAATGCTTTAGGTTTCATAAAAGGAATCAAAAGGAAGGGACGTCCAATTCAGCATAAGTGTCTTAATCGAAGAGATTGTCTGAGCATTGTCAGTTTGGTAAAAGGCTTAATGATGCACTGAGAGATTGTTTACTTTGTGGAATCTTACAAAAAAGCATTCATAAATGGTTCATAACTAATGCACAACATACAATTCAAGTGAGCAATTTGTTACATACCCCGTTGGGTATCTTGTGACTGTCTTATGACCGTGATGTAATTGAGTATCTGGTGAGCATGATGTAATGGTCTTGTGATGGTGGGGTCATGTAATTTCCCACCAGTGTGAGGTCACGTGATGACATGTTCCAACAGGTATAAAACGGGAAAGCCTGCTGTAATGCAGAAGTTTTTGTATTGAGTCATCGTTTAATTCGTCAGTTACTCTGTTATACTGCGAATATGTCTCTTGAAGCAGTTTCGTTTTAAAGTGGAGTTTTACTTTCTACTGTAAGGTACAGAATCATTGTGTCGGCAGTTTTGGCCAATCACTGCCAGTTGTTTGATGTATCTTTGACTTAATTTTAAAGTCTAAGGATTGGAGAGTGAAGACTTTACCAAAGTATGGGAACCCGAAGGATCGAGTACAGTTGGTGTCGTCGGCAGTTTACTACAGGATCGACCTTATTGAATCTTTGTTCAGGAAATAGTGGCCTGCATCTGAGATAACCCCTACCTGTAAGAGTAGGAAGGGTTGTGCAGTGTTCATTCAACAAGAAAAAGGTCAGTTCCTTTAAGCTGTTATTATTTCCTTCATCGTGAATCCTTCGGACAATGCATATCTTGGCTGGGATTAGCAGTAACATCACGTCGTTGAGGAATTCATTACTTCAGGAAAGTCTCTCCTAATTGACTGTATAAATCACTTGGACTTTCACATTTACCACTTTAAGACTGTGTTCTTATTTACCACTTTAAGAACTGTTCCAGAGTTGTCATATAGCAGTTAACTTCTGGTTAAGTTAGTCGTTTATTTACTTTTCATTTTTATTGAGTAGAGTTTAATAAATTGTAAAGGTAGCTGAAGAAATTATGGAGGCTTTAGCAGTGATCTTTCAAGAATGACTAGGTCCTGGAATTGTTCCGGAGAGCTGGAAAGTTGCAAATGTCTCTCTACTCTTAAAGAAAGGGGGCGGGGCCAAAATAAGGAAATTATAGGTCAGCTATAATTATAGTTCAGACAATATGAAGATAAGTGGAGGGACAGGAAATGTTGAGAAAACAGCATGTCTACAGAAGGACTTAGACAGAGTAGGATAAAGAGGTAGCAGGTGGAATAAACTGTATTGTAGGGAAGTGCATGGTCATGCATTTTGGTAGAAGGAATATTGAGAGAAAATCAGAGTCATCGAGTTATAGAAAAGTACAACACAGAAACAGGCCCTTCGGTCCATCTGATCTGTGCCAAGCCATCTAAACTGCCTCCTCCCATTGACTTCACTGGAACCATAGCCCTCCATACTCCTACCACCCATGTACCGATTGAAACTTCTCTTAAACTTTGAAATTGAGCTCACATGCACCACTTGTGCTGGCAGCATGTGCTACATTTTCACAACCCTCTGAGTGAAGAAATATCCTATCATGTTCCCCTTAAACATTTCAACTTTCACCCTTAACTCATGACCTCTAGTTGTAGTCCCACACAGCTTCAGTGGAAAAAGCCTGCATTTACCCTATCTATTCCCCTCATAATTTTGTATACCTCTATCAAATCTCCCCTCAATCTTCTACATTCCAAGGAATAATATTCTAACCTATTCAACATTTCCTTACAACTCAGGTACTCAGTCCTAGCAACATCCTCATAAATTTTGGCTGTACTGTTTCAACCTTATTTACATCTTTCTTGTAGGTAGCTGACCAAAACGGCACACAATACTCTAGATTTGGCCTCACCAACATCTTGTACAACTTCAACATAACATCCCATCTCCTGTACTCAGTACTTTGATTTATGAAGGTCAATGTGCCAAGTGATTTCTTTATGACTCTATCTACCTATGATGCAACTTTCAATGAATTATGGACCTTTATTCCCAGATCCTGCTGTCCTAGTGTTCACTATGTAAGACCTATCCGGGTTGATTGTACCAAAGTGTAACACCTCCCACTTGCCTGTATTAAATCCCATCTGCCATTTTTCAGCTGGTGCATATCCCGCTGCAAGCTCTGATAGTCCTCTTTGCCGTCCACAATACCACCAATCTTGATGTCATCCACAAATTCGCTGATCCAATTAACCACATTAACACCGAGGTCATTGATATAGATGGCAAACAACAATGAACCCAGCACCTATCCCGCAGCACTCCGTTAATAACAGGCCCCCAGCCAAACAGTCAACCATCTACTACCACCCTCTGGCTTCTCCCACAAATCCAATGTCTAATCCAATTTACAGCTTCATCTTGAAACCCAAGCAACTGAACCTTCTTAACCAAGCCCCCATGCGGCACCTTGTCAAATGCCTTGCTAACATCCATGTAGACGACATCCACTGCCTTGCCTTCATCAACCTTCCTGGTAACCTCGTCGGGAAAATCTATAAGATTAGTGAGACACAACCTACCATTCATGAAACCATGCTGACTATCCCTATTCAGTCCATGCCTATCCAAATAATCATATCTCCGGGCCCTTAGAGCACCTTTCCATGACTGATATCAGGCTCACCAGCTTGTAATTCCTGGTTTATTTTTAGAGCCTTTCTTAAACAGCAGAGCAGCATTAACTATCCTCCAATCCTCTGGTAACTCACTGTTTACTAAAGATATTTTAAATATCTCTGCTAGAGCCCCTGTACTTTTTGCACTTGCTCACTCAGTGTCTGAGGGAACATCTTGTCAGGCTCTAGAGAGTGTTCATATTGATAGATTTTCAGATACCGGGAGAATCAGAGGAAATCCGGAAAAATAGGTTGAGGCAATGAGTATCATCATCTCTGAAGAGCTCTCCCGGGACCAGCATACTGACGCAATTATGAAGAGGGCTTCCCAACGCTATAGTTCATCAGGAGTTTGAAGAGATTTAGAATGTCACCAAAGACTCCAGCAAATCTCTACAGATGTACCATGGAGAGGATTCTAAGCATCTCCATCACTGTCTGGTGTGGTGGGGCCACTGCATAGGATTGGAAAAAGCTGCAGAGGGTTGTAAGCTCAGCCTGTTCCAATATGACCACCACTGGGGACATTGTCAAAATGTGAGGCCTTAAAATGGCAGCATCCATCATTAAGGACCCCCACCACCTCGGGCATGCCCTCTTCTCATTACTCCCATCGTGGAGGAGGTACAAAAGCCCAAAGGCACACAAGCAATGTCTTAAGAACAACTTCTTCCTGTCTGCCATCAGGTTTATGAACAGTCACGAATCTTTGAACAATACCTCATTATGTTTATCCTATTTTTGTAAAATAGGTCAAGAACAAGGACTGCTACTCAAGTATTGGCTTATTCAGCTGCAGCCGACGCTGCTCCACATCCAGTTGAGTCCTAAACCGGACGCATCCATTGTCTACTTAGACAGACGGAGCCATTAATTAATTAAATTTTTGTGCTACTACATTTTAGTGTGTGTGTGTGTGTGTGTGTGTGTGTGTGTGGTGCAAAAATATTATAATTTATCATATATTTTATGTATCGTCCATACCGCCACCATAAAATAACACATTTCACAATGTCAATGATAATAAACTTGACTACTGAAAGACAGGACAGATACAAGCCTACTCCTGCTCTTACTTCTTATGGCCTTATCTACACAGCAGTTTGCACAGAAAATCAGGGCAATCTGGCGTCTGCATACGAGAAGGAAAGTGAGTGTGAGTTTTACACCAGGCAATATTGTGCCAAGCAACATCAGGGCTAATAAGAATGAAATTCCAACCCAGAATGTTCATCTCTGTCTTGAGGTAGGTCAGCAAGATTGTCCTTGTCTCCTTAAAATATGCCTTCAATTGATAAAAGGAGGCTTGGCTTTGTGCCATTAGTCGCATTACAGCAAGGACTGAGCAATGGATTCTCACTTTCTTAGTCATTGTGTTCTCAGCCAATGCTCTTGTAACTGGTGTCATGATAAAGTAAGTAAACGGTGCAGACTAATTTGTTTTTCGCTCAGCTAAAATATAACATGACTATAGGTGTTTCCAGTAATTTAATGTAAGAACTCTAAAACTGCCACTTTGCACTCAAGACAAACGAGCCTCATCCTTCATGTTGTGAATATAAAAGAACGTCTCAGAAATACATCTTTATTCTTGTACTTGCAGCCAAATATAGCAAAGTGGAATATCACTGCCACTTCATGCAAAGAGAGCATAAAAGTTCAGTTGCAAGGGGAGAATAAAATCCCATGGACTTTATCCAGGACCCAGTGTCAATTTTAATCTGCTTGTTATCAAAATGTATAAACATGTGGGATGCACAATGCCCTGAGAAATTGTATCCCAGAGCTAAACTGAGGAGCATTAAATTCTTCTTTCATATTCTTTTAAAATCTTAAGCTGTATTTATATTTAGGCTTGTACCAACGCTCATTTGTTCTGTGCCATGTCATATGACATAGGCGTTCGTGGTCTATCCATGACCATGATTGTTCTAGGCAAATTTTTCTACAGAAGTGGTTTGCCATTGCCTTCTTCTGGACAGTGTCTTTACAAGACGGGTGACCCTAGCCATTGTCAATACTTTTCAGAGATTGTCTGTCTGGTGTCAGTGGTCGCATAACCAGGGCTTGTGATATGGACCAGCTGCTCATATGACCATCCACCACCTGCTCCTATGTAGGCAATTCTGGCCCTTTTTGTACACAGCACAGGACAAGCACTTCAGCCCATGATTTTGTGCCGACCTTTTAACCTACTCTAAATGCAATCTAACCTTTCCCTCCTTCATAGCCCTCCATATTTCTATCGTCCATGTGCCTATCTAAGAGTTTCTTAAATGTCCCTAATGCATGTGCCTCTACCATCACCCTTGGCAGGATGTTCCACACACTGACCACTCTCTATTAAAAAAATTACCTCTGAGGTCCCCCGTACATTCCCCCAATCACCTTAAAATTATGCCCTCTCTTATTGGCAGAATAGCTTTTTCATGGAAATTGTGGTTTACTCATCATCATTATCATCAGCCTCATTATGTACTGTGTCCTATGACATGGGCGACCATGGTCTTCCTCTCTCTATTCATAACCATGACTCTTCTTGGCAAATTTTTCTACAGAAGTGGTTTGCCATTTCCTTTTTCAGGGCAGTGTCTTTACAAGATGGGTGCCTCCAGCCATTATCAATAGTCTTCAGAGATTGTCTGCCTGGCATCAATGGTGACATAACCAGGACTTGTGATATGCACCGGCTGCTCATATGACCATCCACCACCTGCTCCCATGGCTTCACATGACCCTGATCGGGGTGGGGGGGGGGGGCTAAGCAGGTGCTACAACTTGCCCAAGGGCGGCCTACAGGCCAGCAGAGGGAAGGAGCACTTTACGCCTCCTTTGGTAGAGACATATCTCCACCATTCTCCCCATCCCAATTTTACTGATATACTGCATTAAGTGCTGGATATGATTATAGCTACTACTTTTCCAACTTTTTCTACCACAATTTCAGTCTTCTTCTCTTCCTCTACAGAAGGAGGTGCATCTTTTCTTTGTATACTACCCTATCAGCACAAGATATACTTAAGTAACTCAGATGACTAGCAATTCTTCACTTGAACACTCAAATGGTAATGGTCATGTGTCTTCTGAGAAAAGGGAAGAAGATCAAAGGAACATGGTGATGAGCATAACTACATCCTCAAAACTGCACTGGTATAATAACAATGCACCCATTCCATCAATACCATGAGCAGAGAGTGGCATAGTTATTAGAGCTGTTAACTCTCACCTCCAGTGATCCAGGTTCACTGATGCTGTCTGTGTGGAGTTTGCATGTTCTCCCTACAGAGATTTCTCCCTGGTGATCTCATTTCATCCCACAGCTCAAAGGCACGTGTGTTGGTGGGTTCGCATTGTGTGCAGGTGAATGGTAGAATCTGGGTGGAGATAAAGGGCATGTGGGGAGAAGGGAAAAGGGGATTAATATAATGGGTTGTCTATGGGTTAGCACCAACTTAATGGCTGAAGGACTTGTTTTGGTTCTGTTTGACTGAATGGCTCTAATTGACAATTGTAGACCTCTGAGTAATTGGGACTGGAAGAAACAAACTTAAAGTTGTAGTGTATTTAATACTTCAATAATATTGGAGTAATATTGTAAATGTATTGTTTGATTCAGCATTCTCTGTTTTAGTTAAATAATTCATTATAGATTATACTGTATGTAAAAGGATGTGAATGACATATGTCATAACACTGTCACGTCATAAGTGTGTTGTTCCTTTCCGCTCCTTGTGTTGCATCAGATGACAACTTTGCCATTTCTTTAGCACTTTTGTCTCTTTTTTACGAGGCTAAGCTGCTAGCTTGACACTCAACCCAGCACCGTGCATTAATAATAAGTATTATAAGGTACAGAACAGATTAACCAGTGACACTTCGAATATGATGTGGCAGGGAGTTCAGAAGCCTAATGGCCTGGGGGAAGAAACTCTTTCTCATCCGGACCATTCTTGTTTTTATGCATCAGAGTCTCCTGCCTGATGGTAGAAAGTTAAAGAGGATGCTGGATGGATGGATGAGATACTTAATAGTACTACTAATTAAAAATATTATTTTGGCTTATTTTACGGTTTTTGATTACTTATGTTCTTGACATGTTTCAGTTGCATTGTTGTTTTAAAAGAGTCTAGATTTAGAGTTAGAGAGAATGCATGGAAACAAATCCTTTGGCCTACAGAGACCACGCCGACCATTTATATTAATCCCATTGTAATAGTGAGACTCTCGTGCTTGCACTGTGCAGTCTTCTAAGACCAAATGACAATTTACCAATGTACTGAAATGTTAACAGGACAGAGAAATATCTTTGCTTGTTTGAGAAAGGGAGAAGATAAAATTAATTTTAAGTTATTTGGGAAGGAAATTGGGAAACTTTCTTTCACTCAAGGATTATCAGAACGCAGCACCTCAAGTGTCTGTAGAATCTTGGGCACTGGTTTTCAATGATTAAAATTAGTTATATTTTCATGGGAAAAGTTACAGAGCAGGAGATTAGACTGTTAAACTGTAATCAGACACTTGAGTATGCGATAAAATGGACAATATCCTGTACGGAAACATAGACTATAGACCTCAGAATCTACCTCATTATGATCTTGCATTTCATCGCTTACCGCACTGCGCTTTCTCTGTAGCTTTTACACTTCATCCTGCATTCTGTTATTGTTTTACCTTGTTCTACTTCAATGCACTGCGGAATGATTTGACCTGCATGAACAGTATTCAAGGCGAGCTTCTCACTGCATCTTGGTACATGTGACAAACTAAACCAATACCAACACACTGTTGTGCTTTTTATAATCCTGTTGATTAGGGCAACCCCAATAAAGTCATCATCAAAACAAAAACTGATACCCAAGCGAACAGAAGTAGAAAACACAATGCATAACATCACTTAATTTGAGAAAAAAAAAAACAAAAGGAGAAATGAAGAAACTAAAGGAGATGGAAAGCGAACTTCAACTTATGCATAAGTGCACATAGCCTGGTTTGGATGTGAAGCTCTGTCAAAATAAATTGTTCTTCTCACATTGTACTGAAGCCCTGTCCTTTATACTTTGAAGAGTAGGTAATCGCATCTATCTAAACAATTTCCATCTGGGAATATAGTTCTTAGCATCCTATATTAAAGCTATTGTTTAGTTCCCTGAAGACACCGTTGTATTGTGTCCCTCTTTTAAACACAGGCGTTCCCAATCCTTTTTATGCCATGGACCCCTACCATTAACCGAGATGTCTGTGCACCCCAGGTTAGGAACACAGAGGTTTCCAATCTTTTCTATGCCATTAACCAAGGGGGTCATGGACACCAGGTTGGGAACCCCTGTTTTAACAGGTTTGTTGAGATTTATCACCAGATATTTTTCATATGACTTCACATAATTTTAGTACTTTGCAATTCAATAACAGCAAAAACCTTTGAAGTATTTTGAGGTTTTGCATGTGGAGCAGATTCAAGCGTGGCAAATTTAAGGTGAGAGTGGGTAAGTTTAAAGGAGGTGTGAGGGGCAGGTTTTTTACTTAGAGACTGGTGCGTGCCTGGAGCACGCTGCCTGGGTTGGTGGTAGAGGCAGATACATCAAGGACTTTTAAGAGACATTTGGACAGGTGCGTGAATGTGAGGAAAGTGGAGGGATATGGACATTGTGTAGGCAGAAGAGATCAGTTTAGTTGGTCACTTGATTACTAATTTAATTGGTTCAGCACAATGTTGGGAGCTGAAGGGCCTGTCCTGTTGTACTGTTCTATGTTCTATGATCTAATCTGTAATTAGCATGCATACATTTGGTTGATAAATATAAATTTTACACATCTTACATGCCGAGTGTTAAATCTCAAATGAGAAAGAAATTATGTTTGTATTTCAACCTCTTCTTCAATTTAATATCATCTTTTAGAAAGATGCAAATTTTAGTGGAGGTACTGTATTAGTAAAAATGTTGAATAAATATCTGCTTTTGCAATACATACAATGTGAATGTGCCGTTAAGTAGTCTGTCTGGGGGGGGGGGAGGCGCGAAAGAATAACAACTTCCATGCAATGAAGCTTTTTGATGTTGGTGCTACATCTGTTGTAATAGGCTCCTTTATGATCTATGATTTATGATTACTTTTCTGCCACTTGTGATGTTTGTCAGGATATCCTAATTCTGATACTACCATCAATGTGCCTGCCTGTTTTATGAGTCACTTAAATGGGTTATTCAGCAAATTCAGGCTTTTCTGAAGAAGGTTTTCATTAACCATGATTTTCAAATCCTCAATCGGACATTCTTCAAAAGGTAATATACATTTCAGACTGTCCCCCTCCCCCTCAAATTCAACTCTGTGGTCCTTGCACTTCATGTCCAATTAATGGTACAAATTCTGCCCTCAATTTAATGGGGGTCTTTATCCACTCAAACAACTTGAGCTGGAGCCTGACATTCCCACAATGGTCAAGAGACTTTTTAAATGAAAAAGGTACCTATAAGTAATTACAGACGTTCAAAAGCAGTACAATAACAGTTTGACTGATTTCAATATCTAACGGGCTTACTACGAAGAGAACTTCAGAATCAGAATCAGGTTTAATATGTTGTGAGATCTGTTAACTTTGCAGTAGCAGTACAATGTAATACATAATAATAGGAAAAAACTGAGAAGTACATTAAGCATATATAAATGTGTATTAAATAGATTCATTAAATAAATAGTGCAAAAATTAGAAATAAAAAAACTAGTGAGGTAGTGTTCATGGGTTCAATGTCCATTCAGAAATCGGATGGCAGGGAGGAAGAAGCTATGTTTGAATTGTTAAGTGTGCGCCTAGCTGACACTACTACATCTCGTTATTGTTGGAGAGGGTGCAGAAGAGATTCGCCACAATGTTGACAGAGATGCAGTGTCTCAGTTATAAAGAAGAATGAATATGAGATACTGCAAATGCTGGACATCTAGAGCAACACACACAAAATGTTGGAGGAACTCAGCAAGTCGTGCAGCATCTGTGGAGAGGAATAAACAGTCGACGTTTCTGGCCAAGACCTTCCATCAGTCCTGAGTTTCTCCTGCATTTTGTGTGTGTTGCAGAGAATAGACATGTTGCATTCCAAAGTTAACATCAAAATAACTTGATTATCAAAGTACGTACTGTAACCTATCCTGACATTCATTTTCTTGCAGGCATTCACAGGAGAACAAAGAAGTTCAATAGAATCAATGAAAACTACGCACAAATACAGAGTAACAAGCAACCAGTGTGCAAAAGAAGACAAACTGTGCGAATACAAAAAAAGTAAATAAATAATACTGAGAGCACTTGGAGAAGGGGAGGTTAAGGGGTGACCTCACTGAGATTTACAAAATGATGAGTGTCACAGTTAGGGTGACTAGTGGGAAACTTCTCCTGCAGCAGCAGGATCTAAAACCAGGGAGTACAGGTTTAAGGTAAGGTGTAGGAGGTTTAGAAACAAGCTGAGGAAAAGGGGAAATTAAATTCAAAATACACACTCTCTAAGGGGGTGATGAAGACAGAGATTCTCTTAATATTTAATACACATCCAGGTGAAGACTAGAATCACAGAGTAGTAGAAGGCTACAGGACAAATGCTGGAAGATGGATTCCTCTGGCTGAGTACACAGCCGTCAACGGGATAAAGGGCCTGCTTCATTCTCATTGCATCACAGTATCTTTAAGTGAAGCAGAAGACTCATTGTTGGAACTATAGCCAAGCAACGTTCTCTAATTTAAGAGTATTGAGGTTAATTGTATGACCTGTACCACCATTTTGGCTGAAAACAGGCTGCTCGACTTCCCTGAGCAATTTGAGAAATTCTTTGGCATGTTTAATCTGGTGAATTGCTTCCTATCTTCCCATTAACCCACTGTAGACCAATTACTAAAATATGCAATGTAAAATAAAGAAGTCTGCATTCCTAAGTTGCCTTTAAGGCAAACCAAGTTATTTTCATTCCATAGTCCAGTCGCAGTTGCTTTATGGATACACAGAAAGATCCCTCAAAGCACGGTATATTGTAGGTGAGGAAGTGTGAGGGTTAAACCATGGGCAGGATGTAAGATGGATTCCCCCATATTATTCAGTAAGTCTCATCCATCAGGCTTTTGCCTGTCAGAACAACACAGACCAAGATGAGCATTAGCTCTATTTGTCACATGTACACCGAAAAATGCAGAGGAATGGGTCATTTGATTCAACAACTAACGCAGTCCAAGGATGCGTTGGGTGCAGCCTACAAGTGTTGCCATGCTTCCTATGCCAAGATAGCATGCCCACAACTTACCAACCCTAACTCATACGCCTTTTGGAACGGTGAGCGGAAACTGAGGCACCCGGAGGAAACCCACGCAGTTACAGGGAGAACATACAATCTCCTTACAGACGGCGACGGGAATTTAACCCCAATCTTCCAATCGTTGGCATTCTAAAGTGCATCACTAACTTCTGCACTGCCATGCCACCCCTAAATCGTACAGTACGGGAACAGCCCTCCAGCTCACCCTGTCCATGCCAAGAGAGTTGCCTGCCTGAGCTCAACCCATGTGCCTCCATTTGACCCATTTCCCATCCATGTCTCTGTCTGGACATTTTCTGAATGTTGTACACGCATCTGCCTCCTCCACTGGCAGCTGGTTCCATATACCCAGCACACTCTCTGCCCCTCAAGTCCCCTTTAGCTCTGTATATCTGCAGGAAGATGTCAGGCTGGAGAGGAGATCGAATCGTTGGCTACTTGACTCAAGGACTATTGATGCCATTACTGAAACAGGCAGGCTGACAACTTGGCAATTGGGTGTTTATTTTTTCTGGTGACAATATTTCTGCTTTCTCATTGTGATTGTGCTTCTGCTTTCTACAGTGGTGTGAAGAAGGGTTGGAAGCTTCTTTTTCATGTCAACCTCGTGGCTGTATACCTCATTTTCTGCTAAGCTAGCTGAGTGGCTATACATCTGGTTTGTGCGGTGGCCAAACAGTTTTGCAGGTGTTCTCTCTGGTGGTCCTCTGACTTTATGGTTGCTTTCTGTGACGGACTGATGGAGACTGTGTGCTCTAGGCATTCAACTCTTTGCTGGTCCACATCCAGCTCTATCCAGAGAAATACCGTCAACTCCCTGGTGGTCGAGTTCTGGTCATGCCATCTGGCACCCTTTGGTTGGGTCTCCAGTAATCTGTTGGTGACATGGAACCTAATTGTTTTAGACTGATAATACTACTTGGGCTGTTAAAGGCACTATGTAAATGCAACATATTGCTATGCATAGAGATGATATCTGGCCAACACTAGCAACATCATAGAGGTATTGCTCAAGCATTCCCCACTGGCTTTTGGATTCCCATGGTGGTCAACTACATGCGATTCTGTACTTGGTTTACGAGGTGTGAGAGAGGAAGACGAATGTAAATCCTAATGGATATGAATGACCATCATTAATTACTGCCTTTCCCATTGTTAATACTTCACGCCTGCCCTGTTTCTGAACTCCATCTAGGCAGCGGACAGTCTCACCATACAATGCAACATAATGGAGTCTGCTTCAGTGTGTGGTCTGCATAAACACACACAACGGCATGAGGAAAATCTAGCTTTACTCTTGAGGAGAATATCGAAAAAGAAACTATAAATAGCACAGAAAATTCTGTGAAGATTCTGATGTAATAAATGGTTCTTTTTATTGCTATTTTGTTTGCAGCAAGATCTAATGAGAACATTTCTTCAATAATGCAGAAACATCTGTAAAGGAAATCATTAACTGAATTCCCAAAATATATTGAGTATTTTTGCCAAGAGAAGAGAATGTACAAGCCTTTAGGGCGCTATTAAAGTTTTGCTTATCCAAAGGAGGCTCATTGATCCAGCATGATTGTTATAACATATAGTATGATTTTTAAAGTATTTTCCCTTGGAGAACTCATTTATTTCCACTGCTATTTATTTTCAGTTTGCTCTGTACAATCCATTCCACTCCAAGATGTAGCTCGCTCTCCATCTAGGATGGAATTAAAGCTCACGCTGAAAAATTGTTGAGCAACTTCATGCCAAGGGTTTGCTGAAACTATTGGTAACCATCAATTACATCTCTTCAACAGCTTTAAGACAAATGCATGTAGCCTTTATCAAGAGTGAAGGAAGAATGGAGAGAGGAAATGAGTGAAGGGAGAAATGAATGACAGAAAGAAAGTTGGGAATAAGAAAAGACAAAATAAGAACAAAAAGAAAGAATGAGAGAAATAAAATAAGAGTGGAAAAGAGAAAAATCCATGATCTTACTAAATGTTCTCGATGTAAAAGAGTGTATTCTTTAAAGCATTGTTCTACACTCAGTGGATATTTTATTAGATACTCTTGCACACCTACTCATTAATGCAAATATCTAGTCAGCCAATCATCTGGCAGCAACTCAGTACATAAAAGCATGAAGTCATGGTCTAGAGGTTCAGTTGTTGTTCAGACTAAATATCAAATTGGGGGGGGGGAAGTGTGATTTAAGTTACTTCAAAAACACTTTGTTAATGACAGAGGTCAGAGGAGAATAGCCAGACTGGTTCAAGTTGACAGGAAGTTAACCGTACCTCAAGTAATCACACCTTATAACAGTGGTGTGCTGAAAAGCATCTCTAAATGCACAACACATTGAACCTTGAAGTGGATGGGCTATAGCAGCAGAACACCACAAATATACACTCAGTGGCCGCTTTGTTAGGTACAGGAGGCACCTAATAAAATAGCCTCTGATTATAGTTCAGGGAAACTTATCAGAAAAATTGCACAAAGCAATAGAATAAATCATGGGTTATCTGAATTCTAGTGATGTTGGTTAAGAGATAAACATTAGTCAAGAACATCAGAACATCATCACTTCATTTTAGATAATGCCCAAAGAATCTTTTATTTATATCCAAGGAAGTTTAACATCACATCCAACTGAAGTGGCAGTCTCTAGTGTAGAATCAGTCTTTACCTATAGTGTAGGCATATGGATTAATAATCCTCTGATTAAGAGATGGGTCAGCCTAAAATGGAGAGTAACACACGCACAATGCTGCAGGATCTCAGCAGGTCAGACAGCATCTATTGAAAGCAATAGGGAGTCAATGTTTCAGCTGAAACCCTTCATTAGGACTGGAAAGGAATTGTGAAGAAGGTGAAGGGGAGAGAAAGGAGTCCAAGCAAGAAGGTAATAGGTGAAGCCAGGTGAGGTGGGGAGGTAGGTGGTGGGGGAGAGGGGATGAAGTGAGAAGCTGGGAGGTGATCGGTGGAAAAGCATTTACCTCTGCTGTGGCATATGAATTAAAAACCCTCTGAATCGGCTTCTCAAACCCCTAATAGTCATCAAAAAGGCAATGTATTTTGACTTGCTTCTCAATTAGTGGTAGGGATAAAGGATGGAAGTAAATGGTTTCTCCTCTTCCTATGGTGTAAGGTATATGCAATCTTGCACAGAATGGGGAAGTGGATTTTCAGGCCTTTTTTGACAGAGAGAAATCCATGCTTGCCTTTGTACCAGTTTCCAAAAGAAACCAGACACTGCAAAATAAGGACATATGTGACAGAGCTGGGCCAGAGCTTATAGTCATGATGTGAGCCCAGGAGTAACTGCTACAAATTAGAACTTCATGTCCAGGACTGCATCTGCACTTCAGCATTTTGTTGTAATTTTCACAGACAACCTCTGGCAAATACCTCACTGTGGTTCTTGTGCTTCTACAGCGACTAAATGCAAGGCTTTCCCAAGGCTTATAGATGCCACACTGTTGTAGAAACCCCTAGGCTTTTCAACATTGGTGGCAAAACGTCCTGCCCACTGCTGCTTGTGACTCCAACACCACCCAATTGCTTCCTCATTTCAAGGAACAATAAAGAATGGACAATTTCAGGCAATGTCCATTTGGATTCTCCTGTTCAATCTGACAGCTAAATGGGAATTATATCCAAACATTCAAGGAAGATAAATTGGAATCAATGCAAGCTGAAGATGAGAAGCTACACTGTCAGTAATATACACTCAGTGGCCACTTCAGTAGGTAGCTCCCATACATAATAAAGCACCCTCTGACAGAGTGTATGTTCATGGTATTCTGCTGCTGTAGCCCATCCACTTCAAGGTTTGATGTGTTGATATTCAAAGATGCTCTTCTTCACACCACTGTTGTAATGTTATTTGAGCTACTGCCGTCTTTCTGTCAGCCTGACTATTCAGGCCATTCTCCTCTGTCCTCTCTCATTACAAAGGCCATTGTTATCAGGCTTCAGGCCATAAAATTACACCTTAAGCATTGGCATTTGCTCCTTTCCACTGAGCTAGTTTGGAGTCCAATATGCTGCCCTCCCTTGGATCCCTTGGGTTCAGGCTCAAGTTGTTCATTACCATATGTACAGGTACGGTGAGGTACAGGTCCAGTGAAAAACCTGCTTGTTGCAAAATCACAAAATGTTTACAAAAGAACTATCTCAGTGCAAAATAAGAAAAAGGCAATCAGAAGCAAGTCCATGGTAGTGCAAGAGGTTGTCTGCAGTGCCCCATTACAAAGCTGGTGTTAAGCTTGTTCAGATCAGTTCTAGAACCTGATGGTTGTTCCTGAAACTGGCTGTGTGAAACTTCAAGCTCCTGGACATCCTGCCCCAAGGCAGTGAGGAGAAAGCTTGACCCAGATGGTAGGGATTGTTGATGATAGATGCTGCCTTCTTGAGGCTGGACCTCAATGCTGGAAATCCAAATCAAGAGCAGAAATTTCTGGAAGCACTCACTTGGTCAAGTGGGAACCATGGGTAATGTAGCAGAGTCAAAGTTTGATGAAGGTTCTTGACTAAAAAGGTTTCTCTCTCCACCGATGTTGCTTAGATTTCTGAATACTTGCAACGTTTTCTCCTTTTAGTTTGGGATACATTTATTTTTTATTTATTTAGAGATACAACATGGAATCAAGCTCTGACCCAATGAGCCTCCACTATCCAATTACACTCATGTGACCAATTTGCTTACTAACCCGCATGTCTCTGCAACGTGGGGAAACCAGAGCACCCAAAGGAAGCTCACATGGTCACAGGGAGAATGTGCAAACTCCTTACAAACAGCAACTGGAATTGAACCCATGATGCTGGTGACGTACAGTAATAACATTATGTATTGACTATTCATTTTCAAGGATGATAAACTCCATAATATTTGTTTTCTTCTGTTTATCACATCCAATTTATCTCATTTACCTTAACTACAAACATAGGCATCATCGCCTAATTTGTAAAGACAATTGTGATTCGGTTCATTAAGGATCATATCCTCCATTTCATACTTTGGTTTGTACTTGACCTTATTCTCTTGTTAACTATTCTTTTTATTTGCACACTTATCAAATTTGTTCATTGTTCTTTGATGGTACTTACTATTATTTCTCCATGCTTTCTCTTTCCTTTCCCAATTTCCCTTTGAATTTCATTTCAATATTTGACCAATGCGGGTACACACATCTTTTGCTACTAGCACTCAAAAGATTTTAAGCTGTGCACAAAAGGTTGTCACCATCTACCTCGCTGGCACGTTAAATATATTTCATGATCATACACAATCACAGTTCCTTTTCTGGTTTCTGATGCAGACAGCGTTGACAATGTGGAGTTTGCAATTATTTGTCTGCAGATTTTAGAACTGGCTTACTTAGACTGATTTTATTGAAGAAATTAATGAATTTGTCAAATTCCAAAGAACAAAGCTAGTTCATGGAAAGCAGAATGGCTTAATGAAACAGTAGAAATTGCTACACCGAAAGCTCATGAAGTCAAGAACGAGCAGCTACACTGATATAGAAATAGTTATGTACAATACAGAATCTGATTTTACCTGCGTGTGCTGTCGCAATACAAAAAGTTGCTAGAGAATTTGCAAGTGGGAAGAAGTGGAGTGATATTTGAAAACTTGACTTTTTAAAGCATCCTTTAGCAAGTAAATCACATGTGGATGGTGTGCAAAAGCTCTGGTGAGAAAATCCTTTATTTCCTGCTACAGGCCTGCTACGTATGTTTTGTGAGAGTGCAGATATACAAGAGCAAAAACGATCAAACCCGAAGGAGGACAAAACTCTTGTTTTCAGTTATTTTGTTTCTTTTAAACAATGAACAACAAACTGGACTTGATAGTTTATTACCCTCAGTATAGCTTCGTGTTTACTTCCACTTAAAAATTCAACGTGCACATGTAGTTGTCACTGGGCAAAAATAGCACAGCATAAGATCTTTGCGCACACTAGTCATTACAAATTGGAGCGAACGTTGGATTTGACCCCCCCCCCCAACCGTTTTTATGCCATGGACAAAGAGCATTAAGCAAGGGGTCCAAGGACTCCAGGTTGGGTACTCCAGACCTAGAGAATCAAGCTTGGTGTCAACAACTTCTCCCCCTACTTCATCCTATTCCATCTACATTTACATTTTCTGTTTATTTTCCCTTACCTGCATTTGTTTTATTCTCCTGAGCAGCTCCTATTGGTAGAAAGAGGCTCATTCTCAGGGTTAGGAAGCCATATAACTTTTCCAGTGAAGCTTTACACTGAAGGCAATGTGTTAGAATCATCGACACAGGAGACCATACAGCTTTACGAGCTGTTTGCAAAAGCAATCTAGCCTGAATCATCCTGCAGATCTTTTCCCAGAGCCTTGTAGTGACTCTTCATTGTCAAGCATTCATACACTTACTTATTTTTGAATATTTTATTCCATCCATACTTTAACCTCAAATTTTATTAGGTTTTTTATTTATACGTACAGTCCTGTGCAAATTTCTTAGGGACGTTAATGTACAGTATATCGTCAGAGAGCCTAAGACTTTTACACGGTACTGTAGTCATTTTACAAAAAACTGCCACAAAAAAAACTAATATCATGACATAGGTGAGTGATGATAAACCTGATTCTGATCTGGGTCTCTATTGTGGACTGAGAGTGGGAAGGGGGCAGGGAGAGGGGAATCATGGGTGGGAAAAGGGGGAAGGGAGAGGGGAAGGAGTAGGAAGCACCAGAGAGATCAATAAACCAATTGGTTGGAATAAAAAACCTTGCCTGGTGTCTCAGAACTGAGTGTGTCTGCACCCCTGCCAACCCCACCCCTGACATTCCCCTTTTCCCCTTTTGCCACCTGTCCCAAGGCACTTCACCCTCACCATTCCCAAAATCCTGCCTGATTTACTAACTCACTCTCCTCTCAAATAAATTCCTCTCAAACCTCTTGGATGTAAAATTAAAAATTTCAATTTCTCCCATTCATTCATTCATGTGACTGAAGATTCCCAGCCCTGGAACTGTTTTATTAAATACAGTTTTTATATTACTGCACCCAAAACAAAGCCCAATATTTTAATGGTGACTGAACTGGATTTAATAGTTTGACATAATTTTTGACTAACAATAGTGAAATATTTATCCATCATTATGTCTTTTGAAAATGGGGGACACCTCCCTCTCCCTTGGCAGGACTGTGGTCTGTGGAATGCCAGATGAATTGCGCTGGTCTTTGGGGTAACTGCAAGGTCTGTGTCTTTGCTATCGCGTAGCTCATGCTTGTTCTCGGTAGTGGGTGCAATTTTTGTTTTACCGGTGGAGGGAGGGGGGAATCGTTACTCACCACCGCTTACGTGCAGGAGGGGGGAGCTGGGAGTGAATTTGGGGTTCTCACCTTTAACTGTCGTTCATTCTTTGGGGCACTTCTCTGTTTTCGTGGATGTTTTGCAAAGAGAAAGCTTTTCAGGATGTATATTGTGTGCATTTCTCTGACATTAAATTGAACCTTTGATCCTTTTAGTCTTTATTTCCGATCACACTTGGAGCGTTGTGTACCGTTCTGGACATCCAGATGTAGTGAATATGTCATTAAGCTGAAAAGGATTCACAGGGATAGTACCGAGTCTAGAAATCTAGGGTGATAAGAAGAGGCAGGATAGGTGGGTGTTAATTTCCCTGGAGTGTGTGGGGGGGGGGGGGGGGGGAGCTAAGACTGACTGAGCACATATATATAGCTAGGGTTCTAGGGTTCCTAGGACTTTTGTCCAGTATCCTATTTGTCAACACAGAGGGGAGAGCGAGTTTATAAATCTGGTGGGAGCAAAGGATGTTGGGAATGGCAGAAGTGGAGCACTGCAAATGAGGTTTGGGACTGGTATCAGAGAAGGGATGCCAGGGATGGGGAGTGGCACGGGTGCAGACACACTCAACCCTGAGGAACAGGGCAAGGTCATTTGATTTCAAACAATTGGTTTATTGATCATTATAGAATGTCTCTCTGGTGTCTTCCACTCCCTCCCCCTCTCCCTTCCTCTTTTCCCAACCATGATTCCCCTCTCCCTGTCCCCTTCCCACTCTCAGTCCACAAAAGAGACCCAGATCAGAATCATGTTTATCATTACTCACATGTAATGAAATTTGTCTTTTCTTTTGTGGAAGCAGTGCAGTGCAAAACATAAAATGGCTGCGGTTCTGTGCAAATGTTTTGGACACTATCACTATATATATGTGCGTAAAACTTCTGCGCTGTACTGTATAAAGCTTTATAAAATCATGAGGGGAATAGATAGGGTGAATAGTCATAGTGTTTTTCCCAGGATAGGGGGAATAAAACTAAAGGACACTAAAGGGCATAGGTTTATAGTGAGAGGCAGTAAGATTTAAAGAGGATCTGAGGGACAACCTATTCACACAGAAAATGGGGGGTAAATACAAATGAAATGGCAGAGGTAGGGACAATTGCAATATTCAAATTGTAACAGGCCATGCACATTTAGATATGCAAACGGATAATAATGTTTAGAGTATTACGGGCCAAACACAGGACCAGCTGAAGTTGGCAACTTGACCCGCATGGATGAAATGGGCTGAATGGCCTATTTCAATGCTGTACAACTCTATGACAATGATTTAATGACTCTGTCTCATATAACTTACCTCAAATACCTAATAGACCTATTTAAATTAAAGAGCTTAAATTTGGACAATCATATCAATTCCGAGCTTAGTATGAAAATTGTATTGTGTTCCCGAGAGGATTATTTTCCACAAAATCGTTAGTTAACCCTATCCCATTCAATATTACCAGATGTAACATCACATATAACCTATGTAATTGCACATCCTCTCTACTATGCTTGTGTTTCCACAAAAAATTTGGTTCTTCCCATGTACAGGAACCTGAAGACATACACCTAACATTTTAGGGACAGATTCCCGAACATCCCATAAACACTAATTCACGCTTTGCTCTCCATTTGCATTACTTATTTAAGTTTTTATATACATTTCTTATTTGTAATTTATAGTATATTTTACATATTGCACTGTACTACTGTCATAAAACAAAAAAAATCATGCCATTCACCCCAGTCCATCACAGTTAAAGCCCGCCCCACCATTGAGCACATCTACATGAAACATAGTCGCAGGAAAGCATCAGGGACACCACCCCCCCCCCCCCCCCCCACCCCCACCACCCAGGTCATACTCTCTTCTTGCTGCTGTCATCAGGAAGAAAGTACAGGACCTTTAGTACTCACACCACCAGGTTCAGGAGCAGTTACTACCTCTCAACCATCAGGCTCTTGAACCAAAGTGGATAACTTCACTCAGCTTCTCTTGCCCCATCATTGAAATGTTCCCTCAAGCAATGGACTCGCTTTCAAGGACTCTTCATTTCATGTTCTCAAAAGTTATTGCTTATTTATTTATTATCATTATTTTTTTCTTTTTGTATTTGCAAAGTTGCTTGTCTTTTGCACACTAGTTGAACACCCCAGGTTGGTGCAGTCTTTCATTGATTCTATTATGATTATTATTCTACAGATTTATTGAGAGTCTCCACAAGTAAATGAACCTTGGGGTTATATATGGTGACCACTACATATTTTGATAATAAATTTACTTTGAATTTTTAAACTGTATATCAGTGATTTTGATCTAAAAGGAGAGCTGATGGTCATCTGAAAACGCATTGGTTAGAGAGTCACAGACCAGAGCAGCACAGAAACAGGCCTTTCAGCCCATCTTATCTGTGCTGGCCAGGTCTCCTGCCAACTCCCATCCTTCTGCATCCAGTCCATAGCCCTTCATACCCCTCTCATCCATCTATCTATCCAAGCTTAAGTATTATAATTGAAGCTGCCTTTACCTGTTCCACAGTCAGATCATTCAGCACTCGCATCACCCTCTGAGTGAAGAAGTTCCTCCCCAATTTCCCCTTAAATATTTCACTTTTCTCCATAAATCTATGACCTCTGGTTGTGGTCTCGCCCAGCCTGATGGGAAAAAGTGTACACTCATTCACCCCATCTATACCCCTGACAATTTTGTATACCTCCCCTCCTTCTCCTGCACTCCAGGAGAACCTATTCAACCTTTCCCCGTAACTCAGGTCCTCAAGTCCCAGCATCATCTGAGTATACTTTCTCTGTACTCTTTAAAGTTTATTGATACTGTTCCTGTAGGGAGGTGACAGAACTGTGTGCAACAGTCTAAATTTGTCAAAGAAAAAATTAGCCTCACCAACATCTTATATCACTTCAACGTAACATCACAACTCCTGTACTCAGTGCCCTGATTTATGAAGATTAATGTACCAAAAGCTCTCAATCAGAATCAGGTTTATTATGACCGGCATGTGACGTGAAATTTGTTAACTTAGCAGCAGCAGTTTAATGCAATATACAATCTAGCAGAGAGAAAAAATAATAATAATAATAAATACACAAGTAAATCAATTACTGTACGTATATTGAATAGATATAAAAAATGCAAAAACAGAAATGCTGCATATTTTTTAAAAAGTGAGGTAGTGTCCAAAGATTCAATGTCCATTTAGGAATCAGATGAGCAGAGGGGAAGAAGCTGTTCCTGAATTGCTGAGTGTGTGCTTTCAGGCTTCTGTATCTCCTACCTGATGGCAACAGTGAGAAAAGAGCATGCCTTGGGTGCTGGAGGTCCTTAATAACACTGCCTTTCTGAGATACCATTCCTTGAAGATGTCCTGGGTACTTTGTAGGCTAGTACCCAAACTGGAGCTGACTAGATTTACAACCTTCTACAGCTTCTATCAGTACCATGCAGTAGCACCCCCCCCCCCCCATACCAGACAGTGATACAGTCTGTCAGAATGCTCTCCACAGTACAACTATAGAAGTTTTAGAGTATATTTGTTGACATGCCAAATCTCTTCAAACTCCCAATAAAGTATAGCGGCTGTCTTGCCTTCTTTATAACCACATCGATATGTTGGGACTAGGTTAGATCCTCAGAGATCTTGACACCCAAGAACTTGAAGCTGCTCACTCTCTCCACTTCTGATCCCTCTATGAGGGTTGGTATGCGTTTCTTCATCTTACCCTTCCTGAAGTCCACAAGCAGCTCTTTCGTCTTACTGACATTGAGTACCAGGTCGTATCAGTGGCACCAATCCACTAGTTGGCATATCTCACTCCTGTAAGCACTCTTGTCACCACCTGAGATTCTACCAACAATGGTTGTATCATCAGCAATTTTATAGATTCTATTTGAGCTCTGCCTAGCCACACAGTCATGTGTATAGAGACTAGAGCTGTTGGCTAAGCACACACCCCGACATGTGCCAGTGTTGATTGTCAGCGAGGAGGATATGTTATCACCAATCCACACAGACTGTGGTCTTCTGGTTAGGAAGTTGAGAATCCAGTTGCAGAGGGAGGTACAGAGGCCCAGGTTCTGCAACTTCTCAATCAGGATTGTGGGAATGATGGTATTAAATGCTGAACTATAGTCGATGAACAGCATCCTGACATAGCTGTTTGTGTTGTCCAGGTGGTCTAAAGCCACGTGGAGAGCCATTGAGATTGCATCTGCCATTGACCTATTGTGGCAATAGGCAAATTGCAATGGGTCCAGGTCCTTGCTGAGGCAGGAGTTCAGTCTAGTCATAACCAACCTTTCAAAACATTTCATCACTGTAGATGTGAGTGCTACTGGGCAATAGTCATTAAGGCAGCCCACATTATTCTTCTTAGGCACTGGTGTAATTGTCACCTTTTTGAAGCAAGTGGGAACTCCCGCCCATAACAGCGAGAGGTTGAAAATGTCCTTGAATACTCCCACTAGTTGGTTGACACAGGTTTTCAGAGCCTTACCCGGAACTCCTTTCGGACCTTCTGCCTTGTGTGGGTTCACTCTCTTTAAAGACTGTCTAACATCGGCCTCTGAGATGGAGATCACAGGGTCATCAGGTGCAGCAGGGATCTTCACAGCTGTAGTTGTCTTCTCCCTTTCAAAGCGGGTATAGAAGGCGTTGAGATCATCTGGTAGTGAACCATTGCTGCCATTCATGTTAGTGGGTTTCGCTTTGTAAGAAGTAATGTCTAGCAGACCCTGCCAGAGTTGCTGTTCATCCGATGTCACCCCCAACTTCATTCGAAATTGTCTCTTTGACCTTGAAATAGCCCTCTGCAAATCATACCTGGTTTTCTGGTACAGGCCTGGTACAGATCTAGCCTTCAGCACACGACGTACCTCCTGGTGCACCCACGGCTTTTGGTTTGGGAATGTACAGTCAGTCTTTGTGGGCACGCACTCATCCACACAGGTTTTAATGAAGTTGATAACAACTGCAGCATACTCATCCAGGTTCGAAGAGGAATCCCTGAATACTGTCCAGTCCATCGAGTCAAAGCAGTCCTGTAGGCGATCCCGTGCCTCCCTTGTCCATACCTTCTTGGTCCTTACTTCTGATGCTGCAGTCTTCAGTCTCTGCCTATACTCTGGGAGTAGAAGTACAGCTCAGTGATCAGACTTCCCACAGTGAGGGCGTGGAATAGCACGGTAAGCATTCTTGACAGTGGTGCAGAAATGGTCTAGTATGTTGTTTCCTCTGCTACTGCCAGTGATCTGTTGATGGTAGTTGATTCATGATATTTTCAGTCTGGCCTGGTTAAAATCTCCCAAAAACCATCCTCCATGGTTTTCAAGAGATATTGGAAACTTGGTTTGGAAAAAGAGAGAGATCCACAATAAATATAGGCAGCATGGAGTAAATGAGGTGCTCGAGGAATATAAAGAATGTAAAAAGAATCTTAAGAAAGAAATTAGAAAAGCTAAAAGAAGATATCAGGTTGCTTTGGCACGTAAGGTGAAAATAAATCCAAAGGGTTTCTACAGTTATATTAATAGCAAAAGGACAATGAGAGATAAAATTGGTCCCTTAGAGAATCAGAGTGGACAGCTATGTGTGGAGCCAAACGAAATGGGGGAGATTTTGAACAATTTCTTTTCTTTGGTATTCACTAAGGAGAAGGATATGGAATTGTGTAAGGTAAGGGAAACAAGTAGGGTAGTTATGGAAACTATGACGATTAAAGAGGAGGAAGTACTGGTGCTTTTAAGGAATATAGAAGTGGATAAGTCTCCAGATCTTGACAGGATATTCCCTAGGACCTTGAGGGAAGTTAGTGTCGAAATAGCAGGGGCTCTGACAGAAATATTTCAAATGTCATTAGAAACGGGGATGGTGCCAGAGGATTGGCATATTGCTCATGTGGTTCCATTGTTTAAAAAGTTTCTAAGAGTAAACTTAGCAATTATTGGCCTGTAAGTTTGATGTCAGTGGTGGGTAAATTAATGGAAAGTATTCTTGGAGATGGTATATATAATTATCTAGATAGACAGGGTCTGATTAGGAACAGTCAACATGGATTTGTGCGTGGAAGGTCATGGTTGACAAATCTTATTGAATTTTTTGAAGAGATTTTAGGAAAGTTGACGAGGGTAAAGCAGTGGATGTTGTCTATATGGACTTCAGTAAGGCCTTTGACAAGGTTCCACACAGAAGGTTAGTTAGGAAGGTTCAACTGTTAGGTATTAATACCGAAGTAGTAAAATGGATTCAACAGTATCTGGATAGAAGATGCCAGAGAGTAGTGGTGTATAACTGTTTGTCAGGTTGGAGGCCGGTGACTAGTGGTGTGCCTCAGGGATCTGTACTGGGTCCAACGTTGTTTGTCATATACATTAATGATCTGGATGATGGGGTGGTAAATTGGATTAGTAAGTATGCAGATGATACTAAGATAGGTGACGTTGTGGATAATGAACTAGGTTTTCAAAGCTTGCAGAGAGATTTAGGCCAGTTAGAAGAGTGGGCTGAATGATGGCAGATGGAGTTTAATGCTGATAAGTGTGAGGTGCTACATTTTGGTAGGACTAATCAAAATAGGACATATATGGTAAATGGTAGGGCATTGAAAAATGTAGTAGAACAGAGTGATCTTGAATAATGGTGTATAGTTCCCATGAGGTGGAATCTCATGTGGATAGGGTGGTGAAGAAAGCTTTTGGTATGCTGGCCTTTATAAATCAGAGCATTGAGTATAGGAGTTAGGATGTAATGTTAAAATTGTACAAAGCATTGGTGAGGCCAAATTCGGAGTATTGTGTACAGTTCTGGTCACTGAATTATATGATGTCAGCAAAATAGAGAGAGTACGGAGGAGATTTACTAAAATGTTACCTGGGTTTCAGCACCTAAGTTACAGAGAAATGTTGAACAAGTTAGGTCTTTATTCTTTGGAGCGTAGAAGGTTGAGGGCGGACTTGATAGAGGTATTTAAAATTATGAGGGGGACAGATAGAGTTGACGTGGATAGGCTTTTTCCATTGAGAGTAGGGGAGATTCAAACAAGAGAACATGAGTTGAGAGTTAGGGGGCAAAAGTTTAAGGGTAACACGAGGGGGAATTTCTTTACTCAGAGAGTGGTAGCTGTGTGGAACAAGCTTCCAGTAGAAGTGGTAGAGGCAGGTTCGATATTGATATTTTTAAAAAACTGGATAGGTATATGGACAGGAAAGGAATGGAGGGCTATGGGCTGAGTGCAGTTCGGTGGGATAAGGTGAGAGTAAGTGTTCAGCACAGACTAGAAGGGCCAAGATGGCCTGTTTCCGTGCTGTAATTGTTATATGGTTATATGATGGTGAAGGCTTATCATTATGACCCTCTCTACCTGTGATGCCACTTTCAAGGAATTATGAATTTGTTATTGGGCTAAGGGAAAATAAGGAGAGGGATATAGAAACCAAAGAAAATCCACAGATGCTGGAAATCCGAGCAACACAAACAAAATGCTGGAGGAACTCAGCAGTTCAGGCAGCATCTTGGAAATGGTACAGTCAACATTTCAGTCTGAAACCCTTCGGCAAGATCGGAGAAAAATAGCTGAGCAGTAGATTTAAAAGTTGGGGGAAGGGGAGAGAGTAACACCAGGTGATAGGTAAAAGCTGAAGGGGGAGGGGATGAAGTACAGAGAACCATAGAACATAGAACATTACAGCACAGAAACAGGACTTTTGGCCTTTCTTGGCTGTGCCAAGAGCTGGGAATTAAATTGGTAAAAGAGACAGAAGGCCATGGAGGAAAGAACAGGGGGTTGAAGCATCAGAGGGACGCAATGGTCAGGCAAGGAGATAAGTGAGAGAAGGAAAAGAGGATGGGAAATGGTGAAGTAGTAGGGGGCATTACTAGAAGTTCAAGAAATTGATGTTCTCACCATCAGATTGGAGGCTACCCAAATGGAATATAAGGTCGTACAAACAAGCTGGATGAACTCAGCAGGTTGGGCAGCATCCATTAAAATGAGCAGTCAATGTTTCTGGCTGAGACCCTTTGTCAGGACTGAAGAAGGAGGGGGCAGGGGCCCTATAAAGAAGGTGGGGGGAGGGTGGAAGGTGCCAGGTGAAAAACCAATCAGAGGAAAGATCAAGGGGTGGGGGAGGGGAAGCGGGGAGGGGATAGGCCAGAGAGGTAAAGAAGGAATGAAAGGGGAAAGCACTATGGGTAGTAGAAGAAGGCAGAATCATGAGAGAGGTGATAGGCAGCTAGAAGAAGAGACAGAGTGAAAGTGGGATGGTGGAAGGGAGAGGGAGGGAATTATCGAAAGTTGGAGAATTCGATGTTCATACCAAGGGGCTGGAGGCTACCCAGACGGTATATGAGGTGTTGCTCCTCCAACCTGAGTTTGGCCTCATCATGGCAGTAGAGGAGGCCATGTATGGACATATCCGAATGGGAAGGTGAAGCAGAGTTGGAGTGGGTGGCAACCGGGAGGTCCTGTCTGTTGTGGCATACGGAGCGGAGGTGCTCGACGAAGCAGTCCCCCAATCTGCGTCGGGTCTCGCCGATGAAGAAGAGGCCGCACCAGGAGCACTGGATGCAAAAGATTACCCCATCAGACTCACAAGTGAAGTGTTGCCTCACCTGGAAGGACTGTTTGGGGCCCTGAATGGTGGTAAGAGAGGAGGTGTAGGGACAGGTGTAGCACTTACGCTTATAAGGTGTTGTTCTTCCGACCTAAATGTGGCCTCAGTACAACAGTGGAGAGGCCTTGGATGAAGATATCAGAATGGGAAGGCGAAGTGGGATTAAAATGGATGGCCACTGGGAGATCCTGCTTTTTCAGGCGAACGATGCATAGGTGATCGGCAAAGCGGTCATCCAATCTAAGTCAGGTCTCACCAATATACAGGAGGTCACAGCAGGAGTACCGGACACAGTATATGACCCCAACAGACTCTCAGGTGAAGTGTCACCTCACCAATGGGATGAATGTCTTCCTTCTAAGTTGTAATAAGTAAACAAGTCATCTTCTATTTGGAGGTTGTGATGTCTCCTTTCTCCTCTCTTTAAACGATGCTTCTAAGTGACTTGTCATTGCACAGTAACCCCAGCGACGCCATGCTCTGACCGATGCAATGTTGTCTCTTCACTGTTTACATTGTCATTTCACTGCACAGGAAATTGGCCCAGCCCATAGAACTGGCTCTACCCCAGGATGAATTAATACCCACAGTGCTTTTTGCATTTGAAGATTTAGCATGGTAACAGGCTCTTCCGAGACAATCAGCCTATTCTGCCCAATTAACCTACAAACCCATGTGTCTTGGAAACACACCAAGTTACAGACCTGACAGATCCCTTTCAGACAGAAGAGAATTGAACATGGGTTGCTGGCTCTCTAATAGTTTTACACTAGCTGCGGTGCTACCCCGCAGATCCATTTGCAGGTTAGTTCAAAGTTCAGAGTAAATTTATTATCAAAGTACATATAGGTCACCATATACAACCCTGAGGTTCATTTTCAATAAATCTACTACTACTACGTCGACTGAGGCCTAGGGGGCCGGCGTCAGGCAAAAATCCATAATGGAATAATAACCATAATCGAATCAATGAAAGACCCTACCAACTGGGCATTCACCCAGTGTGGAAAGGACAATAAACTGTGCAAGTACAAAAAGAAAGCAATAATAATAATAATAAATAAACAATAAACACTGAGAACGTGAGGTGAAGTCCTTGCAAGTGAGTCCATAAATTGTGAAAATGCTTCAGTGATGGGAGAAGTGAATTTGCGTGAAGGTGTCCTCTCTGGTTTAAGAGCCTGGTGGTTGAGGGATAAAAACTGTTCCTGAACATGGTGATGTGAACCTTGCATCTGTACCTTACTCCCGATGGCAGCTGCTAGGAGGGAGCTTGGCCTGGGAAGTGGGAGACCCTAATGAAGAGCGCTGATATCCTGTGAGTAGAAATCCTGATGTAGATATGCTCAATGGTGGGGAGGGCTTTACCTGTGATGGACTGGGCCGTATCCACTACCTTTTGAAGGATTTTCTGTTTGCTGGCTTTTGAAGGGCAAGAAACAAAATGAATCTTTTTGAAGACCTTTGAATGTGATTTTTTTAAATCGATATGAAAATCACTAGTGTACCCTTCTAAAACAATGATGGCAGCAAATCCTTCTTCTCAGGTGCTGTAATTTCTCAGTAAATAATGGGGCTAAAATGGGACTTGCAGGCTCTTCTGGAGCTGGGACATGAGGTACCTGATGGGCCAGGTGGGTGGTTATTTTATGCAGGGGTGTATAGGACTTCAATGTGCTCCTGTTGCATGGAATCAAGCTTTTCAAAACTCTTCTGAATACTCCTTCTCCGATTTGAGCAGTCATGGACTTGTGATGGCCACGTCACTGGGGACGTTTCTCTGGCCTGACATGTCCACACTAACCGGTGGGCACCCAAGCTTAGTAATCTCATCCCAACACTTGGCCCTTAGCTTTCCATGCAATTCAGATGTGTGTGTGTTTTTTATTTCAAAATAAGTTTTATCAATTTAGTTTATATTCATGGTCAATGCATTGAGTAGTGCTAACATTTTTAGAAACCATAGCAACATTGCCTTTCATGTGGTTCCTCGAAGTGATTAATCACTTCAGTGTTTGAGGTACCCCACAGGGGGTACCCAACTCAGCCCCCTTAAATGTGCTAACAAGAAAAGCCCAGAGTCCTTAACATGAAGCATAGTCACTAGTGCAAAATAAAAATCCTGATGGACAACTTACTCAAAGCAAAAATCTTACAACCAAAATCTTGCTTAGAATAAATCTGATTTACAATAAATCTGATGATCAGTCACACTTGGGAACTTATTATTAGATTTTCTGGACAATTGGAAGTTCTTAAAATTTCAAAGTAAATTTAATATCAAAGTACCTATATGTCTCCATATACTACCTGTTATTCATTTTTGTGTGGGCATACATAGTAAATCCAAGAAACATAATGGAATCAATGAAAGACCAGAGCCAACGGGATGGACAAAAAACAATGTGCAAAAGACAGCTAACTGTGGAAAAGAAAATACTATTATTATTATTATTATTATTATTATTATTGTTGTTGTTGTTGTTGTTGTTGTTGCTATTATTATTATTATAAATAAGCAATAAATATTGAAAATGTGGGATGAAGAGTCCTTGAAAGTAAGTTGTGGGGACAGTTCAGTGATGGGGTGATTGAAGTTATCCCCTCTGATATTGGAGCCTGATGATTGAGGGGTAATAATGCTTCCTGAACCAGATGACATAAGTCCTGAGGCTCCTATACCTTCTTCCTGATTGCAACAGTGAGAAGATAGCATGTCCTGGATGGTGGGGGTCCTTGATGATGGATACTGCTTTCTTGCAACAGGTCTCTGGGTAGATGAGCTCAATGATGGGGATATTGCAACATAATTTTAATTTTCTTTACAAAATGACTCTACAACTCATGTTCTCAGTATTACTTATTTGCTTATTTATTTGCTTGTTTATGTTTACATGCAGTTTGTCTTCTTTTCCACTTTGGTTGTATGTCGGTCTTTGTTTGTAGTTTTTAATTGATTCTATTGTATTTCTTTTTTGTGCTTTGAATGCCTGCAAGTAAATGAATCTCAAGGTAGTATGGTGACAAATACATGTGTACTTTCATAATAAATTTGCTTTGAACTTTGAGCTTAAGCAAGTTGCATGGTACTGTAATACAATCTCTTGTCAATCTAATAGGTTTAAAGGAACTGAGAGAAATAGGGCCCTGGTGATTTTCAAGGGAGCCTGGGAAAGGGGGCCCCAGTGACTTTCAGGAAAGGCAGGAAACAGGGAGCCTCAGAGAGGTGTGGGAAATGGAGTTGAGGTGATGTTGAAGGGAGCATGGGAAATGGTACTAGGTAGGTTAGAAGAGAAGCGAGGGGAAATGGTCCCGGTGAGTTTAAAAGGAGCCCGCCGTGAACCGGATGCTAAATCATTAGGATTTTGGATTAACAGGATAGCAGGTTATCAGAGTTTCAGTATAAACTGTTTTAGCAATGTTAGCTCAGGCTAAACATTGGCAAGGATAGTAGGAACAGATTAACAAGGTGAAGGAATAGTAGGAGGTGGGGAAGTACAGGATCCTGAAGTCACACATATGTCTTAGTAACAGCTTCTTCCCCTGCACCATCAGATTTCTGAACAGACAATAAACCCATGAGCAACTACTTCACTATATTTTCTTTTTTGAACTATTTATTTAATTTATTTTAAAATATATTATATATATAAATAAATACTGTATACCTTATTCTAATTGATTTTTTTTTAAATTTCGAGCACTGTACTGCTGCCACAAAACAGCAAATTTCATAAAATCTGTCAATGATAAACCCAATTCTGATTCTCTTGCTGAGGAGTAATATTCCTCTGGTTTTCTTTATAATAACACCAGGAGATCTTGTAGCTCCACTCTAGAAGACTGGTAAGGTTTAGTATCTCACTGGGAAGAGCAGCGTCTTTCTCCTGAAACATCAGCTGGGAATACTGTGCTGGTGATTCTGACTTAGATGGTTGAGTGTTACCAGCTGAGACACAACTCACACTTGCTTGTTCTTGCATTTCTATAGCCCCCTCATGGCCTCAAGTATTCCTAAATTGCTTCGCAGCCACGTTTGAAGCGTAGCTGCCAGTGTAATATAGGAAATGTGGTGTTTGTTATCATTGCCCTTAAATCCACATTACCATTCATTTCATCCATTAATTTTACCTCAACATTTGCCAATAATATTCAGTTCCTTGCTGAAGGCACATTGTAGTGATTATAAGCATTTCTCGGTAAAGAGAGCTTTTCTGTTTATACCGATCAAAGATGGAAAAATGTGCATTTTAATTGTTGACACATTTTAAGTGTAGTGTTCAACTTGAATGAAAAACCCTACAAAAAAATAGAGGTCCATCGCAGGTAAAGCGATCTAATGAGCACATCTACATGAAATGCTGCCACAGGAAAGCAGCATCCATCATCAGGGACACCCATCACCCAGGTTATACTCTCTTCTCGCTGCTGCCATCAGGAAGAGGATACAAAAGACTCAGGACCCACACTACCAGGTTCAGGAACAGTTTTGACCCCTCAACTATCAGGCTCTTGAACCAGAGGAGATAACTTCACTTATCCCATCGCTGAAATGTCCCACCACCTATAGACTCACTTTCAGGGACTCTATTTATTTGTTTATTGAGATACAGCAATGGCTGATCTGACCATGGACTCATCTCCACCCACCTGCCTTTTCCCCATGACCCTTAATTCCCCTACTATGCAAAAATCTATCCAACTTGTCTCCTTACAGGCGCCGGCAAGAATTGAACCCAGGCCCTCTGTACTATAAAGCATTGAGCTACACTACCATGTCCAATACTTATTGCTTATTTATTTATTCTTCTTATTATTATTTTTCAATTTGTACAGTTTGTTGTCATTTGCATATTGGTTGCTTGTCTGTCCTGTTGGGAGCAGGTCTTTCATTGATTCTACGATGGCTCATGGAATTACTGAGTATGCCCGCAAGAAAGCAGATCTCAGGGTTGTGTATGTACTTTGATAGTAAAGTTACTTTGAACTTTCTTTAGCCCCTCTTTTGGTGTTTGTTTATCCTAAGCAGCTGTTTTATCGTATGATAAGCTGAAATCCTCCCAAAATAAGCAATGCTAATTAACCAGGCCAGTTGTTGGAACACCGAACTGTATATCAATTATCCATGTGAATATTGAGGACACATATTGGCAGAAGATACTTGTCGTCTCATTTCCACCTGACCATCAGTGCAGATTTTAGCCAGAACCCCAGTTGTTCGCTCCACTTTTAAGTTACTTCTTCCTCAGAAGCTGCTAACAGGACTCTTAAACCCAGCAGGTCAGACAGTGTCTATTGTAACGAATAAAGAGGTGACATTTTGAGCCGGGACCCCTCATCAGGACTGGAAAGAACATGTCAAGAAGCCAAAATAAGAAAGTGCTGGGGGGGGGGAGGGAGTGAGTACAAGCTAGAAGGTGATAGGTGAGGACAGGTGAGTTGAGGGGGTGGGGATGAAGTAAGAAGGTGGGAGGTGATAGGTGGAAAACGTAAAGGTCTGGAGAAGAAGAAATCTGGTAGGAGAGGAGCGAAGACCATGGGAGAAAGAGAAGGAGGAGGGATACGGGGAGGTGATGAACAGGTGAGGAGAAGAGAAGAGCTAAGTGAGGAGCCACAGTGGGAAATTGAAGAAGAGGGAAGGGGGAGGGGAAAAATTACCTGAAGTTAGAAAATTTGATCTTCATGCCATCTAGTTGGGGATGTTGCTCCTCCAACCAGAGGACAGGACACCTGAAAACTTAATTGTTAACAGAGTTTGTTTCCACACAGCTGCTGCCTTCTTTGCTGGGCGATTTGATGATTTATATTTCTGATACCCAGCATTCACAGTGTTTGTTGCTTGTTATTTCACTGAATAACAAAGGGGACACTGGTTTCTACGAATTCCCAATGGGGCACGTCTGAGGGAGCAGGGTTATCATTGCTAAACATAAAGAGGAATCAGAATCACATCCAGTTTTAATATCACTGGCATATGTATGAAATTTGTTGTCTTGCAGCAGCAGCACATTGCAATACATAGTAATAAGAAACTATAAATTACAATAAGAAATTTACATATATAAATAATAAATTAAATACGTATTGTAAAGAGAGAGCAAAAAATAGTGAGGAGGTATATATCAGTTCGCTGCCTGTTCATAAATTTGATGGTGGAGGGGAAGAAGCTGCTCCTTCCTCGGAGTCCTGCCATGTGCAGAAGTTCGCTGATGACACGGCCATAGTGGGGTGTGTCAGGAATGGACAGGAGGAGGAGTATAGGAAACTGATACAGGACTTTGCGATATGGTGCAACTCAAACTACCTGCGTCTCAATATCACCAAGACCAAGGAGATGGTGGTGGACTTTAGGAGATCTAGGCCTCATATGGAGCCAGTGATCATTAATGGAGAATGTGTGGAGCAGGTTAAGACCTACAAGTATCTGGGAGTACAGTTAGACAAGAAGCTAGACTGGACTGCCAACACAGATGCCTTGTGCAGGAAGGCACAGAGTCGACTGTACTTCCTTAGAAGGTTGGCGTCATTCAATGTCTGTAGTGAGATGCTGAAGATGTTCTATAGGTCAGTTGTGGAGAGCGCCCTCTTCTTTGTGGTGGCATGTTGGGGAGGAAACATTAAGAAGAGGGACGCCTCACGTCTTAATAAGCTGGTAAGGAAGGCGGGCTCTGTCGTGGGCAAAGTACTGGAGAGTTTAACATCGGTAGCTGAGCGAAGGGCGCTGAGTAGGCTACGGTCAATTATGGAAAACTCTGAACATCCTCTACATAGCACCATCCAGAGACAGAGAAGCAGTTTCAGCGACAGGTTACTATCGATGCAATGCTCCTCAGACAGGATGAAGAGGTCAATACTCCCCAATGCCATTAGGCTTTACAATTCAACCGCCAGGACTTAAGAACTTTTTAAAAGCTATTATTAATGCTTTTTGAGATAGTGATTTAGATGCATATCATATTTTTTACTGAGTTAAGTATTGTATGTTATTAGTTTTGCTACAACAAGTGTATGGGACATTGGAAAAAAAGTTGAATTTCCCCATGGGGATGAATAAAGTATCTATCTATCTATCTATCTATCTATCTATCTATCTATCTATCTAAAACATTGAGAGCGTATCTTCAGGTTCCTGTACCTCCTTCTTGATGGTAGTGAGGAGAAGAGGGCATTTCCTGGTTGATGGGGTTCTTAATGATGGCTGCCACCTTTTGAGGAATTGCCTTTTGAAGATGTGTCCATTGCATTACTGTATATTCTTGGTAAACATTATGGGCTTTCCGGTCTGGAGCTGAGATGCCTTGCCATTATGTCATTAATCAGTAACATGGAACAGTACAGCACAGAACAGGCCTTTTGGCCCATGATGTTGTACCAAACTAGTTGAACCAATGCCTCCTAGTTAAACGAATCCCTCTTCCCTGCACATTGAAGATACTCCTCCCTTCTCGGCATGTTCCTGTGTCAATCAAAGAGCCCCTTAAATGCTCCTATGCTATCCGTCTCTGCCACCACCTCCAGCAGTGCATTCCAGGCACCCACCACACTCTGTGTAAAAACTACTTCCCCTGCACCTCTCCTTTGTACTCTGCTCTCTCCCCTTAAGTGCATGGTCCCTAATGCTAGATATTTCAATCCTGGGAGAAAGATACTGGCTGACTATTCTATCTATGCTTTGCATAATTTCATAAACTTTTATCTAACCTTCCTTCAACCTCCCCCACTCCAGACTTTGACTGGGGTGAGAGAACAACATCTCCTCCACAATCTCCATCAGCAGAGGTGCACCACGAGGCTGTGTGCTTAGCCCCCTGCTCTGCTCACTTTACACTCACAACTGTGTGGCTAAGCACGACTCCAATGCCATACTTAAATCTGCTGATGACAACGCTATCGTAAGCTGGATCAAAGCTGGTGACAACTCAGTGTGTAGGAGGAAGGTCTGGCTGAATGGTACCAGAACAACAACCTCCTACTCAATGTCAGCAAGACCAAGGAGCTGATTATTGACTTCAGGAGAAGGAAACCATGAGCCAGTCTTCAGAGGATCAGCGATACAGAGGGTCAACAACTTTAAACTCCGCGGTATTATTATTTTGGAGCACATAAGCGCAATTACAAAGAAAGCACCGCAGCACCTCTGCTTCCTCAGAAACCTGCGGAGATTCAGAATGACATCTAAAACTTTGACAAACTCCTATTGATGTGCAGTGGAGAGTACATTGACTGGTATGGAAACACCAATGCCCTTGAATGGAAAATCCTACAAAAAGTAATGGATACTGCACAGTCAGGCTGCAAGAATGGTGGACAATGGCCCTCCAGGAAAAGAAAGTCCAACTACTTTGACATTAAACCCAAAGACTCCTTCACCTACTTAGATTACTCCTCTTCCCAGCCTGTCTCCTATAAAGGTTCCAACCCTCTTTCTCTACTACGTTGGTTCTCAAGATGAGACTTCCTGCTCTAGAACATCTGAAATGTCTTTTACTTAAGAAATGTGCTTCCATTCTGTTGTGGTTTATGGAGCCCTGTCCTGCATTTTCCCTGTGTCCTAGATAGAGAGTGGGAGGGTCTATGGGTGGACCTCAGGTGGCAGAACCTAGAGAGGAAGGAAAGGTGGACCTGAGGTGGAAAGTTCTGTGGTGGAAGTAGTATTTGTATTACAGCATTGTTAAAGCATATTACTCTATCAGGAATAGCCATGTTTCCAGAAGGTATTTGACCTCTGGATACACCGCCATTGCTAATAGAGTAATCCCGTCATACGGCCCCTTTATCTTTTGCCCACAATTTTAAATCTGTCTGCCCTGGCTCTTAAATCATTCACTAATGTGAAAATATTTTCACCCCCTGCAGTCCATGAGCTTGTTCTGCCATTCATTAAAGTTATGGCTGATCTGATTTCGCCTTCCATTCCACTTTCCTCCTTGTCCGCCATAAGCATTAGTTTCTCTATAGTCCAAAATCTGAGAATATAGTAATTCAGCCTCCACAATTCCCTATCATAGTAATTTGCAAAGATTAATGACCCTCTGTGAGAAGAAATTCCTCCAGGTCTCCATCTTAAGTGGACAATCCACTATTTTGAATTTATGTCTCCTAGCTGTAGATTCTCTTATGATGGGAAACATCTTCTCAACATCTCCCCTGTCTAGCTCCAAATCAAATGCCATCTCAATGAAATCAACTCTTATTCTGATTCTCAAGAGCACAGATTCAGCATTTTCAACTTTTACATGTGAGTCAACCGTTCTGTGTAATGATGAAACAAGTGGTCATCTCTGAACTGTTGGCAATGAAGTGGACATGATGGTCCATGATGGTCATCAATTATCCTTCTATCTACTCCCGTCTACTAACTCTTGATCTGTGGCTTTCTATTCCACGATAATTCAAGTACTTGTTTCAATGTTTTACATACCTTGAAGTACTTGCCTCCATAAGTTATTCAAATTGTGCATCCCAGATTCCAGCCACCAGCTTGGTGAAAAATTTCTTCCTCAGATCCCCTTTAAAGCTTTTACACTATAAGCCTATGCTCTCAAGATTCAAACACATCCTCTACGCAGGGTATAAATATTCCCCTCTGTAAATAAGGAGACCAAATAAAGAGTCCTGAAGATGAGTCTTGGCACGAAACATTAATAGTTTATTCCCCTCCATAGATGCTGACTGACCTGCTGAGTTCCTCCTGAGTTTTGTGTGTGTTGCTTGTAATTTCCAGCATTGGCGGAATCTCGTGTTTGGGAGACTGAGACTGTCTTCAATAGTACCTCAATAATATCCCATACAGTTGTTGCAAGATTTTCTCATTGTTATACTCCTTTCCAAATTGCAATAAGGCGGAGGCAGAGCAAAGTTAAGATGGCACTAAACAGTGACTCCTTTACTTGCATCTTTGGAAACAGCTCTATTTCTATCTTTAATATCTTTATTTTTCACTTTCAGGGTTTTTTTTTTTGGAAGAACCTGACCTGGAGTTACATGCTGACTTCAGTTCTTTGTGGGAATGGAACCCATTTTCAGGGTTTCAGGACTGGCCATTGTTCGGCACACCGAGGGTTCAGCCTGAGAGTCCGGCTCGGATTTGGAAGCCTAAGATCTTGGGGCTCTGGAGACGGGTGGATTGAGGGTCGGTGTCACAGCAGGAGACCTGCGTGTCATCAGGGTGGGGGGGGGGGTGGTCAGAAAATCTACTGCTGTGTGCCCAAAGGCCCAGGATCTTTGCAATCTTTAGGAACAGTGCTCGGAAAAAGCGACGTAAATAACGGACTTTTAACTGTAAACCAGTGAGTTGTTTGTTATGTCTCCCCGCTCACTGGGAGAATGGAGATACCTCCTTCTCCCTTATTAGGGAGAGAGAGAGCCCGTGGTATGTCGAATGCCGGGTGAAACGCGAAGTAACTGCAAGTCGGTGTCTTTGCTGTTGCTTTGCTCACACTCGAGTGCCTGTTTTTTTTTGCCAGTGGAGGGAGGGAGGGATTGTTGCTTGCTGCTGCTTACATGCGAGAGGGAGGGGAGCTGGGGGGGGTACTTTGGGGTTCCTACACTTAACTGTTATTCATTATTTGGAGCACTTCTCTGTTTTTGTGGATGCTTGCGAAGAAAAAACTTTTCGGGATGTATATTGTATACGTTTCTCTGACACTAAATTGGACCTTTGAACCTTTGAACACCGATCTTCCAATTGCCTACCAAATCAGTCACTGTCTTTACAGGCTAACTTCCTGTGGTTCATTGGGGCACTGAGTCAATACCAGCTTTCCAAGCTGGCCTATCAGTAGAATTTCTCCAAATTTCATTGTGATACAGAACTGTACAAAAGTCTTCGGCACATATATATAGCTAGGGTGCCTAAGATATTTGCATAGTACTGTATTTGTCAACATGGAGCGGAGAGCAAGTGAGAGCAAATGATGTTGGGAATGGCGAGGGCGGAGCACCGTGGGAGGGATGTGAGACAGGTGGCAGAAAAGGAGTTCCAGGGGCAGGGTTTGGCACAGGTGCAGACACACCCAGCCCTGAGACACCAGGCAAGGTCATTTGATTCCACACAATTAGTTACTTGATCATTACAGAATATCTCTCTGGTGCTCCCCGTTCCCTCCCCCCTCCCTTTTTCCTCAACTATAAATCTCCTCCCCGACCCCTTCCCACTCTCAGTCCACAATAGAGACCCATATCAGAATCAGGTTTATCATCACTCACATATGCCATGAGTTTTTTGTGGGGGGGGGGGGGACAGACGTACAGTGAAATACATAAAATTACTACAGTGCTGTTTTAAAAGTGTTAGGTTCCCTAGCTACAATATATGTGCTTCAGATTTTTGCAGAGTACTGCATATTCCCCAACGCATCCATCAACTTCATCCCGATTCACCGACCACTCTAATACAATTGGGATATTTCACAGTAGCCTAATAACTCTACCATCTGACATGTTTGGTACGTGGGAGGAAACATGATTATCAGGGAAAACACAAGAGTTTACTGGGAGAATGCATGATTCCTCTGTGGCATTCTGCAGGCTATCCACATTTAAATAATGCTCTGCTTTTCTATTCACTCCACTGATGGATAACCTGATGTTTTCCTTCTTTATCCTCTCTCCCCCAGATTTTTCTCAGTAACTTAAGCTTTCTGCAATGCTCTACGATGGGGTGTCGTGGGTGTCCAGGGAAGGGAAGCACCTCTGGTGAAGGGGCCTGTTGTGTCCATTCGGGGGCAGCTCACTCACCTTTCGTCCCCACTGGACCCTCAACTCTCAGCTGTGGCTCCAAGTAGCAGTTTGTCTCTGACAACGAGGAATGTTTGATGGCTCTTGAACTGTACTTACCGGAGCTTAGAAAGACAGGGGCCACCTCATTGAAACCTAACGGATATTGAAAGGCATAGATAGATTAGGTCTTCATTCTTTGGAGGTTAGAAGGTTGAGGGCGGACTTGATAGAGGTATTTAAAATTATGAGGGGGACAGATAGAGTTGACGTGGATAGGCTTTTTCCATTGAGAGTAGGGGAGATTCAAACAAGAGGACATGAGTTGAGAGTTAAGGGGCAAAAGTTTAGGGGTAACACGAGGGGGAATTTCTTTACTCAGAGAGTGGTAGCTGTGTGGAATGAGCTTCCAGTAGAAGTGGTAGAGGCAGGTTCAGTATTGTCATTTAAAGTAAAATTGGATAGGTATATGGACAGGAAAGGAATGGAGGGTTATGGGCTGAGTGCGGGTCAGTGGGACTAGGTGAGAGTAAGCATTCTGCATGGACTAGAAGGGCCGAGATGGCCTGTTTCTGTGCTGTAATTGTTATATGGTTATAGAGTGAGGTGGAGAGGCTGTTTCCATTAGTAGGGGAGTCTAGTATCAGAGGGCACAGCCTCAGAATGAAAGGACATTGCTTTATAACAGAATTGAGGAGGAATTTATTTTGTGGTGAAAGGAATTTATTACCACAGATGGCTATGGAGGCCAAATCATTGGGCAAATGTAAAGTAAAGTTTGATAGGTTCTTGATTAATAAGGGCATCAAAGGTTATAGGAGAATAGGTTTGAGAGGGAATAATAAATCATCCTTTTTTTGAATGGTGGAGAGGAATCAATGGGCCAAATAGCTTAATTCTGCTCCTATATCTTACGGTTTTATGTCTTCAGAGAAATTCCTTCACTCAGAGGTTGGTAATCCTTTGGAATTTTTTGCCCCAGAGGCTTGCGGAAGATCAGTTGTTGTAATTGGTTTATTATTGTCATACATACACAGAAAAGCTTTGTTATGAATGCCATTAAGACACATCATGCCATACAAAAGCACACTGAGGGGAAATAGAATGCAGAATATGGCTTAAAGTGAAGGTAGACAAAAATATGAAAGCTGTGTCAAGTTTCGTTGGGAACTCAAGGGCTTATTTCAGCATAGAAGAAGTTTGTTTGATTTTCTTTTAATAAGGAATAGAAGCTCTCCTTGAGCCTGCCAGTATGCTTCATTAGGAGTTTGAGGAAATTTGGTATGTCATCAAAGACACTCCCAAATTTCTACAGATGTACCGTGGAGAGCATTCTAACTGGCTGCATCGCTGTCCAGTATGGGCGGGTAGTGCACAGGATCAAAAGAAGCTGCAGAAAGTTGTGAGCTCAGTCAGCTCCATCATGGGCGCTAGCCTCCCCAACATCAGGGACATCTTCAAGGAGTGATGCCTCAAAAAGGCAGAATCCATCATTAAAGAACCCCATCACCCAGGACATGCCCTCATCTCAAAACTACCATCAGGGAAAGAGTCTAGGAGCCTGAAGGCACACACTCAATGATTCAAGAATAGCCTCTTTCCCTCTGCCATTAGATTTCTGAATGCACATTGAACCCATGAACACTACCACACTACTTTTTTGCACTACTTATTTAATTTAATTATATATATACTTACTAAGTTTCACAGTTTTTATTATTATGTATTACAAAGTACTGCTGCCACATAACAACAAATTTCAAGCCATATGCCAGTGATATTAAACCTGATTCTGATTCTGATGTCTTCTCGAGCTTTTCTCTCCTCAGCCTGATGGGAGAGGGAAAGAGAGAAAATGCCAGGGTGGAAGCGTCTTTGATCGTGCGGCTGCTTTCCTGAGGCACTGGCAGGTGTAGTCAGATCAATGGAGGGGTGGCTGATGGACTGAGCCTCATTCTCAACTCCCTGCAATTCCTTCACTCATTTATTGAGTTAGATTTGTTTAGAACTGAGATAGATTGATTTCTGGGCATTAAGGGAATGAAGGGATATGGGGGTTGTGCTGGAAAATGCCACCGAGATTAAAGAAATGCAATGTAATCTTTTGACTCTGGTTCATTCCAGGCACAACCCTAGAGGATCTCCTCTGCACCCCGTCTCCTGTAATCACATCTCCTGCCGTGCAATGACCAGAACTGCTCCAGTACTGCAGCTGCGGACAATTGATTTCAATAACTTTACATAGCTTCCTTTCTGCCAGTATCACCCAAGCTAATGAAGACAATTATCCCACACAGCTTAGCACCTTACCTACCTGTGCTGCGGCCTTCAGGCACCTTTGGACATGTACACCAAGGTCCCTGTCTTCCACAATACCTCATCGGAATCAATAAACCTCTTAAATATTACATAAGATATGATGACATTTCATTTCATTCCTCAAAATGCCAAACAATTTGGTCCAGTCTAAATCTTTAATCGTATGGCAAACCCACCATCCCTGAACCAATCTAGTGAACTTCACTCACTCCTTTAATGGCAAGTACATCTTTAAGGAGATGAAAACTGTACTCTAAGCTCGAGGAGCCATCTCATCAGGATTCTGTATAATTGCAATAAGACCTCCTGAGCCCTGAAATCACAGCCTCTAGTAATAAAGGCATTTTCCCTCCTAAACAATTGCAGCATTTGTATATTGGCCTTCAGGAACTTCTGTAGGAATGTACCAATGTCCCTTTGAATATCACTATTGCCAAATCTCTCACCATTTAACAGCTTTTCTACAACAACGATGAGGGGTCTCAAGCCCAAACATTGACTACGCATTTCCTTCCATAGGTGCTGCCTGACCCATTCAGTTTCTCCTGTGCTTTTTGTGTTATTCCAGATTCCAACATCTGCAGACTCCTGTGTCTGTAGGGACTTCAAAGTACAAAGCAAATTTATTATCAAAGTACATTTATATCACCATATACTACCCTGAGATTCATGTCCTTGCAGGCAAACTCAATAAATCCATAATAGTCTAATAACTATAGTAGAATCTCAATGAAAGACCACATCAACTTGGGTGTTCAACCAGCGCATGAAAGACAACAAACTGCACAAGTACAAAAAGAAAATAAATAATAAATAAATCTTCTTCTTCTTTGGCTGTCCATCAATTTCGATGTTGACTGCGCTGAGAGTTTAGTCTCTGCAGGCATGTTTATGGGCCACAAAACCAGACTCCAACATGCCTTGCACAGTAATAAGACAGACGGTGTCATGCCCCCACCATACAGTCTCTCTGGGCTTCCAAATCTGATGCTAAGTGGTACACAGGAGTGTAACAGACTTAGCGGATAAGGAAGCTGCCCCGCAGTGACAACTAACTAGTCTGGTGATGCCATCCGTTGACCAGCACTCCGGTTCCTCGGCACGTCACCAAGGTGGCTGTACCATCGACCCTTTTGGATTCATCTGCCACAGACACCATCAGGTGCTGTGCTGCCGGCGTCCTCAATGGGTGCTGCCTTTGCCTGAAGAGGCATAACCTACAAAGTAGCAACGGCATGCTTACCTCCTTGACTTAGGTAGCCACGATCCTACTACTAGATCTAGTCTAGTAGTGTACCGATGGAACATCACCTTCACGGCTAGGCTAGACCTGCCAGAGAATGAATCTCCGCCGTACTTCACTAATGTTCGGCCAGTGTCACTCCTGCACCACGGTGAGGCGCCAAGGTAGGATTTTGTAGGAGAATAAATAAATAATAAGTATCAAAAACATGAGATGGAAAGTCCTTGTAGGTCAGTTCATAGGTTGTGGGAATATTTCTCTGATGGGCAAGTGAAGTTGCCCCCACTGGTTCAAAAGCCTGATGTTTGAGGGGTAGTAACTGTCCCTGAATGTAGTGAACCATGTGGGCTTCTTCTCTGTTACATCCATTCTACAACTCCATGAGTCTTTCACCCTCCAATGTACACTGTACCCTTCAACCCTGCTCACCAACAGCACAGAATATTCTTCACAGGGTGCCCACAGTAATGTAGTGGTTAGCGTGACAGTATTACAGCTCGAGGCATTCCAGAGTTCAGAGTTCAATTCCAGTGCCGCCTGTAAGGAGTTTGTGCATTCTCCCCGTGAACCACATGGGTTTCCTCTTGGTGCTCCGGTTTCCTCCCACAGTCCAAAGACACACCAGTTAGTAGGTTAGTTGGTCATTGCAAATGGTCCTGTGACTAGACTAGTGTTAAGTAGGTGAGCTGCTGGGCGGTGCAGCTCGTTGGGCTGGAAAGGCCTATTTGGCACTGCATCTCTAAATAAAATGGAAATAGAAATAAAATTAATAAACTCACTATCTCATTACACCAAACTGGTAAATCCCACTCATTTCCCTTCCTATAATAACCTACTTTTATAACGTTTGCTCAGACGCTCAGAGGGTACCATGGTAGTGGCGCGACCTGGGTTCAGTTCTGCTGCTGTCTGGAAGGATTTTGTACACTTGCCCTGTGACCACATGAGTTTCCTCCCATGGTCCAAAGACCTACGGGTGAGTAAGTTGTGGGAATGCTGTGTTGGCACCAGAAGCATGGCAATGCTCGCAGACTGTCCTTACCACACCCTCAGACTGTGTCGGTCATTGATACTAATGGCACGTTTCTTCCCAGCGGCCAAACATTTTAATGTTGATTCCCATTCCCATTCCGACGTGCCTGTCCACGGCCTCTGCTTGGGCCAAGATGAGGCCACCCTCAGGGTGGAGGAGAAACACCTAGGTAGCCTCAAACCTGATGGCACTGAATATTGATTCCTCCTTCCAGTCAAAGAAAATTCCTTCCCCCTCCCCTCTTCTCTGTTCCCCACTCTGACCTCTTACCTCCTCTCACCTCCTTCTGGAAACCCTCTTCCTTCCCTTTCTCCTATGGTCCACTCTCCTCTCCTACCCGATTCCTTCCTCTCCAGCCCTTTGCCTTTCCTATCCATCTGGATTCACCTATCACCCTCCAGCTTATCCTCCTTCCCCACCCCCACCTTTTTATTGCGGTCTTTCCCCCCTTCCTTTCCAGTCCTGAAGAAGGGTCTCAGCCCGAAACATCAAATGTTTATTCATTTCCGTCAATGCTGAGTCCCTCCAGCATTTTGTGTGTGACACGCCTTACCGTCTGTTTCGATGTGTACGTGAAAAGTAAAACTAATCTTACTGAAATAAATGTACCCTAAAACTTCCACACAGGATACTTTGTATAACCAGAAATTGGTCTGCATTTTTAATAAGCTGCTCATAAACTATGAAAAATACAAGTTCCGCCCTTGCCGTGTGGTTTCCTGCAATCAATAGTTTGCTTGATGGGTTAAGTCAGAGATCTGTCCCTCAGCAGAGCCTAAATCAATAAATAATTCATTGTAGGAAATCTTTGAGCTTGTCTGCTCCTTAATGAGAGGCGATTACTTTAAATTGAGGATCAGCACCAGGAAATGGGCCTGGACTCAGCTTTCCCTAGCTTGTCGGTATTTCATCTGCATCGAATAATAGGTGGGGACTCAGAGGACGTGAGGTGCTTCAAGGGTCAAGCGACTTTTGTGTATCTCCATAAATTTGTATGGGTTAGGGTTAGTGGGCATGCTATGTTGGCACCGGAACTGTGGCAACAGTTGCGGGCTGCCCAGCACGTTCCTTGCGGATTTGATTTGATGCAAACACGCTTTTTCACTGTCTGTTTCGATGTACATGTGTACACGAATCTTAAAAAAGCATCTCAACTTAAATTCCCCAATTTACGTTTGCACCTTAAACACAGAGTTAAGGGGAGCACTTGTGCTTTTGCAAAATAATTTGCAGATTCAAGGCTATCTCACATTTTTGTGATGAACATTCATGTCACACGGTTTGTTTTTATTTTTATTTCTTTATAGTGCCAAGGAGGTCCTTTCATCCTCTCAAGCCACATCACTCCAGCAATCCCCGACAACCCCAATTTAACCCTGACCTCTTCATGCGAAAACTTACAATGACATTTAAGCTACCTGGTTTGTCTTTGGGTTGTAGGAGGAAACCAGAGCACCCAGAGAAAACTCACGCATCCACAGAGAGGACCGACAGACTCTTTAAAGATGACGCCGGAATCGAACTCCGAACTCTAATGCCCTGAGTTGTAATACCATAGCGCTGACCGTTACATTACCATGGCACTTAGTTTAAGTGGCACAGTGTTATTCTGGGGTTGTCTTGAGTTAGCCAATCTCAGTTGGGGCTGCTGATACCCTTTGCCCACTTCTCCTTGGCATCAGGAAAGGAGAATAGGCTGGGAATATTCATCCTACATATGGGAACATGCAGGTTTCTATCTATTTATTGAAGTTGAAAGAATGTCAATAAAACTATTATTGAAGCACAGTTGATTCATTGCACCCAGTCCTAGTCATGAACCTCAGGTAGGATATATCATCTGCAAACTTAATAACCCGCCCATCTACATTTTCATCCAGGTCATTTATATACATCACCAACAGCGGAGGTCTCACTGCTGATCCCTGAAAAATACCACCAATCACAGACCTCCAGCTAGAATAAGTAATTTCTGTCTTCTATGGTCAAGCCAGTTCTGAATCCAAATAGTTAATTCACCATGGATCCATGCGTATTAATTTTCTGGATGAGCCTCCCATGAGGGGCCTTGTCAAGTGCCTTACTGGAATCCAAGAAGACAACATTCACCGCTCTGCCCTCATCAGTCATACTCATCACCACATCAAATAACTCATTTAAGTTAGTAAGACACGACTTGCCCTGTACAAATCCATGCTGCTTCTCCCTAATTAGGCCATAGTTTTCCAATCACTCATTAACCCTATCCCTAAGAATTCTCTTCAGTAACTTCCCTACCATTGAAGTGAGACTCGCCGGTCTATAGTTTCCCGGATTATCCCTGGTTCATCTCTTGAATAACGGAAGAACATTATTCACCTGGTGGTTGTGTCTGAGAGGAGGATGCTGCAGAAGCTGTGGAGAATCCCCCTCACCTTCACCCCCTACCCCCTATGACATTCTGGACAAACAGAGGAGCGCCTTTAGGAGCAGACTGATTCCACCACTGAACGTCACAGGAGATCCTTTCTCCCTCTGGCCTTAAGACTCCACAACTCCTCCTCCTTAAGTATGTAAGTATATGGTTTCATTGCACACCTGTATTTTGTACTATTACTTTTTAATGTACATTTTGTATTTTTTTCATATCTCAAAGCTTGCATTTTGTATTTTAAGTTTTAGAGTATATTTCTGACTGAGCATCTTGCAACAATAATTTCCTTAAATAAATAAAGTTTTATCTTATCTCATCTCATTTTACATTAGCCAGTGACTAGAGAGCAATCTCTTCTCTAGCCTTTCTCAATAATTTTGGGTATATCCCATCAGGCCAAGTGGACATCTACCTTAATGCTCTTAAGGAGACCCAATATTACTCCTCCTTTGCCTCAAAAAGCCCTAGCGTATCAATATGTTCAGCATTGATCTCCCTGTCCTCAACTTCCTTCTCCTTGGTAAAGAGTGATGTAAACTACTCATTAGAGACCTCATTCACATCCTCCACATTGAAGCAAATGTTCCCTCCCTTATCCCTGAGTGGTCTTACCCACTCCCTAGTTATCCTCTTGCTCTTGATATATAGAATACCTCAGGATTATCTTTAATCCTATTTGCCAAGGACTTTTAGTGGCCCCTCCCAGCTTTCCTGATTCCATTCTTAACTTAGTTTTTGGCTTCTTTATAATCCTCAAAGTTCCTTAAGGGTATTGTTGCTGGGGATGGTGATGGTGATAAGCTCCCACCACCTATTAAATGTTCCCAATGGCATGAGCCTCAAATAGCCTCTGACAACCAAGTCCAGCCCTTGGCTTCACATGTGGCTCAGCTACTAAGCCTGGTGGACCCATTTCTACTGACAGGAAAAGGGGCAAAGGTGGGTTACTGGCACCTTAAATCAAGTTACTTTGGACAGATGGGGCTTGTCAGCCATGGTTGGCAGCTCATCTAGGAGAGGGAAAACTCTGATCTCAAACCTCCACTGCTTTGTGGCTATACACACTCATGGGGAAGCTTCGGGAGTTAACCATGAGAGGAAAATCCGGAGTAGGATTCCCTAAGGCAGTCCTATTGTACATTGAGTTCAACACTAAATAGCAACTCACACAAAATGCTGGTGGAACACAGCAGGCCAGGCAACATCTATAGGAAGAAGCACTGTTGACGTTTCAGGCCGAGACCCTTCGTCAGGACTAACTGAAAGAAAAGATAGTAAGAGATTTGAAAGTAGGAGGGGGAAATGCGAAATGATAGGAGAAGACCGGAGGGGGTGGGGTGAAGCTAAGAGCTGGAAAGGTGATTGGCAAAAGGGATACAGAGCTGGAGTAGGCAAGGATCATGGGACAGGAGGCCTAGGGAGAAAGAAAGGGGGAGGAGAGCACCAGAGGGAGATGGAGAACAGGCAGAGTGATGGGCAGAGAGAGAGAATAAAAAGAGGGGGGGAAATAATAAATGTATCAGGGATGGGGTAAGAAGGGGAGGAGGGGCATTAACAGAAGTTAGAGAAGTCAATGTTCATGCCATCAGGTTGGAGGCTACCCAGCCAGTATATAGGGTGTTGTTCCTCCGACCTGAGTTTGGATTCATTTTGACAATAGAGGAAGCCATGGATAGACATATCAGAATGGGAATGGGACGTGGAATTAAAATGTGTGGCCACTGGGAGATCCTGCTTTGTCTGGCAAACAGAGCGTAGGTGTTCAGCGGAACAGTCCATGGCCTCCTCTACTGTCAAGATGAAGCCACACTCAGCTTGGAGGAATGAGAGTGGTATGGAGGACAATGGTCCCAGTGCAGGTAGATGGAACTAGGCAGAAGACCAGGCCGGTAGTACTGGATGGGCCGAAAGGCCTGCTTCTTTGTTATAGTACTCTATGACTCTAATGGAATCAAAGGATGTGTGTTTAAAGCAGGAGATGACATGCGAATTAAAATCAGCCATCAACAACAGAGCTGATACCAGAGGGCAATAGCATCTTTCTGGTTCTTATTTCTCCTGAGAAGCCTGCATAGCTGTTAGAGAGAGGGGGGTGTTGCAGAGGTCCTGATGCACTGCAGTTTGTTTCTCTGGTACCAGCAAATGTTCGCATACTACAGACTTATCTTTGTTTGTTTATACCGTATCAGTTGTGCGATCATAAGTTGCTTGCATTTACTTTGGAGCTTTAGGAAAGCAGATGACAGCATGGTGCCAACGAGCAATAAAAGGGGCTTGTTGTTGATGATGGGAAGGCAGACGTTAGGGAGGCTGCAGCCTGAAGGTCTACAGTCCTATGCCTGGAGGCTTATGGTGGATTAGTGTACTTGTGTAAACAGTAAAGGCTACATTTATGACACGATAAATCAGCAAACTGCATGTGTCTTTGTCACCATTCTGGATGATGAACAGACTCAGGACACCTCACTGTTCCCACACAGCAGAAAAAAAGCTTCTGCATTGGATAAAGTGTGGAACCAGCATCATTTTTAACAGGAGACTATTCATTCCATTTTGCCTCGCATAGCAACTTACCAATTCAGAATCAGGTTTATTATCATTGACGTATGTTGTGAAATTTGCTTTTTTGCAGCAGCAGTACAGTGCATTGCATAAAATATATGACAAATTACAGTAAGAAATGTACAACATTTGTGTGTGTGTGTGTGTGTGTGTGTGTGTGTGTGTGTGTGTGTGTGTGTGTGTGTGTGTGTTCAGACTCCTGAATTTTCACAAAGCTATCTGCCAGCACCACATGCAAAGATTTCCTGAGCACACTAATCATTGCACTTTCAGACAGAATGCTTCCTCTATTGTTCAGAAGAGGACATCACTCGCAATACCAATGGCTGGTGACTTTCTCTAATTGCCTCCTAATTAAGTAATGGAAAATTAAGTAAGGCAGATAGATTCTTTCTTTGTAGGATGCATATAAATTATTTTTATATCTATCTAGTATTGACATTTTTTTAATATTTCATTATAGCATAATGCCATTCAGCCCTTTGAGCCTATACCTGCACCATATAGCCATTCCTCTCAGCTTAATGATAACCATCATTGATACTGTTACTAGCTTTTTTATTTCAGATTTTGACAAAAATAATTTAGAAGAAATTGGTCAAGCACAGACAAATGGGACAAGCTGAGATGGGCACTGTTGCAACTATGAACAAAGTCACCAAGAGACACTGAAGCTAGTGTCCTTCTCTAGGAGTGTTTTATACAGCTTCGAGTATACGGGCATCATATTCGAGACACTCTTGGACGAACAGGCCTATTCAACTCAACATAACATTTTTATAATTTCCTTAATACTTTTTATGTCCTTTCCAACATGTCCTAAAACATGTTGAAAAAGGATATAAACAAGTTTCAAGCAGTGAAATGCACTGTATTCACCGTTAATAATTGTAGGAAATGTGACAGTCCATTCTTACACAGAATTTTGGATATGATAAGGTGCTTTTTCTGGAAGCTTTCCAGAAATCATGACCAGAACACCAAGGATGTTCTGGTGAAAGGAACACCCTGCTCCTTTCTTTATTTGGAGATACAGAATGGTAACAGGACCTCCCAGTCCACAAGCCTGCGCCAACCAATTACACCCTTGTGAGCAATTAACCTAGTAATCTGTATGTCTTTGTAAGGTGGAAGGAAACTGGAGCACCCACAGGAAACACACATGGTCACATGAAGAACGTAGAAACTCCTTACAAACAGTAACCGGGTTTGAACCCATTTCACTGGCACTGTAGCAGCCTTATGCTAACCAATACTCTACCATGGTGTGTTTTAAATAACCCACAAGAATATTTAACATTCATTGGAGAATGTAGACAAGATCTCATTATAACAACTCGTCTGAAAGACAGCTCCTCTAAATGCCCCAGGTTCTTGTGCAGAACTCCCAGCTCTTTGCTGTCATTACACTTGAAACTTGAAATTTGTAATTTACACAATCATGTTGTTCAGCACAGAAGTTCAAGGCACCATCAGTAATTCAGGACGCCACCACATCCATGGCTGTTTGCAGCCTTCATCACCTGATTCAGTTGATCTGGCTAGAACCTCAGGCTGTGGAAAACGGTCTTGCTGCAAGAACTTCTGAGAATATTACACTTGATGGCTTAAGACTTAAATTTACTTAAGTACATACGATAATGATGGGGTGTCCAGGGAGGGGTAGCACCTCTGGTGAATGGGCTTGTTGTACCTATTCTGGGGCAGCTCATTCACCTTTGGTCCCACTGGACACCCAGATCTCACCTGTGGCTTCACGGAGCGCTTTGCAAGCAACAGCGGCCCCCATACTCCTCCTCATACCCCAGTGAGTTAGGAACATGCCGGTCCCAGCATGCGAATTCAGCTGCGGCAGACTGGCTGGATGAGATCTACAGTGAGATCCGATGGCCAGGAAGGCGGTACGGTAACACCCCGTGGAGCGCGAAAGACACGACAAGGCACAGTAGGCGTCATGGTCGTCCGTTGTAAGATCCCAGTTTATGATGCTTGTTCATACACTGGAGCCGGCCTTCTAAGGCTGAGAGAGTGGAACTGCACCAGTGCAACAGCTTTTCCACTTAAAAAACTCTGCTGCACAGGTTTCCTATCATCATTAGACACGATAGATGACCACCATACAATAATGATGCCAGCTATCATCGGGGTATGCACTGAACCCACTGCTGTGCTGTGACATTTTGTGAATGCATCACAGAATCACTCACATTCCACAGCACAGAGGGAAGCTATTCAATCAGTCTCATACAGGTAGTTCTGTTATAATGTGTGTTCAAAGTTCAAAGTAAATTTATTATGTATATGCCACCATATACGACCTTGACATTCATTTTCTTGCAGGCACTTACAAGAAAATAAAGAAATGCAATAGAATTCATGAAAAGCTATACATAACAAAGGATGACAAACATCCAAATGGCAAAAGAGGACAAAGCCGCAAATAGTAAATAAATAATACTGAGAACATGAGTTGTAGAGTCCTTGAAATTGAGTCCATTGGCTGTGGAGTCAGGTCACTGTGGAAGAGAGAGAAGTTTCCATGCCGCAGATTGGTTATGGCACTCTTGACAAATTAATGATCACTGTTCGCATTACACAGGCCATATTGGTTAAAGCATGATTTCTTAAGATTTATTATTGTTATTAACAGGTAAGATTAAATTAGAAATTTATGCACTCCTCTTTAAAATCTGAACTTGGAAAGCATCTAACCGTGTACTGCTGTTAGTGTGACTTTCCCGTAATGCAAGGTTTCTTTTAAGAGATGTTTAGATAGGCACAGGAGTATGAGGGAGGTGGAGGGGTATGGACATTGTATAGGTAAGAGGGATTCGTTTTTGTTTTTCTCATTTACTTTTTAGTTGGTTTGCACAACATTGTGGTCTGAATGGCCTGCTCGTGTGCTGTACTATTCTATGTTTGATGTCCTAAAGCCATCATTCTGTGCTGCCTATATGATGCTATGTGCTTGTGATGTGACTGTAAGATTTCGATTGCATCAGTACCTAAACCTACTTGTGTATATGACAATAAACTCAACTTTTAACATTGGCTTATGAGATTACAGCAAACCTTTTGTAAATACAAGTTGGATCTGTGTGAATGAATCTCATAGTGACATACTGTATATGTACTTTGATAATAAATTTACTTTAAACTTTGAAAAAGAGCTACCCAGCCTAACCACATCTTCCAGCACCAAGTGCATAACTCTGTAGATCACTGCTCTTTAAGAATACATGCGTGCACTGTTTAAATCCAATGAATTTTTATCCCTTTCACATTCTTTTAGGCTGATAGTCCTGATCCCTTGTCACTCTCTGATTGAAAATAAATGTCCTCATCTTCCCTCTATCCCTACTAATTATTTACAAAGCCAGACCCTTGGTTTTAGATCCCCTGAACTACTAAAGAAGGTCTTTCCTAGTTACACCATCAAATCTGCATTCTGTTCTCTTTTTACTACCTTGATGTACCTATGTATGGCACAGTCTGCCTGGATGGCTGGAAAACAAAGTTATTCACTGTACCTCGGTACACATGACAACAATAAGACCATAAGACCATAAGACAAAGGAGCAGAAGTCGGCCATTCGGCCCATCGAGTGTGCTCTGCCATTTCATCATGAGCGAATCCAATCTCCCCTTTAGTCCCATTCCCCCGCCTTCTCACCATAACCTTTGATGCCCTGGCTACTCAGATACCTATCAATCTCTGCCTTAAATACACCCAATGACTTGGCCTCCACTGCCGCCCGTGGCAACAAATTCCACAGATTCACCACCCTCTAACTAAAAAAATGTTTTCGCGTCTCTGTTCTGAATGGGCGCCCTGCAATCCTCATGCCATGTCCTCTCGTACTAGACTCCCCCACCATGGGAAACAACTTTGTCACGTCCACTCTGTCCATGCCTTTCAACATTTGTAATGTTTCTATGAGGTCCCCCCTCATTCTTCTAAACTCCAAAGAGTACAGTCCAAGAGTGGTCAAATGATCCTCATATGTTAACCCTCTCATTCCCGGAATCATTCTAGTGACTCTTCTCTGAACCCTCTCCAATGTCAGCACATCCTTTCTTAAAGAAGGAGCCCAAAACTGCACACAGTACTCCAAGTGAGGTCTTACCAGTGCCTTATAGAGACTCAACATCACATCCCTGTTCCTATATGCTATTCTTCTAGAAATGAATGCCAACATTGCATTCGCCTTCTTCACCACCGACTCAACCTGGAGGTTAAGCTTAAGGGTATCCTGCACGAGGACTCCCAAGTCCTGTTGCATCTCAGAACTTTGAATTCTCTCCCCATTTAAATAATAGACTGCCCGTTTATTTCTTCTACCAAAGTGCATGACCGTACACTTTCCGACATTGTAAGTCATTTGCCACTTCTTTGCCCATTCCCCCAATCTATCCAAGTCTCTCTGCAGACTCTCTGTTTCCTCAGCACTACCGGCCCCTCCACCTATCTTTGTATCATCAGCAAACAAAGCCATCTACTCCATAATCCAAACCATTGATATAAAACGTAAAAAGAAGCGGTCCCAACACAAACCCCCATGGAACACCACTGGTAATTCCGTAGAATTTTATGCTTTGTCAATAGCTGTTATATTTTATTTAAACTAACTAAGCACATCAATCGTTGGACGCTTATTCAAGGGAAGAAGAATTGTGGTAAGGTCAGGTTCACTTGTGGCCACAAAACACCTTCATTTAAAGATACTTGAATAGTAGAATTTCCCTGCTTTATATTTGGGGTGGCGGGGTGGAGATACGTCTCTACCAAAGGATGTGGAAGGTGATCCTCCTCTCCGCCAGCCTGCAGATCCCCCCTTGGGCAAGGTGTATCACCTGCTTCGTGCCCCCGATCAGGGTCATATGAAGCCACGGGAGCAGGTGGTGGATGGTCGTATGACAGCTGGTGCATATCACAAGCCCTGGTTATGCAACCAATGATGCCAGGCGGACAATCTCTGAAGAGTATTGATAATGGCAGGGGTCACCTGTCTTGTAAATAAATTGTCCAGAGGAAGGCAATGGCAAACCACTTCTGTAGAAAAATTTGCTGAGGGTAATCATAGTCATGGAAAGACCACGATCACCTACATCATACAACATGGCATGTAATGAATGAATGATCTCTCTAGCCTCTTCTAATTCTTAAATCCTGAGGACAACGTGATTAAGACCATAAGACCATAAGACAAAGGAGCAGAAGCCGACCATTCGGCTCATCGAGTCTGCTCCGCCATTTTATCATGAGCTGATCCGTTCTCCCATTTAGTCCCACTCCCCCGCCTTCTCACCATAACCTTTGATGCCCTGGCTACTCAGATACCAATCAATCTCTGCCTTAAATACACCCAATGACTTGGCCTCCACTGCCGTCCATGGCAACAAATTGCACAGATTCTCCACCCTCTGGCTAAAAATTTTCTTCACATCTCTGTTCTGAATGGGCGCCCTGCAATCCTCATGTCATGTCCTCTCGTACTAGACCCCCCCACCATGGGAAACAACTTTGCCACATCCACTCTGTCCATGCCTTTCAACATTTGAAATGTTTCTATGAGGTCCCCCCCCATTCTTCTAAACTTCAAGGAGTACAGTCCAAGAGCGGTCAAACAGATAGATAGATAGATAGATAGATAGATAGATAGATAGATAGATAGATAGATAGATACTTTATTCATCCCCATGGGGAAATTCAACTTTTTTTCCAATGTCCCATACACTTGTTGTAGCAAAACTAATTACATACAATACTTAACTCAGTAAAAAAAAATATGATATGCATCTAAATCACCATCTCAAAAAGCATTAATAATAGCTTTAAAAAGTTCTTAAGTCCTGGCAGTAGAATTGTAAAGCCTAATGGCATTGGGGAGTATTGACCTCTTCATCCTGTCTGAGGAGCATTGCATCGATAGTAACCTGTCGCTGAAACTGCTTCTCTGTCTCTGGATGGTGCTATGTAGAGGATGTTCAGAGTTATCCATAATTGACCGTAGCCTACTCAGCGCCCTTCACTCAGCTACCGATGTTAAACTCTCCAGTACTTTGCCCACGACAGAGCCCGCCTTCCTTACCAGCTTATTAAGACGTGAGGCGTCCCTCTTCTTAATGCTTCCTCCCCAACACACCACCACAAAGAAGAGGGCGCTCTCCACAACTGACCTATAGAACATCTTCAGCATCTCACTACAGACATTGAATGACGCCAACCTTCTTAGGAAGTACAGTTGACTCTGTGCCTTCCTGCACAAGGCATCTGTGTTGGCAGTCCAGTCTAGCTTCTCGTCTAACTGTACTCCCAGATACTTGTAGGTCTTAACCTGCTCCACACATTCTCCATTAATGATCACTGGCTCCATATGAGGCCTAGATCTCCTAAAGTCCACCACCATCTCCTTGGTCTTGGTGATATTGAGACGCAGGTAGTTTGAGTTGCACCATATCACAAAGTCCTGTATCAGTTTCCTATACTCCTCCTCCTGTCCATTCCTGACACACCCCACTATGGCCGTGTCATCAGCGAACTTCTGCACATGGCAGGACTCCGAGTTATATTGGAAGTCTGATGTGTACAGGGTGAACAGGACCGGAGAGAGTACGGTTCCCTGCGGCGCCCCTGTGCTGCTGACCACCGTGTCAGACCTACAGTCTCCCAACCGCACATACTGAGGTCTATCTGTCAAGTAGTCCACTATCCAATCCACCATGTGAGAGTCTACTCCCATCTCCGTTAGTTTGTGCCTTAAGATCTTGGGCTGGATGGTGTTAAAGGCACTAAAGAAGTCAAGGAATGTAATCCTCACAGCACAACTGACCCCCTCTAGGTGAGAGAGTGATTTGTGCAGCAAATACGTGATAGCATCCTCCACTCCCACCTTCTCCTTATACACAAACTGAAGAGGATCCTGGGCGTGCCTGGTTTTTGGCCTCAGATTCTGTATTATCAGCCGCTCCATGGTCTTCATAACGTGCGACGTCAAGGCAACAGGTCTGAAGTCATTCAACTCCTTTGGTTGTGGTTTCTTCGGTACCGGGACAATACAGGATGTTTTCCACTGTCTGGGTACTCTTCTCTGCTCCAGAGAAACATTCCTCATATGGTAACCCTCTCATTCCCAGAATCATTCTAGTGAATCTTCTCTGAACCCTCTCCAATGTCAGCACATCCTTTCTTAAATAAGGAGCCCAAAACTGCACACAGTACTCCAAGTGTGGTCTTACCAGTGCCTTATAGAGACTCAACATCACATCCCTGCTCCTATACTCTATTCCTCTAGAAATGAATGCCAACATTGCATTCGCCTTCTTCACCACCGACTCAACCTGGAGGTTAACCTTAAGGGTATCCTGCACAAGGAGTCCCAAGTCTCGTTGCATCTCAGAACTTTGAATTCTCTCTCCATTTAAATAATAGTCTGCCCATTTATTTCTTCTACCAAAGTGCATGACCATACACTTTCCAACATTGTATTTCTTTTGCCACTTCTTTGCCCATTCTCCCAATCTATCCAAGTCTCTCTGCAGACTCTCTGTTTCCTCAGCACTACCAGCCCCTCCACCTATCTTTGTATCATCAGCAAACTTAGCCACAAAGCGATCTATTCCATAATCCAAATCATTGATATACAATGTAAAAAGAAGTGGCCCCAACACGGACCCCTGTGGAACACCACTGGTAACCAGCAGCCAACCAGAATGGGATCCCTTTATTCCCACTCTCTGTTTCTTGCCAATCAACCAACGCTCTATCCACATATGTAACTTTCCCGTAATTCCATGGGCTCTTATCTTGTTTAGCAGCCTCATGTGCGGCATCTTGTCAAAGGCCTTCTGAAAATCCAAATACACAACATCCACTGCATCTCCCTTGTCTAGCCTACTTGTAATTTCCTCAAAAAATTGCACTAGGTTTGTCAGGCAGGATTTTCCTTTAAGGAAACCATGCTGAGTTCTGCCTATCTTGTCATATGCCTGTAGGTACTCCGTAACCTCATCCTTGACAATCGACTGCAACAACTTCCCAACCACCGATGTCAAGCTAACAAGCTAAATCTATCATTTCCTTTTTGCTTCCTTGCCCCCTTCTTAAATAGCGGAGTGACATTTGCAATCTTCCAGTCCTCCGGAACCAGGCCAGAATCTATCGACTTTTGAAAGATCATTGCTAATGCCTCTGCAATATCCACTACTACTTCCTTCAGAACACGAGGGTGCATTCCATCTGGTCCAGGAGATTTATCTACCCTTAGACTATTCAGCTTCCTGAGTACTTTCTCTGTCGTAAATGTGACTGCGCATATTTCTCTTCCCTGACACCCTTGAATGTCCGGTATATTGCTGATGTCTTCCTCAGTGAAGACTGATGCAAAATACTTGTTCAGTTCCTCCGCCATCCCTTATCTCCCATTACAATCTCTCCAGCATCATTTTCTATTGGTCCTATATCTACTCTCACCTGTCTTTTACTCTTTATATACTTGAAAAAGCTTTTAGTATGCTCTTTGATATTATTTGCTAGCTTCCTTTCATAGTTCATCTTTTCCCTCTTAATGACCTTCTCAGTTTCCTTTTGTAAGCTTTTAAAAACTTCCCAATCCTCTGTCTTCCCACTAATTTTTGCTTCATTGTATGCCCTCTGCTTTGCTTTTACTTTGGCTTTGACTTCTCTTGTCAGCCACGGTTGCATCCTTTAACCATTTGAAAGTTTCTTCTTCTTTGGAATTATATCTGTCTTGTACCTTCCTCACTTCTCGCATAAACTCCAGCCACTGCTGCTCTGCCGTCCTTCCCGCTAGTCCTTCCCAGTCAAATACACTGAGACATTTCTGTTTCACGGAAAGCAACCTGGACCTATTAAATCTTTCCCTATGAGCTAAAATGTTCCAGTTCTGGCAATGTCATGAAAAATTCCTCTACACTTTCTTCAGTACCATCTCGTTGCCCTTGTAGTGAGAGCAGTAAGCTGTGATCCAGCTCACGTCTCATACAGATACAGCATAATCACCACTCTCACACTTTCTATGCCATGCCAAATAACAGTTCAGCATGGACCAGATGGGCCAAAGTGTCTGTTTCTGTGCTGTAGTGTTCAATTTCTATAAATAGACAAGAATCCCGTACATGTTTTTAGTAGCATTATTTGACTCTCCTGCAGCCTTTAAAGATCGGTGAACATATGTAGACCATAGAACAATACAGTAGACGAGCAGGTCCTATGGCACATGATATCTGTACCATTTCTGATCCTCATTCAAACTCATCCCTGTCTCCTGCACACGGTCTTTAAGCTTCCATACCCTGTCTGATTGTGTGCATGTCTAAATTCCTCTTAAATATTGCTGTTGCATCTGCCTCCACCAATTCTCCTGGCAGTGCGTTCCATGCACCCACCACACTCTGTAAAAACTTGTACATTTCCTATAAACTTTCCCTTCTCACCTTAAAGTTATGCCTTCTAGTATCTTACATTTTCACCCTTGGTAAAAGACTTCATCTAACCCTATCTGGAGGCCTCTGTTGATCAGCGTTGACCATGGATGCTGCAATCTAGCTACAGTATCTAGATACACAAGCCACGGCAGTACAATATGGAGAGTAAGTTGTTGCCCATGTAGTAAGCTGCCCCTCTCTACACATCTGATGAAACCAAAAGAAGCAGTAGAGACTGATACATTTTGGCACCAGCAGCACTGCAGGAATTGCCAGTCTGTGTTAAACTCAATATAGGACTGTCTTAGGGACTCCAGCTCCAGATTTTCCTCAGAATTTGCTCCTAAAGCCTTCTCCATGAAAGGGTATAGCCACAAGGCAGCAGAGGTTTGAGGTCAGAGATTTCCTAGATGAGCGCCAACTATGGCTGATGAGCCCCATCTGCCCGAAGTAACTGGTATTAAGGTGCCAGTAACCTGCCTTTGCCCCTTCTCCTGTCAGTAGCAACAGTTCTGCTAGACCTAGTAGCTAACCCATCCGTGAAGGCCAGGAGCTGGTTGACAGAGGCTATTTGAGTCACATGCCATTGGGAGCATTTATCCACACTACCACCTCTGGCTACAACAACCTCAAGGAACCCTACCCTATGTATGCATCTCATAATTTATGTAGTTCTATCAGAAAGCAATCAAGTTTGTCCAATCTCTATTTTCCATTTACTATGTACTCCTTTGTCCTATTGCACCTCTCTTACACTTGATAATATTCCATTGGCCATGTTCCTCCCAACTGATCAGACCACCTATACCTCTCTAAAGTGTTCCTCTTCACTGTTGTCTGATGGTCAACTTTTTGTCATCTGCAAACTTCTTCATCATACCTTTTATTACATTTGCATAAAACTCTTCTTATTGTTACCGTCAGGAAGGAGGTACAGAAGCCTGAAGGCACACACTCAGTGATTCAGGAACAGCTTCTTCCCCTCTGCCACCCGATTTCTAAATGGACATTGACCCCGTGAATGATACATTTTTTTTATTTTTGTTTTTCCACTACTTATTTTAACTATTTAATATATACAGTACATTGTTACTGTAATTGTTTTTTCTATATTTATCATTTATTACATTGCACAGCCACCACAAAGTTAACAAACTTCATGACATATGTCAGTGATATTAAACCTGATTCTGAACTACACTGGGAGTAAAACTCCAATAATCTAGCAAGCAGTTGGTCAGAGATCTAGCTGGTCCACCATCTGACTCACTCAGTTGTTTGGAAAGTGAGCTGGGGTCCAAAATACAAGAAGGATGTGCAGCTGGAACAGAGATCCAAAGGGTTGTAGGGACAATAGGTGACCCCATCAACACATAGTGACAGCCTCATTTCATGTAACACTGAGGAATGGGTAATAATTGCCATTCGCGCCGGCAATATCCACATAGATGCCCCTATCCAATTTGATAGCTGTGTGGAACTTCATCTAAAACCGGGCAGGACGCACACTGATGTTGCCAAGGCTTTACAAGGAAGTTGCTAGGACTTGAGAAACTAAGTTATAGGAAAGATTGAATAGGTTATGATATTATTTCCTGGAGTGTAGGAGAATGAGGGAAGATTTGTTAAAGGTATACAAAATTACAAGGGGTATAGATAGGATAAATGTAAGCAGGCATTTTCCACTGAGGTTGAGTGAAACTAGAGGTCATGGGTTAAGGGTGAAGGGTGACATGTTTAAGGGGAAGCATGAGAGGGAACTTCTTCACTCATGGGGTGTTGAGAGTGGAATGAACTGCCAGCACAAGTGGTGGCTGAGGGTTTGACTTCATCATATAAGAGAAATTTGGATTGGTACAAGGATAAGAGGGCTATGAAAGGCTATGGTCCAGATGCAAGTCATGATAGTTCAGCACAGATTCGATAGGCTGAAGGGCCTGTTTTTGTGCTGTAGTGCTCTATGACTCAATGACTCTGAGAAGATAAGTTGGAATCAGTGCAAGGTGAGGGTGAGTTGTTACACAGTTATAATACATTTCTCTATCCCAAAAGAGTCCTCTGAATAAAATTTTGTGCGTGCTACAGTAGAGTAGCGATTATCACATTGCTTTACCCTACCAGTAGAGTAGTGGATATCCTGTTGCTCTACCGTGCCGATAGAGTAGCGGTTGCTACGTTACTTTACCGTGCCTGTAACTAGGGCTTATCTCTGCCACCAATAAGGATTTATGCATTAGAAACATAGAAACAGAAACATAGAAAACCTACAGCACAATACAGGCCCCTTGGCCCATAAAGTTGTGCCGAACATGTCCCTACCTTAGAAATTAATAGGCTTACCTATAGCCCTCTATTTTACTAAGCTCCGTGTACCTATCTGAAAGACTCTTAAAAGACCCTATTGTATCCGCCTCCACCACTGTTGCCGGCAGCCCATTCCATGCACTCACCATCTCTGAGTAAAAAAACTTACCCCTGACATCTCCTCTGTACCTACTCCCCAGCACCTTAAACCTGTGTCCTCTTGTGGCAACCATTTCAGCCATTTCAGCCTCTGACTATCCACACGATCAATGCCTCTCATCATTTTATACACCTCTATCAGGTCACCTCTCATCCTCCAGTCATTCCAATGATTGTCTGGGTTTCCTCACTGTCCTCTGGCTTCCTCCCACATTCCAAAGATGCACGGGTAGTAGGTTAATTAGTCATATGAGTGTAATTGGCTAGCGTGGGTTCATTGGGGCAGAAGGACCCATTACTGCGTTGTACCTGTAAATTTAAAAAATAGATGTGCCTCGCATACTGAAAGTTTGCAAGGTGTGTTATTGGTTACTATGGTATTTCCAAATTTCAAAGAGCAAAGTAAATTTATTATCCAAGTACATTTACGTCACCATATACAACCCTGAGTTTCATTTTCTTGCTGGCATATTCAATAAATCTATAGAATAATAACCATAACAGATTTAATGAAAGACAACCTAGTTAAGGGATTCAACCAGCATGCAGAAGACAACAAATTGTGCAAATAGAAAAGGAAGAAATAATAATAATAAATAAATAAATAATAAAGAACAAAAACTTGAGATAAAGAGTCCTGGAAAGCGAGGTTAATGATGGGGCAATTGAAATTCTCCCTTTGGTTCAAGAATCCTGATGGTTGAGGGGTAATAGCTGTTCCTGAACCTGGTGGTGCGAGTCCTGATGCTCCTATACCTTCTTCCTTCCAGCAGCAGCAAGAAAAGAGCATGTCCTGTGTGGTGGGTGTTGCTTATGATGAATGTTGCTTTCCTTCAACAGAATTTCATATAGATGTGCTCAGTGGTTGGAGGAGCTTTACCTGTGATGGATTGGCCATGTCCACTACTTCTTGGAGGATTTTCCATTCAAGGGCATTAGTGTTTGCATGGTCAGGCAGCATCTATGGAAAAGAGTAAACCATTGACGTTTCGGGCTAAGACCCTTTATCAGGACTGATGAAGGGTCTCGGCTTGAAAAGTTGACTATTAGCTTTTTTCCATAGATGCTGCCCGTCCTGCTGAGTTCCTCCAGCATTTTGTGTGTGTTACTTTGGATTTCCAGCATCTGCAGATTTTCTTGTCTTGATGTTTCCATACCAGGCTGTGATGCAGCCTGATCAAAACTTTATAAGTCATGCTGAATCTTCACAAACTCCTAAGGAAGCAGAGGCACTGCTGTGCTTTCTTCATAATTACACTTACGTGCTGGGCCCAGGATAAGTCCTCTGAAATGATAACATTGAGGAATTTAAAGTTGCTGACCCTTTCTACCCCTGATCCTTTGATGAGGTCTGGCTTATGGTCCTCTGGTTTCTTCTGCTGACGTCAATAATCAGCTCTTTGGTCTTGCTGACATTGAGTAAGAGGTTGTTATTATGGCACCACTCAGCCAGATTTTCAATCTCCCTCCTATATGCTGACTCATCACCACCTTTGATTCGGCCTACAACAACAATCATGAATATGGCATTGGAGCTATGCTTAGCCGGGGAAGGTTGGGGGCAATTAAGAGTAAACAACCAAGCATGAAAGGCAGCTTTCCTTTGCCTTGGTCATAAACTGGGTAGGATTTTACAACAGATTGCTGGTTTAAATAACATAGGCTTCTTTTCAAGATTATTTGATTAGTACTGTTTAAATATTCTATCTGCTGAGCAGAGAGGCAGTCTCTAATAAGCAGAAAAGAAGCAATAGTGTCAGAGAAAATGCAGAGGAGACTCACCAGAATGTTGCCTGAATTCAACAATGCGGACAGGTTGGATAGAATTTCCCTGGTGCGCAGGAGAAAGAAGATAACCTGATATAAGTATATAAGATTCTGAGAGAGGTGGATGTGATAGATAGAGAGCCAAAATCTTTTTTTCCCTCACTAAGGAGTCAGAAACAAGAAGGCATAGTATTAAGGTGAAGGGCAGGAGCTTTAAAGGGAACCTGAATGACCTGTGGAATTCATTGCTGCAGGCCACCATTGGGTGCACTTAAAGTGGAGACTGATAGCACCACAAAGGCTATGGGGAGAAAGCAGCAGAATAGCGCTGAGGGTGATAATATATAAGCTATCACGAGGAAATCTGCAGATGCTGGAAATTCAAACAACACACACAAAATGCTAGTGGAACACAGCAGGCTAGGCAGCATCTATAAGGATATACAAAGGGGCTTCCCTTCTTCCACCATCAACTCTGCTCTCAAACGCATCTCTCCCATTTCCCGCACATCTGCCCTCACCCCATCCACCCGCCACCGCACTCGGGATTGCGTTCCCCTTGTCCTCACCTACCACCCCACCAGCCTCCAGGTCCAACGTATAATTCTCCATAACTTCCGCTACCTCCAATGGGATCCCACTACCAAGCACATCTTTCCCTCCCCCCCTTTCTGCTTTCCGCAGGGATCGCTCCCTGCGCGACTTCCATGTCCACTCGTCCCTCCCATCCCTTCCCACTGATCTCCCCCCTGGCACTTATCCTTGTAAGTGGAACAAGTGCTACACCTGCCCTTACACTTCCTCCCTCACCACCATTCAGGGTCCCTTCCAAGTGAGGCGACACTTCACCTGTGAGTCAGCTGGTGTGGTATACTGCGTCCGGTACTCCTGGTGTGGCCTTTTATATATTGGTGAGACCCAACACAGACTGGGAGACCATTTCGCTGAACACCTATGCTCTGTCCGCCAGAGAAAGCAGGATCTCCCAGTGGCCACACATTTTAATTCCACATCCCATTCCCATTCTGATATGCCTATCCATGGCCTCCTCTACTGTCAAGATGAATCCACACTCAGGTTGGAGGAACAACACCTTATATACCAGCTGGGTAGCCTCCAACCTGATGGCATGAACATTGACTTCTCTAACTTCTGTTAATGCCCCTCCTCCCCTTCTTACCCCATCCCTGACATATTTAGTTGTTTGTTTTTCTTTGTCTCTCTCTGCCCATCACCCTGCCTGTTCTCCATCTCCCTCTGGTGCTCCCCCACTCCTCCTTTCTTTCTCCCGAGGCCTCCTGTCCCATGATCCTTTCCCTTCTCCAGCTCTGTATCACTTTCGCCAATCACATTCCAGCTCTTAGCTTCATCCCACCCCCTCCAGTCTTCTCCTATCATTTCGCATTTCCCCCTTCCCCTACTAATTTCAAATCTCTTACTATCTTTCCTTTCGGTTAGTCCTGATGAAAGGTCTCAGCCCGAAACATCGACAGTGCTTCTCCTTATAGATGCTGCCTGGCCTGCTGTGTTCCACCAGCATTTTGTGTGTGTTGTTTATATATAAGCTATGATAGAATGGCAGAACAAACACGATGGGCTGAATGGCTTAATTCTGCTCCTATGCCTTATGGTCTTATGGTCTAAACTTTTTTTTCCCCCACATAGAGTGGTTAATATCTGAAACTCAAGGCCAGAGTAGGTGATGGAGTCAGATTCAATTAATTTATTTAAGAGGCTCTTAGACAGGCATTTACCTAGGGATGGGGTTAGATGAAGTACAAAACAATACAGACCTAATGAAGGCAAAGTGGATTAGAATAGATGGACAAAAATTGTGGATAGAAGTACTTGTTTCTGTGCAATATGACTCTGTGACTCTAATAGGACTGTTAAATTCCTTGACAGAAATGAATGAATCTTCTGAATTAGAGTGATGCCATTCTGTCACCTACAGGCTGTGAGCACAGTTTTGAACATTACAAGTGGGGGAAGAAATAAAGGCATTTGTTCAGAATCAGGTTTATTATCACTGATGTACAGTACTGTGCAAAAGTCTTAGACACATATATAGCTAGGATGCCCAAGACTGTTGCACAGTACTGCAGTAATTTTAAGTATTGCACTATACTGTTTCAAAAAACAATCAAATTTCATGACATTTGTGAGTGATGATAAACCTGATTCTGATATGGATACAATTGTGGACTGAGAATGGGAAAGGGGCAGAGAGAGAGGAATCGTAGTTGGGAAAAAGAGAAGGAATGCCATGCCCCACCCCTGGCACTCCTTCTCTGCCACCTGTCCCACACCCCTCTCATGGTGCCCATTATTCCCAACATCCTTTGTTCCCACCAGATTTACAAACTCGCTCTCCACTCCATGTTGACAAATACAACGTTGTGCGCAAGTCTTAGGCGCCCTAGCTATAGACAGGACAGTACTGTATCCCTTGAAATTCGAGACAGCAGTGCAGAGCAAGTATTAAAAATAATTAAAATACTATTTTACAATAAGAAATAAAATAAATAGTGTAAAAGAGGAATAGTGAGGTAGTGTTCATGGCTTCAGGGAGCATTCAGAAATCTGATGGTGGAGGGGAAGAAGTTCTTCCTAGAACCATTAAGTGCATGTCTCGCTGATGGTCGAAATGAGAAGAGGGCTACCCTGGATGGTGAGGGTCCCTAATGATGGGTGCCATTTTCTTGTGGATTCCTTTATCAGGAGGCTCTCAGTAGTATGGAGGCTTAAGCCCACAATGGAACTGAGTAAGTCTACAGCCCCCTTTAGCCTTTTATGTGGACCAGAGATAGCTAGTAGATAGATGAAAGGAAGGAGTGTAGCAAGAGCTGGCATGCAATAGATGAACCCAGGTAAGAAGAGTTGATGGACAGATGGAGGTGGGGGAAATGGAGACAGCAAAAGAGGTTGGGAGGTGATTGGTGGAGGCAACAAAGGGCTGCAGATGATGGAATCTGATAGGAAAGCAAAGCATGGAACCAAATAATAGAGGTAAGGTGAGCAGATGAACTATTGGTGCCCTAGGAGAGATCCTCAAAGTCAAAGTAAAGGTCACATTTATCGTTATATGCACAAATACATACATGTATGCACAGACACAATGTAAAACTTGCTTGGAGCAATATCACAGGCACATAGTATCAAGCATTCAAAGGAGAAACATAAATATAAAACGTGAAAAGTAGGAGATTTTCTTCATATAAAGCTACATTCGGTCCACAAAAGTTCAAAGTAACTTTATTGTCAAAGTACAGATATGTGTCCCCTGGGATTCATTTTCTTGCAGGCATTTACAGGTAACTAAATTAATGCAGTAGAATTTATGAAAACTGACAGACAACCAATGTGCAAAAGAAAATTAATGCAAGTAATTAAAAACAAGTAAAAAAAAGTTTAAAAGGGTGAAATGTTCAAAGGGAAAATGGGGGGGGGGAGCTTCTTCAAAGGTCAGTACAGAACAAGCTGCCAGCATAAATGGTGAATGTGGGTTTGATTTCAACATTTAAGAGAAATTTGGATAGGTACAGTACATGGATGGGAAGGGTATGGAGAGCTATGACATGGGTACAGATCAGTGGGACTAGGCAGATTGATGGATCAGCATGGACTAGATGGGCTTAAGGGCCTGTTTCTGTCCTGTAGCATTCTATGATTCTTTGATTAAATTTTACTTATTGTCGAGTCCTTGATAGTGAATCTATAGGCTGTGGACTTTGTTCAGTGTTGAGGTAAGTGAAGTTATCCACACTGGTTAAGGACCCTGATGGTTGTCGATAATAACTGTTCCTAAACTTGGTGGTGTGGGATCTCAGACTCCTGTACCTTCTGCCCGATATTGGTAGTGAGAAGAGAGCATGGTCTGGTTGATAGGGATCCTTGATGATGGATGCTACTCTCTTGTGGCAGCACTCCTTGTAAATGTGCTCAATGGTGGGGAGGGCTTTTCCTGTGATGGACTTGGATAAACGCACTACATTTCGTAGACTTTTCCATTCCTGGGCATTGGTGCTTCCGTTCCAGGCCTGTGATCATGCAGGCTCTGGGGCTGAAAGAGGAAATTGATCCCAAAATGCTGGTTGAGAATCAGTCTTGTAAAACCATCCAAATCAACCGTCACACCAAGCTTCCCATCTGACGTTGACAGCAATTTTCTGTTTAAAATATTTAATGACAAAGCTGCTTTGCTCGTATGTTCACCATGATGGATTGCAAATCAACATGGCCAATCAGTGTCTTAGATAGGGAGGGGGGCAGGGCAGCAAGACATTCACTTGCTTGTTTGTTTGTTTATTTATTTAGAGATACAACATGGAACAGGCCCTTCTGGTCCATGGCCACACCGCCCAGCAAACCAGCCATTTAACACTAGCCTAATCACAGGACAATTTACAATGACCAATTAGCCTACTAACTACAAATACAAATACAAATACAAATACTTTATTGTCACCAAACAATTGATACTAGAGTGTACAATCATCACAGTGATATTTGTTTATGCGCTTCGCGCTCCCTGAAGTACAAATCGAAGAAAAAAACTGGTACATCTTTGGAATGTGGGAGGAAACTGGAGCACCTAAGACTAGCGGACACAGCCTCAGGAAAGAGGGACATCCATTTAGAATGTTGAGGAGGAATTTCTTTAGCCAGGGATGGTGAATATGTGGAATGTGTTGTCACCGAAAGCTATGGATGCCAAGACTTGGGTATATTTAAAGCAAAGGTTGATAGATTCTTGATTAGTCAGGGATACGGGGAGACAGCAGGTGTTTGGGGCTGAGAGGGACATGGATCAGCCATGATGAAACGGTGGAGCGGATTCTATGAGGCAAATGGCCTAATTCTGCTCCTATATCTTATGGTCTTACAGTCACCCAGAAGAAACCCACACATTCACGGGGAGAATGTGCAAATTCTTTACGGATGGCACTGGAATTGAACTCTGAACTCCGGCGCTCCAAGCTGTAGTAGCATCACACTAACCTCTACACTACCGTGGTGCCCCAATTGATTCAAAGCCTTCCAATGACACTAAAATATTTCAAGACCAGCTCTCAGAATGCTGACCATATGAATTTACAGTTTGTTTGAGCATCAATAAATCTTTAAAACACCTCTTGTGACACTTTTTCAATAATATACGCAATTACTTGCCTTCGCCTGCACCAAAAAAAGTAAATCTGTCATGCATTGTGTAAATACAGTACTTAGTGTTGTAGACTGTATGATCACCATCAGGGAACTGAGGGTTGTTGGGTCTGCCAACATCACTCTTTACACTATTTATGCCCCTGGGAAATCAATCTGTCCAAACAAAGTTATTGAAAGAGGGAAAAATGTGGAGATATGGCCAGCTTATGCTGCCACTATAATTTATCGAGAATCCATTATCCAAACTTATCTAAAAGAACTTGCACGAAGCTGTACCGCATTGATTATTATTATTCCAATGCAATTCATTCTTTACTTGCATTGTTGGATATTTTTAAATACAGAAGCTTAAGAATTTAATTTGAAAACTTCATATACAAATAATTACATATGATTTTTCTACCCTCTTCATCTCTTCTGTTCCTGAAGCACAGAAAATATTAGAATGCTTTTAAAATCACTCTCAATGCATCCTAGGAAGACACAGGCGAGATAATTTGTCACATGTAAGAGTCAGAAGGGACATAGACAAGGGGAATGACAATAAGACATAGGAGCAGAATTAGGCCAATTGGCCCATTGAGTCTGCTCCACTGTTCCATCATGGCTAATTTACCATCCCTTTCAACCCATTCTCCTGCCTTCTCCCCATAATCTTTGTTGCCCTGACTAATCATGAACACAGCAACTTTTGTTTTAAATATACACAATGACTTGGCCTCTCAGCCATTTGTGGCAATGAATTCCACAGATTCACCACTCTCTGGCTGAAGGAATTTCTCTTCTTTTCTGTCCTAAAAGGATGTCCTTCTATTTTGCAGCTATTCTGAGCCTTTGATCCTCTGGTCCTAGACTGCCTCCACTGTAGAAAACATCCTCTCCACGTCCACTCTATCTTGACCGTTCAACAAAATCCCCCCCCCCCCACCCCCCACCATCCTTCTAAACTCTAGTCTAGAGTACAGGACCGGAGCCATCAAACACTCCTCACACATTAACCTCTTCATTCCTGGAATCATTGTCATGAACCTCCTCCGGACCCTCCCCAAAGCCAGCGCATCCTTTCGAGATAAGGGGCCCGAAACTGCTCACCAAGTGCGGTCTGACGAATGCCTTGTAAAGCCTGAGTAAATGCACTCAGGAATGCACAAGAGTCCTACTCCCAGGGAAAAGGAATCAAGAACTAGAGGACATAGGTTTAAAGTGAGAGAGCAAAGATATGAAAGGGACATGAGGGACAACATTGTAGGTGATGCTTTTATATTGAACAAGCTACCAGAGAAAATGGTTGAGGCAAGTGCAATGGCAACTTTTAAAGGTTATTTCTACAGGCACATGAAAAGGATATATTTAGAGGGATCTGGGCCACATAGAACCAACTTAGATTGACACTTTGGTTGGCATGGATGGGTTGGGCTGAAAGACCCGTTTTCATGTTGTAATACTCTTCACTTTATCACTCTATATCACTTATTGTATTCTTTATCTCAGTTTGTTAATTTTTGATGCGTCATATGACAAGGGCAATTGTGTCCTTCCATGACTATGACTGGCCTTGGCAAATTTCTCTAGAGAAGAGGTTTGCCATTGCCTTCTTCTGAGCAGTGTTTTTATGAGATGGGTGACCCCAGTCATTATCAATACTCTTCAGACATTGTCTGCCTGGCGTCAGTGGTCACATAACCAAGACTTGTGATATGTAGCCTCTGCTCGTATGACCGTCGACCACCTGCTCCCATGGCTTCATGTGACCCTGATCCTGTGGGGGGGGAGGGGTGGCTAAGCACCTCACCCAAGGGTGACCTGCAGGCTAGCAGATGGGAGGAGCGCCTTACACCTCATTTGGTAAAGATATATCTCCACCCCGCCAGCTATTTATCTTAGTATGCTTTGCATACACTGCATCAGATCGGGAGTAATAGGTTCTTCATTCTCCTTTACACTTGTACACTGGAAATGACATTAAACAATGTTGAAACTATAATTCTGTAACTCTATGGGAAGACAATGTTAATAAAGAATAAGAAAAGCAGACCAAGTTAGGGTATACAATTCTGTGAAAATTTAAAACATGCCGTTAAATGCAAAACTAATAAAATCTGTATCCTTTGCAGTTTAGAATTATGAGCAGGAAATTTTATTGAAACGCATACGTTTCTAGGGGGGTGCCAATCAGAGGGAAGAAATTGAGATATTTGCACAAGTTAAATAGATAAAGACAAGAAGATAGTTGTTTAGAACCAAGTAGTACAGAAATTTCATCTCACAGAGGAAGGTGAGTCTTTGAATGTCCTTCTATGAAGCACTATGGAGTTTAAATCATTGGACTTTGATAAACAGGAGGCAGACACACGTTTGAAAGATTGGGGAAACTGAGGACAATGAAAACCAGCACAGAAGAAGAGTTGAAGTCTGCAGCAGATCAGCCAGGATCAAAATGAATGGGAGGACAGGCATGCAGGGTCTAGTTTCACCCCTGTATTCCTTGTTCTTTGTATTAAAATAAGCGACATGGTCAAAATCTGATTATTATTTGACTAATATACAACATTGTTAGTTAATACTTTAAAACTGATGATGGGCATGGTAAAGACTGACCCTGGAAAAATGATAACACAAGTGTTACTTGGCCCCTAGTTTCCTTCTACAATTCATCCCTGCAACATCAGGGATGCAATAGCTAGTGCTGCTACCTCTGATTTTCAGTGACCTGCTATCGATTCAGATCTCAGATGCTCTCTGCTGGACAATGAATATTCTCCCAGTGGCACGGTTGCCTAGCGGTCAGTGTAACGCTTTACAGTACCAGCAACAGGGTTCAGTTCTGCTGACGTCTATAATGAGTTTGTACGTTCTCTCCGGTTTCCTCCCACAATCCAAAGACATAGAGGTCAGGGTTAGTAAGCTGTGGGGTACCAAAAACACAATGACACTGGCAGGCTGCCCCTAGCACATCCTCAGACTGTGTTGGTTTTTGACACAAAGGACACATTTCATTGTATGGCTCAATTTACATGGGACAAATAAAGCAAATCTTTAACCCTTAAAAATCGTTGGCCATACTTTCTTCCCTGAGTACTCCAATTCCTTCCCATTTCCCAATGAAATGTAGGTAGGTTAACCAGCCACTGTAAATTGCCCTGAGTGTAATATGGATTAGGGGCAAATTGATAGATCTGTTACAAGTAGGTTCCCAGAAACTAAACAAGGAATGTAACTGACCAGCATGCTCTGAAAACCAGTAATAGATTCAATAGGTCAAGTGGACTTCCTCTCTGTCTGCAGAAAATATGAGAAACACTCATGAGATTCACCTCCTGATATCCTAAAGTCTTCTTTATTTTATTTTTTATTGTTAATTTAGACATACAGCATGGTAACACACACAAAATGCTGGAGGAACTCAGCAGGCCAGGCAGCATCTAGGGAAAGAGTACAGTCAACATTTTGAGCCGAAACCCTTCGCCAGGACAGAACATGGGACAAATAAATCAGGAATACAGCAATTCCAGCCCAGTGAGTCTGAGCTGCCCAATTCCACCCATGTGACCAATTAACCCACAAACCCTTACACCTTTGGAACGTGGGAGCACCAGAGAAAACCAATGTGATATTAGGAAGAGTATACAAACTCCTTACAGACAACAGCAGAACTGAACCCGGGTCACTGGTGCTGCAATAGCATTACGCCGACCACCATGGCACCATGCCTCCCAATGGCTGTCATTAAAAGATACGGGTTAGGAGCATGTTTGAATACTGGCAACTTTTGTTCACCTCCAACAGCATTAAAGGCATAAGGACAGATCATCAGCACCCCGCCTATTGCCTGAAAAAAAATCATTCCCTCAATCACCAAAACGTAGCGTCCGCTGTGAGCACCATCGAGAAAATTACTGTAGTGACTTGCCCAGGTTACAGGGACAGCATCTCTCAAGCTTGCAGGATCTACTGCCCAAGGGGACAAGAACAGCAGCACATGGGAACACCACCAAACACAGGGTCTATTCCAAGCGCCCGGCTGCCACGCTTTCAACATCACCAAGCTGCCACGGTAGCGTTTAGCTAGCATAATGCTATTCATTTCTCACCATTATAAGCAAGGAGTTTGTACCTTCTCCCCATGACCATTTGGACTTCTTCCAAGTGCGCTGCTTTCCTCACACATTCCGCGTTAGTAGGTTAATTAACCACATGGGTGTAATTGGGCGACATAGACTCATGGGCCAGAACGGTGTTGTATCTCTAAATAAGTCCTGGATCCTCCCACACATTAACACTCTGGAAGAGCCTTCACTAGAAGCTCAGCAGTGTTTCAGGAAGGAAACTCACCACAGCCTTTACAGGGACAAAGAGGGATATTCAATAAATGATGGTCTGGGCAGAAACACCCAGATCATGTAAAAGATTACTTTTTTTTTAGGCTTTAAACTTCTGGTCTAAAAGTGAAAACTAGAAGAATATTGAAATCACTGTAGAATTGGTAGTTGAAGCAACAATGTGGACGTGTAGGCAGAAAGGGGGACAATTGCATCAAGGCTATGTAAGTATGATTAGTACTACACAATTGTTTAAGCAGTAAATTGCCCGTTTCCTTGTAATAACATTACTCTGCTAGAGAGAAGGAACCTTGTTAATTTGGGAACTGGTCCATTTTCTTGTTTTCCTTGGATATATTTTCAGAATGACTTCTCTAGCTCCAAGGCTACCCAGAAGCGGGGGAGAAATGGCTTTCAGCAGTGATCTCATCAGGACATCAAACATTTGATGACATTTAGTATGTCACCAAAGACTCTCGCAAGTTTTTACAGTTGTACCATAGAGTACTTAACCTGTTCTTGAACAGATTTGACACTGTGGCCCCTGCCCACCCCCCACATGATTCATCTGTTGTCGGCCCCCAACCAACACATACTCCACTCTCCCCTCCTACCCCTCCTCACAGACCCCCACCCTGCTCTCATGACTACACCCCTTCTCCACCTGAAACCACCACAGTGGGCTTCACAGCTGAACAGGTGAGAAGACAGCTGAAACGTCTCCACCCAAGCAAGGCTGCAGGCCCGGATGGTGTCAGCCCCAGGGTGCTCAAAGCCTGTGCCCCCCCCCCCCCCAGCTATGTGGAGTACTTCACCATGTCTTCAACCTGAGCCTGAGTCTCCAGAAGGTTCCTGTGCTGTGGAAGACATCCTGCCTCGTCCCTGTACCGAAGATGCCGCGCCCCAGTGGCTCCAATGACTACAGACCGGTGGCATTGACCTCCCACATCATGAAGACCCTGGAGAGACTTGTTCTAGAGCAGCTCCGGCCTATGGTTAGGCCACACTTAGACCCCCTCCAGTTTGCCTATCAGCCCAGACTAGGAGTTGAGGATGCCATCGTCTACCTGCTGAACCGTGTCTACGCCCACCTGGAAAAGCCGGCGAGCACTGTGAGGGTCATGTTTTTTGACTTCTCCAGTGCGTTCAACACCATCCGCCCTGCTCTGCTGGGTGAGAAGCTGACAGTGATGCAGGTGGATGCTTCCCTGGTGTCATGGATTATCGATTACCTGACTGGCAGACCACAGTACGTGCGCTTGCAACACTGTGTGTCAGACAGAGTGGTCAGCAGCACTGGGGCTCCACAGGGGACTGTCCTGTCTCCCTTTCTCTTCACCATCTACACCTCGGACTTCAACTACTGCACAGAGTCTTGCCATCTTCAGAAGTTTTCTGATGACTCTGCCATAGTTGGATGCAACAGCAAGGGAGATGAGGCTGAGTACAGGGCTACAGTGGGAAACTTTGTCACATGGTGTGAGCAGAATCATCTGCAGCTTAATGTGAAAAAGACTAAGGAGCTGGTGGTGGACCTGAGGAGGGCTAAGGCACCGGTGACCCCTGTTTCCATCCAAGGGGTCAGTATGGACAAGGTGAAGGATTACAAATACCTGGGGATAGGAATTGACAATAACCTGGACTGGTCAAAGAACACTGAGGCTGTCTACAAGAAGGGTCAGAGCTGTCTCTATTTCCTGAGGAGACTGAGGTCCTTTAACATCTACCGGACGATGCTAAGGATGTTCTACGAGGCTGTGGTGGCCAGTGCTGTTTGCTGTTGTGTGCTGGGGCAGCAGGCTGAGGGTAGCAGACACCAACAGAATCAACAAACTCATTCGTAAGGCCAGTGATGTTGTGGGGGTGGAACTGGACTCTCTGACGGTGGTGTCTGAAAAGAGGATGCTGTCCAAGTTGCTGCCATCTTGTACAATGTCTCCCATCCACTCCATAATGTACTGGTTAGGCACAGGAGTACATTCAGCCAGAGACTCATTCCACCAAGATGTAACACTGAGCGTCACAGGAAGTCATTCCTGCCTGTGGCCATCAAACATTACAACTCCTCCCTTGGAGTGTCAGACACCCTGAGCCAATAGGCTGGTCCTGGATTTATTTCCACTTGGCATGATTAACTTATTATTATTTAATTATTTATGGTTTTATATTGCTATATTTCTACACTATTCTTGGTTGGTGCAGCTGTAACAAAACCCAATTTCCCTCGGGATCAATAAAGTATGTCTGTCTGTCTGAGAACATTCTACCTTGTTGCATCACTGTCTGCTATGGAGGGGACACTGCACAGGATCGGGAAAAGCTGCAGAGAGTTGTAAACTCAGCCAGCTCCATCATGGGCATGAGCCTCCCCACTACCAAGGACATCTCCAAAAGAAGATGCTTCAAAATGGCAGCTTCGATCATTAAGGATCCCCTTTATCCAGGACCTGCCCTCTTCTCATTACTACCATCAGGGAGGAGATACAAGAGCCTGAAAACACACACTCAATGGTTTAGGAAACACTTCTTCCACTCTGCCATCAAATTTCTGAATGGGCAATGAACCCATGAACATTACCTTGATATTTTGCTCTCATTTTGCACTACCTATTTAATTGTTTATATACTCTGCCGCAAAACAGCCTATGTCAGTAATAATAATCCTGATTCTGATTCTGATGACAAATCTTCAGTTGTCAATCCTACTTTTGTCAACATATATTTAACTTCATTTTTCTGATGCAGGCTAACATTCATTCCCATCCCCACATTCCTATGAGAAGGTGGTAGTGGGCTAGCCTCTTGAACCACAGCAGTCCTTCTGGTGAAGGTCATCCCATTGTGCTCCTGGCGAGGGAAGCTCCAGCACTTAGACCCAGCAACAATGAAGGGCCAGCAGTATACTTCCAAGTCAAGTCGGTGTGTGATTTGGAGATGAACCTACCAGTAGCAGCATTCCCAAATGTCTGACACACTTGCAGTAGAGATTGTGAATTTGGGATGCACTGCCTATCTGCACCATAGTGCACACGAGATAAGGAGAAGTATGCTTAGGATAGAACCAAACAGATTGTTTTGTCTTGCATGGTTTAGGACTTAGAGTCATGGAACGCTACAGCATGGGCACTTTAGCTCATCTAGTCATGCCAGATTGTCAATCTGCCTACTACCATTGAGCTGCATCCAGACCATAGACCTCCATAACCCTCCCATCCGTGCACCCATCCAGATGTCTCGTAAACGCTGGAATCAAACCCGCATCCACCCATTTGTGCTGACAGTTCGTTCCTCTCTCTGAGTGAAGCAGTTTCCCCCATGCTCCCCCTTGAACATTTCACCTTGAACCCTCATTTGCATCAATGACCAACACATTCCAAGCATGCGCTGGGGGCAGCCCGCAAGTGTCACCACACTTCTGGCAATTGTAAGCCATATGTCATTGAAATTTGGGAGGAAACTGGAGCATCCGGAGGAAACCCACACAGTCGTGAGGAGAACATACAAGAGTGTTACCAGTATTCCCACGCCTGCCTGGAAGGAGTTTGTATGTTTTCCCCATGACCGCTTGGGTTTCCTCCAGGTGCTCCGGTTTCCACCCACAGTCCAAAGATGACTGGTTGGTAAGTTAATTGGTCATTGTAAATTATCCCATGATGGGGCTAGCATTAAATCAAGGGACTGATGGGCAGCATGGCTCGAAGGTCCGGAAGGGTTCTGCGTGGTTTCTCAATAAATAAATTAATTAACATCCTCTGAATGTACATGCATCTATAAAGATTACTGAGGTAGCTTCCAGGTATAGCTTGTGTCCTGACAGAAGCCACTCCAGATATCCTGGATCAGGCGTGCTCAGTGCGTCTAAGGATGAAGGTCACATACTGAAAATTGCAGATATTGCAAAGAACGTATTAAGTCCCCAACTTCCAATTATATTTCTCTTTTCATAGAAACTGAATACATAGACCACAAACAGATGCATCATAATAGAAAGACACACGAGACTCCAATTCTGGAATCTGGAGCAGAAATTAAAGGAACTCAACAGGTCATGCAGCATCTGTGGATGGAAATGATCAGGCAACATATCAGGGTGAGACCCTTCATCAATTTTAGACAGCATATCAGTGAGAACTGGTAATAACATTCCCTTCTCATTGATTATCGACGTAGGTACACCTCGAGGCAACATGCTTGATTCCCTTGCTCTATTCCCAATACTCACATGACTGTGTGGCTTGGCTGATGGTCAAGACCCTTTATCTCGACTGGATGAAGGGTCTCAACCTGAAATGTGAACAGTCCATTTCCTTACACAGATGCTGTTTGACCCACTGACTTCCTCCAGCATATTATTTGTAACACCTTGATGTATAGCAAACTTTTATGTATTAGTATTGGTTTATTTTTGTCACACGGACCAAGGTAGAAGGAAAAGCTTTTCTTGCATATTGTTCATACAGATAAGATGATTACATCATGCATTGAAGTCGAACAGGGCAAAACAAAGGCAATGCAGTATAGAGTGTAAACACAAAGTACACTGCAGGTGCTGAGTTCATCCAGCTTTTTTGTACGTCAGTATAGAGTGTAACACCTAACAAAAAGTTGCAGTGCAGGATGGTAACATGGTCAATTGTGAGGTCAAAAGTCTATCTTGTCATGGTGTATGCTCGCAGGACAGGACCCGAATGCAGAGGAATGGCAGGCTTTCTCTGTCATGCAGATTGCTGGCACCAATTCAACCCAGGAGTCGAGAACAGCAGGCTCACGACTCGACCCAGGAGTCGAGAACAGCAGGCTCACAACTCGACCCAGTAGCAGAGAACAGCAGGCTCACGACTCGACCCAGTAGCAGAGAACAGCAGGCTCACGACTCGACCCAGTAGCAGAGAACAGCAAGCTCACGACTCGACCCAGTAGCAGAGAACAGCAAGCTCACGACTCGACCCAGGAGTCGAGAACAGCAGGCTCACGACTAGACCCAGTAGCAGAGAACAGCAGGCTCACGACTCAACCCAGGAGTCGAGAACAGCAGGCTCACAACTCGACCCAGTAGCAGAGAACAGCAGGCTCACGACTCGACCCAGTAGCAGAGAACAGCAGGCTCACGACTCGACCCAGTAGCAGAGAACAGCAAGCTCACGACTCGACCCAGGAGTCGAGAACAGCAGGCTCACGACTAGACCCAGTAGCAGAGAACAGCAGGCTCACGACTCGACCCAGGAGTCGAGAACAGCAGGCTCACAACTCGACCCAGTAGCAGAGAACAGCAGGCTCACAACTCGACCCAGTAGCAGAGAACAGCAGGCTCACGACTCGACCCAGTAGCAGAGAACAGCAAGCTCACGACTCGACCCAGTAGCAGAGAACAGCAAGCTCACGACTCGACCCAGGAGTCGAGAACAGCAGGCTCACGACTAGACCCAGTAGCAGAGAACAGCAGGCTCACGACTCGACCCAGGAGTCGAGAACAGCAGGTTCACAACTCGACCCAGTAGCAGAGAACAGCAGGCTCACGACTCGACCCAGGAGTCGAGAACAGCAGGCTCACAACTCGACCCAGTAGCAGAGAACAGCAGGCTCACGACTCGACCCAGTAGCAGAGAACAGCAGGCTCATGACTCGACCCAGTAGCAGAGAACAGCAAGCTCACGACTCGACCCAGGAGTCGAGAACAGCAGGCTCACGACTAGACCCAGTAGCAGAGAACAGCAGGCTCACGACTCGACCCAGGAGTCGAGAACAGCAGGCTCACAACTCGACCCAGTAGCAGAGAACAGCAGGCTCACGACTCGACCCAGTAGCAGAGAACAGCAGGCTCACGACTCGACCCAGTAGCAGAGAACAGCAAGCTCACGACTCGACCCAGTAGCAGAGAACAGCAAGCTCACGACTCGACCCAGGAGTCGAGAACAGCAGGCTCACAACTCGACCCAGTAGCAGAGAACAGCAGGCTCACAACTCGACCCAGGAGTCGAGAACAGCAGGCTCACGACTCGACCCAGGAGTCGAGAACAGCAGGCTCACGACTCAACCCAGTAGCAGAGAACAGCAGGCTCACGACTCGACCCAGGAGTCGAGAACAGCAGGCTCACGACTCGACCCAGTAGCAGAGAACAGCAGGCTCACGACTCAACCCAGGAGTCGAGAACAGCAGGCTCACGACTCGACCCAGTGGCAGAGAACAGCAGGCTCACGACTCGACCCAGGAGTCGAGAACAGCAGGCTCATGACTCGACCCAGGAGTCGAGAACAGCAGGCTCACGACTCGACCCAGGAGTCGAGAACAGCAGGCTCACGACTCGACCCAGTGGCAGAGAACAGCAGGCTCACGACTCGACCCAGGAGTCGAGAACAGCAGGCTCACGACTCGACCCAGTAGCAGAGAACAGCAAGCTCACGACTCGACCCAGGAGCATAAGGTGCAGAATCCCTACGAAGAGACGGAAACAAGAGGTTAAACATAGAGGTTCAACAATTTTATTGCAGAAGAGATCCATTCAAAATTCTCATAATAGATGAATAGAAGCTGTGCTTGAACCTGGTGGTATGTGATTTTGGGCTTTCGTATCTTCTGCCTGATGGGAGAAATGAGAAGAGAGTCTGGTTGGGTAGGGTCTTTGATTATGCTAGCTGCTTTACTGAGGTAACGAGAAGTATAGATAGAGTCCATAGAGGGAAGTCTAGTTTCCCTGGTGTGCTGAGCTGTGTCCCCAACTTTCTTCAGTTTCTTGTAGTCACATACAGAGCAGTTGCCATCCCAGCTGTTATGCGTTCAGACGGAATGCTTTCTGTAGTGCGTTGATAAAAAATTGGTGAAGGTCAAAGGGAACATGCCGAATTTCCTTCACCTCTTGAGGAAGCAGAGGCATGGGTGAGTTTCCTTAGCCATGGCATCAGTGTGGTTAGACCAGCACGGGTTATTGGTGAATGTTCATAAGATATAGAAGCATAATTAGGCCTTTTGGCCCATCATGTCTGCTCTGCCATTTCATCTTAACTGATCTATTTCTCTCTCAGCCCCAATCTCCTGACATCTCCCAGTATCCCTTCAAGTCCTGACAAACCAAGAATATATCAACCTCTGCCTTAAACATACCCAGTGACTTGACCTCCACAGCCACCTGTGTCAACAAATTCTGCAGATTCACCACTCTCTAGCCAGAGAGATTCCTCCTCACCACTGTTCCAAATAGATGTCCCTCTATTCTGAGGCTGTCTCTCTGGTCTTAGATCCCCCACCATAGGAAACATCTTGTCCACATCCACTCTATTGAGGCCATTTGAAATTCAATAGGTTTCAATGAGGTCCCCCCTCATTCTTCTGAATTCCAATGAGTCCAGGCCCAGAGCCACCCAAATTCTCTTCATATGATAAACCTTTAACCCTAGTATTATTTCCGTGAACCTCCTTTGAACCTTCTCCAATGTCAGTACATCCTTTTGGATAAGGGGTCCAAAACTGCTCACAAAACTCCAAATAATGCTTCAGAAGTGCTTTATAAAGTCTCAACATTACATCCTTTCTTTTATATTCTAGTCTTCTCGAAATGATTGCTAACATTGTGTTTGTCTTCCTCACCACTGACTCTTCCTGCCAAGTAACCTTCAGGGAATCCTGCACAAGGAGTCCCAAGTCTCTTTTCATCTCTGATTTTTGAATATTCTCTCCATTTAGAAAATAGTCTACACTTTTATTTCTTCTACCAAAGTGCATAACCATGCACTTGCCGACACTGTATTCCATCTGCCATTTCTTTGCCAGGAGCTTGAAGCTCTCTTCCCCCTCAACCTCGAGGCCATCAAGGTAGACAGGAGCATGACAGGAGCAGCTCAGCTTTATTCATTTGGAATTAAAACTAAAAAAGCTTTAAAACCCAGCCTGTAGCCTCAGAAAATGTTCATGCCTTTTGGGCTTCACTGATTGGTTTAAACAGGTTTTGAGTCAGAATTAGTCTGTGTGTTTAACAGTGATGAATTCAAGATAAATCGAATAAACTGTCCACCATTAAAGCACACAAATGGAGTTAGCACATTGGTGTCTTGTGTTGTCCTGAACTGTTTAACGTCGGGTTTCTTCAGTAACAGTTGAAGTGACCCCTTAGGCTCAGGGCAGTAACTGTTAATTAAGTAACAAATTCCCAGAGGAAAACCCAACATCAGGGATCATCCATATTTTAAGCCAGCAAAGGCTGCTCATCTGCCAGAGATGCTGTGGCTTTATCACCTGGTTCATATTAATGTGGAATAATAAATGGACATGAATCAGTCAGAGAGTCTAATTTTGTGCACGGAGATTACTCATGCAGACAATCACGACCCCACCCCCGGTGTTGAGCCGTTCCCCTGTCTCTCCCTTCATGGCCAGGGAGGCTCCTCCAACAGACAACACCTGACGACATCTTCTTTCATCTAACGACACGCAGCTTATTAAATTAGCCGATCTGGCACAAGACCACTCCATTCGCTGCCTGACATCAGTACACCCGGGCATGATTGATTCTGTAATAATCAGGAACTTATTGGCATCATTTCAACTCCCTGAAAAACTCCGGAGCGGAGTCTGGGCCTAAGGGAGGATCTGAACCATCTTCCTTTGAACTTCAATATCACACTTGATTAAGCTGTAGTTTTGTTCCTTTTTGAAAAAAAAAATCAAAGGCATAGTTTACGTTTAATACTCCTGTGACTATCACAGAGAATTCTTTCCGATATTAGCATACTAATATTAATACAGAAAGATCAGTCTATCTTTTTTTGGTGGGGAGGAGATAAGGGTTGTGCAAAATGCCAGGAGGCCTAAGGTGCAGGTACGGGTAGATGGGACTAGGCAGAAAAATGGGTCAACATGGGCTATATGGGCTCAAGGGTCTGCTTCTGCTCTCTCATTCACTATTTCTCGATGACTCTGAGTGGCTTTTTTTTATTTCTTCTGTTGATTTATTGAGATACGGCGCAGAATAGTCCCTCCAAGCCATACCACTCAGTAATCCCCCAGTTTAGTCCTTGCTTAACTTATAGTGACCAATTAACCTACCAATCAGTACACCTTTGGAATGTGGGAGGAAACCAGGGCACCCAGAGGAAACCCACGCAGTCACGCGGAGAACGTACAACTTGTTACAGGCTGCAGCAGGAATTGAACCCGGGTCCCCTGCACTGTAAAGCACTGCGCTAACCACTACACTGCTGTGCCACTTACTACATCACTTCAGAAAGCAACTGAGTCAATGTGATTGTTGAAGTTCAGGAGTCAGACTGGATAAGCTAACAACTTGCTCTGACTGGCACTGTAAACCAGACCAGTGTTAACAGAATTTCACTATCTCAATGGTCAATGCGACAGACCCTACTTTTTGATTCTAGACTTATTTATTGACTTGAAATTAAGTTCCTCAGCTAAAGTGCTAGAATTTGATCCATGTTCAAGACCCCAGGTGTGGTACAGTATCTTAATTACTGACCCAGGAAGACAGAACATAAAGTTCAGCTGTTCAGAACATTGGTTGGACCCCACCTTAGGCTTCTACTTGGAGAAAAGTGTAGCATTGAAAGATGGCTATACTACACAGACTCACCATATCTTCATATTTCTATAGGACACAGAGTGTGACCATTTTGCATATTTTGTTTATGCCAATTCAATCCCACCACCCTAATGATTTGCCCTGTAACAACTTTTCCCTGCATTTTCATCAACTCTGCCTTGATATTCTGCCAACAACCTACAGAAGGGACAATTGACAGAAGCCAATTAACCTATCAAGATTGATCATCATCATTATGTGCCATGTCATATGACGGACGTGGGCAATTATTGTCTTTTGACCATGGTTGTTCTTGGTAAATTTTTCTACAGAAGTGGTTCGCTAATTCTGATACTGTTGTGATTCTGGAGCTAAAAGAATTTGATTCATGAATGTGATTTTTATTCTCTTGATTTTGAGCAGGGTTGGGCATATAGCAAGCTGATCAAGATGTTTAAAATGCTAATATGATTTGGACTTCTAAAACTGAGGAACCAGAGGTGTAAGCAGCCATCATATTAAAGATTGGGCATTCACCGGCACAACTTTCGCACATTGGCTGATAGACTTTCACAAACTCCGTATGTTCTAATGCACGATACAATGATTTATGAGGTGTCGTCTGAAGAACTCATGCAAGTTCTGACTGGTAAGTCAGAGGTGGAGGGAGCTGACAGCTTCAAATTCCTAGGTGTTAACATCTCAGATAATCTGTCCTGGGTCCAGCATATAGATGCAATCACGATGAAGGCAAACCAGAGCATTTATTTTCTGAGAAGTTTAAGGAGATTTGACATATAACCAAATATCTAACAAATAACATCAATATCCAACACTGTTGAAAGTATTCTGACTGGTTGCATCATGGTCTGATGTGGTGATTCCAATGCACTTATGTGTGCTATGTGTTGTCTGAACCTACGTGCTAGTTAATGCTGCTGCAAGCAAATTTTTCATTGTACCTTTACCTCACTGTGCTTTTGCACATGAAAATAGCCCCAACTTGAACTGTCACATTTGTAATATAAAAATGTGGCAGCAAATTTGCACTGGGCACAGTCTAGCGAATAGGAACATTGCCAAATAACCTTTAAAACCTGTTTTTAAAAGCTTACAAAAGGAAACTAAGAAGGTCATTAAGAGGGAAAAGATGGACTATGAAAGGAAGCTAGCAAGTAATATCAAAGAGGATACTAAAAGCTTTTTCAAGTATATAAAGAGTAAAAGACAGGTGAGAGTAGATCTAGGACCAATAAAAAATGATGCTGGAGAAATTGTAATAGGAGATAAGGAGATGGCGGAGGAACTGAATGAGTATTTGGCATCAGTCTTCACTGAGGAAGACATCAGCAGTATACCGGACACTCAAGTGTGCGCAGTCACAATTATGACAGAGAAAGTACTCAGGCAGCTGAATAGTCTAAGGGTAAATAACTCTCCCGGACCAGATGGAATGCACCCTCGTGTTCTGAAGGAAGTAGCTGTGGAGATTGCAGAGGCATTAGCAATGATCTTTCAAAAGTCGATAGATTCTGGCCTTGTTCTGGGGGACTGGAAGATTGCAAATGTCACTCCGCTATTTAAGAAGGGGGCAAGGAAGCAAAAAAGGAAATTATAGATTTAGCCTGTTAGCTTGACATCGGTGGTTGGGAAGTTGTTGGAGTTGATTGTCAAGGATGAGGTTACCTGGAGGCATATGACAAGATAGGCAGAACTGAGCATGGTTTTCTTAAAGGAAGATCCTGCCTAACAAACCTATTTCAATTTTTTGAGGAAATTACAAGTAGGCTAGACAAGGGAGGTGCAGTGGATGTTGTATATTTGGATTTTCAGAAGGCCTTTGACAAGGTGCCTGGAGCAGGGATGTGATGTTGAGGCTCTATAAGGCACTGATAAGACCTCACTTGGAGTACTGTGTTCAGTTTTGGACTCCTTATTTAAGAAAGGATGTTCTGACATTGTAGAGGGTTCAGAGAAGATTCACTAGAATGATTCCAGGAATGAGAGGGTTAACATATGAGGAACGTTTGACTGCTCTTGGACTGTACTCCTTGGAGTTTAGAAGAATGAGGGGGGGACCTCATAGAAACATTTTGAATGTTGAAAGGCATGGACAGAGTGGATGTGGCAAAGTTGTTTCCCATGGTGGGGGAGTCTAGTACGAGAGGACATGACATGAGGATTGCAGGGTGCCCATTCAGAACAGAGATGTGAAGAAACTTTTTACCCAGAGGGTGGTGAATCTGTGGAATTTGTTGCCATGGACGGCAATGGAGGCCAAGTCATTGGGTGTATTTAAGGCAGAGATTGATAGGTATCTGAGTAGCCAGGGCATCAAAGGTTATGGTGAGAAGGCGGGGAAGTGGGACTAAATGGGAGAACGGATCAGCTCATGATAAAATGGCGGAGCAGACTCGATGGGCCGAATGGCTGGCTTCTGCTCCTTTGTCTTATGGTCTTATGGTCTTAATCACGTTGTCCTCAGGATTTAAGAATTAGAAGAGGCTAGAGAGATCATTCATTCATTACATGCCATGTTGTATGATGTAGGTGATCGTGGTCTTTCCATGACTATGATTATCCTTGGCAAATTTTTCTACAGAAGTGGTTTGCCATTGCCTTCCTCTGGACAATTTATTTACAAGACGGGTGACCCTAGCCATTATCAATACTCTTCAGAGATTGTCTGCCTGGCATCATTGGTCGCATAACCAGGACTTGTGATATGCACCAGCTCTCATACGACCATCCACCACCTGCTCCCATGGCTTCACATGACCCTGATCGGGGGCACGAAGCAGGTGATACACCTTGCCCAAGGGGGGATCTGCAGGCTGGCGGAGAGGAGGATCACCTTCTACATCCTTTGGTAAAGACGTATCTCCACCCCGCCACCCCAAATATAAAGCAGAGAAATTCTACTATTCAAGTATCTATAAATGAAGGTGTTTTGTGGCCACAAGTGAACCTGACCTTACCACAATTCTTCTTCCCTTGAATAAGCGTCCAACAATTGATGTGTTTAGTTAGTTTAAATAAAATATAACAGCTACTGACAAAGCATAAAATTCTACAGAAACTGCAAATATTCTGACAGTCATCAGAGGATATTGTATATGAGAGTTACACATGTTTAAGTCAGGAGAAGTGAATGATTACTCTATTGAACTGTTGAAGAACCTTGTAATTTTAGTGAACTGTAGGAGTCATGGATCTGTGACAGAAATACGTTTGGTGTTATGTGAACACAGTCATGTTGTGATGAGCAGAGAGAGAGAGAAGGCTGTTGTGTAAAGAGAGATGAAATTAACAATCTCAAATCAACCAGTACACTGATACAAAATTGTCCACAGGCAATAAACAAAATGGTGAGATTAAGTGGCTTGATAACTAAAAACCTTTAAATGGGAAACTGACCCCTCTGAGATGTGAATTACTTTTGCAGGTTTGGGAAAAGTTGCAGCAAATACACTCAGAGGCCACTTTAAAAGGTGCATCTGTACACCTGCTCGTTAATGCAAATGGCTAATCAGCCAATCATGTGACAGCAATTCAATACGTAAAACCGTGCAGACATTGCCAAGAGGTTCAGCTGTTGCTCAAACCAATCATCAGAATGGAGAAGCAATGTGAATTATGTGATTTTGGCTGTTAATTTTTGGTGCCAGACAGGGTTGTTGGAATATCTCAGAAAATGCTGATCTCCTGGGATTTTTACACACAACAGTCTCTAGAGTTTGCAGAGAATGGTAGGAAAAATAAAAAGCATCAAGTGAGCATCAGTTCTGTAGCTGAAATCACTTTCTTAAGGACAGAACTCACAGGAGAATGGCCAGATTGGTTCAAGCTGACAGTAATTCAAAGAACCACGCATTACAACAGTGGTGTGCAGAAGAGTGTCTCTGAATGTTCAACACATCGCACCTTGTACTTAATAAAGTGCCCACTGAGTGTTTATCAAAACTGCTCTTGGTAGAAATCAGCGTCCAGTATTTGAGAGAGCTTTGCCGAATGTTCACTACCATAAAACAATGAGACAACAGAGGAAATAATTGGTTCTTGCTCTTCAGGTTTTGTTTTGGAGACTGGTTTTGTTTGGTTCTTGCTCACTGCTCCGCAGTGTTGACTCTCTCCACGCTGAACTAAGTTGGTGACCTTCTCTGGCAGCAGTGATGATTGGCTTCATAAAAAAATCAGTTTTGAAGCTATTTGCTTACTTTTATTATTTGCATGATTTGTTTTTTATCTCTCTCTCCACTCTGGGTGTCTGTAGGTCTTCCTTATTTCTAAAGGGTTCCTTTTGTGTTTCTTTGTTTTGTGGCTGCCTGTAAGGAGATGAATCTCAAGGTTGTATAATATATACATATTTTGAGCATAAGCATACTTTGAACTATGGTTTCTATTTGCATAACTGGCTGCTACCCCTATGGAACTCTCAAAAGACGGGCCATGCCTTTTGCAATGAAGGTCAACCTTCTGGATACACAATTGCTGGAATCTGGAGGAACATCGAGGATGTAGGAGGTACTCAGTGCATCAGGCAGCATCTATAGAGGGAAATGGACAGTTAACCATTCTAGCTGAGACCCTTCATCTGGTCTGAGGTATTTCTATGGGCTTTCCCATTCACTGGTGTACACCCTTGCTAACTCTTTGTGTCTGATGTACAAACACACCCAGATCCCTCTACACTATCCATTTACACAATGTTCTGCTTCACGATTTTGCCTACCTAATCTCGCATTTCCCCAAAGAGGATAGGTGATACAGAATCAGGCCATTAGGCCCAACCAACCCGTGCTGATCTTTAAGCCTCCTCCTGTCTATTCTCATCAAAATCTATCTATGTATTCTTCCCTTCTCCCTCTCATACATGTCTAACCCCTATTTAAATATATCTACGCTGTCTGTTTCAAGCACTTACTATGATAGCCTGTTTCACATTCTGACAACTCGTTGCGTAAAGATGTTTCTTCTGAGTTATGTTTTGACTTTTTTAGTGGCTTTCTTTTGGTCTACAGTGCTGCTCTACCCCACATACTCTCAGTGTGGAGAAGCTACATATCATATTCCAGCTAGGTAGCTTCCAACCTGATGCTATGAACATTGATTTCTCCTTCTGGTAATTATTATTTCCTCCCCCTTCCCTCTTCTTCTATTCCTCACTCTTGCTTCTTAACTCTGGTGCACCTTCTCCTTCCCTTTCTCCTATGATCCACGCTCCTCTCCTATCAGACTCTTCTTCTCCAGCCCTTTACCTTTCCCACCCACTTGATTTCTCCTATCAACTTCCAGCTATTCCTCCTATCCCTTCCGCCCCACCCCCACACACCTTTTTATTCTAGCATCTTCTCCCTTCCTTTCCAGTCCTGAGGAAGTGTCGTGGCCCAAAACATCGACTATGCTTTTTTCCATAGATGCTGCCTGATCTGCTGAGTTCCTCCAGCATTTGGTGTGTGTTGCTCCGGAAATATAATCTCCCGCATTAGTTTAAAGGCATCTGCTAAAGGTTAGTTTTATTTGTCACATGCACACTGAAGCATACAGTGGAATGTACTGTTCGTATCAAATCATATCAGCAAGGGTCGTGTGGGCAGCCCACAACCCCTCCATGATCATGGAGCCTGGGATTCTACTTTGAATCACTTCTGAATACTTCGCTTTTACAATTCACAAATTCATAGTTATCCTAAGTAAGTAAATTAAAGGCAATGCTAATCACCACTCTCAGAGGGCAGGATTTCAGTTGCAACGGAAATGAATAAACAGTCAACATTTTTGGGCCGAGATCCTTCCTCAGGGTGGGAAAGGAAGGAGAAGGCACCAGAATAAAAAGGTGGGGGGAGGGGAAGGAGGCTGGTTAGAAGGTGATAGCGAAGCCAGTGGGTGGGAAAGGTCAAGGGTTGGAGGTGAAGGAATCTGATGAGAGAGGAGAGTGGACCATAGGAGAAAGGAAAGGAGGGGACCCAGGGGGAAAGTGATAGGCAGGTAAGAAGAGGAAAAAGGATGGAGTGGGGAATAGAAGATGACGGCAGGGGGGGCGGGGTGGTGTGGTAGGAATTTTTTTTTACCGGAAGGAGAGATCAATATTTATGCCATCGGGTTAGAGGCTATGCAGACAGAATACAAGATATTGCTCCTCCACCCTGAGGGTGGTCTCATCTTCTGTTGGAATGGGAATGGAAATTGGAATTAAAATGTTTGGCCACCGAGAAGTTTCACTTTTGATGGACGGTGTGGAGGTGCTCAACAAAGCGGTTTGCCCAACTTACCACGAGTCTCACCAATGTAGAGGAGGCCACATGAGCACTGGACACAATAGACGACCCCCAACAGATTTACAGGTGAAGTCTTGCCTCACCTGGAAGGACTGCCTGTGGGACTGTTTCAGTTGTTTACTACTTTTCCTGAAGTTGACAATTGGTTTAAAGAAAAGCAAAGAATTGTAGAGAATTCACTGCTGAGAAATGGGACATTCAGCCCAACAAGTTCATCTTAGGATTTAGCTTCCTCCTTCTTCCTTTCCTCTTACCCTCCTTCCTCTCTTCCAAAGACATTTCCTGTTATTTTTCCCTCATTCCAAATTCTCCTCAAAGGCACTACTGATATCTGACTCATGGGATCTACCTTCTTACCTTTAGCAATCTCCAGGAAAAGACTCGGAGAAGCAAGCCTCTTTTAGTAAGTGCGGTCTGAGCTTTGAATATACACTCAGTGGCCACCTTATTAGGTACACCTGTACACCTCCTTGTTAATGCAAATATCTAATCATCCAATCATGTGGCACCACAGTCAAAAGATTCAGTTATTGTTCAGACCAAACATCAGAATCATGGAGAAATGTCATATAAGTGACTTGGACTGTGGAGTGATTGATGGTGCCAGACAGGGTGGATTGAGTATCTTAGAAACTGCTGATCTGCTGGGATTTTCTCACACACTAGTATCAAGGGTTTACAGAGAATGGTGTGGAAAAAAACAAAAAAAAATAGAGTGAGCAGCAGTTCCGTGGGCAAAAATGCATTTTTAATGAGAGATCAGAGGAGAATGGCCAGACTGATTCAAGCTGACAGGAAGGTGACAGTAACTCAAATAACCAGTGGAGTGTAGAAGAGCATCTCTGAATGCACATGTCAGACGTTGAAGTGGATGCGGAAGACCATTTCCTCTACTCCTGTACCATTCCGGTATCTAATGAAGTGGCCGCTGAGTGTAAATTACTCAGAACAAACTTGAAGCTAGCAGACGGTTTCCTTTCTTCTTTCTCCCAGTTGCAAGTGAAATTTAATCTGTGAAATGGAATTCTACAGAGATGTTGAAATGTCGGGAAGTGTTTTGACACACTTCCATTTGCACAGGTTACATCAGCCCAACTAAAACAGGTCATTTGTCATACCACTGCAGCAGCTTTGTCACATCAACCCCTGCGCTGGTTTGGCGTGAAGCAAATTTTTGAAGTTCTGCACTGCACTCAGAATGAAAGGATAGAAAATGAACTCTTGCAGGCTGCAGAAGTAAATAATTTACAATATTTCTTCACTGGGAACTCTTGAAGTTGGCAACCTTTGGTGAATGCGGCATAAACCAGCTTAAACAATCAAAATCCTCTGATATTAAAATAGCTTAAGCAAAGAGAGTTACACTTTCTCTTTTTCGGACTGTCCCTCCCCCACACCACTCCCATTCCACCAGCCCCACCAGCTCTCTTTCTGTCCTGTTTCCCTACTTCACCTCGTTTTACCTTCAGTCGTATATTTAGGAACATGGTTTATATCCGACATGATCTGCGCTCTTGAATATTTTGAATTCCTCAGTGTGCTCAACTGGAAAAGGATGACGGACGTACATTCATATTGCACTTTTCGCAATACTAACACATCTCAAAGTGCTTCACAACCACTGGAGAATATTCAGAGTTAATCCTGCATTGCAATGTATGGAATGCAACATCCCAAGTTGTGCTTAGAATGATCCCACAAGGCATGAATGTCACCACATACAACCCTGAGATTCTTTTTCCTGCAGGCTTACTTAGCAAATCTATAGAATAGTAACTGTGACAGGATCAATGAACGATCAAGTAGAGCGTAGAAGACAACAAACTGTGCAAAATGCAAAAATAAGTAAATACCGAGAACATAAAATAACAAGATTAAGAGTCCTTAAGGTGAGATCATTGGTTGTGGGAACATCTCAGTGGATGAGTACAGCTATCACCTTTTGTTTAAGAGCCTGATGGTTGAGGGGTAGTAACTGTTCTCGAATCTGGTGGTGTGAGTCCTGAGGCACTTGTACTTTCTACCTTTTTGGCAGCAACGAGAAAAGATGATGAATGCTGTTTTTCTGTGGCAATGTTTCATGTAGATGAGTTCAGTGGCTGGGAGAGCTTTGCCCGTAATGTTCTGGGCCAAATTCACTACCTTTTGTAGGATTTTCCATTCAAGAGCAAAATATTGAACAGCAAAATAAGTGATATTGTAGTAATGTAACAATGTCACATACATTCAGTATTTAATGAGTCCCCGGCTACAACCCAGACGCTTTTAAATTAGTGGTGGAAAGGGGGTCACTAAGCAAACCGTTATCCATTACAGACAATCAGGCACATCCCCTCCATGGCCTATTGAATAAGCAGCGGAGCACCCTTTCAAACAAGCTCATTCAGCTCCACTGTCACAAGGACCGTTACCGAAAATCTTTCCTACCAAATGCAATAAGCATGTACAGCAGGTCATCTCTGTGCAACAGGAGAACACACATCTTAGTACAGTAGTCTCTGTTTTGTTATTTTGTACATTATTATTGCACATTGGTAAATTATTATTGTGTATATTATTAATCGGTACTTTATTATTAGTTAAGTCTGCACGCTGCTAAGTTGTGTTTTTAAATGTCACTGTAACAAAAGAATTTCTCACACCGGATCAATAAAGTACTATTATTTTTATTATGCCTTCTGTCTTTCAACTACACCATTTCCATGAACCTGATTGCTTTTGTGTGAACATTATAAATTGATGAACATGGCAGTTTTCCTTCAGGACTTTTGAGCAACATCTTGGAAGGTTTGCATGAATCTGTAAGAGTTTTGCAACGTTACCACGGAATCTCATTTGTCATATGTCATATGTGGGTACTGATGGAATGCAAGACGTAGTCGGGTGTTACAAAGAGGGGCACTGCTGGAATATAACATGCACCATTTTAGTTAAGTCAACGTTGAATAGGAAGTATGGCTGTATAAACCAGCTGTATTGGGTACCTCGACGTGAATGATCAACACCGAGATCCACTTCACTCATACAGTTTATGTGGAAGATTGGGGGGAGATTTGATAGAGTTATATGAAATTGTGAGGGGTATAGCCGGAGTGAATGCAGACAGACCTTTTCCACTGAAGTTCGGAGGAGAAGCTTCGTCACTCAGTGGGTCATGAGAGTGTGGAACAAGCTGCCAACACAAGTGGTGCTTGCAAGCTTGATTTCAACATTTAAGAGAAGTTTGGATAAGTATATGGATGGCAGGGATACGGAGGACTATTGTCCGGGTGCAGGTCGATGGGAGTAGGCAGCTTAAACGGTTCAGCACAGACTGGATGGGTCTGTTTCTGTGTGGCACTTTTCTATGACTCCATAACTTGAAATAAATGGGCACTTATTTTTTAAATACAGAGCAACATAAAAGTTTAAAGAGGAAGACAATATTGTGAGAGCCCAAGCTTTATGGCTTAATTTGACACATGTGCCTCAAAATATGCAGTGAAATGCATCATTTGCATCAAAGACCAACACAGTCCGCGTGTATGCCGGAGGCAGCCTGCAAGTGTCAGCATGCCTCTGCACCAACATAGCACGTCCACAGCTTACAAACCCTGACCCGTACATCCTTGGAATAAGGGAGGAAACCTGAGCACCCGAGGAAACCCACATGATCACAGAGTGAATGTACAAACTCCTTACAGTCATCAGCAGATCTGGCACTCTGGCAGTATCACGGTGACGCCAATTTTATTGCAACCAATGTGATGTTTGACAAAATCAGTGGAGAAGGTTCAGTGAAAGGGTCAGGTGAAATAACTCAAGCTAGATAGGAAAATTGTTTTCAGCATTGAGATTTCAAGGTCATGTACAGACAGATTGTTAGAGAGGTTTGATGAACTCTTCAGACAACAGATGCAGTGGCATAGCAGAGTACAACACACACAATGGCAACAAAGCCAACACAAAAGTAATCTGTTGCAATCCCAGAAGATACCACAAATATCGTGTGAGAAGGGACTGGACAAGCTAGAGAAAAAGCAATGTAATTGTATCTAAGGGACACTTCAAAGTCACACTGTCAACTATAGATCATGAATTTAGAGTTAAGATCAAAGTATTCTCAAAACTAGACCTCTCCCATATCTATTGACAGTTCAATGTTGACAAAAAATTAGTCAGTAATAACTGACCATCCACATGTCTCTATTCATACATAAGGCTACCCCATAAATCTCAGATTTGCTAGACGTGAATCGTTGCTTGTGTAGCCAAGCTAGTTTGTTGCCACAAGCACAAATGAGTCTTCAGGGCAGCACGGTAGCATAGTGATTAGCACAACGCTTTGCAGTGCCAGTAACCTGGGTTCAATTCCTGCCTCTGCCTGTAAGGAGTTCATGAGTTCCCCCTGTGGTCGCATGGGTTTCCTCCAGGTGCTCTTGTTTCCTCCCACAGTCCAAAGCCGTACTAGTCAGTGGGTTAATTGGTCACTATAAATTGTCCCGCGATTAATCTAGGGCTGCTGGGTGACACAGCTCAAAGGGCTGGAAGCGCCTACTCTGCGCTGTATCTCAGTAAATAAATAAATAGATTTTGGAAGCAATCTTCCAAAGATTACAATGCAAAGCTAAAGCAAAGCAAATAGAACATAGAACAGTGTGGCACATGAACAGGCTCTTCGGCCTGTAGTGCTGTGCTGACCTAATTAAATTAGTAGTCAAGTTCCCACTAGGCTAATACCTTGTCAGCCTGTGCTGCTGCATTCAGGAATCCTTGGGCATGCACCAACGATCTCCATTCCTGACTACTTTCTGGGGTCTACTCATTCATTCTGTGTATCCTGGTATAATTAGTTTCTGCAAAGTTCATCACATCACATTTTCCATGATTATATTCCATCTGTCATTGCTCTGCCCAAGTTAATCAGAATAGTCTACAGTGGCACTGGTTGGACTGCACAATATAACACAAGTGGACCTCCTCCATAGATTTATGGCCTCAATACATTTAATCTCAAAAACCAGCTTAATTGGTGATTTATCTAATATTGTCACATGTACAGAGATGTAGTGAAAAGATTTCAATAACACACCACCCAGAAAGTCTGGGGCCAAGGACTGGAGGCCCAGAGATGGCCTAACCCAGGTTTGTGGGCCTGTGGGTGGGTAGGTAGGAGGATGGCAGAGGGTTTTGTTTTGCTGTTGTTGATGATGTTTGTGTTGTTCTGCCGAACATTGTGAACATGTTATGCTGGCACTGCCACGTGTGGCAACCCCTGGGACGTTCTTAGGAGTGTTGGTTGTTAACACAGGTGATGTATGTTAACATGTAATAAATAAATCTAAATCTGAATCCAGTCAGATGGTTCCATGCACAACTACATAGCAGTAGTGCAAAAGGAAAATAAAATATAATCAGCGCATCAAAGGAACCAGTCTTCCCTCTATGGGCTCTGTGTCTACGTCTCAGTGGTTCAGTAAAGCGGTCTGTACAAGCTAAGACCCCATCCACCATAGGTATCCTCTCTTCCACCACCCCCTCCCCACCCGTCCCATCAGGGAGAAGATACAAAAGCCTGAAAGCACGTACCATCAGGCTCAAAGACAGCTTCTATTCAACTGTTATCAGACTATTAAACAGGCCTGTCATGTGCCATCTGGACTCTTGACCTCACAATCTAATTCATTGTGATCCCGTACTTGAATGTTTGCCTGCACTGCACTTTTCTGGTAGCTTTTACACTTTTCTTTGCATTGTAATTGGTTTACCTTATTCTGGCTCAATGCACTGTGCATTGATTTAATCTGTATGGATAGTATGCAAGACAGCCTTTTTCACTGTATCCTGATACATGGGCCAATAATAAACCAATATCAATACTGTATAAAGCAAATATAGTGTCAAAGTTAAAGTGCAGTGCAGGTAGACAATTCAAGTACAAGGGCTATGACTACATAGGACGAGAGATCAAGGATTCATTCAGCTTTGTCTTCTAAGAGGTCCATTCAAGACTTATAAGAGTGTCCTTGAGCCTGGTAGTATATGTTCTTCAGCTTTTGTACTTTCTGCACAATAGAAAGGGGAGAAAAGAGAGAATTGCTGGTGAAAGGGGTTCTTAATAACACTATGCCATTACTTATTCTTCATACAACAGGTACATGGGGCAGTGCAGTAATGAAGCAGTTAGCACAATGCTTTATAACACTTGAGCTGTAAGATTGGGGTTCAATTCCCGCTGCTGTCTATAAGGAGTTTATACGTTCTCCCCATGGCCGTGTGGATACTCTTTTTTGTCTCCCACATTCCAAAGATGTATGGTTTGGGATAATGGGCTGTGGGCATGCTATCTTGGCACCACTGACCCAGCACAACCCCTGCTGATTTGATTTGATGCAAATGGCACTGTTAGGATGTATTCTGGAGTTAGGGAATACAGCAAATATTAATTTTACCAGGAACCAATCTTCAGACCTGAGCATGGATTGTAGACTGAATTTAAACTGAACAATAGTATACCTGGAGCTGCAGACTGGAGTTAACCAGACAATACTGCTTAATGTTCATTCTGGATGACAAGATTGTGGGTGCAAAGAAGGAAGTGTGTGAAAACCATATGTAATTCAAAGGAAGCATTGTAGATGCATTGTAATTATAGAATTGTCCTGCTGTTACCTTTGATCTTAAGCATATAAAAATGTCATGTATTATTGGTTCGAACATGCCTCTTCCTCCAAAAGGGTCTCTATATGATGCCTGGTGCTTGTTTTTGTTGAATAAAACATTTCTATATCAACTAGCTTCAGTTTCTCTCGAGGGACTTTGTTCATATCACAACAGCAGATTTCAGTGTATGTGACAAATAAAGCTAATCATATCCTTCTCTTCTTTAAAAAAAAACATTGCGTTAACAACGAAACTGGAGATCTGTGAGAAGTGCTTCTTTCCTGAACAATCCAACTTGGATTAAGTCGCCCTGAATTGAAATATATCCCTCTTAATAAATGGTCTTTAGAAAGCACGAACCAACCAAATGGCCCCATATACTGGAACCCCGACTCTCTGTATATGTGATCTCTGCTGATTGGTGATTCATAGGCACTGTTATTTGAATGTGTACCACTGCCTAAACCACCATCCACAGATGTAAGTAATGCATGCACATACTGCAGAACCCTGCCATTGCTGGCTGTAGATGGTATCGGTTAACTTTTCTTATATGCTGACTGCGACCATCAAGATGTTTCTTTTAATAATCACAGATTTTATTTTACTTTATACTCTGTGGATTCAAATGGAAAATCAATCTGTTTTTCATTAAAGTAATTGATATCTGACCTATGGCAGAGGGAAACATTTTGGGCTAATTATGATTTTATAAGATTTTTCTTTTAGAGTATATCTTCCATGACTTTTGTCTTAAATAAAATATGCATTGCACATATTAAACCATAATTTTTACCCAGCTGTTTTCAAAACAACTTCAGAAACTCATCTATCTTGTTTCAAAGTAGCTGAGCCTCTTCGGTGTTTAGAGAGGAGTAAATATTTATTATTTAAATGCATTGTTTGAATGAAAAGATCTTGCAATATTAATCTTGATGAGAACCATCTCATGGAGTTTACATTCAGCAAGTGACTTTGAGGCCAAGTCACTGTTGATTTGTAGTCAAATGTGGCAACCATTTTATGCAGAGCACAATCATGATTGAAATGATTAGCCACTTACTCTAACTTTTGATTGTATTGGTTGATAGATAAGTGCTTTCTCTCCCCCCCTCTCTCACACACACACACACACACACATTCTCTCACACTCTCTCATTTCCCTCTCCCTCCCTCCCTCTCTCTCTTGCTCTCTCTCCACACCTCTCTCTCTCTCTCTCTCTCTCTCTGTCTCTTTATCTCTCTATTCCTCTTTCTCTCCCTCTCTCTCCTCTTTCTCAACCCTCCTTTTCACCCCTTCCTCTCCCTCTCTCCTCCCCATTTCTCCCTCTCTCGCTCTCTCTCTCTCCCCTCTCCCTCTCCCCCTCTCTTTTCGCACTCTGCCAGTCTCCACTCCCTCCCCCTCTTCCTCATCTTCTGCAACTGAACTGCTATAACCATATGGTGGTAACAGCGTGTTTTTCAGTCGTTTATGTGCAGAAATCACACTGGATAATTTCCACGCAAAATGATCCAATTATTAACCAGATTATCTGTTGATTATAGGATAAGTTATGCCAATGACACATTGCTTATCTTTTAAATGTCTCCTAGAAAATGAGGGCAAATCTGGCTTTTATTGTCCACTCCCCATTGATCTGCGGCCTTTAGCATTGTTCTAGATTAATTGGTGAAACGCAAGGTCAGTGTGTGTGCATTTTATTTCCTTGCTTAAACACAAGAGATTCTGCAGATGCTGGACATCCTGGGCAACACACACAAAAGCTCAGCACATCAGGCAGCATCAATGAAAATGAACGAACAGACAACATTTCGTGCTGAACCCTTTTATAAATCCAGGTGAAGAGTCTTGGCCTGAAAGGTTGGCTCCTTATTCCCCTCCATTGATGCTGCCTGACCTGCTGAGGACCTCCAGCATTTCGTGTGTGTTACTCCTCTTTCCTTGCTTAACGTTTTAAGAGGCAGATGGTACCATAATCACCGTAGGGTCATAAACCTCTGGGTTAAAACCTGAGCACAAGACCTAGACAGAGCTGAGGGTGCAAGGAGCTGTCAGAACTGAGACACGTGAACCTCTGCAGATGCTGGAAACCTGGAAGCCAGGCACAGGCACAACACTGGAGGAACTCAGCAGGTCAAGCAGCATCAACAGTCGATGTTTCAGACCAACACGGATGGAGTAAACCAATCAGTCCTAATGACGGGTCTTGGCTCAATCCATCTACTGAAGGGTCTCAGCTGGAAACATTGACTGCTCATCTCCCTCTGTAGATGCTGCCTGACCTGCTGAGTTCCTTCAGCATTTATAAGGGATTGTCAGGACGCTTTCTGATGACATATTAAACCAAAGCCCTGTTTCTCAGTTGAACGTAAGGTACTCTATCAGAGAAGACAACAGGGAAGTCATAGAGTTATACAGCATGGATCCAAACCCTTCAGTCCAACTTGTCTATGCTAATCAAGTTATCTATCTGGGTTATTCCCATTTGCTTGTTTTGGCAGTATCGCTCTAATCCTTTCCTATCCACATTCCTGTCTGATTTTATAGTTAAATGTTGTAATTGTAGCCCTCCCCTCCACCACTTCCACTGGCAATTATTTCCGTATATCCACCCCATCTGTGTAACATGTTTGCCCCTCAGATCCCCTTTCATTCATTCCTCTCTCATCTTAATCTACGCTCTCTAATTTTAGACTCCCTGCACTGGGGAAAAGGATCTTGATCATTCACTTTATCTACACCCCTCATTATTTTATAAGGGGGGCACCATGGTATAGTGGTTAGCACATCACTTGACAGTACAGGTGACGCGGGCTCAATTCCCGTCACTGCTTGTAAGGAATTTGTATGGTCTCCCCGTGACCCGCTTGGGTTTCCCCTGGGCGCTCCCACTGCCCAAAGACGTACCAGCTAGCAGGTTCATTGGTCATTGTAAATTGTCCCATGATTAGGCCAGGATTAAATTGGGAGATTGCTGGCAGCACGTATCCAAGTGCTGATAGGGTTGATTCAGCACTGTATCTCAATAAAATAAAATTTAAAACTCCAAGGTCAAGTGCAACCAGTGAAGTAACAGGCTGTTTGAACAAGGCACAGTGGCACAGCCAGTAGCAGTACTGGTCCACTGCTCCAGCAACCCGGGTTCAATTCCCACCTGGGGTGCTGTCTGGCTGGTGCTTGCCACTTCTCCCTGAGGGCGCATGACTTTCCTCTAGGTGTTCTGCTTTCCCACCACGTCTCAAAGACAGGTCTGCTGGTAAATTAACTGATCGCTGTAAACAGCCCATGATGTGCAAGTGAGTGATGGCAGAACCCTAGCAGACTGGATGGGAATACAAGGAGAAAGAAATGCGATTAGGTTAGATCTGATGTGGATGGATTCATGATGCTCAGCATCGATTATGTGGGCAGTAAGGTCATTTTCCCTGCTGTATAAATCTGTTGAAACAACACTTAATTGTAGCACCCAAGGCTATTGTGGGTAAAGAGTAAAACTAGCTCCTGTGCGTCTCTTTGTACAAATCAATACTTTAAATAAACACACAAGTGAATTCAAAGAACTGATCACCACTGGTTCAAAAGTTCAAAGTAAATTTATTATTGAAGTACATATGTGGTGGTGGCATCCGTCGGTCTCGAGAGACCATGGATCTGCACCTGGAGTTTCCCGGGTGCAGGCCTGGGCAGGGTTGTATGGGAGACTGGCAGTTGCCCAAGCTGCAGGCCTTCCCCTCTCCACGCCACCGATGTTGTCCAAGGGAAGGGCACTAGGACCCATGCAGCTTGGCACCGGTGACGTCGCAGAGCAACATATAAGTCACCATTTACAACCCTGAGATTCATTTTCTTGTGGGCATTCTCAGTAAATCCAGGAACTTTCATAGAATCAATTAAAGACCACACCCAACAGGGCGGAAAAACAACCAATGCTCAAAAGACAACAAACTGCGCAAATACAAAAGAAAAATAAAAGAAATAATAAAAATAAATGAATAAGCAAGAACATGAAATGAAGAGTCCTTGAAAGTGAGTCTATCGGTCATAGGAACAGTTCAGTGACGGAGCGCATGAAGTTGAGTGATGTTGTCCCACTGGTTCGAGAGCCTGATGGTTGACGGGTAATCACTGTTCCTGAACCTGAGTCTTGAGACTCCTGTGCCTTTTTCCTGACGGTAGCAGTCGTGCCCTGGGTGATAGGGGTCTCTGATCTTGGGCCAAGCCTGGGAAACCAAGATCAGAATCAGAATCAGCTTTAATATTACCAGCATATGTCGAGAAATGTGTTGTTTTGTGGCGGTTGTACACTGCAATACTATAAAAAACTATCATTTACAGTACAAAATATATATTAAAAAGTTAAATTAAGTAAGTAGTGCAAAAATAGTGAGGTAATGTCTATGGTTGGGGTCATTGAATGTTTTAGGAACAGCTTCTTCACTTCCGCCATCAGATTTTTGAACAGACAGTGTGTATCTTCAGGTTCCTGTACCTCCTCTCTGATAGTAGTAATAAGGAGAGCATATCCTGAGGGTTGTGTGTCCTTAATAAAGGATGCTGCCTTTTTGAAGCATTACCTGTTGAAGATGTCTTCAATGTTAGGGAGACTAGTGCCAGAATGAATTCTGCCAAAATTTCAGCTTCTGGCCACATTTCACACTGAATAAGCAATAAATGATAGTTCATAAAATTTAAAAAATATGTAAATAAAAAAACACTTCATGCACATTTTCTAGATACCAAACAATGGTGTACCAGACTAGTACTGGACTAGAAGATGAAGTCATCCAGCAGTGATCCAGAGATTAGAGTTGAAATCTTACAGTCACAAGCAAAGGATTATAATTCAAGTACTTAATAATATTGAAGTTTAAAAAAAATGAAATCTGGTAATAACCAGATTGTGGTTAAAGTTCAATTGATCAGTGTCCTCAAGAGTAGGGAGCTTGCCAGCCTAACTACAGCACCATTTAAGTGATTCCCTCCTCAAATCGAGACAGTGAAGCATGGATAAAAGACAATGGCATTACCTCTGATGCCCAGTCCTGGAAATGATTAAATTTTTAAAATTACTGCATTGTTGTGTAAGACATTTCTTAAAAGCACCAAATACTCTCATGCTCCTAAAACAGTGATGCTCAGCAACTGGTAATGAGCAGCACTGATTAAGATGGCTGCCTATCATGGGACACCACGGTAGCATAGCAGTTTGGGCGACACTATAGAGGCGTGGAACATCAGAGTTCGGAGTTCAATTCTGACACCATATAACAATTACAGCACGGAAACGGGCCATCTCTGCCCTTCTAGTCTGTGCTGAACTGTACCATCTGTAAGAAATGTATGCGTTCTTCCCATGAAGTGCATGGGTTTCCTCTGAGTGTGCTGGTTTCCTCCTATGGTCCAAAGACATACTGCTTTAGTAGGTTAATTGGTCATTGTAAATTGTCTTTGCTTAGGTTAGGGTTAAATAGGTGGGTTGCTGGGCAGTGCATCTCGTCAGGCTGGGCTGTATCTCTAAATAAATTAATAAGCCATTGCCCTTGCTTATGGCTGGGAGAAATCATGCAAATCAGTTAAACCAAGTGATATTTCCAACCTTATAAATCACCATGAACGACACAACCTAAGAGAGGAGACAACAAAGAAAGAGTTAAGAATGCAGGAGAGATTTATGTTGTCCACGGAGAGGCAATCATCCTCCATTGCCTTAATCTTATTAGTATCCCTTCATCCTAGTGCGTTCAGAGCCACCCGCCCCTTCTATCAACCCTACAGATCAGTTCTGATTAATAGTACAAGCTTTTCAAATGGTTTATTTTGATCATGATTGCCTGTGCTACGAAAATATTCTTTTGAAATGTGTAGGACTTTTACTTCAATTTAAGCTGGCATATTTTCTCCAAAATGTTTCCAGCAAGTGCCTCACTAGCAATGTTCGTGTATTGCCATGATCCATGGTGTTATTGGAAAGGAGCGACAAAGTTTGCATTACAGAGCAGATCCTATCCCCTCTTCTCTAGGTATGACAGACATCATACCTTGAGGCACGGTAGCATAATGGTTAGCACAATGCTCTTGGTACTCATAGTGACTGAAATTAAATTCCGCCTCTGTTTGTAAGGAGTTTGTATGTTCTTCCCCTAACTATGTGGCATACCTCTGGGTCTCTGGTCTCCTCTCATATTCAAAGTGGCAGTTAGTAGGTTATTTGGTCACATGGGTGTAATTGGGCAATGTGGGCTCATTGGGCTGGAGGAGCCTGTAACCGTGCTGTATCTCTAAACAAATAAATGTTCTCTATACTCCCAAAAACAGCAGCTTGATATTTCCACTGTGATCTGAGACAGGCTGAATGACTGAAAACATTCAGGAGCAGGCGTTAGATGATGGAGGTGTCGATAGTTACAGGGACTGAGCAGGAGAGTGGAACTGAGGCCAGAATCACAGCAGATTGTAAGTCATATGGTTTATTCCTGTTCCTATTTCATGTGTCCTTCTGTTTTATGTACACTCATTGGCCTCTTTAATGAGGTAAACGTGTACACCTGTTTGTTAATGCAAATATCTAATCAGCCAAACATGTGACAGCAAGTCAATGCATAAAAACACACAGACATGGTCAAGAGGTTCAGTTCTTGTTCAGATCAAACATCAGAAAGGGGAAGAAATGTTATCTAGCTGACTTTCACCGTGGAATGATTGCTGGTGCCAGACAGGGTGGTTTGAGTATCTCAGAAACTGCTGATCTCCTGGGATTTTCACACCCAACAGTCTCTGAGAGTTTACAGAGAATGGTGTGAAAAATAACAAAAAACACATCAGTGAGCAGCAGTTCTGTGGGCAAAAAATGTCTTGTTAATGCAAGAGGTCAGAGGATAATGGCCAGATTGGTATAAGCTGACAATAAGGTTGACAGTAACTCAAATAACCACGTGTTACAATACTGGTGTGCAGAGGAGCATCTCTGAATGCACAACACATTGGATCTTGAAGTGGATGGGCTATAGCAGCAAAAGACAACACTGGGTTTCACTCTTTTGGCTTCTTTATTAAGTACACACCTGTACCTAATAAAGTGGCCATTAAGTATAGATTTGCCATAATATCATAGATTTTCTGTTCTAAGTAACTTGATATAAAGTAGTAAATCTATGAACACTTTATAGGCTAAACACCCAAAACTTCTTGAAAACTTGAAGTCCTTCCCAATCCTTCTGTTTTTCCCTATCTGGAGATGTAAAGTGCTCCTTCCCTCTGCTAGTCTGCAGGTCACCCTTGGGCAAGATGTAGCACCTGCTTACTCCACAATCAGGGTCATGTGAAGCTATGGGAGCAGGTGGTGGATGGTCATATGAGCAGCTGGTGCATATCACAAGTCCTGGTTATGTGACCACTGACACCGGGCAGACAATCTTCAGATTCAAATTAAACTTATTGTCATTTAGAAACCACAAATGCAATGCAGTTAAAAAATGAGACGGTGTTCCTCCAGAATGATATCAACAAAGCACATGACAAAACAGACTACACCAGAAAATCCACATAACTTTGGCTATCCCCAATCCAGAGTCCGGAGAGGCTGCTGCGTATTAATATCGCGCTACCATCTTAGCGTGTTCCCCGGAAAGGAGCTCCAAATCCACCAGACAAAACAAGACCAAAAACTAAAGCTACAAGACCTGCACAAAACCACATAGTTACAACAGGGCAAACAATAGCATAATTGATTAAAAAAAAACAGACCATGGGCACGGTAACAATAGTCCAAAGATGTTAAAGGACTATAAGTTCAAAAGAAACCACCACACAGTTTCCACAAGTCCCCAGGGTCCCGACAGACTCGTCATCACACACAGGCGGCAGAAGGGAATACCCCCGCTATGGATTTCCACGGCGCTGCCTGACTCAGCCTCGCAGATTCAGCACACAATGAAATCTCTGAAGAGTATTAATAATTTGGAAGTTTGGTTGATCGCCAAGTTTGGCAAAATGTTTGCAGACGTTGCAGCTCCAGTCAAGAAGCCATCATCAGGGCACAGTTGAGGGTGCCATCACCTCAGAACGCCAGCTACATACTCCTCTGGGATCCAAGTAGATAATGAATAGATGCTGTGATCTGTTTGGCTGGTTTAAGACACTGTGAACGGTTTAACAGTAGAGGATTCTGATGTGGTTGTGAACCAGCCAACCAGATCACGAATCTAATCAATATCTATTCAAACCCCGGAGGAGTATGTGAACCGGCATTCTGAGGAGACAACACCCTCAAATGTGCACTGATAATAGCTTCTCAATTGGACCCAAAATGTCTGCAAACATTTTGCCAATCTCCAAATAGCCAATCTGGGCTACCAATATTCCACAATATATCAAAGTATTGATAATGGCCGGAATCATCCATCTTGTAAAGACACTGCCCAGACGAAGGCAATGGTAAACCACTGTAGAAAAATTTGCCAAGAACGATTTATGGTCTAAGTCCGTGATCGTCCACATCTTACAACATGCCATAGAGAAAGCAAAGAAACATAGAAAACCTACAGTACAATATAGGCCCTTCGGCCCACAAAGTTGAGCTGAACATGTCATTACCTTAGAAATTACTAGGCTTACCCATGGCCCTCTATTTTTCTAAGCTCCATGTACCTATCCAAAAGTCTCCTAAAAGACCCTATCATATCTGCCTCCACCACTGTTGCCAGCAGCCCATTCCACGCACTCACCACTCTCTGCGTAAAAAAAAACTTACCCTTGACATCTCTGTACCTACTCCACAGCACCGTAAGCCTGTGTCCTCTTGTGACAATGATTTCAGCCCTGGGAAAAAGCCTCTGACTATCCACACGATCAATGCCTCTCATCATCTTATACACCTCTATCAGGTCACCTCTCATCCTCCATCGCTCCAAGGAGAAAAGGCCAAGTTCACTCAATCTATTCTCATAAGGCATGCTCCACAATCCAGGCAACATCCTTGTAAATCTCCTCTGTACCCTTTCTATGGTTTCCACATCCTTCCTGTAGTGAAGCGACTAGAACTGAGCACAGTACTCCAAGTGGGGTCTGACCAGGGTCCTATATAGCTGTAACGTTACCTCTCAGCTCCTAAATTCAATTCCATGATTAATGAAGGCCAATGCACCATATGCTTTCTTAACCACAGAGTCAACCTGCACAGCTGCTTTGAGCGTCCTATGGACTCAGACCTCAAGATTCCTCTGATCTTCCACACAGCCAAGAGTCTTACCATTAATACTATATTCTGCCATCATATTTGGCCTACCAAAATGAACCACTTCACACTTATCTGCATTGAATTCCATCTGCCACTTCTCAGCCCAGTTTTGCATCCTATCAATGTCCCGCTGTAACCTCTAACAGCCCTCCACATTATCCACAACACCTCCAACCTTTGTGTCATCAGCAAACTTACTAACACATCCCTCCACTTCCTCATCCAGGTCATTTATAAATATCACGAAGAGTAAGGGTCCCAGAACAGATCCCTGAGGCACACCACTGGTGACCAACCTCCATGCAGAATATGACCCATCTACAACCAGTCTTTGCCTTCTGTGGGCAAGCCAATTCAGGATCCACAAAGCAATGTCCCCTTGGATCCCATGCCTCCTTACTTTATCAATAAGCCTTGCATGGTGTATCTTATCAACTGCCTTGCTGAAATCCATATACACCACCTCTACTGTTCTTCCTTCAACAATGTACTTAGTCACATCTTCAAAAAATTCAATCAGGCTCATAAGGCATGACCTGCCCTTGACCAGGACCCTATATAGCTGCAACATAATGATGATAGAATAATGATGATCAAAAGCATCCTGTTATTATAGCAACTGCTCTGCCCGAGACTACGAGAGTTGTGGACTGCAGCTTAACACTTCACAAAAACAGCTCCACTTCCTCTCCACTCACCCCCATGGACGCTGTCTACACTTCACGCTGCCTCAGAAAGGCAGCCAAAATAATCATCAATTCCCTCCTTCCCCCTTCCATTGGGCAGAGGATACAAATGACCGCAAGCTCGTACCACCAGCCTCAAGGACTGGTTTTATCTTGCATTTATAAGAATATTGAACTGATAAGATGGACACTTGACCTCACAATCTACCTTATCCTAGCCCTTGCAGTTTAATATCTGCCTGCACTGCACTTCTTCTGTAACTGTAACACTTTATTCTGCATCCACTTATTGCTTTTCCACTGTGCTCCCTCGATGTGCTGATGTTGTAAAATGATTGGCACGGTCAGCATGCTTTCCATTGTACCTCAGTCCATGTGATAATAATAACCCAGTTAACCAAAATTTACCAATTTGTTTCCTTTCATAAACCAAATCAAAGGGGAAGACTCAGAAATTCCTCTGTCAGTTGCATTATTCACCAGCAGAGGGAGTTACCCGCAAGTTTCCTGGGGAAGAGAATGCATGTGTTCCGGGTGCATGTCTGGGGCAACTTGAGCACTAAGGTTGTTCACACTGCTGATCTGCAAAGCTTCCATATAATTACATTGATCTCATTCAAAGCACTCCACAGTCTACATCAGCAAACTGGTGAGCGAGAATCTCCAAATTAAAGACCTAGAAGGATCAGAAGAGGACATTCCAACCTTTCATACCTGCTTCACCATTCATGAAGATCCCGGCTGATCTTTCACCTCTTCTTATGCACTGACCCGGAATCTCTTGATTTCTAGAAACCTCTGCTTTGAACGAACCCTACAACTAAGCCTCCACAGTGCTCAGGACTAAAGAATGTCGAAGTCTTACCGTTCGCTGAGTGAAGACATTTTTCCTCACTTCAGTCCTGATTCTGAGAGGGACTACATCTTATTCTAGGCATTATTCTTAATGGCAGCTTTTACCCAAAGCATAGGTCAGGGTTGATAATACGAATCCCACTGTGGTGCTAGCTATACCCTGCAATAGCAGGCCTAACCTTACAAAGCTGATTTCTGTTAAAAGCTGCAAGCCCAATCTATAGGAGCCACATAGGTTCTCACAATCAAACTGATGGCATGAACATCAATTTCTCCAACTTCAGGTAATCTCTTCCCCACACTCCTACTCTTTTTTTTCTTTCTCTATTGCCCATTCTGGCTATCCTCTCATCCTTTCACTTCTCTTCACCTGCCCATCACCTCCCTCTGGTGCCCCTCCTCCTTCCCTTTCTCCCATGATCCACTGTTCTCTCCTGTCAGATTCTTTCTTATTCAACTTTTCACCTCTTCCACCTATCTCCTCCAAGTTTCTCACTTCATCCCCTCGCCCCCACCCACCATCGCCCACCACCTGGTCTCACCTATCACCTGCCCGCCTCCCTCCACCTTCTTATTCTGGCTTCAGCTCCCTTCCTTTCTAGTCCTGAGGAAGGATCTTGGCCTGAAATGTTGCCTGCTAATTCCCTCCCACAGACTTGCTGAGATCCCCCGGTACTGTGTGTGTGTGTTGCTCAAGATTTCGAACACATGTAGAATCTCTTGTGTTTACCACAGTTTTTAAAGTGTACTCTGCTTTCACCAGGTTTGGTGTCCCAGCTTCCCCTGTAGCTGGCTATGCAGAGACATATCGAATAGGTAAACTAAAGTAAGGGAAATGTAAGGAAGTGGTTCTATTGGGTGAATCAAGTAGGAGCATTAAACCACCGAGAGCAGATGGCCAAGATGCTGTAGGTGTGTCATACTTTAAAGGAAGGAATGTGATTTTGCCCAGAGTGAGCAGGGATTCTGACTGCTGCCTGAGATAGAGAACATATCTTACGGGCATAGGTTGAGTGAGCTAAGGCTTTTCTCTTCAGGTTGAAGGAGAATGAGATTTGACTTACTAGTATCTTATAAGAGGGATAGGGTGGACAACCATTGACTTCTTCCCAGGGCAGAAATGGCTAATACAAGGGGCATAACTTTAAGATGATTGGGGGAAAGTATAGAGGGGGGGAATGCCAAAGATAACCATTTTATACAGAGAGTGGTGGGTTCACGGGACATGCTGCTGGGGTGCTGAAAGAGGCAGATACATTAGGAACATTTCTTAGATAGTTCTTAGATAGGTACATGGATGAAAGAAAAATGGAGAAAATGTAGGAGCAAAGGGTTAGATTGATCTTGCAGTAGGTTAACAGGTTGGCACAGCATCGCGGGCAGAAGATCCTGTACTTTTCTATGTTCTTACCTGCCTTACAAACTATTTTTGCACCATTTGCGCAAATCAGTCCTGGGTGTAAACAAATTGGGAGCCTTCTGACTTCCTGAAATGTTATTGTTATACAGCTTAGTTTGAAAGTGGGTTGAAAAATTATTAGGGATGAAGGGGGAAATGTTTGCTGGTTCAGAATAAATTAGTCAGGATGTAGAGCTTAGGGAGAGGATACAAGACAGATTCACTAGGATAATATCTGCAACACAAAGAAAACCTGAGACATCGCAAAGATGTGATTTGATGAAGATAGTTATGGGGAGATAGAGCAAGAACAGTGACTGATGTGAGACTCCACTAAAATGCATAGATCAGCAAAGATTCCATTCAGATGTTTGTTCACAGGTGCACATTCAATACCTGCTGTCCATTTGAAGTTCACCAATTTAATACCAATGCCACCAGTGAATCTTCTCAGACTTAGTCCCCGTGTGATACATTGAATGCTGTATTTACTTAAAGTTATATTCTATAAACCTGATGCTGCATTATATTCTCCTGTGGCCATATTGTTTTCTCCAAGTGCTCTGGTTTCCTCCCACATTCCAAAGACGTATGGGTTAGTACGTTGGCATTGAAAACATGGTGGCACTTGCGTCGCCTGCACATAATTTGATTGTGCTCACCACTGATGCAAACAATGCGTTCCACTGTAGTTTTCAATGTTTTGATGTACATGTGACAAGTAAAGCTAATCTTTCTTTAATCTTTCCTTTTTACTTAGATGGATCTAGAGTATAGTGCAATAAACACTTGCTCAATTATGAAAGGCAATTCTTCCCACCAGTCTGTTTAGTCATATAATTTCCACCAAAGATTCAGTACATTGTGCTTAATGTCATTTACCACCTTATGCTCAATTACGTAATATCTGCAGGTGAATATACACTTCTCTGGTGAGCCAGGTCTTCACTACGCATATTATCATCACACATACATTTTACAACATGTTGCTGACAACATTCAGTAATTTTATGAACAACAATGGTTTTACAATTTGTCTGTAGGAATTCTGTCAATTGATAAGTTACACTCAGTGGTTGTTTTATTACCTGCACCAATACAACTGCTCTTTTTGCAAACATCTAATCAGCCAATCATGGGGTAGCAATTCAATGCATAGAGGACGTGGTGAGGAGGTTCAGCTGTTGTTCAGACCAAACATCCAAATGGGGAAGAAATGTGATCTAAGTGACTTTGACTGTGGAATGATTGTTGGTGCCAGATGAGATGGTTTGAGTATCTCAGAAACTGCTGATCTCCTGGGATTTTCACACACAACCGAGTTTAGCGAGTGGTGTGAAAGAAATGAAAACATCCAGTGAGCTACAGTTCTGCAGGCAAAAATGCCTTGTTAATGAGAGAGGTCAGACGAGAATGGTTGAAGTTGACAGGAAGGAGACAGTAACTCAAATAACAAACCACGTATTATAACAGTGATGTGCAGAGGAGCATCACTGAATTCACAAAATATTGCACCTTAAAGAGGTTGGACCATAACAGCAGAAGACCACAAATATTCACTATGGTCACTTTATTGGGTAAAGGAGTTAGCTACTAAAGTAGCCATTGAGTCTATGATCAAAGTAAAATTTGCTATCAGAGTACATGTATGTCACCACAAAGAACATGAGATTCTTCTCCTGTGGGCATACTTAGAATTCTATGGAACAGTAACTGTAAACAAGATCAATAGACAACAGACTGCAAAGAAACAAATAGCAATAAACAACAAGCATGAAATAACAATATAACAGTCCTTAAACGAGTGTAGCAATTCCCCTTTGTTCAAGAGCCTGATGGTTGACGGGTAGTAACGGTTCTTGAACCTGGTGGTGTGAGTCCCGAAGCACTTGTACCTTCCACTAGATGACAACAATGAGAAAAGAGCATGGCCTGGGTGATGAGGATCTTCGATGATGGACATTGCTTTTCCACAGCAATATTTCATGTAGATGTGCTCAATGATTGGGAGGGTTTACCCGTGATGTACTGGGCTGAATCTGCTACCTTTTGTATGATTTTCCACTCAAAGGCTTTGGTGTTCCCATACCAGGGCGTAATGTCAGCACACCTTCCACCACACATCTATAGAAGTTTGCCAAAGTTTTTGATGACATGCCGAACCTCTACAGACCCCTGAGGAAATAGAGGCGCTGTTGTGCTTTCGTCTCAATAATATTTATACGATGGGTCCAGGACAGGTCCTCTGAGATAGTGACACCCAGGAAGTTAAAGTTACCGACCCTCGCCACCTCTGATCCTCCGATAGTTACTGGCTCATGGACCTCTGACTTCCCTCTCCTGAAGTCTATGATCAGCTTATTAATATTGAGTGAGAGATTGTTGTTATTACACCACTCAGTCAAATTTTCAATCTTCCTCCCAAATGCTGAGCATCACCCCCTTTCATACAGCCCACAACAGTGGTGTCATCAGCAAATTTGTATGTGGTGTTGGAGCTGTACTTAACCACATAGTCACAGGTGTAAAACGAGTAGAGCAGGGGGCTAAATACACATCCCTGCAGTGCTCCTGTGCTGATGGAAACTGTGGAGGAGATGTTTTTGCCAATCTGAACTGACTGGGGTCCACAAGTGAGGAAATCCAGGATCCAATTGCACAAAAGAGTAATTGAGCCCCAGGTCTTGGAGCTTACTGTTCAGTTGTGAGGAGATGATGGTGTTAAATACCAAGCTCTAATTGATAAAGAGCATTCTAATATATACACCTTTGATGTTCCAGGACTGTGTGAAAAGCCAAAAAGATAGCACGTAGACCTGTTGCTTCAGTAGACAAATTGGAGTGTATCCAAGTCGCCACTCAGGCAGGAGCTGATATGCTTCAGCACCAGCCTCTCAAAACACTTTATCACTGTGGATGTAAGTCATTTAGACAGATTACCACACTCTTTTTGTGCACCGGTACGACTGAAGCCTGCTTGAAGCAGATGGGTACCACACACTGCCCGAGAGAGAAGTTGAAGATATCTGTAAATACACCAGCCAGTTAGTCAGCACAGCTCTTCAGTACTCGACCAGGTACTCCGTCCAGACCAGACGCTTTCCTTGGATTCACTCCCTTGAAGGCAGCCTGCACGTCATCTTCAGTTACTGAGACCAAAGGATCATCGGGAGACATGGGGGTGTGCGATAGTTCCTCCTTTTCTGGTGGTCATAGAAGGCACTGAACTCATCTAGAAGCTTATCTGGTCTAGTGTGTTGGGATCTCTGATGCAACAGGTTATGTGCTGGTGATAACTGGACAGGGTTTTCTTCAGACAGGCCTGCTTAAAGTTGCCAATAATAATTTGAATTACTTTAGGGCAGCCCGTTTCCCGTTCAGAGACAGCGTCGTGCAGTTTCACAAGTTCTTTCTTATAATCGGCCACTAGCCATATGTAAACTGTGGTCAGGATCATGGATGAGAATTCTCAAGGAAAGTAGAATGGTCTACACTTAATCATCAGTTGTTGTAGGTCAGGAGAACAAGAAGTTGACGTAACCCCAACATCAGTGCACCAACGAGAATTGACTAAAAAGCATAAGCCACCACCTCTTTCCTTACCAGGATTTGAGGTTCAATCCAATCAGAAAATTGTAAAACCTTCGGATCGGATAACTGCATCCAGAGTATTTACCATTAACCAAAGTCTCAATGCAATAAACAATTGAGATCTGTCTCATCTGCCTCTGGTACAGCAGCCTTGCCCTGAAATTGTCTATATTAATTCAAGTGACTATACATTTGCTAATAAAATGGCAGGCGGAGGAAGTCTCATCCTTCTGCATTTCAGCCTGGTTTGAATCCCGCCTCTCCTGCTGCGTTTTTGGCCTTGGCGTTGTCCCCCTTAAAGGCGCCGCACTTAATGGCTCCGCATTTAACCGTCAAGCATGAGATCTGAAGTTCATTGATGTAATTTCGTAGTCCGTTGAGGAAATTTACAAGCTACAGATTGCAGCCAAAGTAGTTCAAAAGGAATACATTTAGGAGGAAAACTAGTACAAATTCCTGCAGCCCGCAGAGTCGCCGACGTACACTGGTGCCATCTTGTTCTAATAGATCCATGAATACCCTGATCTGTAATTTTCAGGACGCATGATATATTATTAGTCAATAACTCCATTAACATCATTCATGTGATAAATAAACAAAGAAAAAGATAAACAAGAGAGGCCTTAGACAATTTTTGTGATGTCATTAATCACAAGGGCAAATTACTAAATGTCATTGGGCCCTGTCAATAAAGTCACCATGTTTAGTATCTAACTCTAAGTTATTAATTTCACTGTTTCTCAGTATTCACAAAGGAAATGGTCTCTGTAGTTGAAGAATTCAGAGAAGGAGATGGTGAAGTTTTCCATAACCAATGAGGAGCTGCTTGATACCCCAGCAGGTGTAACGGTGGGTAAATCACCCGGACCGGAGGAGATGTACAGTGAGGATCGTTCTGACTGGTTGCATCACAACCTGGTATGGAGCCTCAGGATCATAGGAGGCTGCAGACCATTGTGGGCTCAGCAAGTTCCTTCGTGGGCATAACCCTCCCAATCACAGAGGACAGCGTTCATCATTAAACACTCTCCCCATCTGGGACATGGCTTCTTTGTGATACTACAATTGGGAGAGGCACAGGAGCCCATAATCAACGCTTCCTACCCTCCACCATCAGACTTCTGAATACTATCTCATTATTTGTCTTTTGCATTATTTATTTAATTGTGGAACATCATTGTTTTTATGTCTTGCCCAGTACTATAGCTCTGGTGCTCCGGATCCTAATTCATGTTTTAATTGATATTCAGAGTAAAGAGCAACCTTAAAACTTTTGTTCAATATCTCCTACTATTGTATTTCAATAAATTCTGGTCTTCTGGTCAAGATACCGCTTGCATACAATGCTCCTTCAGTTGACATTTTCTGGATAGATAATGAAGCCATAGATTTCATTTCTTTTATGTCTGTTACATTTGTCTTTCATCTTGACTGGGATTCTGGAGATTGTTTGGGTGTTTCAACACTCTGCCATCTCCGAGAGGATTCTGGGAGGCAGAGGCAGCGTGCGTGAACCTCGTGGCACGAAGGCTGAGGGGCAGGATGTGAGCCGAAGTTCAACTCCATATCGCTGAATAAAGTTTCCATTGTTTGCCAATTAAAATGAAGAGGGAGACTGAAACAGTGAGGGAAATCCGGAAGGTGGGTGCTAGCTGCTTGCCTTTTGATCACTGGTGGGATCGCTCTACTACGGGAGAAGGGAGACTGCCTTTTGATCACTGGTGGGACCAGTCTGCATCTGGGGAGTGGGGAGACTGCCTTTTGATCACTGGTGGGACCAGTCTGCATCTGGGGAGTGGGGAGACTGCCTTTTGATCACTGGTGGGATCGCTCTACTACCGGAGAGGGGAGACTGCCTTTTGACCACTGGTGGGAGCAGTCTGCATCTGGGGAGTGGGGAGACTGCCTTTTGATCACTGGTGGGATCGCTCTACTACCGGAAAGGGGAGACTGCCTTTTGATCACTGGTGGGAGCAGTCTGCATCTGGGGAGTGGGGAGACTGCCTTTTGATCACTGGTGGGACCAGTCTGCATCTGGGGAGTGGGGAGACTGCCTTTTGATCACTGGTGGGATCGCTCTACTACCGGAGAGGGGAGACTGCCTTTTGACCACTGGTGGGACCAGTCTGCATCTGGGGAGTGGGGAGACTGCCTTTTGATCACTGGTGGGATCGCTCTACTACCGAAAAGGGGAGACTGCCTTTTGATCACTGGTGGGAGCAGTCTGCATCTGGGGAGTGGGGAGACTGCCTTTTGATCACTGGTGGGATCGCTCTACTACGGGAGAAGGGAGACTGCCTTTTGACCACTGGTGGGACCAGTCTGCATCTGGGGAGTGGGGAGACTGCCTTTTGATCACTGGTGGGATCGCTCTACTACCGTAAAGGGGAGACTGCCTTTTGATCACTGGTGGGACCAGTCTGCATCTGGGGAGTGGGGAGACTGCCTTTTGATCACTGGTGGGATCGCTCTACTACCGGAAAGGGGAGACTGCCTTTTGATCACTGGTGGGACCAGTCTGCATCTGGGGAGTGGGGAGACTGCCTTTTGATCACTGGTGGGATCGCTCTACTACCGGAGAGGGGAGACTGCCTTTTGACCACTGGTGGGACCAGTCTGCATCTGGGGAGTGGGGAGACTGCCTTTTGATCACTGGTGGGACCAGTCTGCATCTGGGGAGTGGGGAGACTGCCTTTTGATCGCTGGTGGGACCAGTCTGCATCTGGGGAGTGGGGAGACTGCCTTTTGGTCACTGGTGGGACCAGTCTGCATCTGGGGAGAGGGGAGACTGCCTTTTGATCACTGGTGGGATCGCTCTACTACGGGAGAAGGGAGACTGCCTTTTGACCACTGGTGGGACCAGTCTGCATCTGGGGAGTGGGGAGACTGCCTTTTGATCACTGGTGGGACCAGTCTGCATCTGGGGAGTGGGGAGACTGCCTTTTGACCACTGGTGGGAGCAGTCTGCATCTGGGGAGTGGGGAGACTGCCTTTTGATCACTGGTGGGACCAGTCTGCATCTAGGGAGAGGGGAGACTGCCTTTTGATCACTGGTGGGATCGCTCTACTACGGGAGAAGGGAGACTGCCTTTTGACCACTGGTGGGACCAGTCTGCATCTGGGGAGTGGGGAGACTGCCTTTTGATCACTGGTGGGATCGCTCTACTACCGGAAAGGGGAGACTGCCTTTTGATCACTGGTGGGAGCAGTCTGCATCTGGGGAGTGGGGAGACTGCCTTTTGACCACTGGTGGGACCAGTCTGCATCTGGGGAGTGGGGAGACTGCCTTTTGATCACTGGTGGGACCAGTCTGCATCTGGGGAGTGGGGAGACTGCCTTTTGGTCACTGGTGGGACCAGTCTGCATCTGGGGAGAGGGGAGACTGCCTTTTGATCACTGGTGGGACCAGTCTGCATCTGGGGAGTGGGGAGACTGCCTTTTGATCGCTGGTGGGACCAGTCTGCATCTGGGGAGTGGGGAGACTGCCTTTTGGTCACTGGTGGGACCAGTCTGCATCTGGGGAGAGGGGAGACTGCCTTTTGATCACTGGTGGGACCAGTCTGCATCTGGGGAGTGGGGAGACTGCCTTTTGATCACTGGTGGGACCAGTCTGCATCTGGGGAGTGGGGAGACTGCCTTTTGACCACTGGTGGGAGCAGTCTGCATCTGGGGAGTGGGGAGACTGCCTTTTGACCACTGGTGGGAGCAGTCTGCATCTGGGGAGTGGGGAGACTGCCTTTTGATCACTGGTGGGACCAGTCTGCATCTGGGGAGAGGGGAGACTGCCTTTTGATCACTGGTGGGATCGCTCTACTACGGGAGAAGGGAGACTGCCTTTTGACCACTGGTGGGATCGCTCTACTACCGGAAAGGGGAGACTGCCTTTTGATCACTGGTGGGACCAGTCTGCATCTGGGGAGTGGGGAGACTGCCTTTTGATCACTGGTGGGACCAGTCTGCATCTGGGGAGTGGGGAGACTGCCTTTTGACCACTGGTGGGAGCAGTCTGCATCTGGGGAGTGGGGAGACTGCCTTTTGATCACTGGTGGGACCAGTCTGCATCTGGGGAGTGGGGAGACTGCCTTTTGATCACTGGTGGGACCAGTCTGCATCTGGGGAGTGGGGAGACTGCCTTTTGACCACTGGTTGGAGCAGTCTGCATCTGGGGAGTGGGGAGACTGCCTTTTGATCACTGGTGGGATCGCTCTACTACCGGAAAGGGGAGACTGCCTTTTGATCACTGGTGGGAGCAGTCTGCATCTGGGGAGTGGGGAGACTGCCTTTTGATCACTGGTGGGACCAGTCTGCATCTGGGGAGTGGGGAGACTGCCTTTTGATCACTGGTGGGATCGCTCTACTACCGGAGAGGGGAGACTGCCTTTTGACCACTGGTGGGACCAGTCTGCATCTGGGGAGTGGGGAGACTGCCTTTTGATCACTGGTGGGATCGCTCTACTACCGGAGAAGGGAGACTGCCTTTTGACCACTGGTGGGACCAGTCTGCATCTGGGGAGTGGGGAGACTGCCTTTTGATCACTGGTGGGATCGCTCTACTACCGGAAAGGGGAGACTGCCTTTTGATCACTGGTGGGACCAGTCTGCATCTGGGGAGTGGGGAGACTGCCTTTTGATCACTGGTGGGATCACTCCACTACCGGAGAGGGGAGACTGCCTTTTGACCACTGCTGAGATTGCTCTGCTGCCGGAGAGGGAAGGCCAGCCATTGTGCCCAGAGAATGTTACCCAGGTTTTTGCATTTTGGATATAGACTTGGACTATAGACTTTTTTCCAGACTTAGATTTTTTTTACTTTCTGTGTCTTTTGCCCAATCTTTTTCACTCTTTTGTGTGGGGGGTGGGGGTGGGGGGATTTGGGGGTCGACGTTTCTGTTCCATTTTTGTTTCCGTTTTTTGTGTGGGGAGGAAGGATTTGGGAGTTGATGATCGTGCTGCCGTTCTTTTCTTTCTTGGTTTTGTGGCTATCTGAGAAGAATTTCAGAGATATATACTTTGATAATAAGTGAACCTTGGAACCTTTGAAATAGAGCTGGGAGATATACACTCAGTGGCCACTTTATTAAGTATACCTGTACACCTGCTCATTAATGCAAATATGTAATCAGCCAATCACATGGCAGCAACTCAATGCATAAAAGCATGCAGATGTGGTCAAGATGTTCAGTTGTTGTTCAGACCAAACATTAGAATGTGAAAGAAGCATGACTTTGAATGTAGAATGATTATTGGTGCCAGACAATGCGGTTTGAATACCTCAGAAACTGCTGGTCTCCCGGGCTTTTCAAGCACAATAGTCTCTAGAGTTTACAGAGAATGCTGTGAAGAACAAAAAATATCCTGTGACCGGTAGTTCTGTGGGTGAAAATGCCTTGTTAATGAGAGAGGTCAGAGGAAAATAAGCAGACTGGTTCAAGCTGACAGGAGGGCAACAGTCACCCAGGTAACCATGTGTTACAACACTGATGTGCAGAAGAGCATCCCTGAACCCATAACACATCAAACCTTGAAGTGGAAGGACTACGACAGCAGAAGACCATGAACGTACACTCAGTGCCCATTTTATTAGTTACAGGGGGTGGCTACTAAAGTGGCCACTGAGTGTATCCCTCATTTGTTCCTTTTTTTAATTCACACGCTAGATTAGATTAGATCATTGTCACATGCACAAGGAAGCAATGAAATTCTTGTCTGCATGAAGCTCACGGAGTAGACAGTATGCATGTTAATAATGTGGCCGGTGGTGTAGTGGCATCTGCACCGGACTTTGAGGCAAGCGGCCCCGGGCTCGAATCCGGCCGTCTCCTTGCACGCTTTCCATCCGTGCTAGGATTCGGCCTCGCAAAACAGACAAAAGTGCTAAAGAAACGGCAAGGTTGCTGCCCAGTGCACCAAAAGACGCAAAAAGGAACAACACATGGTAATAATATGAGGCTCTCCACTGGTCAGGTTCAACCATGGATATTGCCTCATACACAATACAGCTAATAAAGTGGCCACTGAGACATATAATATCTCAAATGCATACCACTCTATCAATAATAGCAATTTTTCAAATATGGTTCAGGGCACTAAAAGGCTGGTTCCAAAACAAGGGAGAAATTTGATTTGAAGGCAGTTCAATAATAAACACTTTATTTAAGCCTCAGGTTCTCCCCATGGCTTCATGTTACTAAACCCATTGCCAGCATCATGCATGGGTAACTTAACATTATTATGCTTGGCCCATGACCACTCAAAGATGCCAGTGAGTATCAATGAGTAACAGTCAATACTACATTGCTGTTAACCCGCTGTGTGAAGAGGGCTTCTTGGTTTTAGACCGGTGTTTAACACGGTATGCCGGTGCATTTGACAACAACCATGGAATCAGTTCTACGATCAAACATACTTGGGCTTATGTCATATGGAACTCACTAACACGAAAATATCCCATCTCCTTCCCATGATTAAAGTATTTCCAGGGTTTTCTTTTGCGTACACTTGCATTTATTTTTGTCCTGTGTAATGAAACTCCTTATTTCTCAGCAAACACCGTCCCAGAAAAATGCTCCCAGCTGTAAGTATTTATCCAATTGCCAGTTATGTTCGGAGGCACTCGAAAAACATTAATCACATTGTTTTAGGCAGCTACTGTTTTGAATAATTTCATGTTCCACTTTAAAAAAATAAGTAAAATTAAACAAGGATGGATAGCAGAACCTGTAAGACTAGAAAGGGTGTTTTTGCTGTCACCATGGTTTCTCAACTGTAAGTTGCAGTTATTGACACTGAAGTAATTTCATTTTACATTTAATTTAATTTTGGACCAGCTTTCCTCGCACCGTCATCACTCACTGTCAACATAAAAGCTTTTGAGTAGGAAATCACTTTTCTAGCTATGTTTACAGAAAGTAAGCCAAGTGAAAATTATAGAAACTAAAAATATCCTGGCTGGGTTTTAACGTATATGCAATAAATAGATTCATATGAAGGACAGGTTCACTATTCCTTAATGGAGACATTCTCAGTACAAAGTACATCCAAAATCAATGATAAGAGTATAAGACATAGGAGCAGAATTATGCTATTCGGCCCATCGAGTTCATTCCGCCATTCCATCATGGCTGATTTATTATCCCTCTCAACCTCATCTTCCTGCCCTCCCCCATAACCTTTGATTCCCTTGCTAATCAAGAACCTATCATCCTCTGCTGTAAATATATCCAGTAGTTTGGCCTCCACGCACCCATCTGTGGCAATCATTTCTACAGATTCACCACCTTCTGTCTAAAGAAATTCCTCTTCAGCTGTGTTCTAAAGGGACGTCCTTGTACTGTGCCCTCTCGTCCTTGACTCTCCCACTATAGGAAACATACTCTCCATGTCTGCTGTATCTTTCTTTCTTTTTATATCTTTTTATTAATTTTAAACAAACATAAGAGAAACATAGATACAGAGAGTTTGAGAATACATAATTAATAGGTTAAAGTATAAATACAAATAGATGATAATCCATATATAATAACCTCCCAAACTCATAGTAATTATGAAAAAAGGAGTAAATAAGAAAAAAAACCTCCAAAAAAAAACCTAACCAACGTGGGCCATTGCATTCTGTCAAATATACACAGCAGCGTCAATAACTCCGTACCTACATCCAAATAATTAAGGATAATAAAAGTAAGGTTTAGAAAAAGTCAGTTTAGCTCATATGAAAATGTTGAATAAATGGTCTCCAAGTTTCTTCAAATTTAATTGAAGGGTCAAAAACAACACTTCTAATTTTTTCTAAACTCAAACAAGAAATAGTTTGAGAAAACCACTAAAATATGGTTGGAGGATTAATTTCTTTCCAATTCAATAGGATAGATCTTCTAGCTGTTAACATAACAAATGCAATCATCCGCCGAGCTGAGGGGGATAAACAACTATTATCCACCATTGGTAAACCAAAAATTGCAGTAATAGGATGCGATTGCAATTTAATATTCAGAACTTTTGAAATAATACCAAAAATATCTTTCCAATAATTTTGCAAGCAGGGGCAAGACCAAAACATGTGGGTCAATGAAGCAACTTCAGAATGACATCTGTCACAGGTTGGATTAACATAAGAATAAAATCGAGCAAGTTTATCCTTAGACATGTGAGCCCTATGTACAACCTTAAATTGTATGAAGTCATGTTTAGCACAAATAGAAGAAGAATTGACTAACTGTAAAATTTTCTCCCACTGCTCAGTGGGTATAAGACAATGAAATTCTTTTTCCCATTCCTTCTTAATTTTTCCTGATACTTCTGGCTGTATTTTCATGATCATATTATAAACGATGGCTACTAAACCCTTCTGGCAAGGATTCAGAGCTAAAAAAATTTCCGTAATATCCATTGGACATAATTTCGGAAAAAACTGTAACATGTTATTCAAGAAATTTCTAACTTGCAAGTATCTAAAAAAATGAGTTTTAGGCAAATTATATTTATTAGATAGCTGTTCAAAGGACATAAAACTATTGTCTAAAAATAGATCACGAAAACCTTTTGTTTTCCATAATACAAAGGCTTGATCCATAAAAGAGGGCCGAAAAAGAAATTAGATATAATAGGGCTTGATAAGATAAATTTATCTTGTACAGATTTACATTCCAAATTTACCCATTGTGGCCAAGATACTATAATCGATTCTTGTGTCCAAAATATTAAATATCGAATATTGACTGCCCAATAGTAAAATCTCAGGTTTGGCAAAGCCAAACCACCCTCCTTCTTAGGCTTCTGTAAATATTTTTTACTTAATCTAGGATTTTTATTCTGCCACACATACGAGGATATTTTGGAGTCAATAATATCAAAAAAAGATTTAGGAATAAAAGTTGGTAATGCTTCTGTATCTAAGCCTTTCAATATTCAATATTCGTTTGATTTCTGAATCAATAGATATGCTTCTGCCCTTATTCACTCTAAACATTTGTAATTCTGCAACCCAGGAGTTAATGATGTAATAGCTAAAGATTTAAGAAAGAAAAATTGAGAGAGTGCGAAAATCTAAATCGTGCCTTTCCTGGTCTTATGATGTCCTAAAGCATTTTAGAGCCACGAACTTTTGCTACAGGAAAAAATCAGCCACTTGATATTAATAACAGTCTAATTATTAACAGACTGTTATTATGATCAAGTGGCTGATTTTCCCTATAACAAACTTAATATTGATATGCAACTGTTTAATACATTTTAACCATGTTCTTCATTTTGTCTAATTTTTGGCAGAAACTTAGAGGTCTTACAGGACAAAGTTAACATACAATTTTTACAAAAGCACCGTTTAGAGTGTCCTGACCAACTGCATCACCATTTAGTAAGGGAATTGCAAGGCATCTGACCACAAGTCTCTATATTGCAATGGGAGGACCGCTAAGAGGATCATAGGGATCTCTCTTCCATTATCCAAGATATTTATCCAGATCACTGTGTACACAGAGCCCTTAGCATTGTCAATGATCCGCCCCATCATCCAACAATCTCTTAGACCCCTACCATCAGTTAGGCAGGAGGCACTGTTGCATTCGGACAAGGACTATTAGGAGGGGAAACAGCTTCTTCCAAGTAGCCTTGAGATTACTGAACCTCTGCCACCACCCAGATCTATTCACATTTGAAATGCCATTAGTATTATATTGTTTACTTTTTAACATGTTGCAAATGCACTTTATTATTTGTTAATTTATTTGTGGTAATAATACTTTATGTATTGTGAGTGAGTTATATGTACTGTGCTGTGAACCTTAGTCCGGAGGAATGTTGTTTAGTTGGTGGTATAGATGTGTACGGTTGAATGACAATAAATTTGAACTTGAACCTGAAGGTTAGTACCTTATATACAATACCACTTAGCAAAATGCCATATGAAGACATTATAAGTGTTAAAGAAGTACTAATGCTGTTATTTCTAGCCCTTCATATCAATTCCAACAGCATGTTCTTCCATTTATAACCAAAGGTCTGACTGCCAATGGTACAATAATTAAATTCCAAGGTCATTAACAGGCCAGATTTGGAGGAGTGCCAAGATCTCAGAGAATTCAGGGTGGAGTAGATTACAAAGATAGAGAAGATGAAGGCCATGGTGCAAGCTAAGAACAAAGATGATAATATTTTTAAATCAAGGCATTATTTAATATGCTGCCAAATACATGCTTCACTTCTTAAAGGTAGTAAGTGATCTTAAAGGACACATAGTAAGTGTGGGTTGTTGCACTTTAGGACATACTGAAGAGCTTTGGATAATAGAACAAGGGATGTCAGACAACCAACTCAAGGACTATATCAATAATACAGCCTAAAATTTTATGATGTGTAGTCTACATGTATTCTTTATGATTGAATTTATCCATATTAAAGGGTGGGCATAAGTCTTGTAAGCCAATTAAATAGTTTTGAATTTCTGGTGAAGAGTCTCGGCCAGAAATGTCAGCTCTTTATTCCTCTCCGGCGATTCTGACTGACCTGCTGAGTTTCTCCAGCATCTTGTGTGTGTAGAATTGCTTTACGTATATTTGCAAAATACTCTCGTCTGATACATCCTCAGATTAATTGAAGCTTAGAATGGCCAAAAATTTTTAAACAAAATAAAACTTATAAAGGAAGTTATGCGTCATTAATATAAATAATTTTATCCATCAACCTATTCCTCAACTGTCATTGAAATTTGCATTTTAAGATCTCAAATTTCCTGTGAAAGGCTACAGGATACTTTTACCTCTCAAAAAGCATCCTAAGTTTTCAATCACAACTTTGCAATGTGAACATCTGCAGTTTATAGAATTTCCCAGTTTACAATCAGCTGGGGTCAATGTTAATGTCAGCTCTTTATTCTTCCTCCATAGATGCTGTCTGAGCTGTGGAGTTCCACCCAGTACTTTGTGTGAGTGTGGAAAGTGTGTGTTGCTCAAGGCTTCTAGCATCTGCAGAATCTCTCATGTTTTTGAAATGCTGGAGGGACTTGGCAGGTCAGGCAACATCTCTGGAAGGGAATAAACAGTTGACTTTTCGAAATGAGACCCTTCATCGCTCCATAAAAGCTGCCTGGCCTGCTGAGAGTTCTTCCAGCAATTTGTGGGTTGCTCTGAATTTCCAGCATCTGCAGAATCTCTTGCTTTTATGATATTCGCACCTCTGCTTCAACTTCAGCATTATTCATTATACTCCTTTTAATTCAGGTACGCATTGTTTAGCACAGGCAAATACTTTTTAATCTGGAATGGAATGCTCTCCTCGATGCTGATGCGAGGATGTTTTCAGAATTCTGAGATTTATGTGATAATTGGACTGGAGTTTATATTGGCCTCCTTTGGTTTTCAGTGTTTTCTTTCTCGTTGCCAACTAGCAAGTGGGTGATATGTTACTTTTTGTGTGAGGGAGAGGTTGAGAATTTGTGGTCTGATGTTCTTGTTGGAATTTTTTGTATGGATGATCTGTTAGCTTTTGTGTGTAAGAGAGGGGTTTTGCATTTGGATGTTATTGTCGCTGTTCTTTTCTCTGAGGGAGGGAGTTGGGGGTTGATGTTATTGTCATTGTTTTTTTTGCAAGAAAGGGGGTGGCGATTTGGGGTTTGATGTTCCAGCTGCCATTTTCCATGTGGGCACTTTGTTAGTTTTTGTGCAAGAGAAGAGGGTGGGGTGTGGGGTTTGCGAGTTTTGTTTTTTTTTCTTTTTCTTTTTCATATGGGGGGGGGTTGATGTCTTCTCTTCCAACATGGTTTTTCTGTATTTCGTGGTTATCTGGAGAAGATGATGTTGTATCGTACATGCATACTTTGATGGAACCTTTGATGAAATAAATTGCAGGAAACAAATGAAGATTCAGCATGCCATCCAAAATGCTGACAAACTTCTAGAGATACACAGTGGAGAGCATCCTGACTGGTTGTATCATGGTCTTGTATGGAGACATCCTTGAATGGAAAAGCCTACTGGAAAGTAGTAGATATTGTCCTCCATGGGTAAAGCCCTCCCCACCATTGAGCACATCTATATGGGGCATTGTCGTAGGAAAGCAGCATCCATCATTACAGACCCCCACCATCCAAGCCACGCTCTCTTCTCGCTGCTGACATCAGGAGGTACAGGACACTCAGGCCCGTACCACCAGTTTCAGGAACAATTATGACCCTTCAACCATCAGGCTTCTTAACCAGCTTGGATAATTTCACACAATTCAGCACTGAACTGATTCCATGACCCATGGATTCATTTCCAAGGATTCTACAACTCGTGTTCTCAATATTACTCATTACTTATTTTTATATTATTATTAATTTGGTTCTTCTTCATTTAGAATCAGAATCAGGTTTATTATCGCCGGCATGTGACGTGAAATTTGTTAACTTAGCAGCAGCAGTTCAATGCAATATATAATCTAGCAGAGAAATAATAATAATAATAAATAAGTAAATCAATTATGGTGTATGCATATTGAATAGATTTTTTTAAACATGCAAAAACAGAAATACTGCATATTTTAAAAGAAGTGACGTAGTGTACAAAGATTCAATGTCCATTTAGGAATCGGATGGCAGAGAGGTAGAAGCTGTTCCTGAATTGCCGAGTGTGTGCCTTCAGGTTTCTGTACCTCCTACCTGATGGTAACAGTGAGGAAAGGGCATGCCCTGGGTGCTGGAGGTCCTTAAAAATGGAAACTGCCTTTCTGAGACACCGCTCCCTGAAGATGTCCTGGGTACTTTGTAGGCTAGTACCCAAAATGGAGCTGACTAGATTTACAACCTTCTGCAGCTTCTTTCGGTCCTGTGCAGTAGCCCCTCCATACCAGACAGTGATGCAGCCTGTCAGAATGCTCTCCACTGTACAACTATAGAAGTTTCTGAGTGTATTTGTTGACATGCCAAATCTCTTCAAACTCCTAATAAAGTATAGCCGCTGCCTTGCCTTCTTTATAACTGCATCTGAATGTTGGGACCAGGTTAGATCCTCAAAGATCTTGACACCCAGGAACTTGAAACTGCTCACTCGCTCCACTTCTGATGCCTCTGAGGATTGGTATGCGTTGCTTTGTCTTACCATTCCTGAAGTCCACAATGAGCTATTTCGTCTTACTGACATTGAGTGCCAGGTTGTGGCTGTGGCACCACTTCACTAGTTGGCATATCTCACTCCTACATGCCCTATCTTCACCACCTGAGATTCTACCAATGATGGTTGTATCGTCAGCAAATTTATAGATGGTATTTGAGCTATGCCTAGCCACACAGTCATGTGCCTAGAGAGTAGAGCAGTGGGCGAAGCACATACACCTGAGGTGCGCCAGAGTTGATTGTCAGCGAGGAGGATATGTTATCACCAATCCGCACAGATTGTGATCTTCCAGTTAGGAATTTGAAGATCCAATTGGACAGGGAGTTAAAGAGGCCCAGGTTCTGCAACTTCTCAATCAAGATTGTGGGAATGATGGTATTAAATGCTGAGCTACAATCGATAAACAGCATTCTGACATAGGTGTTTGTGTTTGTATTTGTACAATTTGTTGTCTGTTACACATTGCTTGTTTGTCTGTCTTTGTGTGTAGTTGCTCATTGATTCTATTGCGGTTCTTTGTGTTAACGGTGAATACGCACAGGAAAATGAATCTCAAGGTAGTAAATAGTGACATTTATGTACTTTGATAATAAATTTATTTTGAACTTTGAACAAGTCAGACAGCATCTGTGGACAGAGTAACAGAGTTAATGTTTCCAGTCAAAGTCACTTTGGCATTAATTAAATAGAGGGATAACAGTGTACCACAGTCCAATAGAATCTAACTCATGCCATGTTCAGGGCGACACACACAAAATGCTGGAGGAACTCAGCAAGTCAGGCAGCATCTACAGAGAGGAATAAACAGTCAATGTTTCAGGCTGAGACAATTCAGTCCTGGTGTGACCGTAGATGCTGCATGACCTGCAGAGATACCCCCAGCATTTTGTGTGTGTTGAACAGGATTTAAAGGGTGTTTCATTCATGTACTGAAGTACAGGGTCCATCACAAAATTAAAACCCCATCCTAATCCAAACTGACTCTAACCAACACAAAGCTGTTCTGACCACACACTAACTTTATCCATGCTAGATCCAACATGACTATCAGCATATCTCAAACGTGATATGACAGTCTCAAGCAAGTGTTTCTCATGTAAGTAACTACTTGTCACCTGGATAAGGTAATGAGCCAGGATGACATGTCATAGACCAACCCAACAAAAACCTATAACCTAAACATAAACGTTCATTCAAACTATAGACGGAGACATAACAGAAAGATTTTTACATCTCATATATATGAAGGATGTATGTAATAAAGTCAATTCAATTCAATAAAGTCTGCACAATCCAACCCAACACACATATTAGAATCTAGGGATTTATAGCAATATTTATAGATTATTGATTCCACATTCACAAATGCTCTCAAAAGAGTGGATGGGAAGAGTGGATACAGTGGATATAGAGAGGATGTTTCCTGTAGTAGGGAGTCCAGAACTGAAGGACACAGCATCAGAATAGAAACACATCCCTTTATAACTGAGATGAGGAGGAATTTCTTTAGCCTGAGGATGGTGAATTTGTAAAATTCATTGCCACAGATTGCTACGGAGGCTAAACCTTTGGGTATATTTAAAGCAAATGTTGATAAGTTATTGATTAGTAAGGTCATCAAAGGTTACGGGGAGAAGGCAGGAGAATGGGATTGAGAGAAATAATAAATCAGCCATAATGCAATGGTGGAGCAGGCTTAATTGTCTGAAAGGCCTAATTCTGCTCCTGTGTCTTAGGGTCTTAGGTCAAAAGAACAAGTACCTGAACGCAATTTTATTTCAAACAGGTGACTTAAGCTGTATCACAATTTATGTTCTTCAATTTTAAATCACCAGGAAAAACTAACACCTAAAGGAAATGATAAAAATTGCAGCAATTCTGCCGATGATCAGAAAACAGTGCCGTTTTTTACAGAGACAGTTCCTCTTGAAGTTAAACATCGATTTTTTTCCACAGCAATAAATAATGCTTTTTGAGGATATTATAGAATCCTTTTTTCTGGTTATGGAAATTTATGTTTGTTAAATATTGTATCTGTCAGCAGGCTCACTGATAGTACACTGATCTTTCTACATCTGTCCTCCTGTCTTAGGTTGGGAGGGAATTTCAGGAAATTACACAGCCGTGACCTATGATTTACAGTCCATTAGCTTGAAGATGCAGAATATTTAAAGCCTTGAGGCAGGCACATAATGATCGGTTGAGGAAAATTATTAAGGGAAGTACTCCTGAATGCAAAAAAAATGGACAAAATAATGAACAAATTAGGACAACGTAGACAATTGGGTGGCACCGTATCATAGTGGTTAGCTCATCGCTTTACATCATCAGCGATCAGCAGTCGGGGTTCAATTCCCATCATTCTTTCTGTGACCACATGGGTTTCCTCCAAGTTCTCCTGTTTCCTCCCACTCCCGCATATGGTTAAGTTGTTAGCATGCTATGCAGGCGCCGAAAACACGGCAACATGTGCAGGCTGCCAGCACATTCCTTGCTGATTTAATTTGTCACATTGCACTGTATACGTTGAAGAGCATGTGAGAAATCGTCCTTATGTATGACGGTTTGTTCCAGATTCCAGCATCTGCACTCTCTCCTATCACCATCTTAGAACTGCTGCTGGAGAACGATGCTTTTGTGTTCCCCGGTAGGGTACTATGAGACCGTGTTCTCCCCATTATCTCCAGTTTTCGACAAAAAGTAGTGGCTATGCCCCAGTCCATCGCAGGTAAATCCCTCCCCACCATTGAGCATACCGACTCAAAGCATTGTCACAGGAAAGCAGTATCCATCATCAAGGACCTCACCATCCTGGCCATGCTCTTTTCTTGCTGCTACCAACAGGAAGGAGGTACAGGAGCCTCAGGACCCACACCACTAGGTGCTAGAACAGGAATTACCCCTCAACCATCAGGCTCTTGAACCAGAGAGGATAACTTCACTCAACTTCACTTGCTCCATTGCTGAACTGTTCCCATAAACCATAGACTCACTTTCAAAGACTCTTCACCTCATTTTCTGGATATTTATTTATTAATATTGTTTTTCTCTTTTGTATTTGCGTAGTTTGTTGTCTTTTGCACACTGGTTGTTTGCCCATTCTTTGGGGGGTGTGCTCTTTCATTAATTCTATTGTGCTTCTTGGATTTACTGTGTATACCCATAAGAAAATGAGTTTCAGTGTTGTTTATGGTGACGTATATTTACTTTAATAATAAATTTACTTTGAACTTTGAACATTCAATGCTCCCCCTAAAGTCCAGAAGCCTCTTTCCTGTACTCCAGAAGAAACCCAGAGTCTCCCATCTCAGACTTCATGCAACTCCACAATACATGGCCCTCCCTCAGTACAACAGTATGGAATATTTCAACTCTCACCTGAAACCAATGACCTTAGGGTTCAGTCTCCCCTGCCCTGGGAAAAAGACTGTCACATCCACCTCATCAGCACCCCTTATGTTTTTATAAACATCTGCAAAGTCATCCCTCAGCGCCCCCCACCCTACAGGGAAATAGTCCCGACCTATTCAGCCTCCTCTTATGGCTCAACCCCACCATTCCAGGTCACATTCTTGTGAATCCTTCCAGAATGACATCTTCCCTGCAGCTGAACAACCACAACTGCACACAACACTCAAGTGTGGTCTCGCCAGCTAGTCAGGTGGCCCCTCAAACCTGCCTTGCCTTTCAATAACATCATAGTTGATCTAATCTCAGTCTGTTTATCTTATCTACCTGTTCCCTTAACCTTTGACTGTCCCTGTGTCCTTGTGATGGCACTGTAGTGTAGTGGTTAGCACAGCCCTTTACAGTAGCAGAGACTGAGGTTCAACGGTATTTACTTGTTTTCTGCAAGGTCAGTAACATGTCCAAATGAAAGGGATTGTCATGTGTGTGTCAGCCTTCACTCAGTGTAATGCCCGATGGCAGATACAAAGTGCATCTAAACACTGTCCTCGGTGCATCACTGTTGCATAACTGAGTTCAATGGTGAGACTGAATACGTTGGCATCCAGGCACCCAACTCATGTCAGAATCCCATGTGTAGGCAGCTTCAATGGAAACAACGCAGGTCATCTAGCCTCTCTCTGCAACTGAAATATTGCAGCACTGACAGTGTCCTGAAGAATTTCCTCTGCACCTTCTCAAGAGATATCACTCCCTTGTCCCTTCTCTTCTTGTTTGTACCAGCATAATTCTCATTCTCTCTCTCTCTCTCTCTCTCTCTCTCTCTCTCTCTCTCTCTATCCATCTCTCTCTATCTATCTCTATCTCTCTCTCTATCTATCTCTCTATCTCTCTCTCTATCATCTCTCTATCTCTCTCTCTATCCATCTCTCTCTATCTCTATCTATCTATCTATCTCTCTATCCATCACTCTCTATCTTCTCTATCTCTCTCTATCTCTCTCTCTCTACCTCTGTCTCTTTCTATCTATCTATCTATCTATATATGAAGCAAGTGGGGGGAAGAGCAGGGGGACTGTCGATGCTTTTGTTGCTGCCTGAGAATGGGAGCGGAGGGGGTTTGGGGTTCTGACGTTTCTGCCATTCATTCTTTGAGAATTTTTTTCAGTTTCATGGATGTCTACAAATAGTAAGAATTTCAGGTTGTGTGTTGTATACAATCTCCGATATTAAATTGAACCATTGAACCATTACCTTCAATATTGGTTTGTCATGTTTGTTAAAACATTCAACAAAAGATTCAGATGAATATATTAGCAAATTTACATATTATTTCTTCCATGGAGCAATCAGGGAAGTTTCCAGAAATATTTTTATGTACAAGAACAGCAGCAAAAAGTTATCTATATAGTCTGTACTGTAAAAACCTCACTGTAGTGAAATACTGAGCGATTGTGGAAGACATTTAGGATTATGCTGCTATCATCTCTCATTACAGCACATGGCTCCTTTTAAGTTATTATCATCCAAAAGGTATTCTTCGTGATGTCCATTGATGTTACTGAATTTATATGATATTCATGCTGCCTATTTTAATAAGTGATTTAACCCTGCTATAGCAACAACAAATCCAATCTATCTTCATTAGAAATGTCTGAGTCATAGAAGTGAACATAGAATGTCCTAACTGTATTGTCAGTACTTATCCAACAGCAAATAGATATTTCTGGACAAAGTTACATATGAAAGCAACTTATAAGGACTGGCATGTTCAATCATTGATGTTGGGTCAAAATCCAGGAGCAACCTAACAGAACTGTGGAAACATCTCATTGTATAGACTGCAACTACTCAAGGAGACATATAACTGCCCTTCATATATACAGCCTCAATATTTCAGAAGTACTTAACTGGCTGTAAAAGGATTTTGAGGAATCCTAATGACGTGACTGGTGGTTAACTAATGCAAACCTCTTTTTTTAACCCAAAGAAAACTAGGAGTGGGAAATATCAACAATTAACTCATGGATCGAGGGTCATCTTTATTCTTTATGCGTACTTACATGTATTAGGAAATTGCTGTGGTGTGTTGGCACATGCAACAATTATAAAGAATAAAAACATATAAAAATAAGATAGAGGTTAAAGTACGAAAATGGAATAAAATGTGCATAAACGCATACACACAGTGGCCACTTTATTAGGGGCTTCCTATAACTAATAAAGTGGCCACTAAGTGTAAAGATCAGTATGTATTCACAGTGTAAACAGCTTTATAAAATGTGGTTTAAAGTGTTTACAGTGCAGTGCAGCGTCTGAGACAGTAGATTGATGGAGATCGGGAGAATAACTAGAATGGTTGATCAGATTAACTGCCTGGGAGAAGAAGGCATGACATTTTTTGTTTTAATATTCGACTGTTCCCAGCACTGCTTTGCATTGGAGAAAACTGTGGAGTCCAATTAATTCTTCTTCGTTCTTACCTTAAAATGTTTTCAGTTTGAGGAGGCGATTATTGTAATTAGTGATTTACAAGAACAAAGATCCTCATTCTCCAAATGTTTTCTTTAAAAAAAATCACTTCATCTTCTTTACAATAGTAGATAACATCAAAAGTCTTTCAATGGCTATAAACTACTATAATACATGTTGAACTTATAAAGGTATATAATGTGAGACTTTCATTCCATTACTCTTTAAATTTCCCACAATAATAATATCAAAGCAGAAGGATTATAACTAATGGGATACATTGGATAAACTGTGCCTCTTTGATCCAGATAATCACTGCCAGAGGAAGTAGTTGAGGCAGGTACATTAACAACATTTAAAAGGTACTTGGGAAAATATTTGGATAGGGAAGGTTTAGAGAAACATGCGCCAAACTCAGAAAATGGAACTAACTCAGATCGGCATCTTGTTCAGCATAGACAAGTTGGACTGAATGGCCCATAACCATGCTCTGTGACTCTGTAAGGGAAAGTCAAGGAGAACCATGCCAACATCCTTAAAGTGATGAAAGACAGATAAACATGCAGAAAATCTTCCCATGTATGAGATCATAAGAATGAGATAGTCACGAACAAATTTTGGCTAAGAATACATGCAAACCTCTTTATTCGGCAGAGTAGTTCAGGATGTAGTCACATAAAATAAAGATACCTTTGATGACAGCAAAGAGAGAAGAAGCTAATAGTGATCAGGTAAATAGAAATAAGTTTCAAAGGAGCATGAACTGGACAGAATGTCACTTCTCTCTGCCCTAAAGTCTTGAGTAAGCCAATAACTAACTGTTCTTGCAATCTTCATATCCCAGCAGATTGTAAACTATACATTCCAACAGAGACATGAAAGATTCTGCAGATGCTGGAAATCTTGAGCAGCACATGTAAAATGCTAGAGGAACTCAGCTGGTCAGGCAGTGTCTATGGAGGGAAATGAACAGGTGATATTTCAGGCCAAGAACATTCATCATCCCTACAGACTTTGATGACCTATGCTATTTCATTCACAGTAGAGCTGCAGCCAAGAATCATTCAGCATCAGGAAATTGAAAGGAGGGGAGCAACCACTTGATGTTAAATGTAGCACAGAAGTAACTAGGATTGTGGTGCTGGATTCCCAGTTACCTATGACCTAAGAGCCACAGTGCAGTCGCTGTTACCTGGAACTTCATCTCAAACCCTTCATTATTGAGGCCATATAACCATAAGGTATAGGAGCAGAATTAGGCCATTTGGCCCATTGAGTCTTCTCCACGATTCTATCATGGCTAACTTCTCAATCCTATTCTCCTTCCTTTTCCCCATAACATTTGACACCCTTACTAATCAAGAACCCTCAAACTCTGCCTTAAAAATATGCAATGAATTGGCCTCCACAGCTGTCTGTGGAAATAAATTCCACAGATTCACCATCCTCTGGCTAAAGAAATTCCTCCTCATCTCCATTCTAAAAGGATATCCTTCTATTCAGAGCTGGTGTGCTCTGGTCCTAGACTCCCCCCATGATAGGAAACTGATGGACACCGTACAGATATTTTTATGAATATCAGGCTTAATATCCATGATGCATATTCAGCGATATTTGCAATTATGTTCTCACCACTGAACTTTTTTAAGCTAAAATTCAGTTGCCAGCAAATAGGTTGAACTAGTGGATAATGAAAAAGAATCTATATAAGTAGGGGACTGGCACCAGGAGGTTCTGGGCCAACCAGGTTAAAAGAGGAGCTGAAGAGCTCTCCTGTGGACTCTGTAGTCAGTAGCAAGAATGGTTAAGTTAATGAACAATTTATTTCAAAAATTGTGCATGTGTTTAGCATAAGACAATAAGATATAGGAGCAGACTTTGGCCATTTGGCCCCTTGAGTCGACTCCACCATTTCTCATGGCTGATTCATTTCCCCCCTCAGCCCCAATCTCCTGCCTTCTTCCCATATCCCTTTATACCCTTACCAATCAAGTATCTATCAATCTCTGCCTTAAAAATACCCACTCCCACCTGTGAGAAAAAATTTCACAGACTCATCACTCTCTGACTAAAGAAATTCTTCTCATCTCCATTATAGATGGACACCCCTCTGTTCTGAGGCTGTGTCCCTATGATCCTACACTCTCCGACCATAGAAAACATCCTCTCCACATCCACCCTAGCAAGGCCTTTCAACATTCGATAGCATAAAATTATACCAATGCTAACACGGGGTTTGGAAAAGCCAGTGTTAAACATGTCCTACAAAAGCATTTATCATTAATTTAGAATGTTAATTCTGTTCTATTCTGCTCTATTTTCCAAAGGCGTTACCTAACGTTCAAGTTCAAAGTGAATTTATCATCTAGGTAGGTATTTGTCACTATATTCTTCCATGTATTTCTTTCGGTATTTACAATAGAATCAATGAAAATCTACAAAGACTGACAAACAACCAATGTGCAAAATACTATTTTTCCCTTTTGAATCGAGTTGATATTTACTTCAGTAACCAGTGCAGCAAGCGTTAGCAGTCCCTCTGACTCTGATGATGTTAATATCGAATAATCATCACAACGCATCCTGCGTCACCCCAGTCCCCGTCCAAGGCATTATAAACATTGAGATGAATAGGTAATCCGCAGAGCACGTAGCGTTCGGCTTCTGCAGTATCGGTGTCACTTGACATTTGCGTTCCGGAGTTTTATTCACTGAATAGGATTGTACCCTTCAATCACCCCTCCACCATCGATTACAAACGACTGCTGAATCTTCAGCAACGCACACAAATCCTGAGTCACCATTACCAAAACATACCACTGTCAAACTACAAGATATACTAGCTAGGTTTCAACTAGGGGAAAAAAAAAGTTTAGTTTACGATCGATGCTCAAGAAATTCAAGACGATTGTTGAAACGTTATAGGGTTTTAACAGATTTAATTTTTAAAATAACTGCAGTCGGTTTTTGGGTCAGGTTCCTACTGGAAGACATGAAGGGCATTGGGGCGGAGCCTCCGCTAATCTGCATTGTGAAGTTTTCATTAAATCTGGACTAACTGCGGGAGAGAGGGAGAAAAAAAGCAATCCCAGGTTGTCGTGGGAATGAAGCTCTCCCACAACAAGACAGCTTCAACCTTTTAAAATAAAATTCCTGAACACCTTTTTGCCGATTTATGATAGACAACAGGAGCAGAATTATTCTGACAAGTTCGCAGTTCTGTGCTCTTTAGGTTTATATATAAACTGCCTGTCTGTGCAACGCCTCCATGAGCGCAGGGCAGCGGTCATTAAAACTTTATTCTCTAAACCATTTATTGATCGGGCCTTAAAGTAGAAAATTTTAACCTTATTTCACGAATTTATATTCCTATTTTCACACAAATATGATTGCTAACTAGGAAACGATCAGTTAAGTATTTCTCACTGTCCCTCTTTCTGTCTCTCTCTCCCTCGCTCAATAAACAGTATATCTATCTCTTTCAATCCCTAAAGAGCCTATAAAAGTAAAATATATACTATATATATAATATGATATATTATATAACAGTATGTAATATATATTCTGTATAGATGCATATAGCTTATTGATATATATCTATATATCTGTAAAAATACTATATATAATCTATCTCTGTGTGTGTGTGTGTGTGTGTGTGTGTGTGTAGTCTCAATATACAGTGTATCATTCTCTCTTAACAATTCTTAGAGTGCCACCAACATATGCCCAAAAAATGCTTCTTGACAGGCGCCGGGGTGTTGGTCGGTTAAAAAGCAATGAACAGAAGTTTCACAATTATCGTTTCTTTTCAGTGTCGGCAGCTTCTGGTGGGTTAGAATGGATGCGGCGACGCATTATTGCAACTTTTACAGCTTTCCCGAGTCGCCCGCACTTTCACTCGGTGATCCTTGAGTCTTAGCATTAATCTTAAAGCATGGGTTCTCTCTGCAAAATATTCCTGTTTGCTATCCAATCTTCACTAACAAGTAAAATCTATATGTAATATTGTCGATTTCGGTGACGAGTTAAAAACTTTTGGTGCCTATTTAGGTGTTTATACCATTCTTCATTTAACAATGTTGCAAAACATGATATGCTTTAAATAAATATACAAATATTCATTTAAAATGTCAATTTCCTTGTTCCCCCAAAGATAACAATATTTAAATTTGTTTTATTGCAAACTCTTTCAGTTTCCTCCTTCAGTCAACACTATATCCCCATCAGTTCAAGATGTATAGTTATCCAGTAGTGTTCCTATCGAATTCTGATGATGTATTTAAACCTGATCCTGTGCTAAACATTCAGCAAATTCAAATGTGTATTCTTTAAAATAAAAAGAGGGTTTTGTCGCTATCACAGGAGGGTAACTGACGAATCACGTCCACACAGAAACGAGGGTACCAACGATTAGGTGAAATCTCAATCAGTCGTTTGGTTTGAATAAGATATTTCACTCTTTAAAATTCTTCTTTCAGAATTAACCACCACTGGAGTATTTCAGAAGCTCATACAAATATTATTAGCTTAAAGAAATCGCCCTTGATTTCAGTGAGTCACTTCGGTTAGTAAATTCATGTGTAAATATCTATAAAGTAATGTTTGTTTCCATGCTACATCTGTAGACTGACTTGGTCATTGAGTGCTTTGGACTGAAAAATGAGCGCTGCTACCAAATCGATGGTTGAACTTCCATGTTGAAAAATTGCAACTTTTCTCTTTTTTTCAATAAGCCAGCCATATCTTGGTTTTCTCTGTTTGTTTGTTTAAAATAAAGTTTGAAGGCACATCAGAGAGCGCTTGAAGAGAGTGTAATAAGAGAATGGCCGAGTGACCCTTGGAGTTGATTACATGCAATTACCTGGAGTCTTAGCCTGTCCGGAGAGTCTGCGAGGGGGTGGGAGTGCGGAGAGGTGAAGGGGGGTGAGACCGACCTCACTCAGGGTAACTGTATTAGCGGGAGGGGGCGGGAAGTGAGGATAATACTTAATGCCATAAATATAATTCCAAATCAAAATAGTACCGAACGACAACTGGGTGCCGAACATAGCACCGGGTATACAAATGCAGGAACAGATTATTTACAATTTAATTAGAAACTATTTCTTTTAATTGCATGAAGCCAATCAGCAGAGTTTTAAAACAGAAACCGTCAAGCACTTTCCGTTAGGACGCATTTCGTTTCATCTCGAATGTGTACATTATTATATGTAAAGTTTGGCAGCAATGGGATAGGCATCTGCTCCATTAACCAATTTCTCAGTTCTCAAGGAAACTCGTGAACTAAAAGGTATTTCACCAACATAGTGATCTGGGGATTATTGCAATGAACGAAATTTTATTTTGTCAGTTTCTCGGTTAGAATTGTTCACAGTATTGTCCTGTGGTGCAATTTTGACGCACATTGGGTCTACGTCGGAGACCTCTTCATATTGCTTACTTTACTGCACGCATTAGTTTTGATTTAAGTGTGCACTTATGAATTAGCTTGCTACGTGGTACTATTTAGACAGGGTCAGGTATTCTCTATTAGAACATAGAACATAGAACAGTACAGCACAGGAACAGGCCCTTCAGCCCACAATGTTGTGCCGAGCCAATTAAATTAGTGATCAAATGGCCAGCTAAACTAATCCCTTCTGCCTACACAATGTCCATATCCCTCCATTTTCTTCACATTGATGTAAAGTCTCTTAAAAGTCCTTAATGTATCTGCCTCTACCACCACAGAGCATTCCTGGCACCCACTATTAATGGACTTTCGTGTACTTACACCGATAGCGTGCACACAGCATTATATAAATAAACCATTAAATGTAGTGTTATTAATATTTTCTTGTATTCATTCACGCATTCAGATAGCTCCAGTCGGGTTATATTGAGAGATGTATTCGCAACTGGTCGAGATGTGCCACAGATCAGTAAAATTCTACTGATATTAACGTAATACATCTGCTCGTAATATTTGGTGAAGAAAACGGCGATAAATATAAATAAATATTTGATAAATAAAAATATATATCACAAGTCCGTAGATACGTCCATGCATTTATTTGCGGAATAGTTATGTTTTGGTATTAGGCACGAAAAGGGCAAAGCTGTCTGAAGTTCGTTCAGAGGAACAAACCATTTGCGAACGATGGCACTACTTGCAAATCCTTCGTCGTGTGTTTGCACGGAAGGATAATTTATGTTATTAGGAAATATGTGGTTTCTTAATATTTCTCATCAGCATTTTACCAATCTGCAATCCAGCCTACCTCAATACATGAGTCCCAAAAGTGCTGTGAATATTTTTCACGGGAATTGAACAAACCGCGTTTGCTCTAAACCCCGCACATCTTTTTTCGTTCGCGTCCCAACTTGGAGGCCAACTTATCAATTTTTTTTTTAATGGATGTTTATATTGATCAGGGATAAATGAGTTCCGGCATTAAGAGTTGCTTGCACCAAAAGTTTGCTCATCAGTACCGAAGTTGAAACAAGCAGCAATATAAAATCCTCACACGCAATACTAATCCAAGTTGAAGTCTAATATGTCATTGATACGTTAGAAGAAGGGAGAAAAGAGAAAAGACGGTATTATTGCGCATTATTAAGGTACCCTGTCTATATTTTCCACTTAATCTGTTGGTACTAAACTGCGCCACCCTATGAGAAAAGATGGCAGCGCACCTTAATAATTCACTCTCTTGACACATGTACATACCTGTTACCTCTTAAAGGGACCTATACTTTTGGTGTTTAGGTAAGTTTAGAGGTGGGCTACCTCTGCTCGGGGTAAGTTAGTCGACATTTCTTCTCTGGCTGTTCAATGGCGCTTATTTTTAGAATCAATATAGCAATACAATGTATCGTGTTTATTAGAAATACGCTGGGTTTGGGGAGTTTAGTATAGCAAGATACGGAATCTGGGTTAAGTGTTCCTCCCTCCATCTAGGCTATTCTTGCGTACTGGAGAGATTTGGTATATCATAGATCGTCGTGGGTCTGCCTTCCTCGCCTATTAACTCTGTAAAAGTGGGTGTGGATGTGAAACATATCTGTGTATAGCAACGTACAAAATTTGATATTAGTTCAAGGTGTGGGGAAATCATAATTCGCCATACCTTCCCACTGAAATGCACACAGAAATTCCCTCTATTTTGGACCAGGGTCGAAATTCTGAAACTTAAATTTGAAAGTCAGCGAATTCTATTTATGACATTAACCTACTAGGTCCACACTTTCTATTATCCAGTCCCCTAAAAAATAATCAAATTGGTTTATTTATCCTTGCTAAACACCTACAAATATATATTGTAAATATAGATATATGGTCAATTATGTATGTGTGTGTGTGTGTGTGTGTGTGTGTGTGTGTGTGTGTGTGTGTGTGTGTGTGTGTGTGTGTGTGTGTGTGTGTGTGTGTACAGACACTCATATATATGTACTGTACATAATTGATTTAATTTGACTGGAGAGTGTACTTTCATTTGATCTTTTTTATAATTGCACATTTACAGATTTCATTTCAATTGATGAACTAAAGTGATGTAAATATGACTATTGCGTAGCCTTATTTTGAGCAAGGCTCCCACCTTTTCTTTGCACAAGGCTGTGGGTTCGGAGTAGCAGCCGGAGAAAGGCGTGGGTTCTCTGCCAGTTTCCAAACATCTATAGGTACCCCAGATTTCTCCCTCAATGTGTAATCGCTTTGAATTCGTTATAACCCCACCTTAGTTCTAATTATGTTAATATTACATGGACCATGAACATTGAAAAATAGTAAAACACTTACATGGTGCTCGTTGGTAGAGCTCAGTTATACACGTGGACTCGCGGTTTATGTCTTCACTTGAACTCAACTGCAGTCGCTATATTCATCCTGATCCATATTCGGATTACTTCTTGACTTTCACGCCTTAGAACTTGGAAATAGTGTTGAATTTTCAATTGCAGGGGGGGGGGGGGGGAAAGCTCATCTACTCACTCCCGGACATTTTTGGTACATTTTTGATTCTGACTCATAACAAGGAGTGGCAGCATCTCTCTTTGTGCCTGCAAGACCACAGCTCAGGGTGTGTGTTGTTTAGGCGATTAGCTAATGTTGCCGGTTCTCTTCGCAGTAGTAGAATCAGCGTTCTGCTGCATATTGTCGCACCCGCCGCCTAGATGCCCGTGTAAACACAACTCCAAAAATAAAACCCTGAATTCTGAGCAGCTCGCTGAACACAAAACTGAACTTACTGATTTTTATTTATAATCCAAACATTTAATGGTCAGGTTTGTATACACCATTCATACAGTTGTTTCGTCTCCCCTTAAAATGCAACGCTCCTTTAAAGTAGATGCCTCTGTATCGCTGCAACTAACTTCTACAACTGGACTCATTCTTACTTGGAAATTGGGAAAATGTATGTTTTTCCGTGTTCTACTCTGAATAGCAAAATGAAGTAAATGAAGAACAAAATCTTTACCGATTGAATAAGTGTTTTCATTAACATTGCAATATAAAAACAAACTGCATTCTTAACAACAATGCTTGAGACTTTCAAATACTATGTATAGTGGCAAACTCGTTTCAATGCTAGAAATATACGTTAGTGGCACTCAATATATTCACTTTTCAAGTGTACTTATGGATTGTATTCGCTTAGTTAAAAAAAAAAGTGTCCGGTTCAAAAGACAAAACTATTGAGTGGTTTTATTGGGATAAGGGCGGTTTTTATGATACAAGGAGATTAATTTTGACTGCGTAAGTCTTCTACATCCGTACAAGTATAACAAACGTTTTTGAATGGAATTGGCCTTTTCTCAGAGGTTGGACAAGCCAGAAATGATTATTGCATGTCCATCTGTATTGCAGTACTTTCATATCCGCTATAACCAATTTCACTGGTTATTTTTCATACCCTGCCTGTTTTTTTAAAATACAGCCATCCTTTTCCAAAATACAGCCATTCTTGTCCAAAGCGATAGCTGTATTTATATCTACAGTGATTAACAATTGTGAATTATAATGGATAGTTATCAAACAAAAAGCCATTCCATCTCAATTTCATACAGATTCCTTTTCCAGTATTTTTTCTGTCTTGTTTGGTTGCTTTAGGCTCGACCCGCCTGAAAATGTGGAAGAAAAAATTAAATATATATTGTCTTACAATTTCACACATTCTGTATCAGTTGTTTTATATTCAAAATACATTAACTTTATTTTTAATAAAATAATTAAGATTCGCATGCGGCCCAACTTAATGGGCTTAATTTCAAACTATGAAAGAAAATGCTGGTTGCAAAGTATTGTAACTATAGAGCTATACTTACTGATTCCACGTGTTACCTAGAAAAATATTACTTATTTCCTCTATATATAAATGTACTCATAATATTTATAGCTTACTTTCCTCAAGAAACTGAATAAGATTTTACCTTAAGTTAACGTTAGTTTTGTGATAAGATACCATGTCAGCTTTAATCATAGATTTTAAATCGGATCAGATAGATTTTAAATCGGACCATGCTGAATTTGATCTGACATCGTAGTGCTAAAACGATCAGCAAAAAAAAAATCCATTTGCAACACGCGATATATCAAACGGTTAAAAGGAAAGTGCAGGGTACTGCAAGACTATGGTAAGTTACTTCAATGTTTGATCGACCGATTGAATTTTATTAAAGGGAAGGCGAGAACAAGATTGGAAAAATAAAGCTGTTTGCTCAACATCTCATATACATATTTACACATTATTATGCTTACAGGTTTTGTGTCAGTCTTCAAGCAATAGTTAGACTGCTGTCGCCGGACTCTTGTTGGGGGAGGGGATAGAAATTACAGTTATCTTTTAACGACCTTTCCAGAAACAATCTTTCAAGATGTGTGCGAAGAATACCTGTTTACGAGATTTTTTTTTGCACATTGTTAATTTCATGATGTAAAAGAAATTTCAAGCCAATCCAAATGTGAGCCTCGAACAATTAGAAAAGTAAACAGTCAGGAGAACTTCTAGTGCTGCTCTTACAGGCCCGCCCCTTCTGCATTCTCATTGGCTCCTGGGTGCTCTGACGACATATATTAACCCAAGCTACCCTAAAGATGTAGCTTTACATGGAGATCAAATTCGGAAAATTCTGCTGCTGCCCTGCTTAGTGGTGACTGGATCAAAAAAATATTGGAGCACCGTTACTGATAAAGTTTGTTTTTTTTTCGTGCGTTAGTAAGAGAGAGAGAAACAGAAACAGAAACCGGTACATAGTTTTTTTTCCCAGTTCGTCTGAAGAAGATTGCTGTGTGCATGCATGCGTGTGTTGTGTACTTTTTTGATGTTGCTTGTAAGCATTGTGGAGCCCACTACACTCTCTTCAAAGAAGATTTTTTTTGTTGTAAGTGACAGTTATTTAAGGCAAAGAATCAAGTCCGCGGAGAGACCGCACAATGGAGGAAGTTGATTGTAAGTAAAGCACCGCGATATTTAAAAAAAAACACTAAAATATCCTTCATTAGAGCCTGTTTGTTACTTCAACATCAAATAACGAAAAGAGGCGAATAAACAAAAACCGTAGCGACATTGCAAATTATTGCACACCTTTGATACTTTTAAACTGCCGTTTAATCTTCATTCAATAAATTGTGGAGAGAGGGAGAGGAAGGAAACTGAAGGGTGGCGTACAACCGAAAGATGAGTTTAGTTGGAGGATTTCCTCATCACCCTGTGGTACACGATGGTTATCCGTTCGCCGCGGCGGCAGCTGCGGCGGCCGCCAGCCGCTGTCATGAAGAGAGCCCATACTTCCACGGTTGGCTCATCAGTCACGCCGAGATGTCTCCCCCCGATTACACGATGGCGCCCAACTACAGCCCCGAGTACGCGAACGGCGGCGGGGGCCTCGATCACACGTCGTACGGGGGTGTTTCGTCGGCAGTGGCGGCGGCGGCGGCGGGAGGCCGACCGACCAAGCGCAGGGGCACGGCTAACCGCAAGGAGAGGCGCAGGACTCAGAGCATCAACAGCGCCTTCGCCGAGCTACGGGAGTGCATCCCCAACGTGCCCGCGGACACCAAGCTATCCAAGATCAAAACCTTGCGTCTAGCCACCAGCTACATCGCCTACCTCATGGACCTCCTGGCGAAGGATGACCAGAATGGAGAGACGGAGGCCTTCAAAGCGGAAATCAAAAAGGTGGATGTTAAGGAGGAAAAGAGGAAGCGAGAGTTGGTAAGAACAATTCAGAACGCTGTCTTTTTCTTTAACATTTGCATTTTTTTTAAAGCGCACTTTTTCTAGTTTAGTGGCTGCATTGCTATTTTGGGGGGAACTACTTTTGCTTATGTTTAATTTCCCAACTAGTAGAATCAACCCCCAATCTTGTTCATGAACCATTATTTAGTCGATTCTGTTCAAATAAAATTCAAATAAAATGTCGAGGGTACAAGATACTTGTGTGGTTCGGTTTGCTCACACGTCAGCGTCGTGGCGATAGAATCGAGAGTGCAACAGGAATTTGCTTTAAGGCGAAATAACTGCATGCACTGCCCCGAGTTCCATTGTGTTGGCCTGCGAAGCCTGGGTAATATTACATCGCTACCATCTCTCCCCATTTACCGATGTGTAAATAAAGCGCAAGAACTGGAAAGTTTGCAGATTTTGAACAACGGCCCTCGAGTTCTGCACAACATCCAACTGAGTTTTAAGAAGTTTGTGTATTGACAGATTATTTGAAATTGGCACTCTTTTGTACCTTCGAACAGTCACCTAATCAATGAAATTTTTATTCAACAGCCTTTTTGAATTACTAACAAACATAATCATTAGAGAGAAAAGAACATTTTGCCTTCTGATACTAACGAGGTTCCAGGGGAAAAGCTTATTAACACGGGGGGAGAAAATCTGGCGAAACGACCAGGTCATAGGCTAAATGTGGTTGTGTTTATTCAAAAAACACATATTATCTGAAAACCAGAAGTATATGGTTCTCAGTCATAGCAGCAGACTCCATTTTCGAAAAGTATGTTTCCTGGGAATTCAATACAAGCTGAAACTAAAGCGTAATTGCTTAAAACGTCTTAATTTCCACCACCACCAACCCCCATTCATCCACTTCCCTCCCTTGTGCGTGAATATTTTGTGAGCGGGTAATGCGCGTTTCTGTTTGAAAACAAAAATACAACTAAGGCTAGAGCTGCATCATAAATAATCGTCTTGCGTTTTACTTTGCTGGGATTTGGCAGAATGAAGTTCTGAAGAATACAGTCAGCAGCAGCGACAAGAAAACAAAAGGAAGGACTGGTTGGCCGCAGCACGTCTGGGCTTTGGAACTCAAACAGTGAGAGCTTGAACCTGACCTTAGAAGGTGGGGGTAGAAGAGACTTCCAGAATTGTTTCCCCGAGTATTTGTCACGCAAACTTTCGCACGTCGACAGAAGCTATATATGTTCAGAATCAACTTTATTTATATGTGCAATTTACCCCACCCCAGAGAGAGAGAGAGAGAGAGAGAGAGGGAGAGAGAGAGCGGAATGTTGGAAGAAAAGCATTTCACAATTGGAAGAGAAAGGCCGAGTTGGTAAGGGGTTGTATTGTTTTATAGTAGATGTGAATGTTGGTCCTCCCCCTCGCCACCCTGTTTTAACGTGTTAAACGTTTATAGCACACACACACACACACACACACACACACACACACACACACACACACACACACACACATACACACACACACACACATACATACACACACACACACACACACACACACACACACACACACACACACACACACACACACACACACACACACACACACACACACACACACAAAATTTCTCGGTAAAGAATTATGTATGTGCAGTGTATTTTTCAAAGTACCTGGCAGGTCTTTTTGGGGTATAAATATTCAAGGTTTGTTTTTCTAATGTTGTATGGGAACGAAAAGTAGGTGTACCAAAGTGCAATTTGGTCATGTTAGTGTGCCGTATATAGTATTATGTTGTTGTGTTGTGGTCTTGCAGTATTTCGTTCGGTTATTTTCCAGTAATTGTTTGATATGTGCACTTCCGTCCAAAAAAAGTGGAGATTAATATTGGAGATGTAAACGTTGTAATTATTGTCAATAAAAAACACTTTTTTAATAAACCTATACACCACTATTGCATCATTTCGACCGTCCATTGACGCCACTAGATTAAATTCAGGCCGCGTACGATCTAATGACTAATTACAGAAAGTGAGCAGGGTAATAATAACAGTAATATTGGCCCCGGATGAAAACGTGGCTTGCCCTATTAATGAAGGAAATCAGGTCCAATATTTAAATGCTTATCTTCCACTAACTAGGGCCGACTGGCTGCGGGTTACGAAGTTTAAATATGTTTTGCTGCATTACAGAGGGAGAGGGTTTTTTTTCCACCCTGTACTTTAAATCGCAGATGGCAAACATCCAACACATTAATTATAACAGATTTGTAAAGATTTCCAAACATTCCCCGGCGCTGAGTAAGCGCTCTTGTCTCGGGAACGTGAACTGGTCCCTCTGGATTTTTAAATCCAAGCAAAAAAAAATTAATATTAATTTGTTTTGCTTTTGAATAATGAGCTCCCATGGGATTTTTAGTCGCCACAACAACTGTTTATTTTAAATAAATTTATGTTAATGAAGTTTTAGGTGTATAATGGAGAGAAAATTGCATAATTGGAAATTAGTAAAAATGAAAACAAGTGGTCGACAAAAGGGTTCTCTAGTTAAGCACTAACCTTTCTTGGAAGGCCCAACTAGACCATGACAGCTCGATAATAGTATTTTGACTTTAATGTTTATGTAGGAGTGGGGAGTGGTGGAATACTTCAAAATGCAGAGTCAGAAAGACTTATGTTGTTGCACGAACAATCTCAAGACGGAAGGACCTTATAAATTTTCTAGTCTGCTAACACTGAACTCAAACCATGTTAGTTTTGTTTTAAGTTTTGAGGGTCTCCGTATCGCGATAAGTTAGAAAAGCAGCCGACGACAGAACAATAGGAGCGGTGAAGAAATTCCGTGTTCATAAACCTAACACAGAATCCCAGTTTCTGCGAAAAAAAACCTGTTTAAATTGTGCGTTTGCGTGTGTACGTGCTCTGTGTTAAAGTTATAGAAAGTAGCAATCCTGAGAACCGGGTTTCAGGACTAGGTCACTGGCGTTTGCGGGTCTTAAGACAAAATGATCTTTGTGTGATGGATTATTTCAGAGGGTCCTTTTGTGCTTAGTTAAGTTTCTGTATCCCAAGGTACTGCCTGGTGACCCGAGATGTCTCAGTACTTGCGCCGTGGGTGTGTAACAATCCCCTCTATTTTTATGACACGCATTGCCATTTCGGATAGGTACATCTGCAATTGCCCATAAAAGATAAGAGAAGCTTTACACCCTCGTGCAAATAGGTTACAAAGGCAAAGGTTGCGAGGTTAACAAAACTGGTTGTGGATGGGCAAAAGTGATGTGCCCTACAGGGTCATATTTTATGTTTGCAGTGTTTACATAAAAGTGCATTTGTTGCTAATACGGTTGATGGTTGCAGTCTATCTCACACTTTCTAGGGACTTTGATGCACTTATCGGTGTCGGCTTGGCTAAGTCATCCCCTCGTAGGTTCTCTGCTTATCTAACACACAATTTCTGGGGAACTCGGTTGAAAACATATTTTCACCAGTAAACTATCCTCTAACGTGGTGATCTAAAACTCGTTGGTTAGTTAAATTGCTCGTCAAATATATTTTCGGTAGGAATAAATATCCTATAAATGTGGTGATCTAAAACTTGTTGATTAGCTAACCTGATTGTTAAATATAGTTCTACAAGGAACAAACATCCTATAACGTGGTGACCTAAAACTTGCTGGTTAGTTAATTTGATAGTTAAATATACTTTCACCAGGAGTAAACATCCTATAACGTAGTGATCTAAAAACTTGTTGGTTAGTAAATTTGATAGTTAACTATACTTTCACCAGGAGTAAACATCCTATACTGAGATGATCTGAAACTTGTTGGTTTGTTTCATACCGCCAGAACCGGTTCGCTGTCATTTTAGTAAAACAGGGACGGTCCTCTTTGCCACTTACTCGCCATAATCTCTTAGAACACATAAAACGACTTGTATATCATGTCAGTATATTTTAAGCAGTTTATCCCTGCGACACAACACCCTTACATTTATATTTGGGTGAGCAATTTCTGCCACATCCAAAAGCTTTTTAAAATACGAGAAATTTAATTAACAACCCCTCCAATAATCACATGACAAACCCCACTCCCTACGCGTTAACTCAACAACAAATACCGGGCATTTTCTGAGGTGTTGAGTGTTGCATCGAATAGTCTCAAAAATATATCAGACTATGTAGTCTCAGTTCTACAAAGTAGTGTAAATCATGGTTTGCACTGTACTCGGTGTGTTTATTTGATTAATCCCTTTTTAAACAGCACGGTGTTCCTGGGTGCCACGAGGTTGACACATTATGATTAAGCCGCTGAACAAATAAACGGCAGTCATTTGCTGATGGCCCATAAAGCTACTATATTTTTATGAAAACTGTTGCAAATATATTCCTTAATATAAATGTGGTTTTAGATCTTTTAATTTATGGATTAATAATGTGGATATGGCAGGAGAAGATATGTGCGTAGATATAAATGTAGAAGTGATCTCCAGCTCTTTGTTTAATGTGGATGCTGCCTCTTTTAAAACAGTCTTGTGCGGGGCGAAAGCATTTGGTCTCTAGACTTGCCGGAGCCGGAGCACATGCCCGATTTGACGTTAAAAGCTAAATGGTGCAGCGAGATGGGTTGAGGTAAATTGATGGGCTATCCGCGATGTCAGTGACATGCCCTCGGTACAACATGTGGGCATGGTGTTATCGATAACACATTTATTCTATTGGATGGCTCCCTGCTCCCCCACTACACTCCTCGTCCCTTCACTCCCTCTCTCGCCCCGGCACACTGCTTTCAGTTGGGTGAACGTGCAACGGGAGCTGTCAAAACTCAGATGGATCTTTTATTTTGAAGCCCATCTCTTTTTAAGCAGAAACTCTCTCGCCCACTTCGTCCTTATCCGCCATCACTTTCAGCCACGAATGTCATGAATGAAAGTAGTTGCACTCGCGTCTAATGCTTGGGAAATGTGTGCGAATCTTGCCGGTGTTATTGGATTAGATCGAAGGTCTAGTTTTACCACTTGGTTTAAAGTATTTTAATCGGATCTTACCTAACAAACGCTGTAAAGTCTATCATTGCGACCGCTTTAATTGAATTGGTGGAATGTGATAATTAAAGGTTCTATTTTATAGTAAAGTCCAAATTGACCTTCATTCTGAATAATGCGCCAATTCGTCAGATTATAGAGGTGCAGTTGTTTACGTATAAAGGGATTTCCCTTACTGGTTCTCGTCAGTAAATTCGGAGCGGCGTTTCATTTTATCATCTCGCCCATTGTTCCCTTGCTGTCTTTTAAAAGGTGCTCGGAAATTCCGCCGGAATTAGTAGCCCACATATGTAGTATGATCCTTGGGCTTTGATTAGACTGGCGTGGTGCTTGGAAATGGTTTTGTGCGCTTGCCAGTATAATATTAAATCCGCCAGCCCACAAAATCGGCGCAATTACTGTGCCAAAAGGAATAGAGGTGAGTGATGGCGCACCTAGACGGTCTCGGGGTTTGCCGCTGGCACGCGTGACCAAAAGTCGGGAAGGAATATGCACTGTGGCAAATGAATAGACTTGTTATGTGCAGAGAAATTTCAAGACATTTTGATTAATTAGGGCTTTAAATCATAATTATCTCAAGAAGTGGGGCCAGGAACAACTATGTTCTCCATTTTTAAAATGCTATCAAACAATTTGAGGGGGGAAGATACTGTGGAAGCAAATTATAAAAGGTCTCGGCCGAAACGTCGATTGTTTATTAATTTCTATGGATGCGGTCTGGGCTGCTGAATTCCGTGTGTGTGTGTGTGTGTGTGTGTGTGTGTGTGTGTGTGTGTGTGTGTGTGTGTGTGTGTGTGTGTGTGTGTGTGTGTGTGTGTGTGTGTGTGTGTGTGTGTGTGTGTGTGTGTGTGTGTGTGTGTGTGTGTGTGTGTGTGTGTGTGTTTCTGTGGATGCAAATTGGGATTACCTATCTGTAAACGATACTTGCTCTCCTCGAACAGAAACAAGCCGGTTCACCACTCAGTTACAAGTGCCTTTTGTAAAATTCGCAATATAGATTTATTTTTTAATCTGTCAAACGATATTACTTACAACGCCCAAAATCGTATCAAAGAAATGCAGGCAAATACCACCTTCTGACGGCTGAAAATTTTTAAAAGCAAAAATTATAATTGACGTTTCTGTGAAGAATGCTAGCAAAGATAACCGGCGTGATTGATCATCTGATGATGTATTTGCAATTAATCCTATGTGTCACGTTTATTCGTGAATGTTACGCACGAGTTTGATTAGGAATATTGCTATTCATATTCACTGTTTCCTGGTTCATATTTGGCCTTAGATGACCGAGGTAATTGGCGGGAGACATTGCAGAGGCAATATTCTGCCTCCACAGAAAGATGCATTATCCTGAAGACAATTCCACTCTCAATGACTACCCTCTAAGTCTCCACAGACTTTCCCCCTCGACGCGCATCTCCCCAAAGGCATACCAATTGATTAACATTAACATGATATTAGCAGGTTCCCAATGGCTCCAATAACCAGATAATTGCTGATAATTTGTTATCAGTGTCAAGATGGCGTCAAAGATAGATTCTGGGGCCATTCCCATCCGATCGAAGCTGGAGATAATCCTTGACCTTGGGATGACCTTTAGGCTAGATGCCAATGGAAGAACCAAAGAAATAAAATTGACCTTACAAGCAGGTGGTTAGTTTTGTGCTGTCCATGCAGAACATTTCAAATGAAACAATCATACCACAATTTAACTGTTGATTCTGACTTGAAGGTAAAAAAACAAGTACATTAACAAAAACTATTGAGTTCATCCCCAAATCGCTTCGGTCCGACAACCTGAACGTCTCGGAAATTTATGTATTTCCAGTTTTTTTTTCGCTACCAATTTATTAGAAATTTGCTTAACAAAATAACAAGTTTCAAACAGATTTTGTACATACAAGCTTGTCTATTTAACTTGATAGAAATCGAGGTTTTGTTCGTCCGGGCCATTTTCAAGACATTGTTCGTCGTATTTTATATCATTGGTTTAAAGTGTGATCTTGCGACACCGCGCGAGTTCTTATTTCGGGTATTACAAACATCTGGGAGTGATTACTGTGCGTGGCCCTTCCCCCGCGGCGCATTCTCTATCTTTCCAAAGTTGCCTATAGACATGTTGACGTCACATCAGACGGTCAGGAGCCATCCTGTTCTCGAATTGGGTGTAATCATCCCAACTCCTTCCAGTTGGAGTCATTGGATTTCAAAATGCGGGTGTGTGTGTGTGTGTGTGTGTGTGTGTGTGTGTGTGTGTGTGTGTGTGTGTGTGTGTGTGTGTGTGTGTGTGTGTGTGTGTGTGTGTGTGTGTGTGTGTGTGTGTGTGTGTGTGTGTGTGTGTGAGAAGTATTCTAATGTGCCATACGGCAGCCTGTGCTAAAATTGTCCCACCGCGGTAACTGGAAGTGCATTGCGTGCTTTGTCCACCTTCGCGATGTTTAAAGGCGGCTGGGTGGTGTTTATGTGCGAGAGTCGATGTGTGCATGGCGAAAATGTAAATGCACCTATGTGTGTGCGCGCGCGTGAGTGTGCATGTGTGTGTGCACATATTTGTGGCTTGTTTGCGTGTGGCATAAGTGGTCGGGGTGAGGTGAGATTTTAGCGTCGTAAATATAGGGATGCATATAAGGAAAAATAGATTGTCTAGGGTCAACAATCCCTTCAGATTTTTTTGCAGGCACCGTTAATTGAAATGTTAGGTTTGTTGCAGTATCTTTCACACGGTTACTACTCTCTGTCTACGAAGCAACGAGGGCTTTATCGAGGTGTCGAGGAAGTCTTTCTGTGCAATTTTAGTATTAATGTCGTTTGATTCCATGCAAATGTGGATGGGCTTAGTTTTTACCCGAGTAATAAGGGTTTTTTTTTGTTGAACTTGATAGCCATTATATACTTACAAATAAAATAGCAACCTACCCTAGCTGCGCGTCCAAGTCATGTTTGCGTCAGACTTCCCACAGTCGTTGTTATGGAACAGAATAATATGCAAATCTTCAGGAAAGCGAAATGTGCGACATCCGCCGCGGCAAGCTTTTTCTTATGGACTAATCAGAACTTATAATAAAAACAGAAAACGATGAGAATATTCAGCAGGTCAGGTAGCAACTGTACTTAGGAAATCCCTGTGTTCAGGTTCCCAAGTTGCTTTGCCAGATTGAAACTTCTGATATCTTAGTCTAACTTCCATTTTGTATTGGCTTCCTAAAATTATGGGCTATAGGGACTGGATAATTATGACGAATGAGGAACTCTCCTTAAAATAGATTTTTGGAGCCCCCCGGCAATTTGCACTCCAATTATATGTAAAAAAGAAGCGGCAATCCGCTTCTTAGAATAAATAACCTTTCAAAGCATGAATTTCATTAGTGAATTGCAAAAGAAAATGCTGATCCGATTGTTTAACGATTTTAAATGAGTTTTTTTAAGTTTCAAAATCGGCCAAGGCTTCTCGATATTATTTTGTTTTATAATATAAATGTCCGGTTTATTGGTCAGGTAGTCAACGGCCGCCATATAAAATATTAAAAGTTATGGCGATAAATACTGACGGACCCAGCGATATAAAAGTCCACACTAATTATACTTCGACATTCGAGTTATTAATTATATCCTGAGTAATCTTTAAATTCCCTGTAATTTGTTCAGGGTAGTTAGCGAAATGAACTGTAACAGTGAGGAATAAATCCTAATTTAACATTATCCAAATTACAGCTTTATTTCTCTGGATTTCGTTCACTGCTGTACATGTTTGCCCTCAATGAGGTGGAAGATGACGAAACAATTGATCATAAGCTGGCTGGAACATAGACAAGGTTGGATGTGTTAGCATTAAGTTTGTGAGGAGCAAATCGAGCGGTTAAGATAACCGCTTCCATATACTCGGATACTGCCAAGCTGTACAGGTTGTTAACCGCTGAATACATAAGAGTATTTGAGGGCCTGATCAGTCGCTTAAATTAATTCCCATCGTTAAAATATTAAATGTCTTTCTAATTGCCCGCATCAGGCGCCGACTTTATAGAAGTCGAGATGCATTTAGAGGAAGATTTACAAAACAATAAACTGAAACATATAAATGAAGAAAAATCATAACCATGGACACTTATTGAATTGGGAATAATAAGAGAAATTAAGAGTCAGGAAGCACATCAGTTTGTGCATTGTATTATCCACATAGAATATAATTTACATAGCATATAAAATATAGGTATATTATTAAACTCTGACAAGTAAAAAACGTGGCCAATGGCGAATGTGAATGGAAAGTTGGCAGTGTTAAATCCATATGGGAAATACTGACTATTTGCTTGGTGTTAATTTCCGATAAATCGGCGGATAGGAATCGACGGGAGAGTTAGGCTGGACGGTATCTCGCAATGGTCTGATATGCCGGAGAATGCCTTGTTGTGTTTTTGGAGTCTCTCTCTGACCTATAGCGCTGTCAGTGTGACAGATCCCAGATGGAGCGGAGACTTTGCCGCTACTGTATGTGAGATTGGGTTTCCGGACTGTCCTCTGTGTCTCCACAGCCCCTCTCCCGTACACTCCCATGGAAAACATATCGTCGTGACAAATCAGGCTGGCCTGAAATCATCAGAGCCGGAATTTTATATCCAAACATCCTCAGCACTCCTGGAACCCGCTCACCTGACCGCTCAAAACACTTCGTTTCCGGGGACCTGCAGAGTGGTGTGCGTCTAATCAACTAAGCGAACTCAAAATATATTTTGTTGGTTTTGTCGTGAGATTATCAAATTAAGTTGGCCTAAGGATCTCGATTTCGTTTGAATTAAAATACGCCATTGTCGACAATTTGTGCTCATACTCACAGATACCTCGCATATGTGTCTGTCTGCTTCTGCACGGTTTTGCTAATTTGCATTTATTTTGGCAGCGTTTTGTCGCCTGGCCGATTCACGTTTATAAACTTTAAATCGGGAAAGGGATTAGGATAGGTTTCAACCGAATTTCGTCCTCATATTTCCCCTGTCCACAAGTCACTGGCTTAACCTCAACAGAGCACGAAAATAACAAAAATGCAGTCCCCTAACACCCTTGCTATGAAGCAAAACTTTCCAGGAATATAAACTACTATTATATACGTGTACAGAGTTTAAATGTGTTTATAGACAAGTAAAAGTGTGTCCAATGGCGAATGTGAATGGAAAGTTAGCAGTGTTAAATCCATATGGGAAATACTGACGATTTGCTCGGTGTTAATTTCTGATAAACCGGTGGATAGAAACTGACAGGAGAGTTAAGTTGGACCGTGTCTCGCAATGGTCTGATATTCTGTATACCTATCTATCTATATATATATATAATTCTTATAATTCTCTCTCCTTTTATATACATATATATACACATACACATACAAAAACGTACATATATAGATATATATATATGTACACACACACGCATATATATGTATGTGCGTGTGAGTGTGTGTACCTGATATTTATAATATATATATGTAAGAAATGTGTACATACGTGACACTTAAACACGTTTATATACAGTATATATGGCATGGCATAGGTTTGCGTATATAAGTTTATAGACATGCCGGAAGACACAGATCAAAGAAAGAAAACAAGTTTTGTATTTTTAGAATGGTCTTTGTATGAATGGAAAGCTGCGGCTTGTTGTGACTGAAAATAAAATGATCGCTGGCCAGAAAGAGTCTCGGAGGGCAGCGTTTGAAGGTCCATTAGACACGACGAACATTAACAGGGACACGCGCTTGCCAAACTTCATTCTTTTAACCCAAAAAAAAACAAGAGGCTTCCTGCGACTGTGGTAACTGAGTCAAAGGGGAGGCCAGCTGGTTCAGACTTTTTAACTTTTTTAACATATGTAACTCTGCGTTGGATGAAACGCATTTAATCCTTAAAATCTGGATGACGCTTTGAAATTCTGAACTAACTGCAAAATTATTACGAAGAGAAACATTCGCAAAAAAAAACAACACGGGAAAGACGACTACAATTAAAATATCGTAGTGCACGGACATGGACAGATTCGTCTTGGTAACAGAAGAGAAGAGGCAATTTAGATTTCCTCGTGAGAGTCCAGATTTTAATTAAATTATGCTTTAGAACAGCTCGCGCGCCTACTCTTCGTTATAATAGGCCAGACGGCGAATATTCTGAAGTAAAGCATCAAAATAAGATACTCACTTCCTGGAAAATCTGAACAGGAGAAGCGAGAATATCCCCTCAAATTTTCGCCGTCCCTTTTTATTGTCCGCGCAGTGAAGACAGCTTCGCAGCAAATTCGTCTAAGACGCATTTGAGGGCAAAGGTCTGCAAATTTCTTCCCCGCTCATACCACAATGGACTAGATCTCTGATATTTAATATAATATGCATTTAATATATAGTGTGTGCGCGCGAGTGTGTGTGTGTGTGTGTGTGTGTGTGTGTGTGTGTGTGTGTGTGTGTGTGTGTGTGTGTGTGTGTGTGTGTGTGCGTGCGTGTGTATAAAGACCCTTTCAGTTTTGAGGTACTCTCAAGACCTCCCAAGTGGCCAAGGTCTGAATGTCACTGACTGTGATTCTGCAGTTTGTCTGTATTCAGTCAACGGAGCCAGATTCAGTGTTTGTCAATGGATTTTTTTTTTGTTAATAACTAAATAGTAAATATTTTGACAAGAAAAGTGGAACATCGCATCGAACGCCACTTGAAACCCCTTGAAAGCAAGGAAACGGGAACCATATTTCATCGCGAGAGAAATATATAAGGAGTTTTTAACTGTGTCACCAATGTTTTCACTTGCAAGGGAAGGGAATCCGTTCACTAATAATTTTGATAACAAGTGCGTCTCAAGTACTCCAAAGCTTTTTTTTTGCAGGCATTGGTTCCCGAGTAGAATTTATTTCGCCTTATTTAGGTCTGGCACTTATATCCCAACCATTTCACGGTACTACCGATTCAGGAAACTGGTATGCAAAAAAAAAATCTTTAATGCTTTATATGATGTCATAAATATTTAAGGCCTGGAGAGTGATATTTTAAATAATGTTTGAAGTAATTTAAATGCAGATTAAACAATGATATAGGCTAATAACAGGTGAATATTTCGAGGCAATGGATGTTTCACATTTTATGGTTCACTTGTTTGCACGCCTTTCTAACTGTAATTTTATGTTTCACACTTGTTTGATTTTTATCTTATATGCATTATGCTTTATGGCTGGATTCTTCACGGCTCTTTTTGCACATTGTCTAAAATCATTTTCTTAAACTGTTATGTAATAGTAAAATAATATTGTAAAAGACAAAATGATATGTTTACTTTAAATTAAAATCGAGGTTCATTGGAGCAACAATGTTGATCAATAATAATTCACTTTATTTGCCGTTGGGACGTTTGAGGTGTTGCCGGCTCGCTTCACCTGAGTACACTGGTTGAACTAAAATAAACTGTGTCTATTGCCATGTATGTAGTCCTGATGAAGGGCCTCGGTCCGAAACGTCGACTCTTTATTCCTTTCCATAGATGCTGCCTGACCTGCAGAGCTCCTCCAGCATTCTGTGTGAGCTGCACTGGGCGTGTTTTCATTGCATCTGTTGTGAGAGACGGAGTGGACGAGGAATATGGAACATCGCGGACAGGCAATCCAAATCGGAATGGTATACAGTCACTTGGTGACTCCGACACAGAAATATAATGTGAACGAATCAGAATGTTTTATTGCCGAGACTTGGCCCACAATCAGGCCTCGATTACTTTAAATGGGTTAATATTTAGTCCTCGTTTGTTGGTCGCGATGGTCGGTTCTATTAGCTCCCTAATAGTTCTGTTGGTTTTGCTAAACGTTCAGTTCTGACACCCAATGACCCCTCGGTCTGTTAAGTCCATTTTCTTCCATTTCTTTCGGAAAAACGCTAGACACCAATAATTGTTAGCATGCCTAATGATATATTGAATACTTAATCTTTATTTGTTCGACATTGGGACGTGAGATCACGGTGGTTTCAATCGACTATAATAATTATCAAACTTCAGACAGCTTATTCTTCACGAAAGTTAGACAGATGGTGAAATCAATCAGAATTAGAGCCAAGCCCTTTATTCTTTATTTAACGTCTCCCCGGCTACCTGGGCAGTCTGGAAACTGCTCGAAAAAAATATTAAGCCTTATTGGGTACAAAGCAAAATCCTTGTTCTAATTGTAAGTTCAACTAAACACATGGACATTCGCCGTTTCTTTTACCACGCCGAATATCGAAATGCGTTGTTCGTTTGCCAAGTTGGATGAAAAAGTTATACTGAAAGAGAGTGGTCGTTAAAATTAATCATATGTTAATTATGGGAGTCCCATTACTAATGGGTAGACATAGGCATTTTCAAAATTAGGAAGTAAAGTCAGAACCAAAAATGTGTATTGCAAGGAAATACATAAAGACGATAATAATAATAAAAGACTTCCTGGTAAAAGTTTCCTTCCAGACCAATTCTATCTAGAAGAGTAACTGTACCTTGGAAACTTATCCTGTGTGTGCTGCGTGTCTGATGGCTTACTGGAATGTGGCTGATTTAAGCAGAACAATTGAGATCCCGTAACCTGGAAATAAAGTTGAAGGAATTTAACGAAAATCGAGCCCAACTTATTGTAGATTTCAACGTCTTGAAGTAAATGACTGTATTTTTATGATTTAGTAATGTACCAAGTACTTTTTAAATGTTAGTTATTACATTTTTCGTTCTTAGTAAACATGGAACTGAACACGGCAGGCAAGCTCACGTTTTCCACGACCAAATATTAAAACGAAACCTGCAACACATAGAATGCTGGAGGCCAGGCATCATCCATAGAAAAGAGTAAACAGCCAAGACCCTTCTTCGGGCTGTTGCGTTGGATTTCTAGTATCGCATTTGTTGTATTTTTGTAGACTTAATTTCCCTACATTAATAGCCTATACTTACAGAGAGGTCAAATTAATAGCAACATTGGAAAGAAGCAGCCTGGTTCAACTCCTCTAACTTACGCGGCAACACCCTTTCGTATAGCACGTTATTTACAACAGTAACTGGTGACATCTAGTGGCAAACTCGCCACTAGAGCACGTTAATGTAGCTTTTCTGGCTTCGTTTACTCAATAGACGAAGCCAGAAAGATAATCTCGTCACCTGAAATTTAAACGCACCTTTGTAGTTAAAGATTTTATCTATTCTATGTTAAATGTACTTGCATTTCAGAGTGTGGAGGCATAAAAGTTTCGTTAATCTTGCGATTCACTTGCTATTTCGTATTCAAGATTCAAAGTCAAACTCTCTCAAAGTAAATTTTATTATCAAACTACATAGATGTCACCATATAAAACCCTGCGATTCATTTTCCTGCGGGTATACAGTACTCAGCAAATCTATGAAAGATCAACCAGAATGCGGAAGACAGCAAACTGTGCAAATGTAAATATAAATAAATAGCAATGAAATATTCGAAATTGTTTATCGTCGTTCGTCAGTACACAAGTATGAAAGAGAACAAAATGATTGTTGCGCCGGATCCCATGCATCATATAAAAAACACAATAGCACAGTAAGCTTAATAAGCGTATTAAAATATTCTTTTGATATGTCTGAAAAATAAAGCATATGCCCAGAATCGACATTGTGCCAATGCTATTGGCGATCCCTAATAACCATCCTAATTGTCAATTTATTCTTCTCTTTTATGTCTCTATATTTTCGTTTACCAATTAATGGTTATCACGCATGTAGGCCCATCAAGGGATCCAGATAATTATAATTCTACTTAGGAACTGATAGACACGTACGCGATAACAGGCAGAGATTTGCACCTCAATACATCACACTGAGGTACAAAGGTGCGCGTTTAAGCGTTATTAAAAATAAAAACATAATAGCATGTATGATCCAAATATGACGCCTGAAAAAATTATCATGTGCATCTAACATAATTAGAAATTAGAACCTGATTGTTAAGAAAGGGTCTATAGTTTCGTTAAACATATCTACGTTTAGTGTTTCATGTAGAATGTAGAATGTTTCATGCAGAACTACATAGATTCAGGCATTATTGTACAGATAGTGAGATATCCATAAACATATCCATGCAGGGTCTGGCTGTAAACACGACCGTGGAACGTGAATGTCGTTTCAGTTACTACCGCCACGTTCAAATTCTGAATGAATCAGGTCGCGATATAGAACAATAAATACATTTCCATATGCAGTTATAGAGAACAATAACCTATTTTTATAGAGCCCTCTTCATACAGACGATGTAGTTCAAAGTGTTTTACACAGATATAAACTGCGAATATGAAAATGAAAGACAAAACATACTGGCTAAAAGCAAGGTTAAATAAATAGGCTTTGAGCTGGCGTTTAATAGTATCACCTGAGTCTGCATCGCTTAAAGTTTTAGGCATTGAGCTCCACAGTGTAAGAGCGCAGTTCAAAAGGCTGACTTTTTTAGGGAGATTGTTTAAATTTAAGAGTTCGACGAAAGAAGACCTGAGAACCCGAACAGGATTGTGAGGCGAAAATGATTCGGTGGTGTGCTCCGGTCCAAACCATTGGGAGCTTGAAAATAAGTAAGAGAACTTTAAAATCAATTCTCAAAGATACGGGAAGCCAATGCCGAGTCGTTAGGACGAGAGTTATGTTCTCCTTCATCCTGGATTGAGTTAAAAGACTGTCAGTGGCGTTCTAAATGAGTTGAAGTTTGTCAATGGATTGCTTTGGAAGGCCGGTAGAAAGTGTATTGCAGTAATGTAGTCTATTCGATATAAAGGCGTGAAGTAGTTCACGCCTTTATAAAGGGTAGTCTAAGAGCATTTCGTTTTCTAGAAAGTGTCAGATCGAATTTAATTTAAAACTCCTGAGCATAACCTTTTGCGGTGAACATGATTGCATTCCCAAAAGCTGCGTAAAGGCTGCGCCCATTCTCGCGTGTATACTAAATTGCTGTGCGCCGCTTCGGGTTAGTGAGGTGAATGTAAAGAGCTCGTGCGAGGATTAAGATCTAGGAGTAAGTGGTGTTTAAAGTCTAAAGGCGACATTGGGAGGGTTCAGCGAGGTTAAAGTTACAAAGTGATAACATTTCAAGGGAGTGCCGATGTCATATATAACGGATAGGCGCGGCCGTCGTCCCCCATCTCAATTCTGCCTTTGGAAATATCAAACCCGTTAATCGAGTTTGCAGAACTTAAAAGTAGTTAAAATCGGCATCAAGTTTGCTTCTGTTCGCCCACGTCAGTCGCCGTGTTGTTTGTCGAGACATATCCGAGAGGTATAATGAAATACTGTGGGCTGCATTCTCCCAATTCGGAACTGGGTTCGGTTCGCCCATTTCCCAACACGTCCTTTAAGGAAGGTAGATAATTCAAAGCGGATCCTTGACAACACCTCAAGTCTAGCTTACAAAGGGGTTGAAGAGGACTGGGCAGTTCAGGCAGCATCCGCGGAAAGGGAAATAGAGTTAATACTTCAAGTCATCAAAAGGGTTATCTGACCTTAAGCGTTAAATTTTCTTCCTACGCTTGCTGCCTGGCTTACGAAACAGTTCCAATATTTTCTGGGTTTTTTAAAATTTCAGATTCCAGTCAGTTTTATTTTTACTTAGAGGGGGCTGTCTGGAAACGACAGTCATACTGGAATGTTGTCCGCGTCTTCTCAGGTAGATAAAATATTCATGAATCAATATAATTCTTATTTAATTGAAGCCTCCGATTACAGAGAAAAGAGTACAATAAATGTTTAAGGGAAATTGTGCTTACAGCAGGTACAGAATGAAGATAATATTGAACGTAAAGAACATATTCCTGCTTGGCATCTATCCGTACACATAACGTTCGATGCTGACAAATGTAATATTTTCTTAGAGCTGAAATGCTTTGATTGGGATTATACTGGGATCAGGTTTACTATAAACAACAGTTATAATCTTCCAGTTCAAAGCTCGGCGGAGTAAATTTGTGCCATTATACATTCAGTGATTCAAACTGAAACAAAAAAAGAGGCCAAAAACCAAATGCAGAGCTTGTTTTACATAGAGGAATGTCAGTTGGAAAAAGCTAACTGCTCTTGATTAGACGGCGTCGGGGGTGCAGGGGGCAAGTTGTCGTTGTAGCCAGTAAGCATGCGGTTGGGGAACATTTAGTTTTGGATATGTGTCTGCTGTTATGAGCTATGTTCGGATTAGATCCTATGGATCAAGAATTGACTGGAACTGGGTACTACGGATTAGGGATACACATCTGGATCAGACCCAGCCCTGAGAAAGGGTCTCGGCCCGAAACGTCGACTGTTTATTCATTTCCATCGATGCTGCCTGGCCTGCTGAGTTCCTCCATTGTGTGTGTGTGTGTGTGTGTGTGTGTGTGTGTGTGTGTGTGTGTGTGTGTGTGTGTGTGTGTGTGTGTGTGTGTGTGTGTGTGCGTGCGTGTGTGTGTGTGTGTGTGTGTGTGTGTGTGTGTGTGTGTGTGTGTGTGTGTTGTTCTGGATTTCCAGCATCTGTAGAATCTATTTTAGTTTGTGATTGGATCTGCCTTGTCTCCCTTTTGGGCCGTGCATGGAAAGCGGAGAGTGCAAAATCCTCACACAACTGGTACGAAGAGATTTTAGCCAACCTCTATAAAATAAATAAATGTGGTCATATTGTAAATGTCACTGCACTGTTTACACATTGTCTCACGTGCCTGTTACCGTAAGCATCGGAGACGGACAAATCCCGAGAGTCAGATCCTTCAAACTGGAACTACTCTACTGATATAATATACATTTTACACAAAATCTGTTAAGAATGCCACATAACCACCGCGACTCCAATAATTACAAATATGTCTGTTATTACTACAAAAGAATATTTGCGTGACCCTTATAAATCCCAGACTTCCTACTAAGCAATTAATTTAAAGCCAGCGATATACACCCGCTGGATATACTCGATGTAAGGCAGATTTTGCAGATCTATATCTGCGACCTTGTTCAGTTAACGTAATTGTTGTTAAGACTCGCTCTCAAATAAACGCGGTTTTACAGCCACTGGTCTCACTTTAAAAGTCTAGGAATTTCGGCAATTTCCCGACCCGTTCCTTTTTCTTCCCCCTCCCTGAAATGGTGATCATGCAAGGTGCCCAGTTCACGCAGAGAAATAAACGCCGCCAGGCGCCGCAAGCGCGCCTCAGACTTAATTTACTGCGGAAAGCACATTCTCAAAATAAAAGCAAGCGCTGGTTATACGTTCTTCAGAATGTAATTATTATAAGCGGGGAGGGCCCGTAGCACTGCCATCTTTTAATATGACACTCATCGTCACCTTACATGTCTTAATTCGCGAATGTCTCCCGTGTAAAGAATTAGCCTTATGGTCCAATATCAGTAACTGGGGTACCAGATATCGATCCTGCTTTAAGAAGCTCGATTGTCCCATTCCTAACTTATCACACTGGAATGCCTTCTCCGTCGTGCCAACATATTTGTGTTAATGGAAGTCAGCGTTCGTGTAGCTAGTTTCCAAATCAGTATCATGATACAGAGCTTTGTGATACCGGCGACTAAAAGGTAGCAGTGGGTGGGAGGGGGGGGGGGTGGAAACAGCGCTGTATCCATTGCAAACGCATCACACAAGTAGGGACGCACATGACTGAGTAGAGAACGTGATCCTGATCTTTCCTCCCCCTGTCAAGTTCCCGAGCCGGCGCGCAGTCTTGCCAGACCATCATGCTTTTGCCGAGTCAGAACGTGCTTCGGTCTTGTGGCGTTCGTGAACGGAAAACCCACCCGGGAGCGCGTTTACTATTAACGTTCAGAAAGGGAGGTGGACAATTACTTGATGAGGGAAAGCGCTCAGGGCCATAGGAAAGGGGCGAGCGGAGCGGCCCCTGGAAGGAAGCGTTTGGCCCTTTGCCTACGCTATGATATCAAGTGAAAGAGTTTTCTCAGCTGACGTGCAGGGGAAGACTGGACCCGGATATTACAATGCCCCTCCATGCATCCGATTTTAAAATCAAGGTGAACCTAATTCTTTGAACTGTCAGTGCGGCTGCAATGCAAAACAGCGGGCCTGTGGATTTTCCCGCAGGTGTAAATTGTAGAGAAGTGTGAGGTCCGAGGCTGTTTACGAATTTAAGACATTACTGTGCACCAACTCCACCGTTAATGAATGAGTCTTCACAGTAGCACCTGGAAGCACCGGTGCTGAGGCATTGGCGAGTTCAGAGAGACAGACCCTTGCGACAGCGAACCATGAGTCGGCAAAAACTGAAGTTCTCATAAAGGATTTTTGTTTTTGTGTTTGTTTACCTTTCCACCTCCATTGCAAACGGCTGGAGGGACGAATAGGTCGTTTCTTAGTCCAAGATTCCAGATTCTTCCATGTCACTTCCAGTACACAAGTGTAAAGGAGAACGAAATGCTTGTTACCCCGGATCCGATGCCGCACCAAAAAAAAACACACACAATAAGAAAAAAAAGACAATAATAAAAAAGCACAATGAATATAAACACATAAGAGAGTTTATAATCATAGATTCTTTATTATGTCCATGAAGTGACGCTAGGCGCGGGAGTGTCTGTACATCAGGTGACTGACAGGAAATGATAATAATAGTGGCGGTGGGTGGGGTAGAGGGGTAGTTAGTGGGTTGGGGTTTCAACGTTCAAAGTAAATGCATTATCAACGTATATTTTTTAAAGCAGAGGTTGATTCGTTCTTGATTACTCAAGGCGTCAAAGGTGACGGGGGAAGGCTAGAGAATGGGGCTGAGAGGGATAATAAATCAACCAGGATAGAATGGCGGAGCATATTCGATGGGCCGAATGGCTTAATCTTGCTCCAATGTCTTTTAGTTTTATATATGTCACCATATACTGTCCCGAGATTCATTTTCTTGCGGTCGCATCAATAAATACAAAGAAGCACAATAGAATCAATTAATAACTACACACAAATATGGGCAAACAACCAATATGCAAAAGACGTCAAACTGAGCAAATAATAGTAATATATAATCAAGTAATAAACGATATTGAGAATAGGAGTTGCAGAGTCCTTGAAAGTGAGTCCATGGTTTGTGGAATCAGATCAGTGTTGGCGTGAGTGAACCACGCTGGTTCAGGAGCCTGATGGTTGTCGGTAATAACTGTGCCTGAACCTGGTGGTATGGGGCCTAAGGCTCCTGCACCTCCTCGCTGACGGCAGCAGCGAGAAGAGAGCATGGCTTGAATGGTTTAAAATCTGATACGCCATGTTGCAAAGGGAATTTCAGTATCCCTTTCAGAAGTGCAAATGTTCTTATCACTTACGTCCCCCCAAATATTTGGATTAAAGACGAAGGGGGGGGGGGTAAGGGGAGGAGTAGAGGAGGTGGGCGAAGCAGGATATCGGAGGCTGGCGTTGTCTGAAATTCCAGGCGTTAATTACCAGGGCACGGGCGCCGTCTTCTGTCTCCGCTCCGAGACCGTAAATTCCTGTAAAATGTAAACAGTTTCTTTCCACGCACTGACACATCAGACGGCATTTCTGCGCGGGTGGATCTGCTGCTTTTAAATTTCACCTCTTCATAGTCAAAGTGCTTCATTAAAAAATATGTTAGTCAAAATGGAAACAGTATCTCAGCCATGGATATGAGTGCGTCTGACTTGCAAAAATGATGTCTTTTACAATAAATTAATTAAGTATATTAAACACTCAAAATGTTGGCGGAAAATATTTGCCGGTTTCTGATATCGGATTTCTGAATGGATAATGAACATGACCTCACTTCTTTTTCTTTTTACTCTTTTTACTCTTTTTACACTAAATACTACATACTTGTATTATATATATAGTATATTTCTTAATATAATTTATAGATTTTTTTTGTTATTAAGCATTGCAAAGTACTGCCGCCACAAAAAAAACATACTTCACGACATATGCCGGTGACAATCAAACTTGGTTCTGATTCAGTTCGATTTCATATACAGGAACACGGGGAACGTTCCAGGTAGTGCGTCAAGTTATAGTGTCTATTTTCTAACTTTACAATATCCCTGTTAAATATCGATGACTTATGATCAATTTGTTGCCATTATCTACAGTACTCAGCCGTCAGAAAGCCACGAGAAGATACACACAGAAGCAAGCCAGAGAAGTTTCATCAAAATTTCCCGCCAAATGTGTGAACGGAGCCTGAGAATTTTTTTTTTGCATTTGATAGGGACCTGAGTATACAGGATGTCATATCCCCCGATTTTATTTTTTGTTTAATAGTAACGTTTCTGAACTCATCAATGACTAATTTTAAATGTCTAATACCAGAGTGCGTGCATTTAAGGTGAGAAGGGGCAATTTCAGAGGAGATGCGAGGGGCGAGTTTTTTGTTCCCCCACACAGAGTGGTGAGTGTCTGAAATGTGCCGCTTTGGGTGGAGGTAGAGGCAGATACATTAGGGACGCTTAAGAGAGGTTTAGATCGGCACAAGAACGAGAAGGATATGGACATTATGCAGGTATGAGGGATTAGCTGAGTTGGCCATTTGATTGCTAATTTAATTGGTTCGGCACAACATAGTAGGCCGTAGGGCCTGTTCCTGTGCTGTGCTTCTATGCTCTATCAAGAAGCTGACGTAAAATACTGTGCATGCACAGAAGTTCTATGTCGACTGTAAAGCTCATCTAAGTACGTTTAAATATCCCGCCATTGTCCACTCAAATTAAGTGAGATAAGACATGCTTTTGAAAAGAAAGTAAACTATGTGGTTAAAGTTCCAGTAATGCCTCAAAGCGAAATGTGATGGTTCTTAAAGCAATACTGATGGTGTCCGTTGTAATTGAACCAAAGAAAAGGCAGAAAAGATAAGAATCGAACTTGACTGGGTTTTAGAAAACAGCACAACCGTTTTCGAAGTTGCCCGCGAACTGAATAGAACATTGTGAGTAAAGACGGAGCGCGCACAACACCGCCACCTATCGGAGAGCGGTAGCATTTATAACCCAAGGCTCCAATAAAATACCACCGGCAGCGTAAGTGGGGTCAACTGCCTGGGATTCCGCGCGATATAAAGTTAAAAAGAAAATTAACTACGCGACTATTTTTTATTAAGGGTCCATTCCCCTTATCACTGATTTAACTGGTCCCATTCCAGAACATGACGAATTGAGTGGCTGGCTGACGGAGTCATTGAACAGTATCGGTCTTCAATTCAGTTGCAAGCTTAAATTAATCTGTATGAGCCAAACAACGAGTGAATTTTCCGACGGGGCCTGCTAGAATTACGGTTCACTTTCAACACAATCTTTGGTTGTCAGAACCGGGAATGCTTGCAACATATAAAATGGAGATCTGGCGCAATGCTTACAGCATTAATCAAATTTCAGGTAGTTGAAACGCGTTTAACATTTCATCTTAAGGGAATGCCTTAATGTTGGATCATTAACCATGTTCCTTTCGTCCTGCCCTTAAATTTGTTACTTATTTCCCAATTATACACTGCAACTGTATAAACTCCTGTCGCTATACGTGGTACTTAAAAGGTAAATAGATCAAAATGGCTGGTAAACCTAATGAACTGAATTCAATCGTCCATATGGGACGTTTATTCATAACTAAGTGTTTTATGCTTTTCGTTCCTTTAAGAATTCTGAATGAAATGTGTTACAAATATAACTGTTTTCAAAATGTTTAAGAACGATTGTATATAAGTTGTTATAGTAAATGCATATAAATATTTGTTATCAATTTTTCAATTTCACTTTCCATTCGTGTAACTTCTCAGTTTGTAAAAAAATATAGATTTTATGCAAAAAACGCGGAAGTCACTAATTAAAAGAGAAATATAACTTCTTGCAGAGTCGAAAATACTTAGTATAGAAACCACTGAGAATCTGTCAATAATATTTTATAATTGGTTTGATGCACGACATCTGATCTCAAAATATCTTTTTTTTAAAGCGAAATATATTGGATTCGCTCGGCAAAATAAATTTGACTTCTATAAACCAATTTTATGCTCTCTCCCTCTCTCTCTCTCTCTCTATCTGTCTCTCTCTCTCACACACACACACACACACACACACACGCGCGCGCGCGCGTACTCTCCCCCTTCTATCTCTCTGTCTGTCTGTCTCTCGCTTCCCCCCCCCACCCCCCGCTAAACGAGGCACTACAGCCGTCACAATTTTAGTGTGCTAGCGATCACTGAAAAAATCGTTTTCCTCTGCGATGATTCCGTATAATGTGTGGGTGTATTAATTTAATTAAAGAACGCATTAGGCAGTTCACTTGGAATCATTGCACACGTTTTATTAGTGGAATTGTGAGTTTTAAACAACGAAATTTTTGCATCTTCCAAACGCGAAAGTAACATGCTTTATCCTTATTAGATAAGTACTAATCGATATTAAAATCTATAAATCTATTATTTTGTTTTGTTGATGCAAAATCGAACACACTGTTATATTTTGTCTATACATGTCTCTAAATTATGACTCATCTGACATTCCAAATACTAGAATATAATGTAAAAATAATCATTTTCTGATTTTATCAGCTCTTTGTACCAAGTGTATATTTCTATGCAATAGCCTATTCGGGGAGTTAAAGATTTTGAAAAAATAAACATCTTGGATTTATAAGGAAAGTATTGAAATTAAAAACTAACTTACATTTCTCAAAACGACTTTTGTCGTCCCGAAATGTCTGCAGCACTTCTAAAGAAAGAAATTTTGTTATAAGTTTGTTGATTTGAATACCTTACCGATCCCTCTGACAAAAGATATCATAACATGCAATGTTTAAGGAAAATCTGCGCTGTGGTAATCCTCATTCATTTTACAGTTTTAATATAATTATGCAGAAGCCTCAGTCGGTTTATTTATTAAAATGCAAGGTCTGTGTTTCTTCGATTTTGGTGTTTTGTGATAGTAAGGATTATTGTCCGCAGAACGTCTTACTGATATTTCAGAAAAACATATTCCTTTAACAATTGCGATGCGACTCTTCTTTAACCAGCACCGAATCGCCTCGCCATTGTAAAACATCCAACATATTCACAACTATGAAACAGCAAACTCAGCAAAAACTAACAGGCGCGCTCTCATCCGTTTAGGTTTATGGGAGGAATATTTAATTAGGAAAATCACGGCGCGTAGAGGATCCTGCCTTCTAATTCAAACAAGTCAAAGTATTCTCGGGACAAGCACAGGCCACTTGGCCCGCTAAGAGGACATCAGTGATAAATCGCCCCTCCCATAAGTCGTTATTCGTTCTATGATTGTTATGGACCACAGCCTCTCGCATGTTTCTTGGGGAGGAAATTCGCATGGTTCACTGTCAAGCTCGTGCTGTACCTTGACGGATGCCAGGAAGATGGTGACGAGGTGACAGTCTATTCTGAGCACCGACACAGATTGTCTGTACTGAACTCTGTTGGACTGGCGGGGATTGACGCACTTTACTGTTGTGTTCCGATGTACACGCGTCTGGATTGTTCCCCGAAGGAAGGAGCTCGGTTACGATGCCTTCAGCTCCCTGGATCCGCAAGAAACGACCGCAAAGTGAATTTCTGCAATGTTTCAATACAATATTTCGAAGTAAGTTTCGCAGGATACGTCCATCAATTTGATCTAGGATTTGCGCCGTCTATACTCAGCAATGATGTAAATTACTATCAGATAAAGATTTTAAGGTTAACTTTAGTCGTCGCGTCTACATCGAAGCATGCAGTGTAGTGCTTCCTTTGCGTTAGCAGCCGACACAATCCAGGGATTTGAGGGGGCAGCCCGCAAGCGTCACCGCACTTGCCGCGCCAAAATAGCATGTCCACAACTTACTAAACCTAACCAGCATGTCTTTGGAATGTGGGGGGGGGGGGGGGGGGGGGGACACGGACCACCAAGATGAAACCCACACGGGAAGAGGCAGGAACTGAACCGCCATCACTGGCGCTACGCTACCGCGCCAGCCCAAATTCCGCGTAATATCCGTGTAAAATTCCGCGCAGATTTTAAGTCTATAGAAGCTCAATTTCTCACCCGGAAATTAATTCTCGATAGCAGAGAGAAAAAAAAATGTTATAAATCTGATTGGAATGTGAGAAATCAGTGTGCAACTTGTATTATAAACTGGTTCTACTGTGCAGGTGAGTGGTAGATTCTGGGAGTAGTTCAAGGGAAAGTGGGGAGAAGAGAAAGTGTAAGATTAGTATAAATGATGAACAGCAGAAATTCGGTGGGACGAAGGGTCTGGTTCTATACTGATCTGATTAATGAGATGATTTGATTGATTTCAAGCAGGTGAGCCAGAATCTCAACCTAATCCGGTTTCACAGTCCTCGCCTCGTTCCTTCCACGAGACCGCACCTCGCATTAAGCACTTCTCGCTGCAACGAGTGCAAGTTAAACAAGAGAACGCGATGCAGTCGGAGAAGCGACGGTGGTTTTCGGCTTTGGGTTCTTCGCGAACACAGTCCCAAGAAAGCCCTCCCACTAACGGGAAAAGCAGCGGAGTATCTTCAAACTTTAAGGCAACGTGGAGTTGTTTTTTTTTGCAACAGGAACTGATTTTTTTCCAGAAAATCTTCACGATCAAAATTCCTTCTTTCTATATCAATCCCCTTTTCTGTGTAAATTTCTGTAAATATCTGTGTGAATGACCCCAATCAGGCCAGGGGAACAAATTAGGACTTGGAAGCAGAAAAGAAAACCTGATTACAGTATGCGGAATTGCTACAGAACAACAAGCTGTTGTGCTCACCTTTTAGCCTACTGTAAGATCAATCCTCCTGCATAATCCTCCATTTTTCTTCATCCAAGTGCCTGTCTAAGATTCTTATTTGTCCCTAATGTATCATCCTCTTCCACCACCCCTGGCAACTTACATCTGACAATCCCCCCCCCCCACCCCCAAACTTCCCTCCAATCAACTTCAATACCTCTTGTATTAGACATTTCCACCCTGGGAAAATGTTTCTGGCTGTTCACTCTTATCAATGCTTCCGATCAGCCCTATCAAGTCTTCTTTGATCGTCCTTCACTCCACAGAGGAAAGCTCTAGCTGGCTCACTCAACCTTTTCTCACAAGGCCTGCTCTCTAATCCAGGCAGCATCCTGGTAAGTCTCCTCTGCAGTCTCTCTAAAGCTTCCACATCCAACCAGAAACGGTCACCATATTCCACATGTGCTCTCAAAAGAGGCTTATAGAGCTGCAACTTTACTTCATGGCTTTTGAACCCAATCCCATGGCTAATGAAGACCAGCACACTGTATGCCTTCGTAACCACCCTATCAACCTTTGCAGCAACTTTGAGGGATGGATGGACATGGACCCCAAGATCCCACTGTTCCTCCACACTGCTAAGAATCCTACCATTAAACTTGTAATCTGCCTTCCGGTTTGACCTTCCAAAGTGAATCACTTTTCCTGATTAGATCCAAAGTTCCGGATTCTGTTATGTGTAGATTGTGGTATAGTCAGTCCAACCAGTGTGAAGAATTGATTCTATACTTACAAACACTGTTGTACTTTGTTGGTTCTGTTTGGTTCCGGTGGCTCACTGATAGCAGAGTGGCTTATTATCAGCAGCAGACAGAGAAGAGACAGCACGGGCAATTGCCGAACCCCTGTAATTAGACTGAGTCCAGGTTGAGGTGCTGGATGAAGTGAAGCAATTCTCCCAGTCTGACAGGCTTCACACAGATATAGTGAAAGCTAATATCTTCTGCGTTTTTTCCCTATCCGGTTCCCTTTTTCATTCTCTCTCCTCTTTGTCTTTCCTGAAGGAACAAACTTCCTTCCTAGACTCCAGTCCCTTGGATAATTGGACACTCCTCATTTGTTTACATGGAGACTGGGTGGTGATAACTGGAGGAGATAAAGAGATGAGGAGGACAGCGAACCATGGAAGGAAGGGAAGGATGAGGGGCACCAGGGAGTGGTGATGAGCATGTGAGTAGAAAGGAAGGGATGAGAGGTTAACCAGAATGGGGAATGGAAAAAGAGAAAAGGAGGAAGGGGGCAGAAGTTACTAGAAGTTGGAGAAAGCATTGTTCATGTCATCCGGTTGGCCCTGTTTTATCTTTCTTGGCCCAACTGTTTATTCCCCTCCACAGATGCTACCTGGCTTGCTCAGTTCCTCCAGTATTTTGTGTGTGTTACCCCAATCATTTCAATGGCTTCGCACCTTCATAAAAAAAAGGTAAATATAGAGTGTTCCATGGTTTATTTTTTAATTCATATGTTAATAAATGTATTTAACATTATTTATCTTTTTCACTGATTTAACCTGCAAATATCTCTGAATGTCAGCTAGAAGATGCGGTCTGGCTGGACGAGGTAGAGCAGGAGTGGGTTGTACCTCATGCTCTGACACCTATGTCCAGGTTGCTGTTCAGATCAAATTCAGTCACGTCTATTGTCATGTGTAAGTAAGGTGAGGTACATGTATAGTGAAACCTTGTTTATAGCAGCATCATAGGTTCATTGGTACAGACAACACACAGTACATAAATTATACAAGACAGTGAATAAAACACTGTGTAAAACAAAACATTAGTGAAAAAGAAAACACAACATGAAACAAGTCTGTAGTAGCATTTTAAGGTGATATGTCAGACGTAAATTTTCAACACAGAGTTTGGTGGGTGCATGGATCATGCTGGTAGAGACAGACACATTAGGCAGATTTAAGATACTCTTAGATAAGCACATGATGAAAGAAAAATGGAGGGCTATGAGAGATGAAAGCATTAAAAGCATTTTCTGATCTGGCTATTATTCACAATTACACTTAATAAAAAAAATTAAGAAAAAGGTTAGCACCACAACGTGGGCTGAAGAGCCTGTACTGTGCTGTAGTGTTCTGTACTTTATGTCTTATGTACGCCAATAGTAATTCCCTCCAAGAATGACAAGGAAAGCAGGCATATGAGAATCCCAGCACTAGTCAGTTCCCCTCCAAGTCACACACTACACTGACTTGTAAATACTAGTTTCTACCCAAAGACATTGAGCAATAACCATCACCAGACATACTGTAGTGGAGGCAAAAGTGACTTAACACCAGCTTCCCAGCAAAAAATCTAGAGACACTCACATCCTGTATGTAAGTAGAGTCGGTTGTGGATTCAGAACGAACAGGTTAAAGATATGACTGCTTTTGGTACAGGGTATCACTAATATTCAAAGTCATCTTAACTATTGGATTTTTATTGCTCACTTTCCTCCTGCTCAAATAGAGTGAATTAACTAACATACTCATGAAGGACCCGAAGAAAGTTTCAACATGTTTGTTTTTAAAAGCAGTTTTTGAGCATGCATGGTGTGATTTGTAGTCAATTCTATTAAAATTGTTCTGAAAACCAATGATTTGCTTATTTTTAAGTTTCCTTAAATTATTTTAAATTTCTTTTTGTTTAATTTAGAGATGCAGCGGGGAACAGGCCCTTCCAGCCCAACGAGCCACACCACTTCGCAACCCAACCATCAAACCCTCGTCCAATCACAGGACAATTCACAGTGACCAATTAACCTACTAACCGGCACATCTTCGGATGGTGGGAGGAAACCAAAGCACCAGAGGAAGCCCGGTTAGATATTTAAGTAAAGATATTTCAGATAGATGTAGATATTTTTTGAAAGAATTGGGAAATTGGAGATCATGGGGATTTGGCACAGGAGGGGAGTTGTGGGGAACAGAAGCTGTCTTTACATATGTTTTATTTGTAGGATGGGATGGCCAATAGACGCCGGCTACCAATCACGTGTGATAGCGTGAAATCCAGTGGCCAGAGGAACCCCGCAATGGGAAATCGGGTTGTGCTGCATCTGATTAGTATATACACAGTGGGTCATGAATACACACACACAGTACTGTGCCGATGTCTTAGACATTTATATATAGAGGGTGCTGTATTTGTATACATGGAGTGGAGAGGGAGTTTGTAAATATGGTGAGAACAAAGGAGGCTGGGAATGGTGAGGGTGGATACCTCACCAGGCATGTGGGAGAGGTGGCAGAGAATGAGTGTCAGGAGCAAGGGGGTGGCATGGGTACAGATACACCCAGCCCTGAGACACCAGGCAGAGTCATTTCATTCCAAGCAATTGGTTTATTCATCATTTCTGGATGTCTCTCTAGTGCTTCCTGCTCCCTCCCCTCTCCCTGCCCTTTCCCCACTATCAGCCCACAATAGGGACTCATATCAGAATCAGGTTTATCATCACTCACATATGCCATGCAATTTCTTTTTTTTTTACAGCAGTACAGTGCAATACATTATTACAAAGGTCTACTGTGCAAAAGTTTAGGCATGTTAGCTATATATATATGTGACTAATACTTTTGCACAGCACTGCACAAACACACACACACACACACACACACACACACACACACACACACACACACACACACACACACACACACACACACACACACACACACACACACACACACACACACACACACACACACACACACACCAAATACAATCTGACTACACACATCCAAGGACACAAACATAGTCTTGCTCACATCTTGCCCCTCTGTTCTCCTCTCATCCCCAACCCCACCTTGATCCATTTGATGTCCCTTCCCCTCCCTGCTTCACCTCTGGCAAACCCCTTCCCCCTCACGCACCACTCCTTCTCTTTCAGCACTCAGTTCCCTTCCCTTTACTCCCCAGTCCTGGCCTTCCTTTCCTCCCTAATTGCCAACGCACACTGTGTATTGTTCCGCCCTGCTCTAAGCCGATTTCCCCCCCCCCCCCCCGCCAGCTTCTACCATTCTCCCTCCCCTCACTCAAACTGTCACTCCAGCGTCTCTCCACTCCCCCCACTAAACCTCCCTACCCATTCTGTTTCCCAATCGCAGTTTACCCCGCCCTAAGTTTTGACACCTCTCATTTCCTCACAGATCGGCTTCTCCAAACCTGCCCTCCTGCATTCTCATCCAACCCAACCCTCCACCCGTTTCCGCACGCCCACAGCCTCCCTCTACTTTTCCCACCCAACCGTCTCCCCACCACACTAGTTTAACCCCTCCATACTCCAGATATGTAAGGGAAATATCGAAATATTGCACAGAGGGCCACGGAGGCCAAGTCTTTACGTATATTCAAGGCGGAGGTTGAAAGATTCCTGATTGGTTAGGGCATGAAGGGATGTGGGGAGAAGGCAGGAGATTGAGGCTGAGAGGAAAAATGGATCCGCCATGATGAAATGGCGGAGCAGACTCAATGGGCCGAATGGCCTTATTCTGCTCCTGTGTCTTATGGTTTTAAATCGTCAATGAGACAATTTAAAATGGCTGATAATTGCACACACGCGCGCTTTTATTGACAATCTCCCAAAATGGTTCCCTCTTCTACTTTATCTTACTCACTTCCTTAAGGATTTAAATATCAATTATACCTCGTTTATATCATGCAATTCTTTGCTAAATGCTCCGTTATTTATTAAACCCCTTAGTGAATTATTTCAGGGAATAGATTCATTAAGAGGCTATTGTCAGCAATCTTTTAATGTTCCCCGTTATGATTGCTCAGACTTTAGTGAAATCACTGTGCCCATTAATCAGAACTAGCAATATAATTAACACTTCTGGAGTGTGCCTGGGATGGATGTAACCGCAAATTAAATTCATATTTACTCCGCGACTTACGACGAAGACGCAGGGGTGAAGACTTAAATTGTAAACACATGAATATGAATCGAATTTTTACTTATTCCGCGTGGTAATCTAAAACACATTCATTCACTCCGGCCATTAGTCCCGCGGTCTACTTTCAACTGATATCCCCCTGCCATGGTCAAAACTCGCTCCTGGGTCAGGTTTTTAAAGTGTGTACCAAAGACGTTGCTTGTGGTTTTGGGATACTTAATTCCAGCTCTGTAAGTTACACACACACACAAAGAAAATACGGGGGGTAATTACAGCTAAACTCGGAAAATATCCCTCAAGAGTTGAATCATTTCCCTTAACGAGGCCATTCTCAAATAGGTCGGCTCCAGAGGTTGGGATTTAGACCCAGAACGCGTCTAACGTCCAGCGTCCCAATGTTGTGACATGCGAGTCCCTGGTGTAACCACAAAACCAGAAATGGACATCTTCAGGGAAGGGACAATTGCGTCCTTTACAACGCACTGTGCCGGTATGAGGTCAGTGGAACAAGATAGTGTATTTGTCGATGTAATAAGATGATGTAAAAGGTTTCACTTTCAAGATTAAGTGAAGGCAAGTCAAGTCCTTAAACCGCGTACTTCTTGAACAGCGACGCATAAGGATGCTATTGAATAGGCGAATGGAAGGAATTAAAAAGCAAAACTATTGAGACAGATTGGCCTTCTATTTGCAACACGCAGGCTTGTGAGTTTGTAAAGAGGGAAAAAAAAGAAAGAAAACAGTTCTAATCCGGACTCTTGCTGGGTTACGGTTCCGCGGGCGCTACAGAGTGTTCCGGCACCTTGTCCAATTGTTCATTCTCCCGTGTGCGCGAACGCAGGGAGTTTCCAAGTCGTTCTGTTCTTAATTGAAGGCGTTCTTTGACAGCAGGGGTCACCGGGCAGTAATTGGAGGATGGCGAATTCAGTGGAGCAAATGAGTTGGAGGGCAAAATAAAAACAGCGTGGCTTCTCTTTATGGAAAGCCCGCGCCGCTCTTTGTCAACAGGAGTGGGGGCCCCTCTCCCCAGCAAAGAGTTTCGACAACGCTGCCGGGGACGCCCGCTCCTCACCCCTGCCAATCCCCGTCTCTCCTCCACACTCAGTTACTCGTCTGCGCGGCAGAGCGAAGCGTCATCAACGAAATCAGAAATCGGTTTAATATCATTGGCATTTGTCGTGAAATGTGTTGTTTTGCGGCAACAAATCATTGCAAAAATAATTTTTAAAACTAAATTACAATGTGTGTGTGTGTGTGTGTATTTAAGTAAGCTAGCGAAAAATTCGTGAGGTGGTATTCATGGGTTCATTGTCCATTTAGACATCAGTGCAACTGATAGCGGGCGGAAAGAAGCTGTGCCCGAAATGTTGAGTGTGCATCTTCAGGCTCCTATACCTCCGCCTGCCCTGGGTGCTGTGGGTGATGGATACCTCCTTTCTAAGACATTTTGAAGGTGTCGCCAATGCAGTTCTCTGCGTGTGCAAATGACTTAAGAGTGCGATGATCATAAGTTTGTTATTTTGTCCCCTTGCTGTTCAAACTCTGAAGGACAGGGACAGACACTGATAGAGAAATGCAAGCTGTATTTTCTCGTCGCAATGTAACCGGGGAAATTACACGTTCACATGTTGCAACTTGTGTTCCGACTCACTCACATTTATGGCTTATCTTTACAGTATAAACAAGTGGTTTTAACCCCCAAGAGTAACAGCAAGGGACTAATTCGTGCAAAAATAACTTCGTTGTATCAGATCACAAACAAGAGAAAATCTGCAGATGCTGGAAATTCAAGTTAAAAAAAAATACAACAAAGTGCTGGGGGACCTCAGCAGGCCAGACAGTATCTATGGAAAAAAGTACAATCGACATTTAGGTCCTGCCGAAGGTTCTCGGCCTGACACGTCGATTGTACATTTTTTTCCAGAGTTGCGTGCTGAGTTGCTCCAGCATTTTCTGTGTGTGTTGTGGTAACAGATGGTCTAACTTTTTTTTTAATCTTAAAATTAATTCACGATCTCCGTCTTAGGCTGGATAACTCTTCAAAGGTCCGCTGCAAATCATGGTTAAAAATCATTAAAATTAGGCAGAGAAATTCATCGCAAATTTCCAGGAACTGGCGCTAGTGCTGTATAAAATGCGTGCGCACTTACACACACACACACACACACACACACACACACACACACACACACACACACACACACACACACACACACACACACACACACACACACACACACACACACACACACACACACACACACACACACACACACATTTATACATTATTTCATCTTGGAGTCGTAGAATAACACAACACGGAAACGTGCCTGGCCAAATGTCTTATTATTTTTACAGCCTCAACTACTGGCAGCTCGTTCCGTATACGCACCACCCTCTGTGTAAAGAAATTGACCCCAGGGTCCCTGTAAATCTTACCCCTCTCGCCCTTAAACTTATGCTGCCCAGTTTTTGATTCCCTTTCGCCAGGAGAAATTCCCAGTATTCGCCATTATCTACCCCCTTGGTGATTTTATACGCCTCCATAAGATCATCCCTCACCCTACTGTGCTTCAAGTTACAAAGGCCCACCCAACTTCTCCCTCTAACTCAAGCAATATTGTCGAAAGTCATTGCACCCTTTCCAGCTTCATGATCTCTTTCCTATAGCAAGGTAACCAAAACTGTACACTATACTCTGAGTGTAGCATTACCAGTGGCTTCCACATCTCAGAATCAGGTTTAATATTGCTGGTACAAGTTGTGAAATTTATTGTTTTGTGGAACGAGTACAATGCAGTGTGTAATATTAAAAATGAAATTATAATAAGGAGACCTTACTATAATTTAGTTTTTATTATTATGCATATATATTATAATTAGTGCAAAATGAAAGGGATTAATATTAAGGGAGTGTTCTGGGGTTCAATGTCCATTCAGAAATCTGATGGTGCAGGGGAAGAAGCTGTTGGGCGTGTGTCTTCAGGCTCCTGTACCTCCTCATTGATGGTAGCAATGAGAAGAGGACATTTCCTGGGTGATGGAAGTTTCTTAATAATGGATGAACCATTTCTGAGGCATCACTGTTCTCCGTGCTGCGATATCCCATATTACAGGATGGAGCTGGCTCAGTCTGCAACTTCCTGCAGCTTTTTCCGATCCTGTGCAGTGAATTTCTGCTCTCCCCCCCCCCCCCCCCCCCCGGCCACCCCCGTACCAGATGGTGATACAACCAGTTACAATGCTCGCTGCAGTACATCTGTAGAAATTTGATAGAGTCTATACTTAATGCCCTGACTGATGAAGGCCAGCATGCCATTTCAGAAGACCATAAGACATAGGGGCAGAATTAGCTCATCAAATCTACTCTGCCATTCCATCAAAGCTGATTTATTATCCCTGTCAACCCCTTCTCCTGCCTTCTCCCTATAACCTTTCACACCCTTGCTAATCAAGAACCTCCACTTTAAGTATGCATAATGACTCGGCCTCCACAGCCTTCTGTGGCGATGAATTCCACAGAGTCACCTCCCTCTGCCTAAAGAAACTGCTCCTCATCTGTGTTCTAAAGGTGCAAAGGTACATTTAATGTCAGAGAAATGTGTACAATATACATCCTGAAATTCTTTTTCTATTGTGAAGCTGTGCCCTCTGGTCATAGGTTTATATAAGTTACATATTTATGTTAGACTGGTTGATTTCCTGACCATTATAGGACCGTGTAACTCATAGCTTCTTTCAAGACCTTAAAAGACACCCAGCTTTACTGGGTGTCTGTTATTTTCCATTAGTATAACTAGTATTTATATTATTATAATAAATTAGTATTTCTGTGGTACTATTGCTGTTATACTGTACAGATGAAACATAAAAGTACAAATTTCACAGCATATAAGACAGTGAAAATAATAAACTTGATTCTGATTGTGAATTCTTGGTAGCTATTAAGTTCAAGACCCACACAGGCAACAACAACAGAAAATTTAAGTCCATTTTCCAATTGCGATCTCAAGCTAAATCTAACCACTCATGTTTGAAAAATCCCAGGTGAAAATGTCCCTTGAAGAAACACTGGGGAATTCAACATGGTATCCTGGCCAATATTTATCCCCAATCAACAACAGTGAAGTGAAATATCTGCTCAAATTGTACAATACTGTGACCATAGATTGTAAGTACCTCATTGACTGTAAAATGCTTTGTAACATTCTAAAGGCCAAATTGGCTAAAGGTCAATGTTAGCCAAATCAACCGACCTGCCTTCATCAATTTTCTTAGTTTGGACAGGAATTCTGTAGCATAGATCAGAATCAGTTTTATTATCACCGGCATGCGTCGGAAAATTTGTTAACTTAGCAGCAGCAGTTCAATGCAATACATAATCTAGCAGAGAGAGAGAAAATAATAATAAGTAAAATAAAACATAATAATAAATAAGCAAGTAAATCAATTACTGTACATATATTGAATAGATGTTTTAAAATGTGCAAAAACAGAAATACTGTACTTTTAAAAAAGTGAGGCAGTGTCCAAAGACAATAGACAATAGGTGCAGGAGTAGGCCATTTGGCCCTTCAAGCCTGCACTGCCATTCAATCTGATCATGGCTGATCATCCACAATCAGTACCGTGTTCCTGCCTTCTCCCCATATCCCTTGACTCCGCTATCTTTAAGAGCTCTATCTAACTCTTTCTTGAAAGCATCCAGAGAATTGGCCTCCACTGCCTTCTGAGGCAGAGCATTCCATAGATCCACAATTCTCTGGGTGAAAAAGTTTTTCCTCAACTCCGTTCTAAATGGCCTACCCCTTATTCTTAAACTGTGGCCTCTGGTCCTGGACTCCCCCAACATTGGGAACATGTTTCCTGCCTCTAGCATGTCCAATCCCTTAATAGTCTTCAATGTCAATGTCCATAAAGCTTCAGTGTCCATTTAGGAATCAGATGGCAGAAGGGAAGAAGCTGTTCCTGAATCGCTGAGTGTGTGCCTTCAGGCTTCTGTATTTCCTACCTGATGGTAACAGTGAGAAAAGGACGTACCCTGGGTGCTGGAGGTCATTAATAATGGACGCTGCCTTTCTGAGACACCGCTCCCTGAAGATGTCCTGGGTACTTTGTAGGCTAGTACCCAAGATGGAGCCGACTAGATTTACAAACTTCTGCAGCTTCTTCTGGTCCTGTGCGGTAGCCCCTCCATACCAGACAGTGATGCAGCCTGTCAGAATGCTCTCCACGGTACAACTATAGAAGTTTTTGAGTGTATTATACTACATTATATCAGCGACTGCATTTTAGAAGTGGTCATTGCTTGTGAAATACTGACTTCCGGAGGTTCTGAAGACTGTTGTATAAGTGCAAGAATTTTTTTTTCATAACTATGTTGTTATGGAATGCAGGTAAAACCCAAAAATGTCCAAAATCGGCAGCAGTAGTAAAAAAAACCTTGGAAATTTCCAGTGTTTTTCCAATCAAAGCTCTTCCTTCATATTCAAAATGGATAAACAACATTTATCAGTGATGTGCTTTCACCATCTCATGTTATTACAGACAATTTTATAGCCAATAAAGTACTTTTACAAGTGCAGTAAATAATGTAGTGTAGGCACTTGACAGAACATTCAGCAACGTACAAGGTAGGCACAGCAATTTACTCTGTCTGGATATGGTCCAGATGCAGGTGGATGGGGCTAGGCGGAATGAGAGTTTAGCATGGACTAGATGGGCCAAGTGGCCTATTTCGGTGCTGTAGTGTTTTATGACTTCATGACGCTATTCACTAAATATATGTTTGATCATTTAGGACTCTCACCATCCAGGACATGCCCCCTTCTCTTTGCTGCCACCGGGGAGGAGGTGTAGGAGCCTGAAGACACGCACTCTGTGTTTCAGGAACAGCTGCTTCCCCTTTGTCTTCAGGTTTCTGAACAGTCCATGAACACCTTCTCACTATTCCCCTTTTACACTATTTATTTATTATTGTAGCATATAGTATTTTATGTGTCATGCACTGTACTGCTGCCACAAAACAACGTTTCGCAAAGTATTTCAGTGATAGTAAGCCTGATTCTGATTCATCTTCGTATTCTCATTTACCCAATGAACCTTTCACCTCCTTGCTTAACAAAAGCCGATCCACCTTAAAAGCACCTCTGCTGCCAGTGCCCTCTGAGGAAGAGAATTTGTATATGGGCGCTAGCCTCCCCACAGCCGAGGACACCTACAAAAGGTGATGCCGCAGAAAAGGCGGCATCCATCGTTAAGGACCCTCATCGCTCAGGAAGTGCCCTCTTATCAACATTACCATCAAGCCTGAACACACACACTCTTCTTATTCAGCTTCTTCCCCTCCGCCATCAGATTTCTGGATGGGCAATAAACCCATGGACACTACCGCACTCCTTCTTTTCTCTTCTTTTGCTCTCTTTGTGCACTATTTATTTAGTTTTTTTACTTATTTGAGATACAACGTGGAACAGGCCTACACAGCCGCACAGCCCAGCTACCCAGCTACTTAACCCTAGCCTAATCGCAAGACAATTTACAGTGACCAATTAACCTACTAAATGATACACCTTTGGACTGTGGGAGGAAACCGGAGCACCCGGAGAGAACCCACACGGTCACAGGAAGAACATACAAACTTCCTACAGAGAGTGTTGGATTGAACTCTGAACTCTGATGCCCCCAGCTTTAGCAGCGTCACGCTGCTATGTTACAGTGGCACCCCACTACTTAATAAATGTATTGTTTATTTCATATTGTAATTTATAGTTTTAAAAATCTTTATGTATTGCAATGTACTGCTGCTGCAAAACAACAAATTCTGACTTTGCTTCTGAAAAACCCAATAACTCCCTGAAAAAGAATTAAAGATCTTTTCAATACTTCAAACAACGGCCTTCTGATGATTCCGCTGATTATACTTTCCCTGTATTGATTATCTTTTCAACTTTCATTGCTTGTTCTGCATAATAGACTGTCTAATTGGGCAGGACATTATAAAATTAATAACTTCAGAGTACGACTGTGTACATTTTCAGACTGAGCAACCGTGTATATTCCATTCACATAGCCTCCAATCTGGTGACATGAACCGACTTCTCTTTCCCCCTACCCTCTTCTTCCATTCCCCACTCGGGCCACCCTCTTACCTCCTCTTTCCTCCTCACCTACCTATCACCTCCCCTGATGCCCGTCCTCCTTCCCTTTCTCCCTTGGTCTACTGTCCTCTCCTATCAGATTCCTTCTTCTTCAGCCTTTCACCTTTTCCACCTATCACCTTACAGCTTCTAACTTCATCTCCCCTCCCCCGCCCATTTGGCTTCACTTGTTACCTTGTAGCTTGTACCCCTTTAGCTAGAATCTGGAAGGCTTTAGCTGAAGCCTGGTGAGGGGGAAGATAGGTGGGTGGAGGAGGGGGGATGAAATGAGAAGCTGGGAGGTGATAGGTGGAAAAGGTAAAGGGCTAAGAAGAAGGAATCTGATACACATGGCTTCGCCTATGACCTTCTAGCTTGTAATCCTTCCCCTCCCCCACCTTTTTGCAGCTTCTTCCCCCTTCCTTTCCAGTCCTGATGGAGGCTCTCCACCTGAAATGTTGGATATTTATTCCTCTGCATAAATGCTGCCTGACCTGCTGAGTTCTTACAGCATTTTTGTACACTGGTCCTAGAAAGTTCGTGAACCCTGTAGAATTTAATCTATTTCTGCATAAGTATGACCTCAAATGTAATCAGATCGGCATGTAAGTCTTAAAACTAGATAAAGAGAACCCATTTAAATAAATTCATTTGTTTATTGAGAAAATTAATACAATATTACATGTATTTGTAGGAAAAAGTATGTGAACCTTTGCTTTCAATAACTGGTGTGACCCCCTTGTACAGCAATAACTTCAATTGAATGTTTCCAGTAACTGTTGATCAGTCCTGCACATCGGCTTGGAGGAATTTTAGGCCATTCCTCCTTACAAAACTGCTTCAACTCTGGGATGTTTTTGGGCTTCCTTGCATGAACTGCTTGCTTCAGATCCTTCAACCATATTTCTATAGGATTAGGGTCAGGACTTTGACATGGCCATTCCAAAACATGAATTTTCTTCTTTTTAAACCATTCTGTTGTTGATTTACTCTTGTCTTTCAGATCGTTGTCTTTTTGCATTATCCAACTTCTATTAAGCTTCAGCTGATGGACTGCTACCCTGACATTCTCCGGTAAAATGTTTTGATACAATTTTGAAATCATTGTTCCCTTAACAATTGCAGCTATGCAGGCCCTGGCGCACCAAAGTAGCTCCAAACCATGATGCTCCTTCTACCATGCCTCTCAGTTGGGATGAGGTGTTGGTGTGCAGTGCCCTTTTCCCTCCAAACATAGCAATGTGCATTTCTGCCAAAGAGTTCAACTTTAGTCTCACCTGTCCACAGAACGTTGCTCCAGAATCATTGTAGAACATTCAGATGGTCTTTTGCAAACCTGAGACGTGGAACAATGTTTTTTTTTTGGAGTGCAGTTGTTTCCTCCATGGTGTCCTTCCATGAAAACCATTCTTGTTCAGTGTTTTCTTATAGTGGACACATGAATAGAGGCTTCACCAAGTTCTAGAGATCCCTACAGGTCTTCTGCTGTTATCCTTTGGTTCTTTTTCACCTCCTTCAGCATTGCACGTTGTGCTCCTGGTGTGAACTTTGCAGGATGCCCACTCCTAGGGAGAATAGCAACGGTACTGAGATTTCTCCGTTTGTAGACAATTTGTCCTACTGTGGGCTGATGAGCACTCAGGTCTTTTGAAATGCTTTTGTAGTCTTTTCCAACTTCATGCTACTACAATTCTTCTGTGGTCCTCTGAAAGGTGTTTTGATCACAGCATGGTGCATGTAAACACCTCTTTCTTGAGAAGAGCAGGCTTTGTCAGCTACCTGACGTTGTGTGTCTTTTTTTTTAGGGCAGGGGACCTCTATAACCCACACCTCCAATCTCATCTCTTTGATTGAAACCTGACTCCAAATAGCTTTTGTAGAAAGCATTACCCCCAGAGGTTCACATACTTCTCCCAACAAATATATGTAATATTGGATTATTTTTCCAATAAATAACTAAATGAACAAGTATATAATTTTTGAGTTATTTATTCAATTGGGTTCTCTTTATCTAGTTTTAGGACTTACGTAAATCTCTGATCACATTTTAGGTCATACTTATGCAGAAATAGAGAAAATTCTAAAGGGTTCATAAAACTTTTAGCACCACAGTATGTGTTACTGTGGTACATTTTATTTCTCTTGGGATCCTCAGTGCAGATATTATTTTATATGTTGTGATAATATCTCACATCAGCCACATACATTTTTAGGACCATGCCCAGCTCTCAGTTCCTGTGTTAAATCTTTGTTGGCTTTTATTATCCTTTATACTGCAGCTTGATTGTAACAATCAGCAGCTGCCTCTCTTGAAAAACTATTTTAATTGTCTGGTGCATTTCTTGGAAATTGCCACAATTCCAACACTCTGCCAGCAACTCATAAACACAAGAGGTTCTGCAGATGCTGGAAATCCAGAAGTAACACACATAAAATGCTGGAGGAACTCAGGAGGTCGGGCAGCATCTATGGAGAGGAATGAGCAGTCAATTTTACAGGCCGAGATCCTTCTTCAGAACTGGATAGGAGGGGGGAAGAAGGCAGAATAAGAGGTTGGGAGGGAAGGGAAGGAGTACAAGCTGGACGGTGACGGGTGAAGCCAGATGAGGAGGAACGTAGGTGGATGAGGGAGAGGAGGTGAAGTGAGAAGCTGGGGGGGGGGGTGACAGGTGGAAGAGATAAAGGGCTGAAGAAGAAGGAACCTGACCTACTGAATTAATATTTTGTACTTGTTATTCAGCTAACAACCTTTCATTTCTATGTGGTCAGTACAAATAAATTCCTATTTATTAATTTTCAAAGTGATCATCATCATCATCATCAGGTGCCGTGCCCAGTTTGAGCTTTGTCTGCCATGGCCCACACACTCCTGTTTCAGGTCAAGTGGATCAATTCATTGGTATTCATTTCCAGTTCTCTGGCTGCTGTCTCCATCATCATTTGTCCTTGTCTTCCTCTTGCTTTCTTCCCTTCAATCTTTCCCATAATTACTGTGCATTCCAACTCCTCTTTCCTAATCACGTGTCCAATGAAGTTACGTTGCCTTTTCATGACCTCATACATTATTTCTCTTTTTGTGCTTGCTCCGTTTATGATATCCTCGTTAGATATTCATTTCATTCATGATATTCTTTGCATCCTCCTCAAACACCACATCTCTGCTGCTTCAATTAGTTTCCTCACGTTACTAGATATTGTCCAACATTCTGAGCCATATAACGTAACTGGAGAAACATAACATTTCAGTGCTCTGAGGCGGGTTGTCATGCCTAGCTTAGTATTGGTCAGTATACTCTTCATTCTCGTAAAGGTGTCTTTTACCATCCCTATTCTGCTTTTGATGTCCATGTCACACCTACCATCTGATGTCACCCAGCTTCCGAAGTAGCAAAAGTTCTGTACTTGTTTTATGTCTTCCCCGTTTATTCTCAGCCTGCAGATAGGATTCTCCTTCTTTTTGGATATCACCATACATTCTGTCTTTTTGCAATTGATAGATACACCCATTTTTGCACTTTCTTCAACAAGTGTATCAATTAAGTTTTGTAGTTCTACAAAGTGATATGTTTTGTTTACAAGGTGGCAGAGTGCATCCTTGGTAAGGGAGGTAATACTTTACTATAATTCTGAAACAAACTACTGGAGGTATTCTGAGGGTTAGGCAGCATCTGTGGAAGTAAATGGAGAGTTGATGCTTTAGATGTGAGGCCCTTCATCTAGATGGCTCCCCGCAACTAAAGTCCTCCAATCAAGGCAAATTCCTGGAGAAACTCCTTTGAACTCTCTCAAGTGCAGTAGCATCCTTCCTAGATGTGATTACCAGAACTGCACACAACATTCCATGTGCTGCGTAAGAAGTGTTTTTCTAAAGTTGCACCATAATATCCCAGCTTTTATATCCTGTGCCTTGACTCATGAAGGCAGAAGTACATTATGTGCCTCCGTGGTGATTGTGAATGAGCCACGCAAAGGCTGGAGCTGTAGATACAGAAAGTTCAAATTTCAAAACTTCAAAATCAATATGATTTCCACAATATACTACCTCGAGATTCATTTTCTTGTAGGCATTCACAGTAGAACAGAGAAATACAATGGAATCAGTAAAAAACAATACATAAAGACTGACAAACATCCAATGTGCAAAAGAAGACAAACTGTGCAAAATAACTAAATAAATACAGTACCATGCAAAAGTCTAAGGCACATACAGTATATATACTATAGTGCCTAAGACTTTTGCACAGTACTGTAGTAATTTTATGTATTACACTGTACTGCTGCCATGAAAAAGAATGAGTTTCATGACATATGTGAGTGATGATGAACCTGATTCTGATATTGGTCTCTATGTGTGCTGAGAGTGGGAGAGGGGAATCATGGTTGGGAATAGGGGATGGGAGAGGAGCAGGAGTGGAAAGCACCAGAAAGACATTCTGTAATGATCAATAAACCAGTTCTTTGGAGTCAAATGCCATTGCCTGTTGTCTCAGGTCTGGATGTGCCTGCACCCACACCACCCCCACCCTGACACTCCCTCTCTGTCATCTGTCCCACAGCATTCCCCTCACACTCTATCCTTGCCATTCCCAACATCCTGCCAAACTTACAAACTCACTCTCTGCTCCACATTGACAAATACAGTACTGTGCAAAAGCCTCTCTCTGTAAGTATGTGCCTAAGACTTTTGCACAGTGTATATATATATACACACACATACAAACAATTAAACAAGTTATGCAAAAAGAGAGCAAAAAAAGAAGAAAAAAGTAGTAGGTAGTGTACAAGGGTTATTGTCAATTCAGAAAGTTTAGAGGATCAATGGGAGTCGGCAGTTAAATGGTTCAGCACAGACTAGATGGGCTGAAGGGTCTGTTTCTGTGCTGTACTTTTCTATGACTCTTTGACTCTGTGGATATGAGCTATGTACCAGGAAATGGGATTAGCTTGTATATACATCTTGGTCAGCATGGACATATATGGGCTGAAGGGCCTTCTTCCCTCTAGCACCTTAATTAACAGTAATGCAATGTATGTACTTAAATAAGCAGCGGGACTCGTCGTTTACCCTTTAGAAAGTCCATAATTATTGTTCCTAATTCATTAATCAACAATAATCTCTGCTGAACATTACCATGACATGGCTCGCGAGAGAATTGTTCAGAAGATTATCATCAACTTGGGCACATGCTCTCAAAAAGGATTGCCACCCCTGTCTCTACAAGGACCTCTTCAGCCAGTGGGAGGACTCTTGAGCGAGGGATGCTCGCAATGACCTTCTCTGTGTCAGAGAGCATGGAGATCCATTTGTAATCACCACCGTCGGGTCAGTCACTTGTTCTCAAAGACAGCCTCCGAGATTGCCCTGATTCTTTCTATCTCCCAGGTGAGTCAGGTGAGGCCACGAGTTCACCATCTGCTCCGACCCGTGGGAAATCCTGACCCGTAACTAACCATATGGAGTGGAGCATCCTGGTCAGCACTGAGCACCCGAGTCCCTGTAACCTGGAGCATTTGCAGGCTTAGGGCAAACACCTGAAGGAGCACACAAATTCTCAAAGGAACAGAAAAGCCTATGAAATTGGTTGAGACAGTCTGTTCCATCTCAGGCAAAGCCTCTCCGCACAAAGAGCACTGCCAGGAGAAAGCATCATTCATTGTCAAGGGCACTCACCATCCAGGCCATGCTCTCTTTTCACTCCTGCCATCAGGAAGGAGGTACAGGCGCCTTCAGTCCCACTCAGCCAGGTCCAGGAACAGTTATTACCCTCCAACTATCTGACTCCTGAACCCCACCACTGACCTGATTCCACAATCTATGGACTCACTTTCAAGGACTCTACAGCTCATGTTCTCAGTACTATTTAGTTACCTATTTATTTGTCTATTTACTGTTATTATTGTAATATTTAGACGGATTGTCTTCTTTTGCACATTGTTGTCAGTCTTTGTGCAGAGTTTTTCACTGATGCTATTGTATTTCTTTTCTTCTGCTGTAAATGCCCCTGAAAAAATGAATCACAGGCTAATGTACAGTGTATGTCCTTCGATGGTAAATTAACTTTGGATTTTGTATTTTAAACCTGCATCACCAGCAGCTGGCCTATCTTCAGCCATCCCAGAGCCCGAGGAATGGAGGAGGCAGAGGTTTTCTGTGCCCTTGTTGGGGGGCTGCCTAAGAAGAGCTATTATCCTGGAAAACTGAACCAGAGTCAAGCTCAAATCCCATCACAGCAGCTGGGGAATTTAAATTTAACTAATTAAATAAATCTGGAATGCAAAAAAAAAGATATTGTCAGTCATGGTGACCATAAAACATTTGGACTGTCTTAAAAGCTCATTTAGTGTGCTGTTGTCCTCCAGGGAAGGGAATCTGTTGTCCTTCCCTGCTACAGACGGCATGAGACACAAGCAGGGTCAGATTCAGATTTGTTTATCATACGTGCTTTGGAACATACAGTGAAATGCATCGTTTTGCATTCACAACCAACTCACCCGAGGATACGCTGGGGGCAGCCCACAAGTGTCACCGCACATTTCGGCGCCAACACAGCATGCACACACGGCTCGGCAAAACAACACAGAATGCAACAGGCAACAAAACAACAACAGTAGAACAAGCCCCAGTCCTCCTTCCCCACCACCCACACACGTGGACTGTCCTGCGACCCAGGCCTCCAGTCTCTAGGCTCTGGCCAATGGGTTGTAAATATAGTTAACCCTTACCCCCACCTTTGAAACCCCCACCTTACCCCCTTTGAAACGATCAAGAAAACCATTTGGTTCAAGGGGAATTAGAAATGGGTATTAAATGCTGGCCTTGATGGCAACATTTGAGTCCAGTGAATGAGATGATATGCCAACCAATTGTTACTCTGCAAGATTCCACAAATAGCATGCGAAAAGTGTAACCAAAGTGGAGTTTCTTTTCATTTGCTTAAGCACGTGTATGCACAGGTGTAATGAAAAACTCACCTGCAGCAGCATTACAGGCAGATGGCATCGTGTAAGCTGCAGTCTCAAGGAAAACATAAGTTACACATAAAGTATATAAAAGTTTTACAGAAGGGAACACAATTCAAGGGAGAAAAGTCCATTTTAGTTAACGAGATCTAAGTGGCCATAGAGTTAGAGTTGTGCCAGTTGGCTCAAAAGCAAGATGGTTGAAGGGCAGTAGCTGTTCTTGAACTTAGTGGTGTGGGACCTCAGGCTTCTGTGCCTCCTGTTCAATGGTAGCTGCGGATTGATGGCATGACCCGGATGGTGGGGATACTTGATGACAGATATTATCTTCTTGAGGCAAAAAGTCTCCCGTGGATATTAGCAATGGTGGGGAAGGATGTGCCCGTGATTAATTGGGCTGAGTCCACTAGTCTCTTCAGCTTCCTACGTTCCTGTACGTTCGAACTTCTGTACCAGACCATGATGCAACCAGTCAGGATGTGTTCAACGGGGGTTTAACTAGAGTGTTTGGTGCCAATCTCCTTAAACCCCTAAGAATGTAAAGACATTGGCACAACTTTGTTGTGACTGCAGTCATGTGCTGAGCCCTGGACAGTTGATCCAATGCATAAAACACCCGGGAATTTAAAGCTGCTGACTCTCTCCACTGCAGGTCACCCAAAAGAGACAACCCAAACATAGACGTGTTCCTCTCCTTCCTCTTGCTGAAGTCAACAATCAGCACTTTAGTTTTACTGGCACTGCATGAGAGGTTGTTAGTTTATCATCGCCAAATATTTTATTGATGTTGGTCGATGAATACTGGCAAAATAATGGAAGCACTCTTCTTCAAAATGGAAATAGTATCTGAATTTAACGTCTCCCTTGAAAATTAACAACCACCAACAATCTATTGCACTGGAAAGTATCAGCTTTGATTTTAATATAGAACATAGAAGAGTACAGCACTGTACAGACCTTTCAGCCCACAATGTTGTGCTCATTTTTTAACCTACTCCAAGATCATCCAACCCTTCCCTCCCACATAGCCCTCCATTTTTCTTTCATCCATGTGGCTTTATAAGAGTCTCTTCAATGTCCCTAATCTATCTGCCTCTACCACCACACTCCACCAGCTCACTCCACACTCTCTGCATAAAAGAAGTACCTCTGATATCCTCTCCAAGCATCCTAAAGTTAGCCATTTCCTCCCTGGGGAAGAAAAGACTTTGGTTTTCTATTTGATTTCAAAGATTCCAAGGTTCGTTTTATTATCAAATATGCATGCAGAATACAACCCTGAGATTTGTCTTCTCCAGATAGCCACAAAATACAGAAAAAAATATAGAAGTAATTAAGAGAAAGATAGTAAACGCCACCCCATGCACGAAAAGGAAATTTAACAAAAACTCATAAATCCCAAACCCCCACAACCCCTCCCTCACAGAAGAACTAACAGATCACCCACGTGGAGAAACAACAAGAACATCAAACGCTGAGTAGGCTACGGTCAATTATGGAAAACCCTGAACATCCTCTACATAGCACCATCCAGAGACAGAGAAGCAGTTTCAGCGACAGGTTGCTATCGATGCAATGCTCCTCAGACAGGATGAAGAGGTCAATACTCCCCAATGCCATTAGGCTTTACAATTCAACTGCCAGGAGTAAGATATGTTAAAGTGCCGTGGTTGATTGTATTTATTGTATTTAAGTAAACTACTTAAGAACTTTTTAAAAGCTAATATTAATGCTTTTTGAGAGAGTGATTTAGATGCATATCATATTTTTACTGAGTTAAGTATTGTATGTAATTAGTTTTGCTAAAACAAGTGTATGGGACATTGGAAAAAATGTTGAATTTCCCCATGGGGATGAATAAAGTATCTATCTATCTATCTAAACCCCAAACCCCCACCTGCCAATCAGCAACCAGAAAAATTGGGTGAGAACACGGAAAATGGGTGAGAATGCATCTGCCTCTGGGTTAGAAGGTTGTGGGTTCAAGTCCTGCACCAGAAACATCAGCACAAAAATCCAGTGTGGTACTGAAGGAGTAGTGTAATGTTTGATTGTGTGTGGTGTCTCAGATATAAGATGTAAGCCATCTATATAGGTGGAAATATATGATTTCAGGTTACAGCTTGAAAACTTGGGTCAGACCACACTTTAGAGTACTGTGTTCAGTTCTGGTCACTTCATTGTAGGAATGACGTGGAAGCTTCAGAGGAGGTGCAGAAGAGATCTACCAGGATACTGCCTGGATTAGAGAGGAAAGGTTGAACAAGCTGGGGCCTTTCTCTTTGGGGAAAAGGAGGATGAGAGATGACTTGATAATGCTGTATTTTTTAATCGAATAAACTTTAGTCATAAAAAATACAAGAATAAACTGCGCAATGCCTTTTCATTCTGTACATTCTAGTCAATACTTTTGGTACTGTTCAATAAAATCCCTACACATTTCTTGTAAGGTTATAAGAGGCATAGATCAAGTGGACAGTAAGCACCTTTTCCCCAGGGCCAGAAAACATCTTTTTAAGGTAAGTGGAGGAAGTTTAGTGGATATGTTAGTGGGGCGGGGTGGACCTGGTAGGGAATAGAGGAAGAGGGAAGGGGAAGGTGGAAAAATTACCAGAAGTTGGAGAAATCAATGTTCATGACATCAGATTATGTTACTGTTTTCAGTTTGTGAGAACTTGTTTGAAATACAGTCGATGCAACGGAGGTCCAAAATCACTGTATGTTGAATGATTTTGTAGGATCGTTGGTGTTTTATCTGTCACATCATGAACAATGTCAGGATGAGGCACTGTAGGGATTGCAAAGAAGCAGGGAAAGTTTTCAATCTAACTGCAATTCAATGGATTGGCCACCGGGTGGCAGCTGGGAGCAATTTCTTTTGGAGAAAAGACATTACTGACTCCTAGATACAGAATGGAAATAGGCCCTTCGGCTTATTGTGTCCATGCCAACCATCATCTATCCATTTATACTAGTCTTACATTAACCCTCTCTTTATTCTCTCTGCATCTTTTGAACTACCCCACCCCCACCAGATTCTACCACACACCCACACATCGGGGCAATTTACAGCAGCCAACTAACATACTGACCCACATGTCTTTGGACTGTGGGAGGAAACCAGAGCACCCAGTGGAAAGCAAGTAAGTTTATTTGTACAGCACTTTTCAAACACAAGTCTTTACATAGAACAAGATATAAAAATCAAATCAAATTGCCAACAATATATGACAGAATAAAATCACACAAAAAATGGACATGATAGTTACAGTGCAGGAGATTCTACTTAAAAGCAACAACGAAAAGAAAAGTTTTAAGCCTCAATTTGAAAGAGCTTAAAGTTGGGGCAGACTTCTGATCCTCAGAAAAAAACTAACAGATATGTAGAGCATAGCAACTAAAAGCAGCTTCACCATGTTTAGTTTTGTCCCTGGGGAATGGTAAGCAAACCCACCCCAGACAACCTGAGAGGTCGGGAAGGTTCATAATGCAGCAAGCGATCGGAGATATATTCTGGTCCTCGACCATTCAGTCTTTTATAAACCAGTAGTAATATTTTAAAGTCAATCCTCCGATAGACAGGTAGCCAGGGTAGTGATCTGAGAGCTGGAGTGATACGTTCAATTTCCTCGGTCTCAGTGAGGACTCTAGCGGCAGTGTTCTGAATGAGCTGTAGCTGACTGAGGGATTTTTTACAGCGACCTGTGAAAATGCCATTACAATAGTCAAACCAAATGCATGGATGAGATTTCTAGATCTTGCTGAGACTTAGGCCCTTTAAGATGGTAATAGGCTGACTTTCCAATTGTCTTAATGTGGCAGGTAAAATTTAAGTCAAAGTCCATCGCAACACCAGCGTTTCTGACTTGGTCTGTGGTTTATAACAACAGAGGTTCTAAATGAGCACTGACTTTTAATCTTTATTTTTTTGGCACCAAAAACAATTATTTCAGTTTTCCCTGTGTTTAACTGGAGGAAATTTTGGCTCAGGCAATCAGTGATTGTATGGGACCATAGTCACTTGATGATACTGTGATATAAATCTGAATGTTACCTGCATGATTAAGGTAAGATATTTTGTTGCTTACCATGATTTGAGCTCGAGGGAACATGTATATGTAGGAACCATTAAGGCATTCCGCATGTCATTTTTGTTCGGTCAGATATGTAGCTACCAATTGATACAAAATAGTCCCTGTGCTGTAAATATGATTTAAACCACTTTAGGACTGTGCCAAAAAGTCCCACTCAGAAAAATACATGATCATGCGAGGTGAACATGCAAACTCCACATAGTCAGTACCCTAGGTTGGACTTGAACCTGGGGTCTACAGTGCTGCAGGATAGTAGCTCTATCAGTTGCACCACTGTGACATCACTGGCAGGTCTGACATCTCCCGTCTGTTCCTAACGTGCCCCTGAACAAAGTGACTCGCAAGCCCATTGCAGGGGACAATTAAGAAGCAACCACCTCAGAATGTTGCAATTATGTTCACTCAACATTTTAGGAACAGTAAACACAAAGTACACTGCAGATGCTGTGGTCAGATCAACACATACAAACAAGCTGGTTGAACTCAGCAGGTCGGGCAGCATCCATTGAAATGAGCAGTCAACGTTTCGGGCCGAGACCCTTCATCAGGAACAGCTTTCTCCCCTCTACCATCAGATTTCTAAAGAGACAATGAACACAAAGTTTAAAGCTCAAAGTATTAAGTGGAGAGTGGTGAGTGCGTGGAATGGGTTGCCGGCGACGATGGTGGAGGCGGATACAATAAGATCTTTTAAGAGACTCCTGGATAGGTACATGGAGCTTAGAAAAATAGAGGTAATTTCTAAAGTAAGTACATGTTCGGCACAGCATTGTGGGCCAAAGAGCCTGTATTGTGCTGTAGGTTTTCTATGTTTTTATGTATATTTATTATCAAAATACAGACATGTATTCATATACAACTCTGAGATTCATTTTCTTGTGGTCATACTCAATATATCTATAGAATAGTAACCATAACAGAATCAATGAAAGACTGCCCAACTTGGGTGTTCATCCGGGGTGCAGAAGACAACAAACTGGGCAAATACAAAAGAGAAAGAAATTATAAATTATAAACAAATAAGCAATAAATATCCAGAACATGAGATGAAGAGTCCATGAAACTGAATCCATTGGTTATGGGAATATTTCAATGATGGGGCAAGTGAAGTTGAATGAAGTGAAATATGAGTTGAGAGTTAAGGGGCAAAAGTTTAGGGGTAACACGAGGGGGAACTTCTTTACTCAGAGAGTGGTAGCTGTGTGGAATGAGCTTCCGGTAAAAGTGGTAGAGGCGGGTTCAATATTGTCATTTTTTAAAAAATGGGATAGGTATATGGACAGGAAAGGAATGGAGGGTTATGGGCTGAATGCAGGTCGGTGGGACTAGGTGAGAGTAAGCGTTCGGCACGGACTAGAAGGGCCGAGATGGCCTGTTTCCGTCCTGTAATTGTTATATGGTTATCCCCTTTCGTTCAAGAGCCTGATGGTTGAGGGGTAATGGGCCGACGGGTGGGGTAGTGGCATCAGCACCGGACTTGGAGGTGGATGGTGGTGAGTTCAAGTCTGGCCGTGTCGAACCTGGGCAGCAGAAGTAAAGCCTGGCAATCTACTTCTGCATCTTGCCACGAAAACCCAATGGACAACTACATTATCCATAGAGTCACCAGGAGTCGATGGCGCTCAACAACAACAGCTCCTGAACCTGGTGGTGTGAGTCCCTGACGATGGATGCTGCTTTCCTGCGACAGTGTCTCATGGTAGGTATGCTCAAGGCTGGGGAGTGATGGACTGGGGCATATGAACACTAGCTCAGTATTTTTCCTTTCTTTTTTGCACTGCTGATTTGATTTTTTAAATATATTTCTTATGGCAATTTATAGTCCATTTTACGTATTGCACAGTACTGCAGCTGCAAAACAGCAAATCTAACAGCATACTGTATTTCAGTGACGATAAGCCTGATCCTGATGCAGAATGATGCATGTCAGTGTTTGTGCGTGTGGTGAACTACATATACCTGTCTGGACACGCCCCCCCGCTGACTGCTCCTGTGGCTCCTCCCACTGACCGTGGCTCCTCCCACAGACCCCGGTATAAAGGCGATTGGGGCCTGAGCCCGGCCCTCAGTCTACAGGATGTAGTGTGGTGGTCAATTACTGCTTGTTCTTTCTTCCAGTCAATAAAAGCCTATATCTCGCTTCACGTCTCAGAGAGTTATTGATGGTGCATCAGTGCGTCTTTGTTTATGTATAGCTTTTTCATACTGTTGTATTTTTCCTGTAAGTGCCTGCAAGAGAAGGTACCTCAAGATAGTATATGGTGGCATATGCATACTTCAGTAATAAATTCACTTTGATTTTAACATTTAACAGCAAGAGTCTTGGATCACTGATCGCAGAACTGTAGAGTTGGATAGCATAGGAACAGACCCTTTGGCCCATCACCTCTACCCTGACCATCATACCTATCTGTAATACAGCCACCTGCCCAACTTAATTCCATATCCCTCTATGCCCAGCTCATTCAAGTGCTTGTAATTGTTGTTACTGTTCCTGCATCCTCCAACTCTTCTTGGCAGCGGGAACGCGCACAAAATTCCAGAAAAGCTCAGCAATTCAGGCAGCATCTATAGAGGGGAATAAGCAGTCTATGTTTCGGGCTGAGACCCTTCATCAGGACTGTAAAGGAAGGGGGCAGAATCCAGAGTGAGAAAGTCTGGAGGAGGGGAAGAAATACAATCTGGTAAATGATAGGTGACACCAGGTGAGTGGGTGGGAGAGGGAACTAAGTAAGAAGCTGGAAGGTAATAGGTGGAATTGGAGTAAGAAGCTGGAAGGTAATAGGTGGAAGAATTAAATGGCTGGAGAAGAAGGACCCCACCCATCCTAGACATGCTCTCATCTCTCTCCTTCCATTGAAAGCATAAACCACCAAGATTAAGAACAGCATCTACCCTGCTGTTATAAATCTACTGAACAGATAGCTTGTACAATAAGGTGGACCTTGCCATGGCCTCGTGCCTCCTGCACTGAACTTCCTCTGTAACGGTATCACTGGATTCTGCATTCTGTGATTGTCTCCCCTTGTACAACCTCAATGCACTGATGTAATGAAATGATCTGTATGGATGGCATGCAAAGCAACGTTTGACAATAATGAACCAGTTTAGCAATTTAAAAACATTGGAAAGCAGCAAAGAAAGGCCACAGCACTGCAGAGCCAGATTCCGGCTCCTGGGTGCTATCGATGGGGAGTTTGCACGCTCGCCCTTGCGTGTTACCTCCCACATCCCAAAGGCATGTGGGCGGGTAAGTTAATTGGGTAGGGTAAATTATCCCGAGTGTCTGAGAGAAGTTGATGGGAATAGAGGGTGATAACATGGGATTAGTGTAGGATTACTATAATTGGGCGATTGATGGCTGGGATGAACTAACAGGCCTGTTTCCATGCTGTGTCTGTGACTCTAAGACACCTCAGCGTCAAAGTCAGAACTCATTGTCACACGCACAAGCTCCTTACAACAGAATCATGGGCACGGAGCTTCAGGTAAGTGGCATTCACAAGAAGAACCTCAATTATACACAGAGCATAACAGACATACATCCTGTCCTATGTTTTAAACAGTAAATAAACAGTTTTTTACAATAAAGAGCACAATAAGGACAAAAAATATATAGAGAGCTTGGAGTATAGAACACAGTACAGAACAGGAACAGGCTCTTTTGGCCCAGAGTGATTCTTTATCCATCTATCCATCTTTTCTTTTATCTTTTATCTTCTACCTTCTACCTACTATCTTCTATCTTCCACCTTTTACCTTTCCATTTATTCATTTACATCTTGTGGTGAACTACATATACCTGTCTGGACACCCCCCCCCCCCCCCCCCCCGCTGACTGCTCCTGTGCCTCCTCCCACAGACCCCTGCTGACTGCTCCTGTGGCTCCTCCCACAGACCCCGGTATAAAGGCGATTGGAGGCACTGCTCCTCCCTCAGTCTCCAGGATGTTGTGTGATGGTCTCTTGCAGCTAATAAAAGCCTATCGTTCACCTCCTGTCTCCGAGAGTTATTGATGGTGCATCACATCTTATTTCTTTTTGTTAATTAAACGCTGTCGGAGCAGTGCTGCCAGGATAATCAAGGACACGACTCACCCAGCCAACACACTTTTTGCCCCTCTTCCCTTTGGGAGGAGGTTCAGGAGCATGAAGATTCGTACGGCCAGATCTGGGAACAGCTTCTTTCCGACTGTGATAAGTCTGCTGAACGGATCCCGACCCGGATCTGGGCCATACCTTCCAAATATCTGGACCTGTCTCTCGGTCTTTTTACACTACCTTACCCTTTTCTATTTTTTATTTATGATTTATCATTTAAATTTTTATTATATTTACTATCGATTTGTACTCCAGGGAGCACGAAGCGCAGAATCAAATATTGCTGTGATGATTGTATGCTCTAGTATCAATTGTTTGGTGACAGTGAAGTAATAAGAGTAAAGTAATTATTTATTTGTTTGTTTGTTTGGAGATGCATGTGGAGCAGGCTTGTGCAGCCCACTGAGCCACATCACCCAGTTGACCCGAGCCTAATCACACAACAATTTACAATGACCAATTAACGTCCTAACCAGCACGCCTTTGGACTGTGGGAAGAAACTGGGGCACCCAGAGGAAACACGTGCACACACGGGAAGGATATATAAACTTTCTTACAGCGGATGCCAGAATTGAATCCTGAACTCTGATGTGAACTGCTGCGCTACCGTGGCACCCCTAAATCAGTCATTTAATCCCTTGTACCTACACCCTTCCATTTCCTGTCTGTCTGAGAGCACCTGAACACCTCTGTCAGAGATGAGTCCACCACCACCCCAGGCAACACATTCCAGACACCCACCACTCTGTGTAGAAAAAACTGGCCCCTAACATCTCCTTTGAACATCCCCCTCTCATTTTAAGCACATACCACCTGAACAAAGTCCATTTTAGTGCAAAGTGGTCAGAGAGTTTCTAAACTATAGGATTAAGGTTCTCCTGGTTTATTCAAGAAAAGAATGGTTGAAGGAAAGTAGCTATTATTGAAACTCCAGTCTCTGTACCTCCTGCCCAGTGCTGGCTGTGAGAGATGACATCAAAGCAACTTGTCTGACTGTGCATTTCGAATCCTTCTACTTATTCATTCACAGGACATGGGCACAAATGGTAAAGTTAGTAATCGCTGCCCTCGATCTAGTCACCATTTTCAGTTCTGTTTGATCTGGTGATATTGACCGAGACGTTCTTTGGAAGCAACAAACGAGGCATAAAACTTGGTGGTTACAGCGTTTTATTAAGTGTTACAAGAACAAAGTTCAGAATATATTAATTATCAAGGTACATATATGATAGACAACCATGAGGTTTGTCTCCTTGTAGCCAGCCACAAAATGTTTTCCAGAAAAAGTGTGATTAATAGCGTAATTGGTAGTTTGTTTGCTGCCAGGAAGTCATCACTGTGTTTCACCAGGACCATCTTAAACTGGAGGAAAGTGGGACAAAGAACAAACAGAGGAGAGAAAAAGAAGTTGTGGTCGTCTCATACTCAGACTGGAGATAAAGCTTATCCCACTGGTAAGATGTAATCCATGAAATAGCCAGATTCAATTGGTACCAGACCCTCTCCAGAAAAACTGAGGAACATCTGGACAATACAGAATCAGCTGTACTACAATTAGCAGTACATTTACTGGACAATAACATGTATATACATATGTTGGTGATTATATAAAATTATAAGCATGCATTGGAAAGCTAAACTACAAGGAAAATAACAATTCTACACCCTAATCCGATAGTTCATTGTTAGCAATTATCATGCTTGAATTAATGGCAGGAAAGAGTTTTATTGTTTGGCAAAGTTATGCATTTCTCCATTCAAACTTCTGCTATGTAAATGCACAAGGATGATGTTAGATGAGCCAGTTATTATTACTTCGGCTTCAAAGAAGGCAGCATCCATCATTAAGGAATCTCAACATCTGGGACCTGCCCCATTGTCATTGCTACCACCAGGCAGGAGATGCAGGAGCCTGAAGACACACACTCAATATTTTAGGAACAGCTTCCTCCCCTCTGCTAAAAGATCTCTGAATGAGCATGAATCCATGATCACTACCTCACTGTTTTGCTCTCTTTTTGTACAACTTATTTATTTTAGTTTTTATTTGACATTTCATATTGTAACTTATAGTTATTTTTATGTATTGCACTGTATTTCTGCCACAAAACAACAAATATTGTGACATGTATCAATGGTGATTACCCTGATTCTGAGAACGACTTTAGAAGCATCATCTTTTTTTTGAAAATAGAAAGGTAATGATAAAAGCAAACACATGGTGGCGCCAACTCTTAACTTCTCAAGCAGTTCATTGGGTCAACGAACAGAGTACTGCAGGAACTTAAATTGGTGGAGCAGCATCCGTGGGCTGTTACAAACTTCGACGTTGATATCACTGGCCTCAGTGAGACTTGCCAGGCTGTAGGTGGTCAGCTCAGGAAACGAAGTTCACTTTCCTCAATAAGTGAACAGCGGAGAGTATCGTGACTGGTTGAACCATGGCCTGGAATGGAAATACCATTGCCCAAGAACAGAAAAGCCTTCAAAACTTCGACAAACTTCTCCAGACGCACAATGGAGAGCATCCTAGCTGGTATAGAAACACCAAGGCCCAGTACTGAGAAAGACTGCCAAGAGTGGTGGATACAGTCCAGTTCATCAGAGGAAAGGCCCTCCACACCATTGAGCACAACGACAAAGAGTGCTGTCACAAGATCCATCACCAAGGACCTCCACCATCCAGACCATGCTGCCTTCCTGCTGCTACGAGGTGGCTCAGCTCCCATACTACCAGGTATAAGATCCATTATTAACCTTTGAATGGGGACGGAGCGGTGACAACGGCATTAAATGGCGACTCCTTTGCTTGCATCTTTGGAAACAGCTCTATTTCCATCTTTGATATCTCTTATTTCCCTTTTCAAGGTTCTTTTGAAGACCCCGACCTGGAGTAGCTCTCTGAATTTGGTTCTTTGCGGGAATGGGACCCGCTGTCAGGGCCTCCCGACTGGCCGTATTTTGATATCTCAAGGACACGGCTCGGAAGACTAGCGTGTATTCAGGGTGCCGGATTTTTGTGGCTTTGGGGTACTGAAAGCCTGTGGCTTTATTGATGCTTTGCTGCACGCTTGATCGTCCGGTGGGGGCGCCGATGCCTTTTTGCCGGGGGGGGGGGGAGAGGAGGGGGTTCGTTGTTTTGCTGCTGCTTGTGCGTGGGAGGGGGAAACTGGGGGAGAGCTTTGGGGTTCCAACGTTTAACTGTCCTCTGTTTTTGTGGGTATTTGTGAAGAAAAAGAATTTCAGGATGTATATTGTATACATTTCTCTGACATTAAATGTACCTATTGAAACCACCATCTAACTCAATATAACTCGGAGTCCTGCCATGTGCAGAAGTTCGCTGATGACACGGCCATAGTGGGGTGTGTCAGGAATGGACAGGAGGAGGAGTATAGGAAACTGATACAGGACTTTGTGATATGGTGCAACTCAAATTACCTGCGTCTCAATATCACCAAGACCAAGGAGATGGTGGTGGACTTTAGGAGATCTAGGCCTCATATGGAGCCAGTGATCATTAATGGAGAATGTGTGGAGCAGGTTAAGACCTACAAGTATCTGGGAGTGCAGTTAGACTAGAAGCTAGACTGGACTGCCAACACAGATGCCTTGTGCAGGAAGGCACAGAGTCGACTGTACTTCCTTAGAAGGTTGGCGTCATTCAATGTTTGTAGTGAGATGCTGAAGATGTTCTATAGGTCAGTTGTGGAGAGCGCCCTCTTCTTTGTGGTGGCGTGTTGGGGAGGCAGCATTAAGAAGAGGGATGCCTCACGTCTTAATAAGCTGGTAAGGAAGGCGGGCTCTGTCATGGGCACAGAACTGGAGAGTATGACATCGGTAGCAGAGCGAAGGGCGCTGAGTAGGCTACGGTCAATCATGGAAAACCCTGAACATCCTCTGCATAGCACCATCCAGAGATAGAGAAGCAGCTTCAGCGGCAGGTTGCTATCGATGTAATGTTCCTCAGACAGGTTGAAGAGATCATTACTCCCCAATGCCATTCGGCTTTACAATTCAACCGCCAGGGGTAAGATATGTTAAAGTGCCGGGGTTAGGATTTTACCTATTAATGTATTTTAGTAAACTATTTAAGAACTTTTTAAAAGCTATTTATTAATGCTTTTTGAGAGGGTGATTTTAGATGCATATCATATTTATACTGAGTTAAGTATTGTATGTAATTAGTTTTGCTACAATAAGTGTATGGGACATTGGAAAAAATGTTGAATTTCCCCATGGGGATGAATAAAGTATCTATCTATCTATCTATCTATCTATCTATCTATCAGTCCCTGAACCACTCTGGTTATATCCACTCGCCTCAACACTGACTGATCGCTGCACATAAACTATGGACTCACTTTCAAGGATCTACAACTCATGTTCGAAGTATTATTTTTTTATTTGTTTTTGTTTATTTATTATTTTCCTTTTGTTTTTGCACAGTTTGTCTTCACTTGCACGCTGGTTGTCATTGTATGTGGTATAATTTTCTATTGGTTCTATTGTATTTCATTGGTCTGCTATGAACGCCCACAAGAAATGAACCTCAGGGGAGTATTTGCTGACGTAGGTGTACCTAGATAATAAATTTACTTTAAATCTTCTTCTGGAAAGGCACATGCTATTCCTCAACCAAAACACTGTGAACTGCTAACAGTCAGCTAAACAGTGACAGTCCATAAGATTAACATAACTTACCACAATTCATTGCTTCTATATTGTCTGCACTGATCACACGCTGTGTGGACTTTCATTACTCCGATAACCACCTTCCAAATTCTCCTGTTTACTCATCTGCCTACCTCAATCCCACCGCCAACTGACTCAAAGGATCCCTTAGGAAAAGTGGTTTGAAAAAAAATGTGAGTTGTTTCTTCTGGCTGCTGGAAGCTGAGGGGAGATTTCATAGGAGGCTGGAAAATTATGAGCGGCATAGGTAGAGTAGATAGAAAAAGTTTTCTTTTTCAAGGTTCAAAGTTCAAATTAATGATCAAAGTGTGTATTCCATTACAAGCTTGAGATTCATCTTCTTGCTGGCAGCAATGAATCTCAGGGATGTATATGGTATATTTAATGGTGTGTGGCCTGCAATCATCCTGAGCAGTTGTTTGTTGGTGGTTTAAAAAGAGCTTGGGTCCTTTCTGGACTTCTCTGCGGGCTGCAGGCATAACAATCTCCTAGGGGCTTGGCAGGAGTCAATAAAGAGAAGTCAGGTGTAAGCAAAGCGGCCATTGTTGGAGTGGTCAGACTTTGACTTAACAGGCTTGGGTGAGAACAGGCACAGGCTGGAACGTACACTTGAGAAGTCAGAGGTGTAATAAGTGTAGGCATCAAGGTGGTTCAGGCAGTGGAATGCTCCTTCTATAAGATGCAGGATTTCAGACTACATCTGCAGAAAGTGCAACCAACTGCAGCTCCTGACTGACAAGGTCACTAGGTCAAGGAACTGGAGCTGGAGCTGGATTTACTCAGGACCATCCAGGAGGCTGAAAACGTTTACCGAGGTGGTCATACCCAGAGTGCAGGCATCAGATAGTAGAGGGGGGGGTGACCACCAGGAGACGTGAAGGGAGTGAGCAGTCAGTGCAGGGTTGCCCTGTGGGCAATTCCCTCAGCAACACATACACAGCTGGGGTGGATGAGCTCTTAGGAACAGCAGCCAGTCCAGTGGCACGACAGCCAGCTCCGAGGCTCAACAGGAAAGGGAGACCAATAGTGACAGGAGACTCATTAGTTAACGGTAAGACAAGAGATTCTGTGGTTGCAAAGAAGATGGCAGGACGGTGTGTTGCCTCCCGGGCGCTAGGATCCAGGATGTCTCAGAGCGGCTGCAGGAGATTCTCAAGAGGGAAGGTGGGTGACGTAGGTGGAAAGGGGAAGGAGGTCCTGCAATAGGGAAGCAGCTGAAGAACAGGAGCTCCAAGTCCCTGAATTGTTCCCAGTGCCACATGCTAGTCAGGGCAGGAATAGGGTGACAGTAGAGAGGAATGAGTGGCTGAGGAAGTGGCAGGTTTCAGATTTCTGGATCATTGGGATCTCTTCTGGGGAATGTATGACCAGTACAAAAAGAACGGGTGACACCTGAACCTGAGGGAGCCAATATGCTTGTGGACAGGTTTGTTAGAGCTGCTGGGGAGGGTTTAAACTAACTTGCAAGCAGGATGGGAACCGGAGTGATAGGGCTGAGGATGGGGCATTTGGTATACGAGTTGACACAGTATGTAGTGAGACTGTGAGGAAGGACAGGCAGATGACAAGGCAACATTACAGTCAGTGGGATGAGTTGAAGTGACGGATTGAAAAGGGTGATGAATACAGGATTGAAGATGTTATATTTGAATGGACACAGTATACAGAATAAGGTAGAGGAGCTTGTAGCACAGTTAAAGATTGGCAAGTATGACGTTGCGGATATCAGTGGGTCATGGCCGAAAGAGATCATAGCTGGGAGTTTAACACCCAAAGATACACTTTGCATTGAAAGGAGAGGCAGGGAGGCGCAGGGGTGGAGTGGTTCCGTTGGTAAAAATTTTAACCAAATCTTCAGAAAGAGGTGACATATGATCAGAAGATATAGAATCCTTGAGGGTAGAAACATAGAAAACCTACAGCACAATACAGGCCCTTCAGCCCACAAAGCTGTGCCGAACGTGTCCTTACCTTAGAACTACCTAGTCTTTACCCATAGCCCTCTATTTTTCTAAGCTCTGTGTATCCATCCAGGAGTCTCTTAAAAGACCCTATCATTTCCACCTCCACCACCGCCACTGGTAGCCCATTCCACGCACTCACCACTCTCTGCGTAAACAACTTACCCCTGACATCTCCTCTGTACCTACTTCCAAACACCTTAAAACTATGCCCTCTCATGCTAGCCATTTCAGCCCTGAGAAAAAGCCTCTGACTATCCACATGATCAATGCCTCTCATTATCTTGTACATCTCTATCAGTTCACCTCTCATCCTCCATAGCTCCAAGGAAAGAAGGCCGAGTTCACTCAACCTATTCTCATAAGGCATGCTCCCCAATCCAAGCAATATCATTATAAGAGCAAACACGAGGGAATCTGCAGATGCTGGAAATTCAAACAACAACACACACAAAATGCTGGTGGAACACAGCAGGCTAGGCAGCATCTACAGGGAGAAGTGCTGTCGACGTTTCGTCCTGACGAAGGGTCTCGGCCCGAAACGTCGACAGCGCTTCTCCCTATAGATGCTGCCTGGCCTGCTGTGTTCCACCAGCATTTTGTGTGTGTTGTTGTTTGAATATCATTATAAATCACCTCTGCACCCTTCCTATGGTTTCCACATCCTTCCTGTAGTCAGCCCAGTACTGCATCCTATCAATGACCCACTGTAACCTCTGACAGCCCTCCACACCATCCACAACACGACCAACCTTTGTATTATCAGCAAATTTACCAACCCATCCCTCCACTTCCTCATCCAGGTCATTTATAAAAATCACAAAGAGCAGGGGTCCCAGAACAGATCCCTGAGGCACCCCACTGGTCACCGACCTCCATGCAGAATATGAACCGTCTACAACCACTCTTTGCCTTCTGTGGGCAAGCTAACTGAAGCAATGTCCCCTTGGATCCCATGCCTCCTTACTTTCTCAATAAGGCTTGCATGGGGTACCTTATCAAAAGCCTTGCTGAAATCCACATACACTACATCTACCGCTCTACCTTCATCAATGTGTTAAGTCACGTCCTCAAAAAATTCAATCAGGCTCGTAAGGAATTGCAAGGGTAAAAAGACCCTGATGGGAGTTATATACAAGCCTCCAAACAGTAGCCAAGATGTGGGATATAAATTACAATGCGCGATAGAAAAGGCATGTAAAAAGAGGGATTTCAATATACAGGTAGATGTGAGAGAGCAGGTTGGTGCTGGATCCCAAGAGAGGGAATTTATAGAACACCTACGAGATGGCTTTTTAGAGCAGCTTGTGGTTGTAATCCACTGGGGGAAAGGTAATTCTGGATTAGGTGCTGTGCGATTAACCAGATTTGATTCGGAAGCTTAAAGTAAAGGAACTCTTAGAAGGCAGTGATCATAATATGATAGAATTCACCCTGCAGTTTGAGAGGGAGAAGTTAAAATCAGATGTATCAGTATTGCAGTGGAGGAAAGAGAATTACAGAGGCATGAGAAAGGAGCTGACCAAAGTTGATTGGAAAGGGACACTATCAGAGATTACGGCAGTACAGCAATGATTGGCGTTTCTGGGAGCAATTTGGAAGGTGCAGAATAGATACTGTACGTTCTGAAGATGAAGAATTATTCTAAAGGAGGGATTAGGCAAACATGGCTGACAAAGGAAGTCAAAGACAGCATATAAGCAAAAGAAAGGGCATATATTAGAGCAAAACTTAATGGGAAGTTAGAGAATCGGAAAGCTTAAAACAACTAAAAAAGATATAAGGAAGAGATAAAATATGAAGGTAAGATAGCCAATAATATAAAAGAGGATACCAAAAGTTTTTTTCAGATATGTAAAGAGTAACAGAGGGATGTATATTGGATTGCAGGAGAGGTAATAATGAGGAACGAGGAAATGGTAGGTGAACCTAATAAGTATTTTGCACCAGTATTCACTGTGGGAGCCACTGGCAGCATAGGTTTTAAGAAGCCCTTTGACAAGTTGCCACACGTGAGGCTGCTTAATAGGATAAGAGCACATAGAACTACAGGAAAGATACTAGGATGGATAGAGCATTGGATGAATGGCAGGAGGCCAAGAGTGGGAATAAAAACCTGGTTGGCTGCCAGTGACCAGGGTGTTCTGCGGGCATTGGAATTGGGACCTCTTCTTTTCACATTATGTGTCAATGATTTGGATGACAAAATTGATGGTTTTGTGGCCAAGTCTGCAGATGATACAAAGCTAGATGGAGGGGCAGGTAGTTTTGAGGAAGCTGGGAATCTGCAGAAGAACTTAGATTAGGAGAATAGGTAAACAATTGGCAGATGAAATACAGCATAGGGAAGTGTATCTTCATGCACATTTGGTAGAAGGAATAAAGGCATAGACTATTTTCTAAACGGGGAGAAAATTGAAAAATCAGAGGTGCACAGGGACATGGGAGTCCTTATGCAGGATTCCCTTGAGGTTAACTTGCAAGTTGAGACCATTGTAAAGAAGGCAAATACAATGTTAGCATTTATTTTGAGAGGACTAGAATGTAAGAGCAAGGATCTAGTTGTAATTTATAGGACATTGGTCAGACTGCACTTGAACAGTTTTGGGCCTCTTATCTGAAAAAAGATGCACTAACATTGGAGAAGGTCCAGAGGAGGTTCGCGAGAATGATTCTGGGAATAATAGAGTTATAAGGACCGTTTGATTGCTCTAGGCCTGTACTCGCTGGAGTTTAGAAGAATGAAGAGGAATCTCCCTGTTGAATATTGAAAGAGCTAGAGAGAGTGGATGTGGAGAGGATGTTTCCTATAGTGGGTGAATCTAGTACCAGAGGGCACATCTTCAGAATAGAGGGATGTCCATTTAGAACAGAGATGAAGAGGGATTTCTGTAGCCAGAGGGCGGTAAATCTGTGGAATTCATTGCCATGGATAGTTGTGGAGGCCAAGTCATTGAGCATACTTAGACCATAAGATATAGAAGCAGAATTAGGCCATTCAACCCATCGAGCCAGCTGCACCATTTCATCCTGGCTGATCCATTTCCTTCTCAAGCCCATTTTCCTGTCTTCTCTCCATAATCTTTCATTCCCTGACCAATCAATCTTATCAACCTCTGCCTTCAATGCAACAATGACCTGGCCTGCGCTGCCACGTGTAGCAACAAATTCCACAGACTCACCACCCTCTGGCTAAAGGTATTATTCCTCATCTCCATTTTAAATGGGTGTCCCTCTATTCTGAGGCTGCATCTTCTGGTCTTAGTCTTTTCCACCATCGGAAAAAGCTGACGTTGATAGGTTCTTGATTTGCCGTGCCATCAAAGGTTTAGGGGAGAAGGCAGGAGGATAGGGTTGAGTGGGATAATAAATCAGCCATGATGAAATACTGGAGCAGTCTCGATGGGCTGAATGGTCTAATTCTGCTTCTATGTCTGATGGTCTAAAACAAAGAAACACAATAGAATCCACATAAATCACACACAAAGAAGACCAACAAACATTCAATGTGCAAAAGTGAATAAATCATAAAAATGGTTTAAAAAAAAATGTAAACAAATAATACATACTGGTGGGTGGTGAGCGACATCTAATAAATTTTATAGAACTTTTCTAGGAAGTTGATGAAGGCAAGGCAGTGGACATTGTCTACATGGACTTTAGCAAGGCCTTTGACAAGGTCTCACGTGGTAGGTTGGTCAAGAAGGTTCAGTTAAGATGAGGTAGTAAATTGGATTAGACTCTGGCTTCGCAGAAGAAACCAGAGAGTAGTAGTAGATGGTTGCCCCTCTGACTGGAGGCCTGTGACTAGTGGAGTGCCACAGGGATCGATGCTGAGTCCATTGTTGTTTGTATTCTATGTCAATGATCTGGATGATGATGTGGTAAACTGGATCAGCAAATCTGCAGATGATACCAGGATTGGGGGTGTAGTGGACAGTGGGGAAGTCTATCATGGCTTGCAGGGAGATCTGGACCAGCTGGAAAAAGATGGGCTAAAAATGGCAAATGGCATTTAATGCAGACAAGTGTGAGGATCAACCAGGGTAGGTCCTACACAATGAGTGGTAGGGCACTGAAGAATGCAGGAGAACAGAGGGATCTGGGAATACAGATGCATAATTCCTCGGAAGAGGAACCACAGGTAGATAAGGTCATAAAGAAATCTTTTGGTACACTGGCCTTCATAAATCAATGTACTGAGTACACGAGTTGGGATGTTATGTTAAAATTGTATAAGTCATGGTTAGGCCTAATTTAGAGTATTGTGTGCAGGTTTGGTCGCTTACCTACATGGAAGATATCAATAAGATTGAAAGATGTTGCTGGGATTTGATAACCTAAATTTTAAGGGAAGATTGAATAGGTTAGGACTTTATTCCCTAAAATGTACAAGATTGAAGGGAGATTTGATAGAGGTACTCAAAAGTCATATGGTAAATGCAAGCAGGCTTTTTCTGCTGAGGTTGGGTGAGACTACAACTACAGATCATAGGTTAAAGGTGAAAGGTGAAATGTTTAAGGGGAAAATGAGAGGAAACTTCTTCATCAGAGGTTGGGAGAGTGTGGAATGAGCTGCCAGTGCAAATAGTGGATTTCTATATTTACGAGAAACTTGGACAGGTACATGGATGAGAAGGGTATGCAGGGCCATGGAGGTCTGTGGTCCAGGTGCATGTTGATGGGAGTAGGTAGGTTAATAGTTTGGCACAGCCTAGATGGGCAGAAGGGCCTGTTTCTGTGCTGCAGCGTTCTATAGCTTTATGACTCTACAACAGCTGCAGAGTCCCAAAAGTAAGACCACATCTGCAGAGCCCGTTCTGCGCTGAGGCGAGTGAAGCCCGTCCAGGAACCCAATGGCTGCAGGGCAGCAGCTGCTCCCAGACCTGGCGGTGTGGGATCCGAGGCTCTGCACCGCATGCCCAATGGTAGTAGTGAGAAAAGAGGGAGCGGGTCAACCGCAGGCAGATGGCACAGAAGACTGTACCGTTTTCCACTCTCGTTCCTTGACGCTTTAATCTATGTGGAGTAACAGAGCTGGGCATGGGCTTTCCACAATGATTAAGAGGTGTGTAGGTAGGCACATGAACAGGTAGGGAATGGAGAGATATTAATCATGTACTGGCAGAAGGTTTACCTAAGTAGTGATGGTCAGCACAGATATTGTGGGCTGAAGGGCCTGTTCCTGTGTTGCTGTATTCTATGTTCCATGTTTGCTTTCATCTCCAATTAATCAGGCCCAGTTTAGTCAACCCTCCCACATAATTAGTATTTTTTTAAAAAGAAAGAATAGCTTTATTTGTCACATGTACTTCGAAACATACAGTGAGATGCATAATTTGCATCAAATCAAATCAGTCAGGAGTACACTAAGCAGCTCGTAATTGTCACCACACTTCTGGTGCCAACATAGCATACCTACAACTTACTAACCCTAACCGTACATCTTTGGACTGTGGGCGGAAACTGGAGCACCCGGAGAAAACCCATGCAGACACGGGGATACGTACAAACTCTTTACAGACAGCAGCAGGACTCGAACCCCAATCGGAGATTGCTGTAAAAGAATTGCACTAACCACTACACTCTCGTGCTGCCCTCTTTATTTTATCTAGAGGTAGAGCACAGAACAGGTCCTTCTGGCCCAATGAGCCACGCCACACCACAACCCTCCTACTTAACCCTAGCCTAATAACAGGACAATTTACAATGACCAATCAACCTACCAACTGGTTAGTCTTCGGACTTTGGGAGGAAACCAGAGCACCCAGAGGAAACCCACGCAGTCATGGGGAGAACATACAAACTCTTTACAGATGGTGTCGGAATTGAACTCTGAACTCTGGAACACCCCGAGGGGTAATAGCATCACAATAACTGCTACTCTACTGTGCCACCCTCCACTTTCTTCCCGTACAATCTTTGCATCATCTGCAAACTTCTTAACAAATAAATAGCAGGTAGAGTTGCAGAATGGTAGCATAGTGCTTAGCACAATGCTTTACAGTACTAGTGACTAGTGACAAGTTGAATTCCTGTTACTGACTGTAAAGAGTTTGTACATTCTCTCTGTGACCGCGTGGGTTTCCTCCGGGTGCTCCAGTTTCCTCCCACAGCTCCAAGACATACCAGTTGGTAGGTTAACTGGTCATTGTAAATTGTCCCGTGGTTAGGTTAGGATTAAATCGGGGGATTGCTGGGCAGCATGGCTCGTAGGGCCAGCAGGTCTAGTCCATGCTGTATCTCAATAAATAAAATTTTTAAAAGTAAAGGAATCAGAATCAATAACTGTGTAACTTCACTGTAACCTTCTTTCCAGCCATTAAAGCACCTGCCAACAATCACTCTTTGCTCACTAACACAGACTTTGTCAAACACCTTGCTAAGATCTATGTAGGTAACATCAAAGATGGTAATTTCATCAATACTCATAGTTCCTACCTCAGTGATTCAATCATAATAGCCATAAATGAACGTATAAAGTCTCCACGCTGATAGTCCGCGATTGTGCTTTTCTAAAAGATGATTAATATCGTCCGTCAGTATTTTTTACCAGAAAGTTTCCCACCAGAGACTGTGATCATTCTGCAACCTTATACAAAAGCATCACATTACCAGACTTCCTGACTTCTGGTATCATTTGCCAAAGGCCATTGGCAAATGATACTCCGAGCCTCTTCTATTCCTTCTCTTGATTCCCTTAATGAGCTGGAATGGATTTCATTCCAGCTCAGTGATTCATCTACTTCCAGAGATGCTAATACTGTTTTCACTCCCTTTTAAGTTACTTTATATACAGACTAGACAACTGTGTCTTCAGCAAGACATCCCGTATAAGACCATAAGGCATCAGAGACAAATTTGCCATGATTGAATGGCAGTCCATGAGCCAGTCCTCATCGGGGGATCAGAGGTGGAGAGAGTCAGCAACTTTAAACCTTTTTCTCAACCCCATTCTCCTGCCTTCTCCCTGTAACCTTTGACACCTGTACTAAAGTATAAAGTTCAAGGTAAATTTATTATCAAAGTACTTATACTGCATGTCACTATATACAATCCAGAGAATCATTTTCTTGTGGACATACGGAGTAAATCTAAGAAACACATTAGAATCATTGAAAGACTGCACACAACAGAATGGACTGATAACCAATGTCTAAAAGACAACAACCTGTGCAAATACAAAAGAAAAAGTTAGTAACAAATAAATAAACAATAAATATCGAGAATGTGAGATAAAGAGTCCTTGAAAATGATTCCATAGGTGGTAGGAACATTGCAGTGATGGGGCAAGTGAAGTTGCATGAAGTTATCTCCTTTGGTTCAAGAGCCTGATGGTTGAGGAGTAATAACTGTCCCTGGAACTTGATGGTGTGAGTCCTGAGACTCCTGTACTTTCTTCCTGATGGCAGCAGTGAGAAGAGAGCATGACCTGGATGGTGGGAGACCTTAATGATAGATGCTGATTTCCAGCGACAACACTCCATGTAGATGTGCTCAATGGTGGGGAGGGCTTTACCCGTGATGGTCTGAGCCGTATCCACTACTCTTTGTAGGATTTTTTATTCAAGGGCATTGGTGCTTCCACAGCAGGCCGTGATGCACCAAGTCAATCTAACGTCCACCACACACCTACAGAAGTTTGTCAAAGTTTTAGATATCTTGCCGAATCTTCGTAAACTCTTCAGGAAGTAGAGGCATTGCTGTGCTTTCTTTGCAATTGCACTTATGTGCAGGGCCCTGGACAGGTCTTCTGAAATTATAACTCCAAGGAATTTAGAGTTGCTGACCCTCTGATTCCCCCAAGGAAGACTGGCTCCTGGATCTCCAGTTTCCTCCTCCTGAAATCAATAATGAATTCCTTGATCTTGCTGACATCGATTGTTGTTGTAGCACCACTCAGACAGATTTTCAATCTCCCTCCTATATACATTTACATGTTGAGCCCAGGGTAAATGCTCTCACGACAGCCTCAGAGTCTGAAATCACAGGGCCATCGGTGTCTGTGGGAGTCTGTGAAGTTTCCTTAAGGTTTTGACAGTCAAGCCAAGTGCAGATGGCATTGAGCTCTTCTGGGAGTGAAACCTTGTTGTCACCCATGTCGCTTGGTTTCACTTTGTAAGAGGTCATCACATTCAAGCCCTGCCACAGCTGTCGAGCATCCTTCAGCGATACAGGATTGGTCCAGTTTGGCCACTTCGCATGTGAGATGGCTTTCTGGAGATCACAAAAGCAAAATGTTTGCAATGCTTTGCAAACAGCACACAAAACTACTAGATACCCTAGTAGATATACTTCTGAACTACAATTACAGTATCTGAATCTGAATCAGGTTTATTATCACTGGCATGTGTCATGAAATTTGTTAATTTAGCAGCAGCAGTTCATTGCAATATATCATATAGAAGAAAAAAACAAACTAAAATAATAATTTAAAAAAATAAATAAATAAGTGCCATCAAACATTCCTCGTATGTTAAGCTTATCAGTCCTGGGTTAATTCTTGTGAATCTCCTCTTGTCTCTCTCCAGAACCACCACATCTTTCCTTAGCTACAGAGTCCAAGACTCCTCACAATATTCCATATGCAGTCTAACCAATACCCTATGAATGATCCTATTCTGTCCTGTCAGGATATAGTAACATTCCAAAGGAGATTCACCAGAGTAAGTCCAGGAACCTCCTATCAAAAAAGGTAGACAGTTTGGCTCTATATTCCTTAGACTTTAGAGAAAGCTTACTCAGACATATGTAATCTTAAGAAAGCTTAACTGGATAAATGTTCAGTTGTTTTCAATAGTTGGAAAGACATGAACAAGGGGATTTGGCTACAACATCAAAATCAGACTCTGGATCAGTATTATTATCACTGACATAAGTTGTTAAGTATGTTATTTTGTGGGAGCAGTACAGTGCAGGCATAACAAATTACATTAAAATTAAATAAACAGTGCCAAAGAAGAATAGTGAGGTAGTGTTCATTGGATTCAGGGAGCATTCAGAAATCTGATGGCAGAGGATAAGAAGCTATTCCTTAAACTAGAGTTGCAGGGGGATGGGAATCAGAGTGCCAGTACAGTTAGTGGAGAGGTTAAAGTTAGGATGAGTTGCAATGTAAAAGGCAGAAAAAATTGAAAAGGGTGAATATAGGAATGAAGGTAATGTACGAGGGGTGATTGACAAGTTCGTGGCCTAAGGTAGAAGGAGTCAATTTTAGAAAACCTAGCACATTTATTTTTCAACATAGTCCCCTCCTACATTTACACACTTAGTCCAGTGGTCGTGGAGCATACGGATCTTGGACCTCCAGAAAGTGTCCACAGCAGGGGTGATTGATAAGTTCGTGGCCTAAGGTAGAAGGAGATGATTTATTAACTTCAAACTTTCTGCATAATCACTCAAAGAGTTGAACTGCATGTGCATGTAACAAGAGCTTATCTCCATCTACCTTAGGCCACAAATTTTTCAATCAGCCCTGCTGTGGACACTTTCTGGAGGTCCAAGATCCTTGTGCTCCACGACTGCTGGACTAAGTGTGTAAATGTAGGAGGGAACTATGTTGAAAAATAAATGTGCTAGGTTTTCTAAAGTTGACTCCTTCTACCTTAGGCCACGAACTTATCAATCACCCCTTGTACATGAATGTCAGCAGTATATAGAATAAGGTAGATGAATTTTTAGCACACTTGCAGATTGGGATGTATTATATTATAAGCGTCAGTGAATCACGGCTCAAAGATTATAGCTGGGAGCTTAATATCCAAGCATACACATTGTATCGAAAGGACAAGCAGGGAAGCAGAGGGAGTGGCATTGCTCTGTTGTTAAAAAATGAAATCAAATCATTAGGAAGAAGTGACACAGGGTCAGAAGGTCTTGAATCATCGTGGATAGAGCTAAGGAACTGCAGGGATAAAAAGATCCTAATGGGAGTTGTATATAGACGCCCTCCCCCAAACAGTCATATGTGACCTACGAGTTACAATGGGAGATAGAGAATGCATGCCAGAAGTGCAATGCTACAATAGTCATGGGAGGTTTCAATATGCAGGTAGATTGGGGAAATCAGATTGGTGCAGGTTTCCAAGAGGGGAATTTCTAGAGTGCCTATGAGATGGCTTTCGAGAGACCACTAGGAGATCGGCTACTTTGAATTGGGAGTTGTGCAATGATCCAGAATTGATTAGAGAGCTTAAGGTTAAAGAACCCTGAGGAGCAAGTGATCATAATATGATCAATTTCTCCCTGAAATTCAAGGAGAAGCTGAAGTTAGATGTATCAGTATTACAGTGGAGTAAAGGGAATTACAGAGGCATGAGAGGGGAGCTGGCCAAAGCTGAATAGATAGGGACACCTCAGAGCAGCAATGGCTGGAATTTCTGGAAACAATTCGGAAGGAACAATATACAGTTATATGCATGCATCCTAAAAAAGAAGAAATATTCTAAAGGGAAAAAATGACACAACCATGGCTAACGAGAAGTCAAAGCCAACATAAAGGCCAAAGAGAGGACAAACAGTATAACAGAGCAAAAATTAGTGAGAATTTAGAGGATTGGAAAGCTTTTAAGAACCAACAGAAGACAATGAAAAAAGTAATTAAGAAGGTAAAGATGGAATACAAAGGCGTTAATATTACAGAGGATACCAAAAATTTCTTCAGATACACAAATTGTAAAAGAGAGGTGAAAGTGAATATTGGACTGCTGGAAAATGATGTTAGAGAGGTAGTAATGGGGGATAACAAAATGGCAGATGAACTGAATAAGTATTTTAAATCACTGTGGAAGACCCTAACAGTATTGTGGAAGTTCCAGGGGTCCGGAGTCATGAGGAGTGTGAAATTACCATAACTAGAAAGAAAATTCTTGGGAAACTGAAAGGTCTGAAGGTAGATAAGCCACCTGGACCAGATTGTATATACCCCAGGGTTCTGAATGAGGTGGCTGAAGAGTTGTTGGAGGCATTAGTAATGGTCTTTCAAGAACCACTAGAATCTGGTTCCAGAAGACTGGAAAATTGCAAATGATACTCCACTTTTCAATAAGGGAGAGAGGCAGAAGGAAGGAAACTGTGGGCCAGTTAGTTGGGAAGATGATGGAGTTGATTATTAACGATGAGGTCTCAGGGTACTTGGAGGCACAGGATTAAATGGGCCATAGTCAGCATGATTTCCTCAAGGGAAAATTTTGCCTGACAGATCTGTTGGAATTATTTGAAGAAATAACAAGCTGGATAGACAAAGGAGAATTGGTTGATGTTGTGTACTTAGATTTTCAGAAAGCCTTTGACAAGGTGCCAAACATGAGGCTGCTTAACAAGCTATGAGCCCATGGTATTACAAGAAAGATCCTAGGATGGATAAAGGAGCGGCTGCTTGGCAGGAGGCAAAGAGTAGGGATAAAGGAAACCTTTTCTGGTTGGCTGCCAGTGACTAGTTGTGTTCCACAGGGGTCTGTGATGGGGCTAATTCTTAGTTCCGTAATATGTCAATAATTTTGATATTGGAATTGATGGTTTTGTTGCAAAGTTTGCATACTATATGTGGAGGGGCGGGTAGTTTTGTGGAAGTAAAGAGGCTACAGAAGGACTTAGTAAATATTAGGAGAATGTGCAAAGAAATGGCAGATGGAATACAGTGTTAGGAAGTGTGTGGTCATGCACTTTGGTATAAGACTATTTTCTAAATGGAGAGAAAATACAAAAAACTGAAGTGCAAAGGGACTTGGGAGTCCTTGTGCTGGATTCCCTAAAAGTTCATTTGCAGGTTGAGTCTGTGGTGAGGAAGGCAACTGCAATGTTAGCATTCATTTCAAGAGGACTAGAATATAAAATAAGATATAGGAGCAAAATTAGGCCATTTGGCCCTTCAAGACTGCTCTGCTAATCCAATTTTCTTCTCAGCCCAGATCTTCTGCCTTCTCCCTGTATCTCTTCATGCCCTGACCAATCAAGAATCTATTAACCTCTGTCTTAAATATACACAACCCTGAACAAAATAAAAGAGAGATGAGAGTAGATATAGGACCGCTAGAAAATAAGGCTGGAGAAATAATCATGGAGAACAAGGAGATGACAGAAGAACTAAATGAGTATTTTTCATCATTCTTCACTGTGCAAAACACTAGCAGTGTGCCAGGTGTTGAACAGTGTGAGGGAAGAGAAGTGAGGACAGTTACTATTACAAGGGAGAAGGTACTCAAAAAGCTGAAAAACCTAAGGGTACATAAGTCACTCAGACCAGACAAACTGCAGAAGAGATAGTGGTAGAGATTAAGGAGGCATTATTAATGATCTTTCAAAAATCATTGGAGTCTGGCATGGTACCAGAGGACTGGAAAATTGCAAATGTCACTCCACTCCTTAAGAAAGGTGGAAGGCAGCAAAAAGGAAATTATAGACCTATTAGCCTGACCTCAGTGGTTGGGAAGATGTTGGAGCCAATTGTTAAGGCTGAGGTTATGAAGTATCTGGTGACACAGGATAAGACAAGACAAAGTCAGCATGGTTTCCTTAAGGGATAATTTTGTCTGATGAAATTGTTGGAATTGTTTGAGGAGATTACAAGTAGAATACATAAAGGGGATTCAGTGGATGTTGCATATATTTGGACTTTCAGAAGACCTTTAACAAGGTTCCGTACATGGGGCTGCTCAACAAGTTAAGAGCCCATGGTATTACAGGAGAGTTACTGCATGGTTAGAGCATTGGCTGATTGGTAGAAGGCAGCGTGTAGGAAGGAAAGGATCCTTTTCTGGTTGGCTGCTGGTGACTAGTGTGTTCTGGAGGGGACTGCTTCTTTTTCTGCTGTATATCAATGATTTAGATGATGGATAGATGGCCTTGTTGCCAAGTTTGCAGATGATATGATGATTGGTGGAGGCACAGGCAGTTTTGAGGAAACAGGTAGGCTGCAAAAGGACATAAACAGATTCGGTAGTGGGCAAGAAAGTGGCAAATGAAATACAATATTGAAAAATGCATGGTCATGAACTCTGGTAGAAGAAATAACTGTGCAGATTATTTTCTAAATGGAGAGAAAATTCAAAAATCTGAGATGCAAAACACCCTGAAGATTAACTTGCAGGTTGAGTCGAATGTGAGAAAGGCAATGCAATGTTTTCATTCATTTCAAGAGGTCTAGAATACAAGAACAGGAATGTGATGCTCAGGTTTTATAATGCACTGGTGAGGCCTCACCTGGACTACTGTGAACAATTCTGGTCTCCTCATCTAAGAAAAGTCCAAAATTTATCCAACCTTGTCTTATATACTGAGATAGCCTCTACTGTTTCACTGGGTGGAGAATTCCATAGATTTACCAGTCTCTGGGAAAAGCAGTTCCTCCTCATCTCCATCCTAAATCTACTCCCCAAATCTTAAGGCCATGTCCCCTAGTTCTAGTCTCACCTACCAGTGGAAACAACTTTCCTGCCTCTATCTATTCTTTTCATAATTTATATGTTTCTATAAGATCTCCTCTCATTCTTCTGAATTCCAGCGAGTACAGTCCCAGATGACTCAATATCTCCTCAGAGTCTAACCCCCTTATCTCTGGAATCAACCTGGTGAACCTCCTCTGCACCACCTCCAAACCCGGTATATCCTTCCTCAAGTAAGGAGACCAGAACTGCAATGCAATAGTCCAGGTGCATCCTCACCAGTATCCTGTACATTTACAGCATGTCCTCCCTGCTCTTGAATTCAATCTCTCTAGCAATGAAGGCCAATATTCCATTTGCCTTTTTGATAGCCCGCTGCACGTGCACACTTGGAGAACTTGTGCAGTTCTGGTTGCCACACTATAGGAAGAAGTATAGGAGTATCCCAGCAGGGAAATACACAGTTCAATAATTTGTGGCCCACATCATTCACCTGGTTTGAAAGAGGGGTCATAGCTGGTATAAAGAGTGAGGGGATAGAGATGGAACAAAAACTAACAAGCGATTGGTGGATCCAGGTGAGCAGTTTACTTCAAATTAAAAGTTCAAGGAGTAACTTCATTATCAAAGTACATATAAGTCACCATTTCCCTGCTGACATCTCAATAAATCCAAGAAACATAACAGAATCAATGAAAAACTGTACCCAACAAGTCTAACAAATAACCAAGGTGCAAAAGACAATAAACTGTGCAAATATAAAGGAGAAAATAAATAAATAATACATAAACAAACAAATAAATTAGCCATTGATATTATTGAGAACGTGAGAGGAAGAGTCCTTGAAAGTGAGTCCATAGTTTGTGGGAACAGTTCAGTGACGGGACAAGTGAAGTTGAGTGAAGTTATCCCCTCTAGTTCGAGAGCCTGATGGCTGAGGGGTAATAACTTTTCCAGAGGTGAGAAAACCTGTGGATGCTGGAAATCCAAAGCAACACACACAAAATGCTGAAGGAACTCAATGCTGGAAAAACTCATCAGGCCAGGCAGCATCTATGGGAAGGAGTCGACGTTTTGGGCTGAGACCCTTCATCAGCACAGGGTCCTAATGAAGGGTCTTGGTCCAAAACATAAACATTATAACTGTTCCTGAACCCGGTGATGTGTGTCCTGAGGTTTCTACCTTCTTACTGATGGCAGCAGTGAGAAGAGAGCGTGCCCTGGGTTGAGATGGTGGTGGGGGGCGGGGGTTAGAATCCCTGATGATGGATGCTACTTCTCTGTGACAGTATTTCCTGTAGATGTGTTCAATAGTGGAGAGGACTTTAGCTATAATGGACTAGGCCATATCCACTACTTTTTGTAGGATTTTCTATTCAAGGGCATCAAATTTTCCATACCAGGCCGTCATGCAGCCAGTTAGTATGTGCTCCACGGCACATCTATAGAAGTTTGTCAAAGTTTTAGGTGACATGCCAAATCTTTGCAAACTCCTAAGGAAGTGGAGGCACTGCCAGCTTTCTTTGTAATTGCACTTACGTGCTGGGCCCAAGACAAGTCTTCTTACTTCAGAGGTTGTTAAGCTGAAGGAGAAGATCCTAAACACAAAGTACACTGCAGATGTTGTGGTCAAATCAAGACGTACAAAAGTTGGATGAATTCAGCAGGTCAGGCAGCATCCGTTGAAATGAGCAGTCAACATTTTGGGCCGAGACCCTTTTCCAGGACCTTCTTCTGCATCAGGAGAAGATCCTGTGAGGCAGGATTTATGAACGTTTGGAGGGGCATAATATGATTAGGAATAGTCAGCATGGCTTTGTCAAAGGCAGGTCATGCCTTATGAGCCTGATTGAATTTTTCGAAGATGTGACTAAACACATTGATGAAGGTAGAGCAGTAGATGTACTGTATATGGATTTCAGCAAGGCATTTGATAAGGTACCCCATGCAAGGCTTATTGAGAAAGTAAGGAGGCATGGGATCCAAGGGCAGATTGCTTTGTGAATCCAGAACTGGCTTGCCCACAGAAGGCAAAGAGTGATTGTAGACGGGTCATATTCTGCATGGAGGTCGGTGACCAGTGGTGTGCCTCAGGGATCTGTTCTGGGACCCCTTCTCTTCGTAATTTTTAGAAATGTCCTGGATGGGGAAGTGGAGGGATGGGTTAGTAAATTTGCTGGTGACACAAAAGTTGGAAGTGTTGTGGATAGTGTGGAGGGCTGTCAGAGGTTACAGTGGGACATTGATAGGATGCAAAACTGGGCTGAAAAGTGGCACATGGAGTTCAACCCAGATAAGTGTGAAGTGGTTCATTTTTGTAGGTCAAACATGATGGCAGAATATAGCATTAATGGTAAGAGTCTTGGCAGTGTGGAGGATCAGAGAGATCTTGGGGTCTGAGTCCATAGGACACTCAAACTGTGTGGTTAAGAAGGAATACGGTATATTGATCTTCATCAGCCATGGGGTTAAGTTCAAGAGCCGAGAGGTAATGTTACAGCTATATAGGACCCTGGTCAGACCCCACTTGGAGTACTGTGCTCAGTTCTGGTCACCTCACTACAGGAAGGATACAGAAACCATAGGAAGGGTGCAGAGGAGATTTACAAGGATGTTACCTGGATTGGGGAGCATGCCTAATGAGAATAGGTTGAGCAAACTTGGCCATTTCTCCTTGGAGCGATGGGGGATAAGAGGTGACCTGATAGGGGTGTATAAGAAGATAAGAGGCATTGATTGTGTGGATAGTCAGAGGCTTTTTCCCAGGGCTGAAATGGCTAACACGAGAGCACACAGTTTTAAGGTGCTTGGAAATAGGTACAGAGGAGATATCGGGGGTAAGTTTTTTATGCAGAGAGTGATGAGTGCGTGGAATGGGCTGCCAGCGACAGTGGTGGAGGCGGATACGATAGGGTCTTTTAAGAGACTCTTGGATAGATACATGGAGCTTAGAAAAATAGGGTAACCCTAGGTAATTTCTAAAGTAAGTACATGCTCGCACAGCATTGTGGATCGAAAGGCCTGTAATGTGTTGTAGGTTTTCTATGTTTCTGTGAAATGATAACACCAAGGAATTTGAAGTTGCTGACCCTCTCCAGCTCTGATTCTCTGATGAAAACTGGCTCATGGTCCTCTGGTTTCCTATTCCCGAAGTTATTAATCAGCTCATCGGTCTTGCTGACATTGATTGAGAGGTTGTTGTTATGGCAATACTCAGCCAGATTTTCAATCTCCCTCCTGTATGCTGATTCGCCACCTCCTTTGATTCGGTCCATGACATTGGTGTCATCAGCAAACTCGAATATGGTACTGGAGCTGTGCTTAGCCACGTACTCATAAGGGTAAAGCGAGTAGACATAGCCTTGTTAATCAATCCTTTATTGACTCAAGTTTAGTCCGGAATTGCCACTTCACCTGAGGTGGCTTTCCAATGGTGATACCTGGACCTCTTGTATCGAACTTGGCCTCCAATCTGACCTGTAGCAGATTGTGGATCTCCTGGTTCATCCACGGCTTCTGGCTGGGGGAGATTCTGAATGATTTTGTGGGGGCACACTCATCTATAACTGCTTTTATAAAGCCCTTGACAACCATGGTGTACTCATTCTGATCCACTGACGAATCCTTGAACAGGGCCCAATCCACCGACTGGAAGCAATCCCATAGCTGCTCCTCATTCTCCTGCCACCACACCTTCATTGTCCTTTTCACTGAACTTTTGCTCTTTAGCTTCTGCCTGTGTGAAAGTCAGCCAAGCGATCAGATTTCCCGAAACACAGTCTTTGCCTGGAGCGGCAGGCATTCCTCATAGCAGTGGCCTAGTGTTTTGGGATCTCTGAAGCTACAGTTTATGGTAAAATGGACAGCGATTCCTTTCAAACAAGCCTGATTGAGGTACCCGACTGTTATTTGAAATGTGTCGGGGCAGCCAGTTTCTTGTTTCGTTAGGTCGATATATAGATATTTAATGCTGAGAACGAGTTGTAGAGACCTTGAAAGTAAGCCTTTATGGTTGTGGAATGGGTTCAAAGTTGAGGTGAGTGAAAGTTATTCACGCTGGTTCGGGAGAATTGGAGAATTCAGTGTTGTGTTTTCTATCTTCAAATTTACACCACTGAGTTTCAAAATCTGAAACTAAATGTAATTTGAAAAGACTTTGCTTAACGCCGCCGGACAGCGCAAGTGGTTGGGCTCCGCTTTGTTCGCTTATGCTACATCCTGTTCCGCCAGCAGGTGGCGCAAATCTCCAACTCGCCTCCCACTCCCACCCCCACCCCCATGAACAAAAGTACAACTCAGCTTTTCCGATGTCTCGTTGCATTTTTCTTAAGCCCTTCGGAAGATATCAAATGCTGTATGTCAAACTTTTTTTTTAAAATCCCTTACGGTCTACGTGTAGTTAGTTTGCGCACAGTCAGCGCTACTGAACGAATGCAGTATAAACCCGAAACATATGGTGTAAAAATGTCCGCACAAAGCTGGCGTTCCAGTTACTAATTGAACCCACTAAATACTGGTTTCTGCTTGAGCTCCATTGTGTCACTTTCTCAGCCACGAATGGTACCAATATCCAGCCACGGCTAGAACCCTTTGTTAATTAACTGCGTGCCACTGAAGCCTTGTAAATCGGTTCTCCAATTTTTATTTGGGGAAACAGTTCGAAACCGTCTCGGCGCAGTCAGACTGAAGTTGGGAGGAACTTGCAGAGGGAATTGTTCGGGAAAAAAAAACCTTAAATAGAAACACGTTCTTAGTAGAAAATTTATCCTTTTAGTTAAAAATTTGCATCTTTCTTCCCGCGCCATTGCAATACAACAACTTTCAATCGTAACAATGCAGGGAGGACGTTCGGCCCACCGGTTTGGGTTTGTACTACCCCTCTACTTCCTCCCGAAAACCATCATCTTTGTCTTGCAAGGGTTTTTAAGGTGCAGGTTTCCTCAGGTAAAAGTTATCGGTGGAGGAACGAAGCCCGGCTTTGATTTTAATTCTGATTTAAAAACTTAAACGCAACCATACTTATTGCATGGCGGTAAGCATGCTCTTGGCGGGGAAGCTGGAGCTTATTGTTCCATCTGGCTTTGCTTCCAAAAGTGAAATAATTCTGTCTCTGCACACGTATTGCCCCCTCTGAATCGTGGCTGCAGAACTGAGCTGATTCTAATCCCTCGATAGTTTGGAAGGTGGGGGGTGGAGTGAAAGAGTGGCTGGGAGGCTTAGCTACAGACCGAATAGCACAAAGCACCGTTTGTGGCTGTGTCTTCGTAAACCAAGCGACGGCGATTGGTTATAATAGCGAGTTCACAACTAGAAGGCTCAGACACTAACTCGCATCCCTTCAAAAAGGTAAGACAGCTCTAAACCACATATTTATTTTATCTATAAATAAATTTTCAACGTACTGAACTCTGTTGTTGGGGTGGTGATGGTGGGGGAAATAAACATTGGTAACAATACAGGCTGGCAGCTGAATTCAGATTTATATTGTTCCTAGCAATGTTTAAAATATAATTTGTGATCTTCTAAATGCTAAAAGCATTAATATTAATTACTTCAATTTGGATGATGGCAATTACTCATAAGAATTTATAGAGTTTCCTTCAACGAAAATCTAATATCAAAGAAAATGAGTTTTTTCTTTTCTATTTCACATAATTTAACCAAAATAATTGAAATACATAATATTTTAATTTTCTATAAATGTGGATTTCTAGGTGAATCATTTAATAAGCAGCAACCAATTGGGATGATTTAGATTGCCCGATTTACAGATGCACTTGGGTTTCAAGACTATTCATCTTTGAAGAATCTGCTTTGGGTTAATAATATATAATTCAAAGACATTTTAATACCCGGGTAGGTAAATCAGCAGTGGAAGTTTCACTCAGGGACTTGGACTAACGTTATTTTGTGACTGGATGTACTGTATTGGCCCCGGAGGAACGTTGCTTCGTTTAGCTGTATACATATGTATGGTTGAAGGGCAATTAAACTTGAACTTTTATTTCATTAATAATGTTAACATTTAAAAAAACAGTTTTGTAACAAAAGCGAAAGAGCAAAAAAGGTCATAATTTTACCCTGAGACTGTAAAACCCATAACTCACTGCTTTTCTTTGTGTCTACGGGTGTACATTTCGATGAAGGAGTGTGTCTCGCTCTGCAGGCTGTGTGAAGAATGAAGAGATTCATTGTCCTAACGCTTCTGGGCTTCTTGTTTGCTACCCAAGCTGTGCCCTCTAATCGTATGTCGTGCTACAAGAAGATGCTGAGAGGACGAAGCTGCCATAATATCCCCCCAGGGACTGATCACTTGCGACCCATAGACCAGGGTCTGGTGGATCACTTCTGGGACGGAGACAGCTGTGAGGTCGTCTGCTACTGCAGCTTTCGAGAGTTGCTCTGTTGTCCCAAGTAAGTCATTTGGCTCTGGACCTGATGCACCTGGGTTCCCCAACCTGGGATCCACCCACCCCTCGGTTAATGATGGGGGTTCATGGCATAAAAATGGTTGGGAACCACTGCACTCTGCCTTATCCTATGGAATAGTGCACAGAGCTGTTGTGTTTAGACACCTTCACAAACTTCTAACACCAACAGCTTGTTCCATGAAAGTGTGTCAATGATAAATACTAGAAAAGGGAGATTAATAAAACCAATGAATATTTATCCAATCATAATAGATGGGCCAAAGGGCCTGTTTCTGTGCTATATGCTTTAATATATGCAATGAATTATATTTGTAAAAAGGTAAGACTTGCATTTCAATTCAAATTTATTGTCATGTGCACAAGTACATTGAGGTACAAGCTGGTGAAAATCTTGCTCACAGCAGTATCACAGGAACATACGTACAGACAATACACAGACAGACATACTTTATTGATCCCGAGGGAAATTGGGTTTCATTACAGCCGCACCAACCAAGAATAGTGTAGAAATATAGCAATATAAAACCATAAATAATTAAATAATAATAAGTAAATTATTCCAAGTGGAAATAAGTCCAGGACCAGCCTATTGGCTCAGGGTGTCTGACACTCCGAGGGAGGAGTTGTAAAGTCTGATGGCCACAGGTAGGAATGGCTTCCTATGACGCTCAGTGTTGCATCTCGGTGGAATGAGTCTCTGGCTGAATGTACTCCTGTACATTCAGAATATAAATTGTATAGTACTGTGCAAAAGTCTTAGGCACACGTATTTCACAAGTGTGCCTGAGACAGTCGAAGTAGAACAGAGAGCGAGTTTACAAATCTGGTGGGAGCCAAGGATGTTGGGAATGGTGAGGGTTGGAGCGCCATGGTAGGGGTGTGGGACAGGTGGCAGGGAAGTAGTGCCAGGGGTGGAGTGAGGAGAGTGGCATGAGTGCAGACACACCCAGCCCTGAGGCACTAGGCAAGGTAATTTTAACTCCAAACAATAGGTTTATTGATCATTACAGAATGTCACTCTGGTGCCTGCCACTCCCTCCCCCTCCCTTTCCCCTATCCCCAACCATGATTCCCCTCTCCCTGTCCCTTCCCACTCCCAGACCATACGAGGGGTGATTGATAAGTTTGTGGCCTAAGGTAGAAAGAGTCAATTTGAGAAAAGCTAGCACATTTAGTTTACAACATAGTCCCCTCGTACATTTACACACTTACTCCAGTGGTCGTGGAGCATACGGATCTTGGACCTCCTGGAAGTGCCCGCAGAGGGGTGATTGATAAGTTTGTGGCCTAAGGTAGAAGGAGATGAGTTATACAGCTCTCGTTACATGCACATGCAGTTCAACTCTGTGAGTGATTATGCAGAAAGTTTGAAGTTAATAACTCATCCGGGTGATTGATAAGTTTGTGGCCTAAGGTAGGAGGAGATGAGTTATTAACTTCAAACTTTCTGCATAATCACTCAAAGAGTTGAACTGCATGTGCATGTAACGAGAGCTGTATAACTCATCTCCTTCTACCTTAGGCCACAAACTTATCAATCACCCCTCATATCTCACGAAAGCTTTTTGCGGCAGCAGTACAGTGCAATACATAAAATTACTACAGTATCGTGCAAAAGTCTTAGGCACCCAAGCAATATATATGTGTGTAAGATTTTTGCACAGTACTGTACATATCAAGGATTAACTTTATTAGGAATTTGCTGTGGTGTGTTAGCACGACATGCAACAAAAAACAGCTTTCAAAAATGATGATAAAGTATTATATAAAAACATTCATAAATTATATATAAACTATATTTATATAGTGCCTGGCACAACATTTGCTTTTAGAGTGACATACACTCAGTGGCCACTTTATTGGATGCCTCCTCTATCTAATAAAGTGACTGTTGAGTCTATGTGGTTTTCTACTGCTGTAGCCCATAAGGTTCGGCATGTTGTGTGTTCAGAGATGCTCTTCTGTACACCACTGTTGTATTGCGTGGTTATTTGGGGTACCTTCCTGTCATCTTGAACTAGTCTGGCCATTCCTCTTTGGCCTCTCACTAACAAGGTGTTTTCACGCACAGAACTTGTGCTTACTGGGTGTTTTTTTGTTTTCCTCAACATTCTCTCTAAACTCTGGAGACTATTGTGCATGAAAATCCCAGGGGATCAGCAGTTTACGAGATATTCAAACCACCCCGTCTGCCACCAGCAATCATTCCATGGTCAAAGTTATTTAGATGGAATTTCTTCCCCATTCTGAAGTTTGGTCTGAACAACAACTGAACCTCTTGAGCCTGTCTGCTTGATTTTATGCATTGAGTTGCTGCCACATGATTGGCTGATTAGATATTAACATTAATGAGCAGGTGTACCTAATAAAGTGGCCACTGACTGTACTTTTGAAGCCTACCGGTAGTCACTTTTTTTCAGCTTAGCTTCACATTTAGATCAATGACAAAATAATTGATTTATTATGGTGTCAGAATTGGAATCAGATCTAATGTACCGTATCTGGGTTCAGTTCCTGCCGCTGCCCGTAAGGAGTTTGTGTATTTCCTTGCTACCGTGTAGATTTCCTCCGGTTTCCTCCAACAGTCCAGAGACATACCAGTTGGTAGGTTAATTTGTTATTGCAGATTGTCCCATGATTAGGGTTAAATTGGGGGATTGCTGGGTGTGCGACTCATGGCCTATTCCGCACTGTATCTCAATAAGTAAATCACTGACATATGTCATGAAATTCATTGCTTAGAGGCAGCAGTAATTGTACATATTTATTTACAGTGGCAGTCCAAAGAGATCTAGATGTGGGGTTGGGAGATGTGCAAAGTTCTGTAATAGTGGGGCTAGTCTTTTTAATTAAAGTATTGAGGAAAGATGCAGAAAATTAATAATTAGGAGTTGGTTGTCAAATGTACTGAAGTGAAAATCATTTATCTGAATGTCACCGAGACTGATCGTTCCATACACAGACTCAAACAGCATACAAACAGGCCCTTCGGCCCCTTTGTCCATGTTGGCTATGTTGCCCAGGTTTGGCCGCTAGCCCTCTAAACCTCTCCTACTCATGTTTTAGGATGGCTTTTAAATATTGATAATGTGTTCACCTCAACCATTTATTTTGGCAGCTCATTTCAAATGCACGCCAAATTTTGCGTGACAAAGCTGCCCTGATGTTACCTACAAATCACTCGCCTCTGATTTTAAACCTACGCCCTCTTGATTTTAGCAGCCATTTCCTGGGAAAAGGATTGTGCTTTCACCCTGTCTATGCTCTTCATGACTTCCATACCTCTATCCGCTCACCCCTCAAACGCCTAAGTTCCGGAGAATGAAGTCCTAGTCAATGCGAGATAAGTGTCTAGTATAGCGGTTTGCATAGCATTATTACATTGCCAGCGACCCGGGTTCAATTCCCGCCACAGTCGCCAAGGTGTTTATACGTTCTCCCTGTGACCACATGGGTTTCCTCTGGGTGCTCTGGTTTCCTCCCACATTCCAAAGACATAAGGGTTAGTAGGTTAATTCGTCACTTGGGTGTCATTGAGTGCATGGGCTCATGGGCCAGGAGGGCCTGTTACCGTGCTGTATCTAGTCTTAGAGTCATAGAAAAGTACAGCACAGAAACAGGCCCTTTGGCCCATCTAGACTATGCTGAATTGCCTACTCTGATCAACCTGTACCGGGACCATAGCCCTCCATACCCTGACCATCCATGTACCTAGCCACATTTCTCTTAAACGTTGAAATCGAGCTGGCATGCACCACTTGCGCTGGCAGCTCATCCTACACTCTCACCACCCTCTGAGTGAAGAACTCTCCCCTTATGTTCCCCCTAAACATTTCACATTTCAGTCTTGACCCATGACCTCTGGATCTCCAAATAAAATAATGCTTTTCACTGTATATATTTGATAATAATTATCTAATTTACATAAGTATATCAAGGTGGGACAAAAGGCATAAAAATCAATGAAGAATATAGTATAACAGCTAAAAAGAAAGTGAACTGCAGGAGATGGATGGTTAATGCATCACAGCTCTCTACATGTGAAGGGCTGGAGTAGAGGCTGTGATATGTCTATATTAATTCTTGGTTGCCCACATCCAGAGAGAAAGGTGAGTAGTTTTGAACACCACATTAGGAATGACCTTGGAGGGAGTGAAATGTAGATATACTGGAATAACACCAGAATATCAAGGGTTAAATTTTGAGGCAAGATTATAGAAGCCTCAAAGTATTTCCTGTAGTTTGTGTTAACGGTGGAATTGATCGCTGTTTCCCAGATATCAATGTAAAGTGATAGTTTCCATTGGTTTGATCATAAAACGACTCGGTATTGAAATTAGGAGACGTATAAAGGTCTGTTGAAACATCACACGCCATTCCATAACAGAGGAATTGATATCAGTCTTAACTTTGAGGCTGATAGACTTTTGTTCAGGGAAGTTTTGTCGAGGCGGCACAGTAGCTTAGCAGATAGTTCAACATTTTACAGCGCAGACTGTAAGATGGGGGTTCGATTCCCACTATAACCACTTGTGTTTCCTCCAAGTGTTCCAACTTCCTTTCACATTCCAATAACATACAGGTTTGGGTTAATACTATGCCCAGCACAAATCTCCCTAACTTGATTTGACACAAACAATGCATTTCAATGTATGTTTCAATGTACATGTGACAAATAAATCTACTTCTTAAAGATCTTTAATCTTTATTAATGGATACCGAGGAAAGGTGGGTACATGGTGTTGGCTTTCAGCCATAAGCTCATTGAATAGTGTAACAGGATGAAAGGGTAAATGGTTTCATGCTGTTCCTATATTAAAACTTCACTGTACACCCGAGCTACTTTGCTTTATCCAGGCTTGGATTCCACAATAAATGGAATAGAAGCAGCCATTGTCTTTCATTACACTTGCATTTGGCCGGAGACTTTTTGTTGACTTTTGAGTGGCAATCTGTGGTTCCTAGGCAATGTTTACAGTGCAGAACCATTCAGAGTGATCTTTGTGGTTTCTCACCAATTGGAATGAGGAATCCTCCCTGAAACGCTTAGCCTTAGCCAGGAATTATTGCAAAGAATATTTAATCCATTATTTGTAAAGAAAGAAAGGGAAAATAGGATTAAAGAAAGATAGAAAAAAAGAGACAGAGGAAGTAAATTTTAGAATTTTAAATGAGTTACAGACTGTGCTGTTAAAAATCACTTATGTTTTCATTAAGTTAGAGTCACTGCAGGACTGGGAGAGACTATTTAACCCATCGTCTGGATGGGTTCTTTGTGTCCCGTTCCACTGCGTTCATTCCCTGTCCTTTCATCAAAGCTTTTCCAATTCTTCTCTCAAGTGTCTATCTGATTCACTTTCAGACGCATGGATTGATTCTATTTTCTATACCGCTAAAAGCAGCAAGTTCCAGATCACAGCTATTCTCCTCGCGTTCCATCAGACCATAAGCCGTAGGAGCAGAATTAGGCCATTTGGCCCATTGAATCTGCTCCACCATTCAATTACGACTGATCTACTATTCCTCTCAGCTGCATTCTCCTGCCTTCTCCAATAACCGCTGATGCTATTACTAATCAAGAGCCTATCAAACTTTACTTTAAACATCCCCAATAACTTGACCTCCACAGCCATCCATGGCAATGAATTCCACAGATTCACCACCCTCTGGCTAAAGAAATTCCTCCTCATCTTTGTTATAAAGGGATGTCCTTCTATTCTGAGGCTGTGCCCTCTGGTCCTAGACTCTCCTATTATTGGAACCATCCTCTCCATGTCCATTCTATCTAGGTTTCAGTGAGCTACCCCTCAATCACTAAATTCCGGTGAGTACAGGCCCAGGGCCATCAAGTGCTCCTCGTCGTTACCTTTTCATTCCCAGAATTCTTTGCGTAAACTTCCTTGGGGCCTTTTCTAATGCCAGCACATAATGTTTTAGATATGAGGCCCAAAACTCAGTGAGGGCACTGAGTAGAGAAGCTGGTATGTTATGTTACAACTATACAGTTAGTTGGTGAGATCACACTAGCATTGTGATCTTCTCCGGGATCATCACCTTGTCGTGGTGGAGAGTCTTGTGAGTTCCTGTGATCCCAAGAACAATGTCATCTGCAGTTTAGCAATCTGACGCTTGGTTCTGGTAGGGTCAGCCATGGTAGTAAGGTCAAGGAGGAGGTTCCAGACAGAGCAATCCAGTCAAACCTCACTGGTGGAACTGGCGGTAGATGATGCCCGTCGCAGCATCAGTGAAGGCAGAGGAAGGCTAGAGCAGAGAAGGGTCCCCAGTCATCATCCCCACGTTCAGCCTCCCCACGTTAAACAAAGTCATGCACATGCGTTCTTCATTAATAGAACCCACGCTAACATCACAGTTTTGTGGATACCAGATCAGCCTCTCTGGTCACCGAGGTGCCCCCCCCCCCCCCACCCCCGTAGACAACCATTTTGGAGAGCATCATACTGGACTCAAGTGATCACACTACTATTGTGTGCAGTATTCGTAACCCAGCTATAGGAAGAAAGTTATTCAGCTAGAAAAGGTACAGAAAGGATTCAAAGTTCAAAGTAAATTTATTATCAAAGTATACAACCCTGAGATTTAATTTCTTGCGGGCATACTCAATATATCGATAGAATAATAACCATAATAGGGTCAATGAAAGAACACCCAACTAGGGCATTCAAACAGAGTGCAGAAGACAAATACAAAAAGAAATAATAATAATAAATAAATAAGCAATAAATATCAAGAACATAAGATGAAGGGTCCTTGAAAGTGAGTCCATTCACCAGGACCTGACTGAAGGGCTTGAGTTAGAAGGAGAGGCTGGATAGGCTTGGGATTTTCTCCCCTGGAGTGTAGGAAGTTGAGGGCTGGCCTTGTAGAGTTATATTAAATTATGAGGGGCCTTAGTAAAGTGGACAGTCACAGTGTTTGTCCCAGGGTAAGGGGAGTTTAAAACTAGAAGGTGTAGGTTTAACATGAGAGGAGAAAGATATAAAGAGGACCTGAGGGACAACATTTTCCACACAGAGGGTGGTAGATATATGGAAGGTGCATCCTGTGGAAGTTGTCAAGGTGGGTACAATTACAGTGTTTGAGATGTTTGGACAGGTACATCGATAGGAAGGGTTTAGAGGGATTGAGGCCAAATGCAGGCAAATGGGACTAGTTCAGGTAGACAGGATGGTCAGCATGGTCGAATTGGTCTGAAAAGCTTGCTTCTGTTCTGTATTACTCTGACACTGTGGATCTGAATGACTTTGTGGAAAAATCATTGCTAGTAAGATAGGTGGGGGGGGTAGGTGATAGATGAAGCCAGGTGCATGGGAAGTGCAAAGGGCATCTGATAGGAGAGGAGAGTGGACCATCGGAGGAAGGTACCCAAAGGGAGGTGATGGGCAGGTGAGAAGAGGTACGTTGCCAGAGTGGGGAATAGAAGAAGAGGGGAGGGGGAGGGAATTTTTTTTTTACCTTTAGAAGAAATTGATGTTCATGGCATCAAGTTAGAGGCTTCCCAGACGGAATATATGGTGTTGCTCCTCCAGTCTGAGGGTGACCTCATCATGGCACAACAGGAAATCATGGACCAATATGTCAGAATGGGAATTAGAATTAAAATATTTGGCTAGAACCCATACAGAGATTTATAATTCCCCTTTGTAATTATGACCATATGTGCCTCATTGCCAAACATTGTTTGATAGACACTCAAATGAAAACCTGGAGGTGTTTTAAAAGAGGAGAAATGCAATGTAAATGCAAATTTCTGACATATAGTCCACATGAGATTCAATGAGGTGTAAGATAGAGATACACTTAATGGCCACGTTATTAGGTACGTCCATACATTTGCTCATAAATGTAAATATCTAATCAGGCAATCATGTGTTAGCAACTCGATGCATAAAAGCATTTAGACATGGTCAAGAGGGTCAGTTATTGTTCAGATCAAATATCAGAGTGTGGAAGGAATGTGATCTAAGTGACATTGACTATGGAATGATTGTTGGTGCCAGATAGGGTGGTTTGAGTATCTCTGAACCTGCTGATCTCCTGGGATTTTCTAGAATTTACGGAAAATACTGCGAAAAGCAAAAAGCATCCAGTGAGCAGCAGGTTAGTAGACAAAATATGTTGTTAATGAGAGAGGTCAGAGGAGAATAGCCAGACTGCTTCAACTGATAGGAAGATGACTGTAACTCAAATAACAACGTGTTACAACAGTGCTGTACAGAAGAGCATCTCTGAATGCACAACATGTTGAACCTCAGAATGGATGGGCTGCGGTAGCAGAAGACAACAAACGTGCACTCTAGTCACTTTATTAGATACCTAATTAAGTGGCCTATGTTACTGTGGATGAGGTACATGTTCACATCCTGCACACTGTGTTTAGCTATCGCATTGAAAGCTTTTGTGTTTTCCTGTGAGTAAGTGTTTTGTCTGTAGTGTTTTGCTTGGATTATCTTCCAGAAAGCCAATATAATTATAAAAAATAATTTAAATAAAAGCAAAATATGGATTTGTCAGCCAACAAAATTGAGATGAGTACTCTGTGATGGCAAATATACAGAAAGTATTTGTTGTCATCTATGGTTTTGCCTTTTTCAAAGGGCTATCTGGTTGAAATTATTTCCAGACTACATTATTAATTGGTCTAATTTAATACATGTCATAGAAATTTGGTTGATAGTTCTCCCTTGCACAACCATTTCTGACAAGAATTAGCGTTGTCATTGCATGGGTTGTATAGGAATGACATGGAATACATGTAGTTTTCATTGATTCTATGTATTTCTTGGTTTTACTGTGAATGCCTGCAACAAAATGAACCTCAGGGTAGTATATGGTGCTATATATGTGCTTTGATAATAATTTTAATTTGATCATGCACCACAGAAACAGACCAATGTTTGAAGTTCCCTTGAGCTTTCTCCCATCTTTCTTCATCTATTTCTATCCATGTGAATGTTGTTCCAAACCCCCTCTTAAAAGTTTACATCAGTTGAATCTTTTGCACAGAACTGTATTTGTTAACGTGGAGTGGAGAGCGAGTTTGTAAATCCGCACAAGGGATATTGGGAATGGTGAGAGTAGAGTGCTGCACGAGGGCTGTGGGACAGGTGGCAGAGAAGGAGTGCCAGGGGCGGGAGTGGTGGCACGTGCAGACACACTTAGCCCTGAGACACCAGGCAAGGTCATTTGATTCCAAACAATTGGTTTATTGATCATCACAAAATGTTTCTCTTGTGTTTCCCGCTGACTTCCCCTTTTCTCAACCATGATTCCCCTCTCCCTGCCCCCTTCCCTCACACAGTCCACAATAGAGACCCATATCAGGATCAGGTTTATCATCACTCACGTGTACTGTAATTCAACCACTTCCTCTGGTAGCGAATTCCACATTCACCCCACTGTTTTCATTTGCACTTAAATTGAAATTACATTTTTGACAGAAAAAATGAAAATGGATTTTATCTATACTTGAGATATCCATGAAACAGGGATTTTCATGGATTATATTTTCATTTTCTTCAATACCATCTTGATTCCTTCCTCATCCACCTACATTGGAGCGAAATTACAATGGTGATTTTTCCTGCCAGCAGGCAGGTCTTTGGGGTGTGGAGGAAACTGGATCTCCTGGGGGGAAGCCCACTCAGTCACGGGGAGAAGGTGCAAACTCGACACAGGTTAGTATTCAAATCAGCTCTCTGGAACTATGAGATACCATGCATCGAAGTGTTCACAAAAAGGCTAGTATGTAATTATTGCAAGTAATTAAGAAAGTTGACAATATTATATATTATGAGAGGAGTGAATAGAAAAGGAAGGTGCTAGTACTTCATTGATATCAGGTGTTGGTGAGGCCACATCTGAAGTGAGAGGAGAAATGGGTTAAAAATTCTATATCTGAATGCACGCATTGTCAGAAGTAAAGCGGATGAGCTTGAAGCCCAGGTGCGAATGGGTAACTATGATGTTGTTGGGATAACGGAGACATGGCTGCAGGGAGATCAGACCTGGGAAATGAATGTACAAGGGTATACGTGCTATCGTAGGGACAGAAATGTGGGCAGAAGGGGTGGGGTGGCCCTGTTGGTGAGGAATGAGATTCAGTCCTTTGCAAGGGGGGACATAGGGTCAGGAGAAGTGGAGTCTGTGTGGATAGAACTGAGGAACAGTAAGGGCAAAAGGACCCAAATGGGTGTTGTCTACAGGCCACCAAACAGTGGCATGGATATTGGGTGCAAGTTGAATAGGGAGTTAACTTTGGCATGTGGCAAAGGTAATGTCGCAGTAGTTATGGGGGATTTCAACATGCAGGTGAACTGGGAGAATCAGGTTGGTGCTGGACCACAGAGTGCCTACGGGATGCATTCTTGGAACAGCTTGTACAAGAGCCGACCAGGGACAAGACTATTCTGGATCTAGTGTTATGTAATGAACAGGATTTGATAAGCAATCTCGCAGTAAAGGAGCCATTAGGAGGTAGTGATCATAATATGATAAGCTTTTATCTGCAATTTGAGAAGGATAAGGGCAGATCGGAGGTGTCAGTGTTGCAGATGAACAGGGGAAACTATGGAGCCATGAAGGAGGAGCTGGCCAAAGTTGACTGGACGGATAGCCTAGCAGAAAAGACAGTGGAACAGCAATGGCAGGTATTCTTGGGAATAATGCACAAGGTGCAAAATCAGTTCATCCCCCAGAGAAGGAAGGATTCAAAGGGGGGAAAGGGGCCACAGTGGTTGACAAAGGAAGTCAGAGATTGCATAGCATTAAAAAAAAAGGAAATATGACAGAGCTAAGGTGAGTGGGAGGACAGATGATTGGGAAGTTTTTGAGGAACAACAGAACTTAACTAAAAAGACAATACGGGGAGAAAAAATGAGGTACGAACGCAAGCTAGCCAGGAATATAAAGGAAGATAGCAAAAGCTTTTTTAGGTATGTGAAGAGAAAGAAGATAGTTAAGAACAATGTTGGGCCCTTGAAGAATGAATTGGGTGAAATTGTTATGGGAAACAGAGAAATGGCAGAAGAATTTAATGAGTACTTTAGATCTGTTTTCACTAAGGAAGACACAAGCAATCTCCCAGATGTATGGATGGGCCAAGGACATAGGGTAACAGAGGAAATGAAACAGATTGACATTCGGAAGGAAACGGTGATGAGAAGACTGATGGAACTGAAGGCTGACAAATCCCCAGGTCCAGATGGTCTGCACCCTAGGGTACTAAAGGAGGTGGCCCTGGAAATTGCGGATGCATTGGTAATCATTTTCCAATGTTCCTTAGATTCAGGATCAGTTCCTGAGGATTGGAGAATGGCTAATGTTATCCCACTTTTTAAGAAAGGAAGAAGGGAGAAAACAGAGAACTATCGACCTGTCAGCCTGACATCGGTGGTGGGAAAGATGCTAGAGTCCATTATTAAGGATGAAATAGTGGCATATCTAGATAGCAGTGATAGGATTGGGCCGAGCCAGCATGGATTTACCAAGGGTAAATCATGCTTGACTAATCTGTTGGAGTTTTTCGAGGATGTAACCAGGAAGTTAGACGGGGGAGATCCTGTGGATGTAGTGTACCTCGATTTTCAGAAGGCATTTGATAAGGTCCCACATAGAAGATTGGTGGGTAAAATCAAAGCTCAGGGCATCGGGGGGAAGGCATTGACATGGATAGAAAACTGGTTGGCAGATAGAAAGCAAAGGGTAGCGGTGAATGGGTGTTTCTCGGAATGGCAGGTGGTGACTAGTGGGGTGCCACAGGGCTCGGTATTGGGACCACAGCTGTTTACCATTTACGTTAACAATTTGGATGAAGGCATAGAAAATAACATCAGCAAATTTGCTGATGATACTAAGCTGGGTGGCAGTGTGACATGTGATGAGGATGTTAGGAGAATTCAGGGTGACTTGGATAGGCTGGGTGAGTGGGCAGATACTTGGCAGATGGCGTTTAATGTGAGTAAGTGTGAGGTTATCCACTTTGGGAGTAAGAACAGGAAGGCAGATTATTATCTGAACGGTGTAGAGTTGGGTAAGGGAGAAATACAAAGAGATCTCGGAGTCCTTGTTCATCAGTCACTGAAGGTGAATGAGCAAGTGCAGCAGGCAGTGAAGAAGGCTAATGGAATGTTGGCCTTTATTACAAAGGGAATTGAGTACAAGAGCAAGGAAATCCTCTTGCATTTGTACAGAGCCCTGGTGAGACCACACCTGGAGTATTGTGTACAGTTTTGGTCTCCAGGGTTAAGGAAGGACATCCTGGCTGTAGAGGAAGTGCAGCGTAGATTCACGAGGTTAATTCCTGGGATGTCCGGACTGTCTTACGCAGAGAGGTTAGAGAGACTGGGCTTGTACACGCTGGAATTAAGGAGATTGAGAGGGGATCTGATTGAAACATATAAGATTATTAAGGGATTGGACAAGATAGAGGCAGGAAATATGTTCCAGATGCTGGGAGAGTCCAGTACCAGAGGGCATGGTTTGAGAATAAGGGGTAGGTCATTTAGGACAGAGTTAAGGAAAAACTTCTTCTCCCAGAGAGTTGTGGGGGTCTGGAATGCACTGCCTCGGAAGGTAGTGGAGGCCAATTCTCTGGATGCTTTCAAGAAGGAGCTAGATAGGTATCTTATGGATAGGGGAATCAAGGGATATGGGGACAAGGCAGGAACCGGGTATTGATAGTAGTTGATCAGCCATGATCTCAAAATGGCGGTGCAGGCTCGAAGGGCCGAATGGTCTACTTCTGCACCTATTGTCTATTGTCTATTGAAGTACTATGTACAATACTGGGTTCCTTATTTAAAGGAGGATGTTACCATGATACTCTCCAATGTAGTCAGCATGTCTTTTGAGGATAGGTTGATTAAGTTAGGGCTTTTCTCTTTGGAGTGAAGGAGGATGAGAGGTGAAGTGATAGGTTTTCATAAGGCCATAAGATATTGGTGCAGAATTAGGCCAATTGACCCATTGAGTCTGCTCCGCTATTTCTTCATGGTAGATCCAATTTTCCTCTCAGCCCCCAACTCCTGCCTCCTCTCTGCCTTCATGCTCTGACCAATCGAATATCTATTAACCTCTGCCTTAAATATACATAAAGACTTGGCTTCCACAGCTGCCTGTGGCAACGAATTCCACAGATTCACCACTCTCAGGCTGAAGGAATTCCTCCTCATCTCCACTCGAAAAGGATACCCCTCCATTCTGATGCTGTTATGCTGCACAGAGTACTGGTGAGGCGGCACCTGGAGTACTGCATGCAGTTCTGGTCTCCTTACTTGAGGTGCAGGTGAGGTCTGGGCCTGATGTCCCGTTCACCCAGGGAAAGTGCACGTGCAATACATCGCCTCTCCTTTCCCAGTGTAGTAATCGCCGCGTGGTTATTGTCTGGCTTGCTAGGCAGGAGGCCACTGCAAATGGCCTCTCCTACACTACTGTGTCCGTAGCAACACCTTCTCGTCGAGGTCCCCCCGTTTCCGCCGAGCTTGCTGTCATGGCACGACCGACTGTCTGGCGGTATAACTGGAGGGGTAGGCGGGGCTCGTTAGCCTAGGTTGGCAGCCAGCCTAAGGGAAAGACAACTCTCAAACCCAGGAAGGTGGGGCTCATCAGCCTTGTCAGGCCATCCACCTAGGAGAAGGACACTCCGACGTAACTCCTACGACCCAAGGACCTCGCTGTCACCGTCCCAGCTTGCTAGGCTATGGCAGATGAACCCTGGGTGTAAAGGGTGGGGCTAGAACCGCGCACACTGCACTCCCCCTAAAAAAAACATTGCACAGGCCAAAGGACACGCCCACGTCTGGCCACTGCGGCTGGGTCTGCCTGTCCCATATTGGCCTCGTCAGCCACCAGCGAGCCTGCAGCAGACGTGGGCAGCCCCCTTCCTAAATCTTCATTTGCGAAGCCAAGCCATGATGACTTGAGGAGGGATATACAGGCTTTGGAGGCAGTGCAGAGGAGGTTCACCAGATTGATTCCAGAGAGGAGGGGGTTAGACTATGAGGTGATATTGAGTTGTCTGGGACTCTACTCACTGGATTTCTGAAGAAGGAGAGGAGATGTTATAGAAACATATAAAATTATGAAGGGGATAGATAGAGGCAGGAAAGTTGTTTCCACTGGTAGGTGAGACTAGATCTAGGGGACATAGCCTCAAGATTCGGGGGATTAGATTTATGCTGTAGCTGAGGTGGAGCTGCTTTCCCAAAGAGTGGTGAATTTGTGGAATTCTCTGCCCAATGAAACAGTAGAGGCTACTTCAGAAAAGACAAAGTTGGATAGATTTTTGCATAGTTGGGGAATTAAGGGTTATAAGGAAAAGGCAGGTAGGTGGAGATGTGTCCATGACCAGGTCAGCCATGATATTGAATGGCGGAGCAGGCTCAACAGGCCAGATGGCCTACTTCTGCTCCTATTTTTTTTATGTTCTTATACTATCTGGTCCAGGTGACTTATCCATCTTCTGACCTTACAGTTTCCCAAGAACCTCTCTCTAGTATTGGTAACCACACACCTCATGACCCCTGACACCTGGAACTTCCACCATATTGCTAGTGTCTTCCACAGTGAAGACTGATGCAAAATACTTATTCAGTTCATCCAGTATTTCATTGTCCCCCATTACTACCTATGAGGGATCATTTTCCAGTGGTCCAATATCCACTCTCGCCTTTCTTTTACAGTTTATATTTCTGGAGAAATGTTTGGTGTCTTCTTTAATATTATTGTCTAGCTTACTTTTGTATTCCATCTTTACCTTCTTTATGACTTTTTTAGTTGCCTTCTGTTGGTTTTTAAAAGCTTCCCAGTCATCTAACTTCCCACTGCTTTTGTCTTTTATGTTGACATTAATTTTCCTTGTTAGCCATGGTTGTGTCATCTTGCTTTTAGAATTCTTCTTACTCTTTGGGTTGTTCATATCCTTTCCAATTTACTTCCAGAAATTCCAGCCATTGCTGCTGTCATCATCCCTGCCAATGTTGTTTTCCAATCAATTCTGGACAACTCCTCTCATGCCACTGCAATTCCCTTTACTCCACTGTAATACTGATACATGTGATTTTAGCTTCTCCTTCTCAGATTTCAGGGTGAATTCGATCATATCATGATCACTTTCCCCAAAGGTTTCTTTTATCTTAAGCTCTCTAAACAATTCTGGTTCATTGCACAACACCCAAACCAGAATTGCTGATCCTTTAGTAGGCTGAACCACGAGCCGCTCTGAAAAGCCATCTCGTAGGCCCTTCTGTAATCCAGCTCCAACCTGATTTTCCCAATATACCTGCATACTGATGTCCACCATGACTATTATAACATTGCCCTTTTGGCATGCATTTCCCATCTCCTGTTGTAATTTGTAAGCCACATCCTTACCACTGTTTGGGGGTCTGTATACGACTCCCATCAGCAGTTCCTTAGCTCGATCCACAATGATTCAACACCTTCCGACCCTATGTCACCTCTGCCTTCCTGCCTGTCCTTTTGTTAAAAAGGACATTAAGCTGCCAGCTATAATCTTTCAGCCATGATTCAGTGATGACTACAACATCATACCTGCCAATCTGCAACTGTGCTGCAAGTTCATCTGCCTCATTCTGTATGCTGTGTACATTTAAATACCTTTAGTCCTGTATTCACCCTTTTCAATTTTGTCCACCTTTTACGTTGCAACTCATCCTTTTGCCTGCAATTTTGCCCTATCAACAGCCCCTCCTCACGACACATTGTTTGTTTGTAAACCAGCTACCTCATCTTCAACGCTATTGTCCACCTTTCCTACGATACCTCTTGCATTGAAATACCTGCAGCTCAGGACACTAGTCACACCATGCTCAAACTTTTAATTCCTAACTTTGTCGGAGGTCTTACTAATATCTGCCTCTACAACCTCTCCACTAATTACTCTAGCACTCTGGTTCCCATCCCACTGCAACTCTAGTTTAAACCCCACTATGCAGCATTAACAAACCTTCCCGCTAGGATATTAGTCCCCCTCTAGTTCTGGTGCAAACCGTCCCTTCTGTACGTCCCATCTTCCCTGGAAGAGAGCCCAATGACCAAAAACCTTATGCCCTCCCTCCTACACCAACTCCTTGGCACATATTAAACTTAGTAGTTCTGGCCTCACTAGCATGTTGCATGGGTAGCAATCCAGAGATCACAACCCTGGAAGACCTGCCGTTTAACTTAGCACCTAACTCCGGAAGTCCCTATGCAGAACCTCATCACTCATCTTACCCATGTCAATGGTACCTACATGGACCACGACTTCTGGCTGCTCACCCTCCCACTTAAGAATGCTGAGGATTCGATACAAGATATCCCAGACCCTGGCACCCAGGAGGCAACATATCATCTGGGAATCTCATTCTCGCCCACAGAATCTCCTGTCCATTCCCCTAAATAACAAATTCCCTATCACTGCAGTGTGCCTCTTGTCCCCCCCTTCCCTTTCTGAGTCACAGAGGCAGACTCAATGCCAGAGACCCAACCACTGTCATTTTCCCTATCTCCCCCCCCCCCCACCCCAACACTATCCAGAGTGTTGGTGAGGGGGAATGGCCACAAGGGTATTCTGCACTGGCTCCTTAACCTCTTTCCCCTTCCTGACTGTCACACAGTTTCCTGTGTCCTGCACCTTGGGTGTAACTACCTCTGTATATGTCCTGTCTATCACCCCTTCAGTCTCCCGATTGATCTGGAGTTCATAAGATGATAATAGGCATAAATGGAATAGATAGTCAGAGACTTCTTTTCCAGGGCAGAAATGGCTAATACAAGGGGGTGTCATTTTAAGGTAATTAGAGGAAAGTATAGTGGGGGGGGGGATGTCAAAGGTAAGTTCTTTACACAGAGAGTGGTGGATGCCTGGAGCGCCCTGCCAGAGGTGATGATAGAGGTGGATACATTAGGGGCATTTAAGAATCTCTTAGATGGGCACATGGATGATAGCAAAATGGAGGACACTGTGGGAGGGAAGGGTTAGCCAATCTTAGAGTAGGGTAAAATGTCAGCACAACATTGTGGGCCGAAGGGCCTGTGCTATGCTGTAATGTTTTATGGTGATGTGTAAGAAGCAGTTCACGAGCTTACTAAACTGATACACGGAATGAGTAGGTTATTGGAGCAGCAAGGTAGCATAGTGGTTAGCACAATACTTTACAGTACCAGCGGCCCAGGTTCAATTCCCACTGCTGCCTGTAAGGAATTTATTTGTACGTGATCGTGTGCGTTTCCTCCAGGTGCTCCAGTTTCCTCACATGGTCCAAAGACTTACCAGTTGTAAATTGTGCCCTGACTAGGCTAGGGTTAAATGGGGGGATTGTTGGGTGGTGCGACTCAAAGGACTGGAAAGGCCTATTCTCTGCTGTAGCTCAGTAAGGAAATAGATAAATAAATCTCGTGAAGAACGTTTGGACAGCTAGTTTAGTATCTGCTGGAGTACTGGAGAGAGAGATATTTTCACTGCCTTGTAAAACTTAAATATATGCTTTGTGTTGTCTGTACTTGTGATGCTTCTGTAATTAAAGCTTTTCATTGTACCTTTGCCTCACCATAATTGTGCACCTGACAGCTCAACTTTACTGAAATGTATAAGGTCCTGAAGGGTTTTGACAGGGTTGTGGCAGAAAAATCATATTTTGTAGGTGGGAGAATTTGGGACCCAATTTTCAGTTCTTAAGAATAAGGGGTTGCCCATTTTATACAGAAATTAAGCTAAAATTATTAACCAGTGACGTTCCTTCCTAAAGAACAGTGGAAGCAGAATCTTCAAATATGTCCAGGATACAGACAGATCGATATAATGAGCAAAGGGATGAAAGATTACTGCTCATGGGAATGTGGAGTATGGTCTTACCATTTTTCAGTACAGAAACACACAAAATGCTGGAAGAACTCAGCAGGTCAGGCAGCATCTATGGTGGGGAATAAACAGTGGATGTTTCAGGCCAAGACTCTTTATCAGGACTGAAAAGGAAGTGAGAAGAAGACTATAAAACCTTAAGACATAGCAGCAGAATTCGGCCATTTGGCCCATCGAGTCTGCTCTGACATTCAATCATTGCAGAACCTTTTTATCCCCCTCCTCAGCCCCACTCCCCAACCTTCTCCCTGTAACCTGTAAGACCATATGACACAGGAGCAGAATTAGGCCATTTGGCCTATCGTTAGTCTGCCAGAATGACTATAGAATTTCCAACATAGAAAGATACTTCTAGATCTGTTTGGCACAGCTTTGCAGGCCAAAGGGCCTGTATTGTGCTGTAGTTTTTCTATGTTCTATGTTTCTATCTTGTGATAGGCACCAATATGTCATGGGTTTACTAATGAATTCTTGGATGCATTTCCCCATTTCCTTCTAAATTATACTTCACCATTTTTATTACTCTCTAATAATAAACAATTCCAGTTCAGTACTTAAGTTAGATCATGCACCTATACAGATTGAGAAGAAGCTAATACAGTAAACTGGCCTTGATACGGAATTAATGCAGACTGCACAGTTGGTTTGACTCATGACTGAGTGCATCAAAGTAAGTTGGGTTCCCTAGACAGTGACCCCCTCCCCCATCCCCATTTATGGAGCTCATGTTAATGCCTTCAGGCAGATCACAGAGCTAAAACTTTGCCTTGGAACCTGCCAGTGTTTACTGCCTCCCTTCACTGAGCAGGATCTCAGACTGATCGACAGAGATTAGCACCATTCCTCAGTGCCACCACTCAACTATCACGTCCAACAAAAGTGTCAATGTGATCGCTGAAGAGACTGCCAATGTTTAATGGCTTTTCAAGTGAGTGTGCCTACCTTGTTGTGTTTCAGGGACATTTTCTTTGGACCAAAGATTTCTTTTGTGATCCCTTGCAACTCTCAATAAAAAAAAGGAAATTTAACAGCAGAGGGAAAACTGTTCACTGCGTGGAATCAGATGGACGATTGGGTGATTTCTTGTATCCATAATTTTTCTTAAACTTGTAACCAATGCCACACAATAAGGTGTCCAATAACTTTGTTGATTCACAAAGTTATATAATGTAAATAAAATTTGCATTTTCTTTTATCCAGTTAACCCTTGTCTACTGTTAAGACCTTACTTTACATTTATTAATAAAGTACAATTTTTTCATGAAAAACCAAAATGTTCTTATGACTGCGTATCCAAATGAATTACACAGAACCATAGAAGTTTACAATGGAGAAGATGGTCACATTGCCATTAACGTCTACATGGGCAACAAAGGGTATGTAGGCTATTCCCATCTCTTGGACCATATGGACCAGCTGGTGCTCAACCAGATATTGTTCTTTAAAAAAAAAAGAAAAATTGGCCTCTCCAAACTTTACAAGCAGTAAGTTTCATCCGCTGAAAATTCTGAAGGTGAAAGCTTTTCTTGCCTCAACGTCCTGCAAATCCTTCTGCTCACTGCTGCAAATCTACATTCCCAAACTAATGAAAATAAATCTTTCACAAACAAGAGAAAATCTGCAGATGCTGGAAATGCAAGCAACACACACACAGTGCTGGAGGAACTCAGCAGGCCAAGCAGCATCTATGGAAAAGAGAAAACGATCGACCTTTTGGGCCGAGACCCTTTGGCAGGACTGGAGAAAAAAACTGAAGGGTTTCGGCCTGAAACGTCGACTGTACTCTTTTCCATAGATGCTGCCTGGCCTGCTGAGCTCCACCAGCATTGTGTGTGTGTTGCTTGAAAATAAATCTTTTCTGCACCCCATCCTGGCTTCAGATATATTTATTCATCAGTATTATTCTGTTTTAATGTTGCCCACTCTACCATAAGCATCAACTAATCCACTTATTTTGTTGTAAAATGTTCAAGTAAGCTGTTAGTGAAATGTTTCAAACATTCATAACATAGAAAGCATTTACCATCAAGGGTGTTCATTCTTTGTAATTTTTTTGTGTTGTAGTTGTTTTATGATTTAATAAAATTTGCTTAATTATAATTACTCTGTTTAATTTATTACACAAGCATCAACTTCAGTTAGTCTGTTATACAGTTCCATATTAAGGGCATGATGCAGCTCCCAGAGCCCTGGAGTCAATCAGAATCAGGTTTACTATCACCGGCGTATGTCGTGAAATTTGTTAACTTTGTGGTAGTAGTACAATACATGATAAATATAGGGGGAAACTGTGAATTAGTAAGTATATATGTGTATTAAGTAATTAAGTAAGTCATGTAAAAACAGACATAAAATAGTAGTGAGCTAGTGTGTCTATGGATTCAATGTCCATTCAGAAATTGGATGGCAGAGGGAAAGAAGCTGTTCCTGAATCATTAAGTGTGTACCTTCAGGCTTCTGTACCTCCTTCCTGATGGTAGCAATGAGAAAAGGGCATACCCTGTGTGGTGGGGGTCATTAATGATGGATACTGCCATTTTGAGGTGCTGCTCCTTAAGAGCTATGTTCAATGTGAAGACTGGAGACAAAATACATCTAAAGACTTACAGAGCAAAACGCACTGGAAATACCCAACAGGTCAGTCAGCACCCGCAGGAAGGGAAACAGTTAAAATCATGGGCTAATATTTTATCAGAAAGCTTAGAGATGAAACAGGCGGAGAAAGCAGTGAGCGCAGTGTGAAAGGGCAAAGGATAGGAAAGATCCAATTACATTAGTGGTTCTGGAGTTGGTTCAGAGGGTTTTGAAAGCTCTTGAATAACAAAAGTAAACTGGGGAAGTGTAAATTAGAAAGAAGTATTCAATCTGAACTCAGCAGGGAATGGAGTACCTGTACTGCAAACACAAGATGTGAACTGATTATTTGGAGTGATTACTATAGGAATAAAGTCGTCAGTGTTTGGGAAAAACAAATCAAAAAGAGAGAAATAAACTCCCAGAGACACAAAGCCTGCTTAAAGTTATTATAGAACAAAGTCAGAAATATACCTGATTTTCACTTTCGTCTCCATATTCACAATATTTTGTTCAGCTTTATTCTTTATAGCACTACACAAGCCAAAGGTTGAGGGCTCAAGTCTTGCTCCATCGAGTCATGCAGTATGGGAACACTCAACTGGTCTGTGCTAAGATGCCCATCTAAGCTAGTCCCATTTGTCTGCATTTGGCCCATATCCTCTCCACCTGCCCAAGTGTCCTTTAAATGTTGTTAATGTACCTACCTCAACCACTTACTCTGGCAACTTATTCCATTTCTTGACCACACTCTGGGTGGAACAGTTTCTCCTCGAGTTCCTAATAGATCCCCCTTCCCATTCTAAACCCGTGCCTTTTAGTTTCTTGATTTCGCAACCCTGGGAAAAAGACTGAGTGCGTTCACCCCATTCACATCTTTAATGATTTTATACACCCCTATAAGATCACCCCTCATCTAAGCTCCAAGTCCCAACCCGCTTAACTTCTGTCACTCAGTCCCTCGATTCCTGGTTACATCCTTATAAATATCTATACTCTTCCAACTTAATGGATCCATTAGCAAGGTGACCAAAATTGAACAAAATGTTCCAAATGTGGCCTCACCAACGTCTTATAAGACTACAAAATAATACTCTAATTTCTATACTGAATGCTTTGACTAATGAAGGCCAGCGTGTGAGGGAACCATGTACTTGTTGGTCCCTCTGTTCTACAACACTTTGCAGGGCTCTTCCATTGACTGTACAAGTTCTACACTCATTTCCATCCCCAAAATACAATGCAGATTGAGCACCCCTTGTCCAAAAACCTCTGAAATCTGAATTTTGTTTTTATGCTGACATGATGTCACAAATGGAAAATTCCACAGGGCACTGGGAAGGTTCCCAGGCAATGCGTAGGTCTCTATATGTCTCATATTTCTGAGAAGTGACCTCACATATGTAATGAACAGAAGTTAATGAAAAAGTGAAAAACACAGCATAAGGTAAAAAATGAAGATCTTCAATATGTATTGAAAGAATGGATTCATCAGCATTGGAGTGAGAATATGCCGCTTAATGGTATGCTGATCGTGAAACAAGCAAAAATCTATCACAATGAACTGAAAATTAAAGGTAATTGTGAATATTCAACAGGCTGGTTGCATAAACTTAAGAAAAGACACCACATTAAATTTTAAGGATTTAAAAGATTTTAAAGATAAAGCGTCTGTTGATCATGAAGCAGCAGAGAAATTTAAATTGTTGAGTTTGCAAAGGTTATCGCTGATGAAAATCTAACACCAAAACAAGTCTACGATGCTGATTGTTTTTGTACCTTAAATAAAATCAAAAACAGAAACGCACACAGTTGTACTGTAATCATTTGATCAAAACACGGCATTGTAGGTGGAGACTGAAATCCTGCCGGTTTGCTGTTGTTCAACAGCTGATTCAGATATTCTCCCGAAGCTGCTGTTTCCCTGCACACATTATATTTTCATTACATTAATGGAATGTAATAATGTTTACTGTTAAGTACATATGAACAAGTGTAAGGCAAAGACTGCTTACCAGTAGCACATAAATTCAGAGTTGAAAATTATAGCAATCCCAAGCTATTCATTATAAATTCCAAAATCACAAACAAGCCAAAATCTGAAACACTTCAGGCCCCAAGCATTTTGCATAAGGGTACTCAAGCTGTATTTATCCGAATTAAACTCCATTTGCCATTCCTTGGCCCACTTTCCCAGCTGATCAGGATAGTTCTAGTTCCTGATAACCATCTTCACTGTCTACAACACGTATTTTTTGTGTCATTTGAAAGCTTACTAACCATGTCTTGTATGATCTCATCAAATCATTGAAGTAGGGGACAAATAGCCATGGGAAACATCGCTAGTCATGAGACTAAAGTCCAGAAGTCAACCTTCCACCATCATCCTAGCTTCCTATCTTTGCTAATTCTGCATCCAGATCCCTGCATCCCATGCGATCCAACCTTCCATAGCAGTCTACATGTGGAACCTTATCAAAGACCTTTCTGAAGACCACATGGATTAAAAGCAAAGAAAGATTATCTTTATTTCTTACATGTACATTGAAACATACAGTGAAATGTGTTATTTCTGTCAACAACCAACACAGTCCAAATACGTGCTGGGGACAGCAACCTACAAGTGTCTCCAGTGCCAACATAGCATACCCACAGCTTACTAACCCTAATCCATATGTCTTTGGAATGTGGGAGAAAAATGGAGCATCTAAAGAATATCTTAATTCAACTTCACCTGCCCTATATTGAAATGCTCCCAATGGACTCACTTTCAAGAACTCTTCACCCTATGCTCTCGATATTTACTGTTTATTCAGTTATTATTTTTTCTTTCTCTTTGTATTTGCACAGTTTGTCGTCTTCTACACTGGTTGAACACCCGTGTTGGGCAGTCTTTCACTGATATTATAATTATTATTCTCTGGATTTCTTGAGTATGCCCACAAGAAAATAAATCTCGGGGTTGTATATGGTAACATATATGTACTTTAATAATAAATTCATTTTGAACCTTTCGTACTTGAAATCCACACTGCCATGTGAAAACATACAGGTTCCTTACAGACAGCTAACAGCTACAATATTGTGCCGTTCTACATATGGACTACATCTACTACCCTGTCCTTATCTACCTTCTTGGTCACTTCATCAAAATAAATTCAATCAAATTTGTGAGACATGAAGCTGAGCTGACTATCCCTAATCAATTCCCATCTTTCCAAAGACATGTATCTCTTATCCTTTTGCATCCCCTCCAGTAACCTACTTCCATAGATCTTAGGTTTACTGCTCTACAATGCCGAGATTTTAATTTGCAACCTTTCTTAATTCAAGGCACAACATTAACCACCCTCCAGACTTCCATTACATCACCCACCACCAAATGTATTTATTTAGTTATTTATTTATTAAGATACAGACCAGAATAGGCCCGGCCAGCCCTTCGAGCCGTGCTGCTCAGCAATCCCCTGAATTAATCCTAGCCTAATCACGGGACAATTTACATGACTAATAAACCCATAAACCAATATGTCTTTGAACTGTGGGAGGAAACACATATGCAATCACAGGGAGAAAGTACAAACTCCTTACAGGCCACATTAGGAGTTGAACCTGCTTTGCTGGTACAGTACAGCATTGTGCTAATCCCTACACTACTGTACGTATGTCTTAGTCAGGGCTCCCCCAATTTCTTCATAGTAGTTTTGGATACAGCAGATCAAGCCCTTGAATGGAAAGGCATGGAACGGCTTATTTTTTTAAAATATTGTGAATAAAGTTTATTTTGATATTTAAAAAAGATCAGGCTTCTGATGGCATTTACAAATGTAGTTAGGGACATCTATGCTGCCAGTGATGCTATTCCTTGGGCTGAATGTTAATCCCTGGGGCTTGTCCAGTCATTCGGATGGCAGTAAAAGACCCCAGGCACTTTGAAATATGCGGGGATAGTTTGGAGTGCTGAAAAGCAAAAAAAAGCTGGAAATGTGAAACTGAAATTGATCCCGGGCATTCTCAGCACATCAAGAGGCATCAGTGGAGAGAGAAACAAAAGTTCTGGACTCAGTGACCCTTCATTAGAGCTCTGACAATAGCCTCAGTTGCATCACTCCTAGTTCCCGCACCTTTGTCCAAAGAGTGATTCCTGGTGTCCTGGCCAAAAATATCTTCCACCAGGACTCAAATTATCTGGTCATGATCGCATTATAGATTTTTGGAAGCTTCTTGCCTTACAACAGTGACCACACTTTAAAACATTGTCTTTATAAACCTTTGCTGCTTCCCAAGACCTTGAAAGATGCCATAGTAACCAAAACTAGCAAGTGACATCATGGGACTCTCTCAGAAAAATGATTGTACAAGACAGTGAGGTTGCACCTGGAATATTGTGGACAATTTTGGTCACTCTGATGCAGGAAAGGCATCATTAAAGATTAAGAAGATTGTTGACAGGAGCTGAGTTACAAGGAGAGATTGGACGCGTCTATTTCTACCAGCATAGAAGTTCGAAGATTTAGGATAAATGGAGAATCGATTTTCTGGGGAAAGGGAATTAAAAACTAGGGGGCCCAGGCTTAAAGAGAGAGAAAAAAGATTTAAAAGCAACCTGAGGAGAAATTTCTTCATGGAGAAGGTGGTGCAAACATAGAATGATCTGCCAGAGGCAAGTACCATAACAATCGGATACAGGTACATGAGTATGAAACGTTTAGTAGGATGTAGACTAAACATGGACAAATGGAACTAGTTTACAGTAGATGGGCACTGTGGTTGACAGTGTACAAGTTGGGCTGAAGGGCCTGTTTTTTTGCCACTTTGCCCTTGAACTCTAAGATGATCACCATACGTTCTAATCATTGGGCCAAGACATGCAGGATGCAGTTTGTTGCCCGCATTCAGCTAGTTCAGGTGCAGAGGGCTTGACCACCTGAGCATTCACCCAGCAACTGGGAGGGTCCTGGTAAGGTGCAACATGCCCTCTGACCATGAATCACTGTGGACCCACCCCGAGAATGCAGGAGCTAAGTCTATAGGAGAGACGTGAGTCTTGTCTCACCTTCATAAGTGTTATAGCATGACTGATCTTCATTTTAAAATGGCACAAATTACTGTAAATCATAAAAATAAAATACTATAAATAAGAATACAATTAAAACATTAAAATACTAACAAACAAAAACTTTAAAGTGTAAAAAAAGATTGAATTTATCGTCCTCTTCCTACTCCAAGTTAAGAATGACTATTCAGAATGAATGTGGACTCCATTTCAATATCAGGTCATGGAATATCAGAGCAGATTCCCCGCTGGATTCGGTGGTAGAGGAGAGTGTACAGCAGGGATCCCATTGCATCTCGCCTACTGCCCAGCATCTTTCTCTTGGCTTTTCCTGGACTTGTGGCAAGTCTACCTGAAACATTGGAAGCGACTGAAAAACTCAGTCCATTGGTATAAAGTGTAGACATCTGCCCCCCTGAGCATTGATCATTGGAGCACACTGCCATCTACACCTCGCAGTTACAAACATTCCTATTTTCTGTCCCTTCGTCCATCTCAAAAGTTCTAATATTGAGTAGTTACTCAGGCAACCAAACATACTACATCTACATCTCCTTAACTAGATGTACAAAAACAACATGACACCTGGCCCTTCCAACCCAACGAGCCTGTGCTGTCCAATTACGTAGATGTGATCAATTAACCTACTGACCATCTTTGAAATCTGGGAGGAAACCAGAGCACTCAGAGGAAGCTTACATGGTCATGGGGGTGAGGAGAGGGGAAGAAAATATCAGCCATGATTGAATGGCGGAGTGGACTCGATGGGCAACTGGCTTAATTCTGCTCCTATGTCTTATGGTCTGAGGTAAAAGTACTTACGGATTTGTCAAGCATACAAGCAGAATCATCCAACCTGCTCTTAACTGAGGGTTTATGGTCAGGTAGCAGTGAGATATTGGATTTTGAACACTTTTATTGCATAAATTACGGTATTTGAATGATTCAAGTGTGGCTTCGGAGAAAGAGCTGCAGCTGTCTGGCCAATGCATACTAACCGCCAGGTATATTCCTCTGTAGACTTTATTCAGCTAACCTAAATTTAACAGGAAAGAAAACAGAGGCACGTAATTTCCGCAGAACTCATTTGTAGGAATTAGCAAAGATCCCTGATGTCGACTTCTCTCCAATTGTTCAAATTAATTAAAAATGTACTTATAAAGGAGAATTTAAATTTTTTCAGGACATCCTCAAATTCATCATAAAGAGAACTCTTTGCAGAGAAAATGCTGTAAACACCCATCAGCTGTGAATGGAGAAACGTAACAATTCAGCAGTAGGACCCTTCATCAGAAGAGACGAAACAAATTTGTCTTCTGCAGCAGAGGTGGTGGGAGGAGGATAATCAAAGGTGACAGGGAAAGACCAAATGATTTAAAGTGGTAGATGGAAGCTAATTTTCCTTCTTTGTGTTGGTAAAGCTGGGACAATGTGCGGCAGGACAGGACCAATGAGAAAGAAGGAAAAAAAGTAAGCCCAAATTATAAACATAGGAGATTTTGCAGATGCTGGAAATCCAGAGTACCACATTCAAAATGATGGAGGAACTTAGCAGGTCAGTTAGCACCTATGAAAGGGAATAAACAGTCGATATTTTCATCACGAAGGGTCTTGGCCTGAAATGTCAACTGTTTATTCCTCTCCATAGATGCTTACCTGATCTGCTGAGTTCCTCAAGCATTTTGTAAACCCACAGTATGTCAGGCAGAGATAGCCAGTTTTGACATAGAAAAAAAGTGAGCTAGCTAAAAGTTGGGAGAACATTTAATGATGCATCCAGAATGCTACAAAATGCATTTGTGTTTTCCTCAAGTTTGCATTAGACAGGAGGATCAGAGTGGGAGTGTGAAGGAGGACCGTGAACCCATGTTCATTCCTGTGGAATGAATGCAAATGATCTGCAAGGCAATCACCCGGCCTGTGTTTGGCTTCTCCATTGTGGGTGAGACCACACTGTCAACATCAAATGCATAAACTGAGACAGGGGGACGTGCAAGTGAAGCACTGTTGAACCTGGAGGGACTACTTGCTGGGAAGGGAAGACATGAAAGGGTAGGTCTTCCTTCTCTTGTGGTCTGACAGGAAGATGTCAAAAGAGACAGAATGGAAGAATGGATCAGAGGGGTCGAAAGATTCAAGGTAGTTTAACGTTATTTTCAACATTCAAGTGTAAATAATTGTAATGGCTCAAAATAATTTTTAATCCAGATACGATGCAGCACAAAATGAAACACAATAAGATAAAGGACACAATAAAAATAACACAATAAATATAAATACATAAGAGCAAACACGAGGAAATCTGCAGATGCTGGAAATTCAAACAACAACACACACAAAATGCTGGTGGAACACAGCAGGCCAGGCAGCATCTATAGGGAGAAGCGCTGTCAACGTTTCCGGCCGAGACCCTTCGTCAGGACTAACTGAAAGGAGAGATACTAAGAGATTTGAAAGTAGTGTGGGGAGGGGGAAATGCGAAGTGATAGGAGAAGACCGGAGGGGTTGGGATGAAGCTAAGAGCTGGAAAGGTGATTGGCGAAAGTGATACAGAGCTGGAAAAGGGAAAGGATCATGGGACGGGAGGCTTCGGGAGAAAGAAAAGGGGGGAGAAGCACCAGAGGGAGATGGAGAACAGGCAGAGTGATGGGCAGAGAGAGAAAAAAAAACAACTAAATATGTCAGGGATGAGGTAAGAAGGGGAGATGGGGCATTAATGGAAATTAGGGAAGTCAATGTTCATGCCATCAGGTTGGAGGCTACCCAGTCAGTATATAAGGTGTTGTTCCTCCAACCTGAGTTTGGATTCATTCTGACAGTACAGGAGGCCATGGATAGACATATCAGAATGGGAATGGGACATGGAATTAAAATGTGTGGCCACTGGGAGATCCTGCTTTCTCTGGCGGACTGAGCTCTGTGTCACTTTCGCCAATCACCTTTCCAGCTCTTAGCTTCATCCCAACCCCTCCGGTCTTCTCTTATTTCACATTTCCCCCTCCCCCCACTACTTTCAAATCTCTTAGTATCTCTCCTTTCAGTTAGTCCTGACGAAGGGTCTCGGCCCGAAACGTTGACAGTGCTTCTCCTTATAGATGCTGCCTGGCCTGCTGTGTTCCACCAGCATTTTGTGTGTGTTGTTGTATAAATACATAAGATAGTTTATGTATGAAGATTGATTGTATGTCCATAAAATGACACTAGACCCGGGAATGTCTGTATACAAGATGACTCTGACAAAAAATGATAAAGTACTGGTGGTAGGTGTGTGGTGGGGAGGGTCAATGGGTGGAGGTGTTGATCAGTCTTACTGCTTGTGGAAAGTAAATGTTTTGAGTTTGCTGGTCCTGGTGTGAATACTATGTAGCCTCCTCCCCGATGGGAGTGCAACAAACAGTCCATGAACAGGGTGGGTGGGATCCTCCACGATGTTACTGGCCTTTTCCCGGCACCTTTCTGTATATTTTCCCTTGAGGTGCTGAAAGAGATCATGTTTGAGCTGTGGATGAAGATGCTGATGAGTAGCAGTACCTAAGGGAACTGCTTTATCTGGGAGCGAGACCATAAGATTTAGGACCAGATTTGGCCCATCGAGTCTGCGCCACAGTTCCATCATCCCTCTGAACCCCATTCATCTGCCTTCTCCATGTAATCATTAATGCCCTGAATAATCAAGAACCTCTGCTTTAAATATACCCAAAGACTTGACCTGTACAGCTACATGAGGCAATGAATTCCACAAATTCACCTCCCCCAGCTAAAGAAATTCCCTATTATCTCTGCTCTAAAGAGATGTCCTTGTATTCTCAGGCTCTGATAAAATGGGTCAAAGTTAGCATGGTTTGCTTAAGGGGTAATTTTGCCTGACGAATCTTCTGGAATTCTTAAGTAACAGGCAGGATAGACAAGGCAGTGTCAGTCGATATTTTTTCACTTGGATTTTCAGAAGACCTTTGACAAGGTGCCGCACATCAGGCTGCTTAACAAGAACCCATGGTATTACAGGAAAGATACTAGCATGGATAGAAGATTGCTCGACTAGCAGGAGGAAAAGTGTGGGAATAAAGGAGGCTTTTTCTGGTTGGCTACTGGTGACTAGTGGTGTTCCACAGGGAGAGGGTAAGAACAGAGTTGCAGGAAACACAATCAAGGGTTCTTTCCTAGCGGGGAAACAATGGTTTGGGAAGAAGGTGGTAATCTCAGTGTCACCTACTCAGAAAGCCTGATCGTTGGAGCAAATGCAACGGGAGAATGGAAAGAGGGTCTGTAACAGGAGGCAGGGTGGAAGGAAGAATACTCAAACTAGCTTGAGAGTCTGTGAGCTTGACAATGGATGGCTGTGGCCAGCCTCTCCCCCCTAGATCATGATAGGCAGATCCAAAAGGGAAAAAAGTCAAAATTTTCTGATATGATGAGATTAACCTGAGGACATTTGACTCGGCTTCCTACTTCAAACTGCTATTGTATGACCTCTGCTGGAAATGAAGAGGACTGTTTCATGATTGTAGGAACTGGTTCAGCATCATAAAGCAGGATAGTTAATAAAGGACTAAAGGGACAGAGACACTCAAGTTAGTGTTGGGTCCAAATATTTCCCAGCACACAACAATCATGATAACTTGGATAAAAGGAAAACAATTATTATTTTTTTCATACCAAAATGTAAAGCTGCACAATTATTTTAATTGAATTTTGACACTGCAGAATTGCAAGCGTGAAGATTTTTTTAATTTTCTTTCGAGAACCCCGGTCATTGGCATTGTAATAGCGTTACGCTAACCACCACAGTACTGTGCCACCCCAATAATTGATAAAACTGAGCTGTGCAAACTGTCCTCGCTTCTCAAGCTGATTTACTGAGGCATCAATCAGCTACTTACATTGGTGAGTACTCCCACTCCCCATGTGGAGCAGTAAATTACATAGCCAATAATGCATCAATATTACAAGGCAGGAAATTTAGGCAAAGTTTCCTCAGAGCATTAAATGTCAATTTTAGTACACGTGGCTTAAATCAGCAAACTCAGCATGAAGTGGGAACTTGTTGCCTCGACCTCTAAGCCTCACTCTTGACTGCATAACCTTACTTCACCTTTCTAGAAGCAAAGTGTTGAAGCACAACATAAGTTTCGCAGCTGGAGTAAATGTTCATAAATGCTGTGGTAGTTTTACTTATACAGGTTACTAATTTACAGATACTATTCAAAACAATAATCCTTCATGCCCCTAATTATGCAGGACTATGGTAGGGAGTGTCAGTTACACACCAAGGGCAAAATTAAAGTTTCAGGAATTTAATCTTCCAGATAGTCACCCTGTCATATTTGAATTACCTTACACTATTAAGTTACTGTTAAACTAACTAGCCTCCGTGATGAGATGAGCACAACTACTTGATCATAATCCTGCTCCCCATGCTTCCATAGGGACATCTCGCTTCAAGGATCAGTGAATGTCAATTTGGAACAAAACTCTGGTTGGACATATCTCCTCTTCAGCCACCAGATGTGGCCACTTCAGTTCAACTTCACAAGATCATCTAACTCATCGCCAAACTGAACTCCAGGACCTTTTGACCTCGTAGGGCTCAGTTTAACGCCATAAGTTTAGATCTCAGTTCAAAAAATGCTTACAGCACCTTTCTGCACATACAAGGGCTTTTTTTTTTAAATAAAAGAAACTTGCGACAACTCAATGAAGAAGCCAGATTAGATTCTCAAAACTATTTGAATTAAAGCAGCAACTTGACATCACAGTTAATAAGTCTGCAGTAACTGGCTAATCATCATTAATGATTTTGGCTCATTACAAAAAGGAAACAAATCGGAAATTATCAAGAAGGTTTTCTTCACCACAGTATTTCCAATATGAATCAATGTTCTGGGGGGGGGGGAGGTGTCACAATTTATTGGGTGTTTCCTTGGCCGATTTGAAAATGTTAAAGGAATCTTCTGTTGACATTCTCACATGGTTGATTATTCTGGACATGTAACGATGTATCACATATCAGACAAGAGGCACATATTCAATCTGTCTGTGTGCAGCACCACTTTAGGGCAAACACATCTGCAGCTCATTGTGTGCCTCCATCATTTTTTTAATGAATATTTGACTCCAGTCGTTTTGGAGCTTCACTGCAGCATGCAATTTGAAATACACTCAGTGGCCACTTATTAAGTACAGGGGTGGAACCCAAACTCTGCCGTGATCAGGCCCAAGCTCAGCTGCGAGAGGAGGGTTGGGCATGCGGCGAGCAACCCCATCCAGTAAAAAATCCAGAGCTGCAGAAACTCCAGAGACCTCACTCCTAGATGAAGGAGGATCTTGAAAGATGGGCTACACTCTCGGATAGAGGAGAGGACTCGGCAAGCCGCGGTTGGCAGCCTTTCATCCAGAAGGGTTCATGGGCTAAGAAGAAGAGTAGAACCCAGAGTGGTCTTCCGCTGCAGTGGACCATCCACTTCAAGGTTCAAAGTGTTGTGCATCCAGAGATGCTCATCTGCTCACCACCGTTGTAACACATGGTAATGTGAGTCAGTATCACCTTCCTGTCAGCTTAAACCAGTCTGACCACTCTCCTCCGACATTTCTAATTAACATCCGCCCACAAAACTGCTGCTCATTGGAGGGTTTTTTTTGTTTTTCACATCATTCTCTGTAAATGCTCAGGGGTTCTCAACCTAGAATCCATGGATTCCTTGCTTAATGGCATGAAAAAGGTTGGGAACCCCTTGCCTAGAGACTGTTGTGCATGAAAACCCCAGATCATCAGCAGTTTCTCAGACACCCAAACCACCCCATTCTGTCACAAACAATCATTCATTCCATGGTCAAAGTCACTTAGTTCACATTTCTTTCCCATTCTGATGTTTGGTCTGAACAACTGAACTTGACCATGTCTGCAAGCTGGCATGTATTGAGTTGCTGCCTCATGATTGGCTGATTAGATATCTGTATTAACAAAGTGTACAGGTGTACCTAATAAAGAGGCCACTGAGTGTATTCAGCCTGTGTAAGCACCGCTGTAGGGCAAGCACACTTTGTCGCTCATTATGTGCTTCCAACATTATTTTGTCTCCAGGCTATTTTGGAATTTCATCTCAACGTGTAATTTGAAGGAACAGGCTGACTAGAAATGCACCAACATGGAATGCTTCAATTTTAGCATTGGCAACTGCCTCCTTTTCTTGAATTTGCCAGATAACAAAGCGCAGAGATTTTGTGCGACACACACAGAACGCTGGAGGAAGTCGGCAGCATCCAAGGGAATTTGGGCACATTTGTTTAATGCAAAATTGACAATGTCATAAAGGTACAGTAGTAACAAAGCCATACCTCTGTAACCACACCCTATGAAGATGACAAGTGTAAACATTACAAAATTTCTGAGTGTCATCGTACAGTACATTGTAAGTTTATATGCACAGGGAAAAATATTAACACTGTAATCAATCCTAAGAGAACCCCGGTGCACACAAAAGTTCAGACTTTACAGTTGATCACCATATTGCAGACAGGACAGCGTTTCACCTCCCACAATGATAAATGTTCAACAGCACAAAAGAAAATGGATGAATAAGCAGTACAAGATTTGTCGGTGTGCCTTCATTTTCCGCAGCCGCATTTTCCTGCTGCAAGGTCCCATTAAAGGCCAAGTTAACAAAAAAAAATAGCAAACGCTACGCAGAGATCTGGCCGCGTGGATGACCTGCCACAGCTCTGCAACATTGTCCACCTTCTGCACACGGAGAGGCGTTGTCGGTTCATGGCCGCACGGCTTCCATTAGGAAGGGAGAGAACACGCTGAGCAATTCTCAGCTCTCAGTAACGTAAAAGCCCGTTTGAAAGCATCACGTTCTCTTTCAGAGCAGGACCTCACAAGAATAAAATACACAAAAGGAATTCTGCTTTCCTGTAGCTCTTATTTAACTATAGCATACTCTAGACATTAAAATTCTGAGACTGGAAATCATAATTGCAAAATTAATTTTATGTAAAAAACATGCCAATTCTAGCAGATGCTTTTAAACAATAAAATAGTTAAATACAACTGACTTTAGAAGTGGAACCTCTGGTCACTGTGCGATCGTGTGATCAATAAAAGCACAGATATTGTCTTTTTCAGTGAATGTTGCTGTCCGGTTTCTGATCATGCCTGATTTTGTCATTTTTCACCATGTAGATAAAATAGGCTAGAGTTTCCTTCTCATTCACTGGAATGGTCCTAAAATGACGGCTGATTGTCTGCAAAAGAAAGGTGCAAAATAAATTACTTGGGAAAAGGCAAGCTCATCTCAAAAAGTCCAAATGTAATTTTGCATTCATCGGCAAACCCTCAAAGTTACTTGAATCCAAACATGACCCAGTGTGATAGATTCTGACGCTTGAACAAATATTTTTGCAAACCAACATTACTAACACACATAACCAAGAAGAGTGCTTGATTTCAAGAGAAATTCCATCATCATACAGAAACTTATCTCTGCTCATTCGGGCTGAACCTGCTACGCAGTTGCACACCAACAAAGTTCATCCTGTTTAATTCAGTGAGACTGAACGTTGGAGTTATAACGTTGGGTTGTTATGGGATAAGAGGAGCAATCTGGTGCCAATCAGTTCTGCTGCCTTAAGAAACAAACAACAGTGGATGCTGGTTAATTGGTCCATCTGTTAATTGGTGCAGCCACTTACTTGAGACAACTCTTCAAAAACAAAAACTGATGGAGAAAATAGCCAGGGTTCCTTTTGTTTATTTGGGCCACTGTGCTCCTTAATTGGGGCAGGAGATTTGCCGAACAGTTTATAAATAGCGCCAGTCGCGTGAACTTGTGTGGTCATTAGACACTACACCATACCAAGAGTATTTGCATGTGCTTGTGTTCCAAGAGCAGAGATTTTTGTCACTGATAGCTGGCGAATAATAAGCAACAGGGCAACTTAGAGTTGTTTTGCTCGCTGTGGTTTCAAGCATTTAGGCTTGGAGATGCTGGAAATGTCAGGAGTGAAAATTGAACAATTTCACTAGTTTAACAAGTTAGGAACTAAAAAGAATTAAAATATCAGCAATCACCTTAAATGTTACGATGAAAATAAAGATTTGGAGGATGCTATCATTAAAAAAGTTGTATGATGGCAGTGCATTATCTGCACGAGGCGACTGAGTTAATTTTATTAATTTAGTCAATCTAAAAAACATGGCAGTGTGTTGGGGGCTGTCCATCATATCTGACGATGACAGTGAAACCTGTGCAGGAGAGTTTTTAAAGTGGAAAAACCATTGCATTTTGATAGTTCCACTCTCTCGACCTAAGATGTCTGACTCCAATTCTATGAGTAGTCGTCGTAAACTGGGGTCTTCCTTGGATGCAGTGGATAACCATGTTTTCTCAGCTTTATCAGAGAATAAAACAAACCTTTTCTGGTTGGCTGCCAGCGACTCATGGTGTTCAGTGTTGGGACTGATTTTTGTTTATGTCAGTGATTTGAATCGTAGAATTGATGGCTTTGTGGCCAACTTTGTAGATGATATGAAGATAGGTGAGGGGGGTGGGACAGGTAGTGTTGAGAAAGCAAAGAGACTGAGAAAGACTTAGATTAGGAGAATGGGCAAAGAAGTGGCAGATGGGATACAGTGTTGAGAAGTGTATAAAGAAATAAAAGTGTAGACAATTTTCTAAATGGAGAGAAAATTCAAAAATATGAGGTGCAAAGGGACTTGGTAGACCTCATTCAGGATTCCCTAGAAGTTAATTTGCAGGTTAAGTCAGTGGTGAGGAAGGCAAATGCGATGTTAGCATTAATTTTGAGAGGACTATAATACAAAAGCAGGGATATAATTAACGTTGAGGCTTAACAAGGCACTGGTGAGGCCTCACTTGGAGTACTGTGAGCAGATTTGGGCCCCTTATCTAAGAAACAATATGCTGACACTGGAGAGGGTTCAAAGGAAGTTCATGAAAATGATTCAGGGATTGAAAGGCTTATCATATGAGGTGCTTTTGATGCTCTAGGCTTGTACCCACTGGAATTCGGAAGATTGAGGGTGGGGGAAGAGGATCTCATTGAAACCCATCTATTGTTGAAAGGCCTCAATAGAACGGATGTGGATAGGCTCATGTATAATAGAAATATTTATTGGTTTATTAAGATAACAACACGAGTAGGCCCTTCCAGCCACATTGCACAGCAATCTCTCAATTTACTCCTCGCCTAATCAAGGGACAATTTACGATGACCAGTTTATCAGTACATCTTTGGATTGTGGGAAGAAACTGGGGCACCCAGAGGAAACCCACGCGGTCATGGGGAGAACGTACAAACTCCTTACAGGCAGCAACGGGAAATAAGCCTGAGTCGCCTGTACTGTAAAGTGTTGTGCTAACCAAAATGCTATCATGCTCTCCCAGTGGAGGGTTATGTAGGAAGGAAGGGGTAGATGGATCGTAGAAGTGGGTTTTAAGGATTACACAACATCGTGAGCCAAATGGCCTGCATTGTGCTGTAGTGTTCTATGAATTACTCCCCAAACCCCTTAAAATGCAATAGTCAGAAAAAAAAATGGTGAACAAAAATGCAGATTTTAAAATAATGATGAGAACATACAGCAATTATTTTTGATTTTAATAAAGCAATGGATGTACAAGAAGCTAAATAAAACCAAGAGTCAATGAGGATACAAACTTCTGAAGCCCCTTAGTGGCACCAATTCCACCCATCATTTCCCATAAGTCTCTCTTCACAAGCAACTCTCCCTCAAGCGAGGTGTGAGGTTGTAACAGACACAGGGATCCAAAGATGAGCTTCAAACTCCATGGCTCTCTAAGCCAAGCCCAGCTACATACTTTGAATTCAGGTCAGATGTAGTTAAAAATAAAATTATATCACCTGTCTGGAGTGAGGTGCTGTTTATGGTTGGATTTTAATTTTACCTCTGAGCAAGTCCCTAATTTGTTAAAGTGTTTTTAAGCTCAACTTCACTCACTGCACTTTGCTACACATCATTGCTAAGCACAGGACAAAAAAAAATATTTTAGAATGCACAATACCTCAGCTAGCTGAGCTTTATTTAGGCCAGGTCTAGTCTGTAGTTTGAAGTGTCTCTTATAACGCCTCAGTGTATTTACTTGCAATTGAAACAAATCGACCTAAAAAAAAGGTTGAAAGTCTTTTGGTTAATTTAAGTTGGAAATTGCAAAAAACACAGACCAAGAAATCTCAAAATGCAGAAACAATGATTGACGGTTAATGGAGGTTATCAATAAAATAAAGGACTGAATCAAAATAATTTCACCAATATATCCATTTCATGTATCACTAAACCTGACCCAAGTTGTACATACTTTCACCCACGTTATTACACAAAGGCAGAAGTATATTACACCTAAATGCTAACAAATTTCTATGAAATGATTGATATGTTACCATACTCAATTACCATGTTTCCCCATTTGTAGAATTGAGAAAGAACTTTTGGAAAAGATGAAAATATCAGTTGTGATGAAGTTGAGTGTTGGTGGGTTCTGGGCATACTATGTTGGTGTTGAAAGCGTGGCAACACTTGTGGGCTACCCAGCACAACCCTCGGAGATTTGTTTTGACACAAACGACACATTTCACTGTATGCTTCAATGTACATGAGAAATTGAGCGAATCTTTACTCTCCCGATCCCTCGCCGGTGTTGCTGACTGAAGTGCCGTGGGTGATTGAAATATTGAGACATCAGTGTATGTTCCTATCGAAATAAGCGTGCTGTAGATTGTAACATAGAAACAGTAAGCTGTTGGGTGTCCCTCGCTCTCCCTTGCTCATGAGAGAGAAAGCCTGCCTGAGATGTCGAAGTGTTGGGATGGACAGTAGTTTTTGATGGAATCTAGATCGTGGTCTCTGGGGGGGACGGGGCTTTGCTATTGCTGCATGGCGGGTGGTGGGTTGATGCTTTTGCTGGAGTGGGGAGGGGAGGGGGAGGGCTGATGCTTTTGCTGCTGATTGTGCGTGGGAGGGGGCTTTGGGGTTCTAACATTTTCTGACATTCATCCTTTTGGGTTTTCTTGGTTGTCTCTGAAGAGTAACTTTTTTAGGTTGTACAATGTATACGTTCTCTAATACTAAACTGAACAACTGCATCTCTTCAAAAAAGTCTTTGAACTAATTTGATAGTCTCAATGAGCGTAAGAGGAGACTAAGCTTCTTTTGTGCCGTTAATGTTAAACTGTCTACTTGATAGCTTTTTTCCCCCCTCTGAAGACTTTAGCTCAGGTCAAGCTCCGCTCTAAGAGTACAGCTGGCTCTCCAAATGACTTGAACAGGTTTGAACAGGAACTGCAGAGCACTTAAGCAGCTCCAATACATCCTCCCGGAGGAGTGCAAACCAACCTGAACCTGGGGTAAAGTACACTCATAAGGAGCTGGAAATTACTATTTTTGATGCAAATACCTGGATCAATTATAATAGCATTCAGCACATATCAAAGGAACAAATACAATTCTTCATACTAAGCAACAAATATTTTCAACAGCTTCGGCTATGGTTACAGAGGGTTGTGGACAGGGCCCAGCACATCACAGAAACCAGCTTCCCCTCTCTTTTCACTACCCCAGTAAAAAGCAGCCACGTTAATCAAAAACACCACCCACCCTGGACATTCTCTCTACTCTCCTCTCCCATTGAAGAGATACAAAAGCCTGTACCACCAGGCTCAAGGACAGCTTCTATCCCACTGTTATCAGGCTCCTGCACCGACCTTTTGTATGATAAGCTGGACGCTTGGCCTCACACACTACTTTGTTGTGATCTTGCACTTTGTTTACCTGCACTCCACTTTTTCAGTCGCTTTTACACTTTATTCTGCATTTTTATTGTTTAACCTTGTTTCCTCAATACAATGTGTAATGATTTGACTGGATTAAAAAAATGCAAAACAATTTTTTCACTTTATCTTGGTACATGTGACAATTATAAACCAATAAGAGTTATGGATTTTGATATACTGAACTAGTTCTAGTGTGTTTCCGATTTATTGCTAATTCTGCTCAACATTGCTGTTTTCAATATATCTCAGATGTCCCAAAGGACCTTCCTGACACACGACAGTATGCATGGTCGCTCTTGTGCGGGGAACTGTGGAAGCCAACTTATACACAAGATCCTAAAAACAGCAAAATAATCTATTTTAGTGGTGTTGTTTGTAAAATTGACCATGCTCCACAGTGAAACTTCCTGCTTCACTTAGTATACACATGGACTGTTTCTTTTCATGAAGGCAGATGACCTTACTTAAATTTGTTGACTTATTTATTAGGATACAGCCCAGAATTGGCCCTTCTGGTCCGTCAAGCCTCGCCAGCCTACAATCCCCAATTTAACCCCAGCCTAATCATAGGATAATTTACAGTGACCAATTAACACGCTACTACACTGTGGGAGGAAACACACATGGTAACGGGGAGCCCATACAAGCTCCTTACAGTGGCAGGAATTGATCTTATCCAAATTATGTTAACACTCGGTGCTACCTCAGAAATATTCCCCAGTCCTAGTCATCTGTCTCCCCATCCTCTCTGCAACTTGAAACCAACTTTTTAAAAAGACTTCCTAGTGCTGAGGGTCTGAAATATTATGTTTAGAGTCAGTTATACAGTATAGATAAAGGTCACCTGACCCAAACTATCCATGTATACCAAAGTCCCTGCCTGAGCTGGTCCCATTTGCCTGCAATTGGCCCACATCTCTTTAAACCTTTCCTATCCATGTACCTGCCTAAAATGTCTTTTAAGCTTAATTGTATCCGCTACAGCTTCCTTCAGCAACTCGTTCTGCATACCACACCGTGTGTGTGTGTGTGAAAATGTTGGCCCCCAGGTCCCTTTGAGCTTTGTTTTTCTCCCCACAGATGAAAGCTGGCTTGCTGAGTGTTGCCAGTAATTTCGACTTTTCTTTAAAAAGCAACGAGAAGCAAAACAGATGTTATACTTTCAGTGGCCGTTTTATTAGGAACACCTGCTCATTTATGCAAATGTCTAATCAGCCAATCATGAGGCAGTAACTCAGTGCCTACTAGCCTGCAGACATGGTCAAGTTCAGTTGTTGTTCAGACCAAACATCAGAATGGGGAAGGAAATGTGATCCGAGTGACTTAACCGTGGAATGACTGTTGGTGCCAGACAGGGTGATTTGAGTATCTCAGAAACTTCTGATCTCCTGGGATGTTCATGCACAACAGTCTCTATAGAGTTTACAGAGAATGGTGTGGAAAAACAAGAATTCTTCCATTGAGCAGCAGTTCTGTGGGCAGAAACAGCTTGTTACTGACAGAGGTCAGAGGCTGGTTAAAGTCAACAGGAAAGGAACAGTGACTCAAGCAACCATGTTACTACAGTGGTGTGCAGTAGAGCATCTCCGAATGCACAACACATCGAAACGAAGCGGATATGCTACAGCAGCAGAAGACCACACCGGGTTCCACTCCTGTACCTAATAAAGTGGCCACTGAGTGCAAATCTCAAAACTAAACACTCCACATTTTCCTAGTTTTGCATTCTCCTTACAGTTTGCTGGAAATTCAAGCTTGAAATTTGTCCACAAGTTGTCAGGGTGAGACTAATTGCTGCCTTCTAACTCAGGAGAAAACTAACTAAAAGACAGAATCACCTCCATCAAGTCACATGCAATTCTTATCTGCTTTCGGAAATGTAATGACTCTAACTTGTCGGAAGTAAAATTCTTTCAATTTCAAGCAGAAATCTGAATTTAATTTTTGACTTCATGGTGCATTTCAAAAATGTTGTGAACAGAAGTCAGAGGTCAGTCCTTACACAGGAATAATCCAGAGTGTTATCTGGAAGAATCATTCTGATTAGTTAGCAGTACACTTGACAGTCAGAGGTCATAGAGTAGCCATAAATAAAGCTTTATTCACCCCCCCCCCCCTCCCCCCGGCTGCCACAAGTTCACAAGTCGCCTCATTAGTTTACAATCTATTTAATTGGTAGGTGAAGGCTTTGAAAGCAGATTTGCAAAATTTGGGGATCTAATATGCTTAGATCAATTTAGAACCATAAAACATTACAGCACAGAAACAGGCCCTTCGGCCCTTCTTGGCTGTGCTGAACCATTTTTTTGCCTAGTCCCACTGACCTGCACATGGCCCATATCCCTCCATACACCTCTCATCCATGTACCTGTCCAAGTTTTTCTTAAATGTTAAAAGTGAGCCTGTATTTACCACTTCATCTGGCAGCTCATTCCACACTCCCACCACTCTGTGTGAAGAAGCCCCCCACAATGTTCCCTTTAAACTTTTCCCCCCTTAACCCATGTCCTCTGTTTTTTTTCCTCCCCTAGCCTCAGTAGAAAAAGCCTGCTTGCATTCACTCTATACCGATCATAATTTTATATACCTCTATCAAATCTCCCCTCATTCTTCTACACTTGAGGGAATAAAGTCCTAACCTAACCTATTCAACCTTTCTCTGTAACTCAGTTTCTCAAGACCCGGGAACATCCTTGTAAACCTTCTCTGCAATCTTTCAACCTTATTAATATCCTTCCTGTAATTAGGTGACCAAAACTGCTCACAATATTCCAAATTCGGCCCCACCAATGCCTTATACCACCTCACCATAACTTTCCAACTCTTATACTCAATACTTTGATTTATAAAGGCCAATGTACCAAAAGCTCTCTTTACAACCCTATCTACCTGTGACACCACTTTTAGGGAATTATGTATCTGTATTCTCATGTCCCTCTGTTCTACTGCACTCCTCAGTGTCCTACCATTTACTTTGTATGTTCTACCTTGGGTTGTCCTTCCGAAGTGCAATACTTCACACTTCTCTGCATTAAACTCCATCTGCCATTTGTCAGCCCATTTTCCCAGCTGGTCCAAATCCCTCTGCAAGCTTTGAAAATCTTCCTCACTGTCCACTACACCTTCAATCTTTGTATCATCAGCAAATTTGCTGATCCAATTTACCACATTATCATCCAGATCATTGATGACAAATAATAATGGACCCAGCACTGATCCCTGTGGCACACCACTAGTCACAGGCCTCCACTCAGAAGCAATTCTCCACTACTACTCTCTGGCTTCTCCCACTGAGCCAATGTCTAATCCAGTTTACTACCTCGCCATGTATACCTAGTGACTGAATCTTCCTAACTAACCTCCCATGCGGGACCTTGTCAAAGGCCTTACTGAAGTCCATGTAGACAAAATCCACTGCCTTCCCTTCATCCACTTTCCTGGTAACCTCAAAAAACTCTAATAGGTTAAATATGACCTACCACGCACAAAGCCATGATGACTCTCCCTAATAAGTCCTTGTCTATCCAAATACTTGTAGATCCTATCTCTTAGTACTCCTTCCAATAATTTACCTACTACCAACATCAAACTTACCGGCCTATAATTTCCTGGATTACTTTAGAGCCTTTTTTTAAACAATGGAACCTGAGCTATCCTCCAATCCTCCAGCACCTCACCCATAGATACCGACATTTTAAATATATCTGTCAGGGCCCCTGCAATTTCAATACTAGTTTCCTTCACGGTCTGAGGGAATACCCTGTCAGGTCCTGGGGATTTATCTACTCTGATTTGCCTCAAGACAGCAAGCACCTCCTTCTCTTCAATCTGTATAGGTTGCATGACTTTACTACTTGTTTGCCTTATTTCCACAGACTCAATGCAAGTTTCCTTAGTAAATACAGATGCAAAAAACCCATTTAAGATCTCCCTAATTTCTTTTGGTTCCATACATAGCCGACCACTCTGATCTTCAAGAGGACCAACTTTATCTCTTACTATCCTTTTGCTCTTAATATACCTGTAGAAGCTCTTGGGATTTTCCTTCACCTTAACTGCCAAAGTAACCTTATGTCTTCTTTTAGCCCTCCTGATTTCTTTAAGTTTTTTTGCACTTTTTAATACTCCTCAAGCAACCTTATTTGCTCCCTGTTGCCTATACATGTCATACATCTCTCTCTTCTTCTTTATCAGAGTTCCAATATCCCTCGAGAACCAAGGTTCCTTATTCTTATTCACTTTGCCTTTAATCCTGACAGGAACATACAAACACTGCACTCTCAAAAATTTCTCCTTTGAAGGCCTCCCACTTACCAATCACATCCTTGCCAGAGAACAACCTGTCCCAATCCAAGTTTTTTTAGATCCTTTCTCATTTCTTCAAATTTGGCCTTTTTCCAGTTTAGAACCTTTACCCAAGAACCAGATCTATCTTTATCCATGATCAAGTTGGAACTAATGACGTTATGATCACTGGAACCAAAGTGTTCCCCTACACACACTTCCGTCACCTGTCCTAACTCGTTTCCTAATAGATTTATCTATAGATAGATAGATAGATACTTTGAACATATTGAAACATACAGTGAAATGTGTCATTTACATCAACTAACACAACCTACATATGTTTTTTTTTGGGGGGGGGGGTATGGGGAGAAAGTAGTCTGCAAATATTACCACACATTACTTTCCTACTGTCGGTGCCGGAATGACAGGAACATAAGGAAGTTACAAAGAGATATCGGAACAGGTAGATTAAGTGAGTGAGAAAAATCTTGAAAAAGGAGCATAATTGTAAGCCATAGGCCATCATGGTCTTGGCAACTTTTTCCTAAAAAGGTGGTTTGACATTGCCTTCGCCTGGGCAGTGCCTTTACAAGACAGGTAACCCTAGCCATTATCAATACTCTTCAGAGATTGTCTGCTTGGCGTCAGTGGTCACATAACCAGAACTTGTGATATGCACCATCTGCTCCCATGGCTATACCTTACCGAAGGGTGACTTGCACGATTGTAGAGGGAAGGAGCGACTTATCCCTCCTTTGGTATAGACACATCTCCACCCCGCCACCCAAAAAGGAGAACAAATGCTAGAAAAAGTGAAATCGGCCATTTTGAGCAGGAAGAAAGAAAAATAACTAACTGGCAAGAGAATGCATGCTACAGATATACAGATATGTATGCTAGAGATTGATACACAACAGGCTAATGTGCAGATGCAGAAAGTAATTAGGAAAGCATACAATATGTTGTCACTGTAGTATAGCGGTTAGTGCAAACACTTTGCAGCATCAGCGATCACCAATTAGTGCCTAATTGTCCCAGTGACCGTGGGGGTTTCTGCCAGGAACGCCGGTCTCCTCCCACATTCCAAAGATGTACAGTAAGAGCTGGTGAGTTTGTGGGCATGTTATGCTGACACCAGAAGTGTGGTGACACTTGTATGCCACTCTCAGCACAATCCGCTAATTTAGGGTTTGCCAGCCATTGTCATGCCATGGACCAATACCATTAAACAAGGAGTCCGTGGACTCCCGGTAGCAAACTCCTGCTCTAATTTGATACAAATGGTAAATTTAACTGTAGGTTTTGATGTACATGTGACAAATAAATCTGTAACCTGTCTTTAACAAATTAAAGATTAAATACAGAAGTAGAAGTTGTGCTTCAGTTGTACAAAGCATTGGCAAGACCACATCTGGAGGAGCGAGTTCAATCAAGGTCTCCTTAGACAGGGAAACATTTGAATACATTAGAAGTAGTACAATTGGAAGCATTGGTGCTGTGTCGCTACCCACAGCTCCAATCTACTAATTAAATTTGCTGACAATACTACGTTGATTGGCCTAATCTCAAATGATAACAAGGCAGCCTACAGAGAAGAAGTCATCACCCTGACGCAGTGGTGTTAAGAAAAAAACCTCCATCTCAGACCGAAGGTTTGAGATGTATCTATTTTAACGCAAGGAGTGTTGTGAACAAAGCAGTTGAGCTTAGAGCTTAGATCAGTACTCGGAGATATGATGTGGTGGCCATTACAGAGACTCGGATGGCTCAGGGACAGGAATGGTTACCTCAAGTGCTGAGTTTTAGACATTTCAAAAAGGACAGGGAAGGAGGCAAAAGAGGTGGGGGCGTGGCGCTGTTGATCAGAGATAGTGTCACAGCTGCAGAAAAGGTAGACGTCATGGAGGCATTGCCTTGGGTGGTGGGGTCCCTGATTATGGATGCTTCTTCCCTGCAACAGCATATCATGTAGATGTGCTCAGTGGTTGGGAGGTCTTTACCATGATGGACTGGGACATAATATACACACTATTTTGGAGGATTTTCCATTCAAGGGCATTGGTGTTTGCATACCAGGCTGTGATGCAGCCAGTCAATATACTCTCCACTGTACATCTATAGACGTTTGTCATAGTTTCAAAGTTTCAAAAAGGTACATTATATGTCAGAGAAATGTGTACAATATACATTCTGAAATTCTTCGCAACCATCCAAGAAAAGAGGAGTGCCCCAAAGAATGAATGGCAGTTAAATGTTAGAACCTCAAAGTCCCCCCCAGCTCCCCCCCCCCCAACACATAAGCTGCTGCAAGCAATGATCTCCCCCCCACCCCACCGGCACAAACAAAAGCATCGGCAACCACCGCTGAGCACTCAAACATGCAGCAGAAGCAATAGCAAAGACACAGACTTGCACCACTCCAAAGACTACACATTCTCCCAGTATTCAACATATCACAGGCTCTCTAATAAGGGAGAAAAATGTCTCCGTTTCACAGCGAAAGGGGAGACATAGACAATTCGCTGGTTTACGACATTAAAAGTGCATTGTGTCGCTATTTCCAAGTTCTGTGCCTGGGCACACAGCCAAAGAACTTCCTGCTCCAACGACACAGCGGTCTGTCAGGACACCAACCTTCGAGCCGCCCGTCTCCAGAGCCCAGAGATCCTAGGCTTCCAAAGGCGAACCGAGGCTGTGCCCTTGGCGTGTCGGAAAATGGCCGGTCGTAAAACCAAAGTCAGGGTCTTCAAAAGAACCCTGAAAAGGGAAAATAGAGATATTAAAGATGGAAACAGAGCCGTTTCCAAAGATGCAAGCAAAGGAGTCGCCGTTTAGCGCCATCATGACTAAGCTCCAACTTTCGAAGATGTCATATTGAATTTCTACAAACTCCTAAGGAAGTAGAGGTACATCCAAGCTTTTGTCGTAATTGCACTTGTGTGCTGGGTCCTCTAAAATAATAACACCTAGGAATTTAAAGTTGCTGACTCTCTTCACCACTGATCCTCCAATGAGGATTGGCTCGTGGACCTCTGGTTTCTTTCGCCTGAAGTTTGTAATCAGCTCCTTGGTCTTGCTGACATTAAGAGGCTGTTATACCACTCAGCCAGATTTTCAACCCCCCCCCCCCCCAATACATTGATTCAGCCTACGACAGCGATGTCATCAAACTCCAATATGGTATTAGAGCTGTGCTTAGCCACACAATTGCAAGTATAAATGTGTAGAGCAGAGGACCAAGTACACAGCCTTGTGGTGCACCTATGCTGATAGAGATCATGGAGAAGCAGTTGCCATCCAGGGTCTGCAAGTGAAGAAATTGAGGATTCAGTAATTCCACAATGAGGTATTAAGGCCAAGGTATTGGAGCTTATTTATTAGCTTTGAGTGGATATTGGTATTGAATGCTGAACTGTAGTCGATAAAGATGTATGCACCTATGCTGTCCAGATGTCCTAGGGATGAGTGAAGAGCCAATGAGTTGGCATCTGCTGTGGATCTGTTGCTCCAGCAGGCAAATTGGAGAAGTGACTTTCATCTGTGCAGGCAGGACTTGACATGTTTCATCACCAACTTGGATGCAAGTGCTACTGGGCGATAGTCATCAAAAAAGGTCATCTTGTTCTTCTTTGGCACTTGAGTAATTGAAGCCTGCTCAAAGCAGGTGGGTACTACACACTACTGAACTGAGAGGTCAAAGATCTCACTAGCCAGCTGATCAGCACAGGTTATGGAACCCCGTCTGGGCTGGATGCTTTTCGTGGGCTCACCCTCTTGAAGGCTGCTAACACGTCAGATCCAGAGACAGAAATCATAGCATCGTCTGGAGATGTGGGAGTTTGCAATGGTTACTCCATGTTTTGATGGTCAAACTGAGCACAGAAGCCATTTAGCTCATCTGTAAGCAAAGGCCTGCTGTCTCCTATGTTACTTGATTTAACTTTTGAAAGGTGATAGTATTTACACCCTGCCACTACTGTCGAGCATCCTTCATTGATTCAAGCTTGGTCTGGAATTGTCACTTTGCCCGTGAGATGGCCTTCAGGAGATTATACCGGGCCCTCTTGCAACTTTCTTGGTCACTAGACTCGGATGCCTCTGATCTGGCTCCGAGCAAATTTCAGATCTCATGGTTCATCCAGGCCTTCTGCTCGGGAAAGACTCTGAATGATTGTGGGGAGACACTCGACTATAGCTGTTTATTTTTAACAGAGTCCATTACAACTAATGGGGATTCATTCAGAACACTAGACAAGTCCTCGAATAAGACTCAATCCACTGACTTGAAGCAATCCCGTAACAGCTCCTCTACCTCCCACGACCACCTCTTATCCTAATCTCTGGAGCTATGCTCTTTAGCCTCTGCCTGTATACGTGTAGGAGGACAACTAAGTGAGCAGATTTCTCCAACTGTGGTCTGGGCATCAAACATTAGGCATTCATTATCTTAGTATAACAGAGGACAAGTACATGACCTCTGGTGCTACAGGTTATATGCTGATGGCAATTGAGAAGTATTTTCTTCAAACAAGCCTAGCTTACGTCTCTGACAATGATTTGAAATGCATTGATTTGAAATTCTACAGCTGAAGTAAGACTCCTCTACTCTGATATTCCAACTTCTTGAAATAAAGGCTACCATTCCCTCTGCCCTCCTCCTCCTCCTGCTGCTGCTGCTACATTACGTACATGCTTTTGTTGTTCAAGCAGGGATCCACAAATCCCTTTGCCATTTGCAAATCCATTTAAATAGTTTTCTTTGAAAATGAAGATCTACAGGGTGAGCATCCCTTATCTGAAATTACAAAATCTGGAAACCTCCAAAATCAATTTTTTTGAGCACTGACATGACGTCACAAATGGAAAATTCCAAAAGACACTGGAAAGGCTCCCAGGTGATGCACAGGTCTCTGCGCACCAGACAGTTCTGAGACGTGACATTACAGATGTAATGAACAGAAGTTCATGAAAAATATTGTACAAAGCAAAAAAATGAAGATCGATCTTGTACCGTCAGCGTTGGAGTGAACATATGCCGCTTCACGGTATGCCAATCATGAAACAAGCAAAGATCTATCATAAACCGAAAATGGAAGGTAATTGTGAATATTCAGCAGACCAGCTGCAGAAATTTAAGGCATGGGATTAAAGTTTTAAAACTGCTGCTGATCACAAAAAAATCTAGCAACAGAAGAAATCTACAATGCTGATTGGGTTTATACCTTACATAATGGCACTAAATCTTTTTTCAAAACGTCGCTGATGAAATCTAACATGAACAAATCTACAATTCTTTTTAGATTTTATGTAAGGTATTAAAAGTGTAAAACACAAATACTACTTTAATCGAAAAACAGCACGGTAAGTGGAGACAAAACTTGCTGTTCTTTGTTGTTATACAACAGCTGATTCAGGTATTCTCCTGATGCCGCTGTGTTGCTTTTGTTACCCTGCACACATTTTCACTATTTTAATAGTGTGTAATAATATTTACTGTTAAGTACGTGATGGCAAGTCAATGACTGCTTATCAGCAGCAGACAAATTCAAAGTCCGAAATTATGGCGATCCCAAGCTATCTCGTTATATATTCCAAAATCTGGAAAAAATTCAAAACACTTCCGGCCCCAAGCATTTCAGATAAAGGGTGCTCGACTTCTAAATTATGTTCTATTCACCAATTTTTTTGACCACCTACTAACCAAGAATATTTCAGCAAATTGCTTGTAAACTTTAGTAACTGCCCTTCTCATTATTTTTTGCACCATCTGCAAAAAAAAAAACTGCTACTAACATTCACTTCTGTTAAAAGAAAAACACTCAGTGACCAAATCATTAGGTACAGGAGTGGTCTTCTGCTGCTGTAGCCGATTCACTTCAAGGTTCGACGTGTCGAGAGTTCAGAGATACTCTTCTGCACAACATTGTTGTAACTCGTGGTTATGAGTTACTGTAGCTTGAACCAGCCTGGCCATTCTCTTCTGACCTCTCTCATTAACAAGGTATTTCCACCCACTGCTGTTCATTGGATGGTTTTGTTTCTCGCACCATTCACTGAACTCTAGAGATTGTTGTGCATGAAAATCCCAGGAGATCAGCAGTTTGAGATACTCAAACCACCCCTTCTGGCACCAAAAATAATTCCACAGTCAAAGCCACTTAGATCATATTTCTTCTCCATTCTGATGTTTGGTCTGAACAACAACTGAACCTCTTGACCATGTCTGCATGCTTTTATGCATTGAGTTGCTGCCACATGATTAGCTGATTAGATATTTGTATTAACGAGCTGATGTACAGGTATACCAAATAAAGTAAACCGCTGTAATCCCAGTGATCTCTGATTGTCACAGGTTGTCAGCATAAAAATTAGCTCCTTCTCCCAACTCACTGTTTCCTGCCTGTTAGCGATTCTACGCATGAGATTACTTGGTCAATTGGTTTATCATTGTCACATGTACTGAGGTAGTGAAAAACTTTATTCTGCATGTTAAACATATAGATCATTTCATCATATCACTGCATTGACGGAAGACAACAATGTAGAATAAAAAGCTACACAGAAAGAGCAGTGCAGAGAGACAGTAAAGTGAAAGGTCAGAATGAGGTAGACGGTGAGGGCAAAAGTCCTTCTGATCACACTAGAGTAGGGATTCCCTACCGGGGTATCCATGGACACCTCTGTTAATGGAAAGGCTCCATGGCATAAAAAGGTTGGGAACCCCTGCAGTAGGGGAACCATTCTACAGCTTCATTGGGGGGGGGGAAGCCAACCTTGAATCTGGCAATACTCACTTTCAGGACTTTGTATCTTCTGCCCAAAGGGTTGGGCAGAGAATGCTCAGGATAGGTGAAGTCTTTGAATATATGGGCTTCTTTAGTAGGGTAAAGAGAAAAATTTATTTATTGGGATAAGCCCTTCCTGCCCCGCCGTCCACCCTCCACTTAACCCTAGCCTAATCACAGGACAGTTTACAATGCCCAATTAACCCATCAACGACCTTGGAGGGAAACCAGAGCACCTACATGTAACCCAGGCACCTAGAGGAAACCCACACGGTCACAGTGAGAACAAAAACTCCTTACAGAGAACAGGTGGGAATTGAACCCAGCTCACTGGCACTATAAAGCGTTGTGCTAACCACTATGCTACCATGCTGCCAGAGCCCATGGAAATGCAGACAAAACCCATCAAGGGGACACTAGTTTCCATGATGTGCTGAGCTGTATTGATCCTGTAGACCTGACCTTTCATGAGGCATGAAATCCAAATTGGTACTGCTTCCTTCAGTCAGCACTTGCTCAAAACCAACAATTTGTCAGCTTTGCTGACTGCGTGAGATTGGATTACAATTCTCCAAATAAATTACTTCCCAAATTTTCCAACAGAAGTCTTAAGACTAATTGGTCCATACTCATATTTTGCCATCAGATCTTTTTGAATAGTTCTGTCACAGACTTACTTTGTCAGAATCTATTGATTTTTGGACGATTACAATTGATGCATCTAAAATATTGACATCCAGTTATTTAACAAAGTCCTTACATCACATAAAATAATCTGAGAAAGCTCAAAAAGCTGGAAAAAGTTAACTTATTGCCATGCTGGGGTCCTGTGGTGTCAAGAGTTATAGGGAAAGGTTGCATAGGTTAGGACTTTAATCCCTAGAATATACAAGAGTGAGGAGAGATTTGACAGCAGTATACAAAATTATGTGGGGTATAGATAGGGTAGATGTAAACAGACTTTTTCCACAGAGGTTAGGTGAGATTACAACTAGAGGTCATGGGTTAAGGGTGAAAGGTGAATTGTTAAGGGGAAAATGAGGGGAAACTTCTTCACTCCGAGGGTGGAATGAGTTACCAGCACAAGTAGTGGATGCAGGGTTGATTTTAGCATCTAAGAGAAGCTTGGATAGGTAAGGATGGTAGAGGTATGGAGGGCCATGGTCCAAGTGCAGATCAATAGAACTAGGCAGATCAATGGTTTGACACATGCTAGATGGGCTGAAAGGTCTGTTCCTGTGCTGTAATGTTCTACGAGTCTATAGAAGGATTCAGCACACTCAAGAGAACCTGGAAATTTGTCTGCTATAAATTTTCTAATACAGGTGGCCCCCGTTTTTCAAATGTTCGCTTTACGACAGCTCGCTGTTACGAATGACCTAAATTAGTACCTGTTTTCGCCAAAGAGAATTTTCGCTTTTATGAAAAAAAAGACGCCCGCTTTATACTTGTGTTTACCCCGAGAAAGACTACCATGACTGTGAAGCCTTGTGCAGGCAGTTGATTCTTTTTCTACAAATCGTTTCAGTTCGCTGCCTTCCCAATTCTGATGTGAAACTACACAGTACATACAATATTTCTACTTCATATAGGCTGTATATTAATCGTATCATTCCTGCTTTTACTATATGTTCATGTTATTTTAGGGTTTGTGTGTTTTTTGGTATGGTTTGGTAGGTTATTTTTTTGGGTCTGGGAACGCTCAAAAATTTTTCCCATATAAATTAATGGTAATTGCTTCTTCGCTTTACGACATTTCGGCTTACAAACGGTTTCACAGGAACGCTCTACCTTCGGATAGCGGGGAAGCCTGTATAAGATCTAAAGCACCATCATGAAAGAAAGGACAACGTTTTAAAAAGTAACTACAAAATTCAGTTTTAAATAGGAACTACTGATACTGGATATAATTACCTCCGGGGATTCAGCATCATGGTCTGGTGAATCGCCTCCATCGTCATCACTTCCCTTCCTCTTTCTCTTGTTTCGCACACTTTGTATGAAGCTTTTGTGGAAGTCACATATGTACAAATGTCGGACCTGAAATTCAAACAAAAATATACTACATTACAATACACTAATGGCAGATCTGGAAGTTACGAGGATGATACCAAACTGAAGTCTTGAATTACAAGGAGAAATTGGATAGGCTGGGGCTTTTGGGTCTGGTGGCATTGGAGGTTTATAAAATTATGCGGCATACTTAAAGTGAATGGTCACCACCATTCTTTCCAAGCTACGCAGATGCTCAACCACGCAGCAATTGAAATGCTCCCGTGCACATAGCCTTTGTTGCCACAGTTGGAATTTTCTTTTAAGCAATCTAATTTTGAAATTATACTATCATTTTGATGTTAATATAATTGTGAAATGCCCTGTAATTAATTATACATTAATACAATCAAATGTTCTAAATAATAATCCAAAAATTTTCTAAATCAGCAAGTACTGCCTGAATATTTTGACCAATCCACATATGGACTTGATGGCAGGGTGGCAATAAATCTCTACTAAAGGAGGTGCAAGGTGCTACGTCCCTCCACTAGACTGCAGGTCACCCTTGGGCAAGGTGTAGCACCTGCTTTGTAGCTCCCCACCCCTCCCCCCATCTCCCCACCAATCAGGGTCACATGAAACCACAGGAGCAGCCGGTGCACATCACAAGTCTGGTTATGCGACCACTGACACCAGGCAGACAACCTCTGAAGAGTATTGATAATGGCCGGGGGTCAATGGCCTTGCAAAGACACTGCCCAGAAAGGTAATGCCAAACCACTTCTGTAGAAACATTTGCTAAGAACAATCATGATTATTAGACCACGATTGCCACATCAAATGACACTGTACATAATGAATGAATAATAATGAGCAGCATTAACTGTTTTTAATGATATCTTATGATCTTATCAGGTGTATGGGGTTGAGTGGGATCCGGGATCAGCTGCAAAATGGCAGAGTAGACTCAATAGGCTGAATGGCCTAATTCTGCTCCTATGTCTTATGGTCTTAGAAGATCTGGCACCTCTTTCTAAAATCCTTCAAAAAAGTTGTTTGAATACAATTGAAGCACTGCAGTATGCAAAAGTAAAAACTGACAAGTTATGGTTATAATACCTTAGTGATACTGTTGGAGTAACAAAGTGAAAGATCTGCTTGCATCTACAAATTCTGTTGTCGATATACTGCACCTACTGTTTGATTCATTCAGCATGTGTGTAATCACTTGAATAATAGATTTCCTCATGATGAGTTAGAGAATGGCCAGCTTCCGACCCTCTTTAGATTGCAAGCACAACCAATTTTGAATTTGGAAAAGAGAATGTTGTATGACTAACAAAAAACAGCTACTATTTCAATAAACAACAAAAGCGTTGCCTTGAAAATATTGCAGCAAAACCGTAATTTCAACTTCGTCGTTTCTGAGAAAGTTAAGCCTGTTTCAATTAAGAAATTCATTAATATGTTGAATTAGGTGCTTAGAAAAGAAGAATCTGAAGGCCTGTCATTTCTTGTTGACATGGTTGGAACATTTCAAGCTTTAGTGCTGACCACAAACGTGGATTCAGTCTTATGAATTCAATCAAATGCAAATCCAGAAACAGACCAGAAGTGGAATATTGGAGGACCTAATGTGGATGTGCATGCTACAAAAACATTTAAAGTGCTGCACAGTTTACAGGTCGTGTAAAAATTTCCTGTCAGAGGAATGGTTGGTCCACACAGCAGTAAAATAATTTTAAAAAGAGGCAACACTGATGGTCAGTCTTTCATCCTGGGGAAGGCGAGTAAACTGGAGGACATAAATCAGAGGGGAAAAATTTAAGGGTGGGGTAATATTTTCCCCTACACAGGCTGTGGATGCATGGATAAAGATAGTAAAGTAAGTGGGGGGCAAAATTACAACATTTAAAGGGTATTTAGACAGGTACAGATAGGAAAGGTGTGGCGGAAAATGGGCCAAATAATAATTACTCAGATAAGTAACTTGACCAGTATGGATGAGTTGGCCAAAGGGCCTGCTCCCATGCTATCTCTCTACTGCATTATAACTCTACATGCATTAAGGATAACAGATTCTCCATCCTAGTGTGAGGGGAGGAGGGGTGATGAAGTAAGGCCAAGGTGTGGCCTGGTAAGGGTCTTCAAAATAATAAAAAGGTTTTGATGGGGACATACTAAAAGACTTTTTTTATAAAAAAGTGTGAAAGTGGAAGGCACCAAATGGATGGCCAGAAATATATAAAACGAAAGCAAAATTGTCTTTCACTAGATATGCTGAGAATGTTGGTGAACATGAAACACAAGGGAAATATTAAAAGGCATTGCTGAGAGTTAAAACAGAAGACACGGGAAAGATTATTGTTAAAGAATCATAAATCTGCACAGCAGAGAAGTGGGTCCTACATCCCACATCAACTCCATACGCACATTTTGTAGGAACGCAAACCCTTATAACATGGGTCACCTGTACTGTGTTTTGGGGAAATTAAAAATATCACCCAACTCGTGACTAACCAGGGGCACCTTGGTCACGCTGAGAAAGAGACACAGGGTTGGGAAATGTATGGGGTGTTAAGTTAGCGAGACCTTTTGGAAGTGAGCAAGAATCACTTACCTGGTAATTCACAAAACTCGCAGCATTAAGGTATCTCTGCAAAGACAGCACATCAATGTGAGTCATTAACAAAATCAAAGGGATAGACGTCACTGGAGATGAAGAACTGCCAGTCTGCAGTAACCATGAGGTAAAGCTATAACCAATCACTTCTACATAGACTCAGTGGCGACTTTGAGGTAACCCATATACCTAATTAAGTGATCACTGAGTGTACTTTCTGTGGTCTTCTGGTGCTGTACTCCATCCACGTCAAGGTCCGACGTGTTGTGCATTAAGAAATGCTGTTCAGCATAACATTGTTACAATGTGCGGCCATTCGCCTCTAACCTCTCTCGTTAACAGGGTGCAGTTTTGCACAGTGAACTGCCACTCACTGGATGCCTTCTTGTTTTCTGAACTATTCTCTATAAACTTTAGAAACTGTTGTGTGAGAAAATCCCAGGATATCAGCAGTTTGAGATACTCAAAACACCCTGTCTGGCACCAACCATCATGTTACAGTCAAAGTCAGTTAGGTCACATTTCTTCCCCATTCTGATGTGTGCTCTGATCAACTGAACCTCTTGACCATGTCTGCATGCTTTTATGCATTGAGTTGCTGCCACATGATTGGCTGATTAGATATTTGCATTAACTAGCAAGTGTACCTAACAATATGGTAGAGAGCATGTTTGTGCAGCTCTTGCCAAGCCATGCATGGTTTATTAAGCAATTGAGTTGTGACTACTGAGAAGTACACACAAGACTTCATCAGAAAAAAAATGACAAACTTTCATGCGAACTGCAAGGCTCAAGCAGCACATGATGAGCAATCTGTTACACAAGCTCACACGATCTTGTGAGATTAAAAGTATCCAACATTTGGTTTAAGATGTGGTATTGTTGCTTTGTAGCCTCCTATGGAAACATCAATACCCAAGAATGGAAACAACTACAGAAAGTGGCGGAGACAGCACAGGCCAACGCAAGCAAAGACCTCCCCACCATTGAGCACATTTATACGGAGTGCCACCACAAGAAATCAGCACCCAACGACACTTACCATTTAAGCCATGCCCTCTTCTTGCATCAGGAAGGAGGTACATAAGCCACAGGTCTCACACTACCAGGTTCAGGAACAGTTATTACCCTACAACCATACTCCTAAACCTGTGTGTTTAACTTCAATCACATCTACTCTATACTGATTCTGAAACCTACAGATTGACTTCAAGGACTCTTTACAATTCAAGTTCTCAGTATTTTTTATTTGCATAATCT